>NW_027361714.1:70440000-71040000 GCF_039654945.1 Dendrobates tinctorius | reverse complement strand
ACAGTTAGAAATAGCGATCATCAAACATATCTATTGCTCTACCAAGGCTACATAATCCACCACTGTAGCATTTTTTTAGCCCAGCAGCACTGTTTTAATAGCTGTCTGCAAGGGCTGTGTGAGTGCAGACCCACGCTGTGTAGTGTGTCCTGCAGGCACGTCTGCTTGTAGGCCGCCCAGCGTGTGTCTCTGCCTCATACACATTTTTCTTTTATTGCTGCTTTTTTTTTCTCCTGTATAGTGTGCTTCCAGACGTATCCTTATACGTTGGTTGCAAACACTAAAGGAGTTAACAGCGGAGCTTTTCAGCAGCCTTTCAGTGCTATAGCCCATTTCTCTGCACTGTTTTTGGCTGTCTGATAGGTCTCTCTGTGTGTGAGTGCAGCTCACGTTGCAGTGTGTTCTACAGCCACCGCTGGTTGTAGTCCGCTCAGCGTGCGTCACTTCCTCAAACATAGTCCTTTTTTTGCAGCTAATTTGTTCAGATTTTTGCTCCTATATTAGTGTGCTTCCATCCGCATCCATTGTCATTGGTTGGTTGCAAACACTATATAGGATTAGATAGAGGAGCCTTTTTGCTGGCTTGTGCACTTCAGGGCCAGCCAGACTAGTATCACCCTATTATTTGGAGCCTCATCAATTGCATTGTAGGTTAGCTTCCTGCATTGTAATCGCTCCAAAAAGTTTGTGATACTATAGCTTTCAAACTTTGGTCAGAGTTTTAGAGTTGTGTAGGCCACATTAGATCATATTAAAGTGTAGTACACACACTCTTAGTCAAATTAGTGTTTCTTATACTGGTTAGCAGGTGTTCAGGAATAAGAACACTAAGCCACCCCTTTTTTACTTTTCTGCCTATCGTTATCAGTCTACCAAGATGAAGAAGGCAGGGAGTAAGGCACGTGGTCGTGGCCGTGGAGTTTCAGCAGGGAGAGGACGGGGGGATTCAGCAGGGAGAGGACGTGGGGATTCGGTGTCTGCTGCGGCCACCAGTGACCCAGCATCCCCCACTTTTACCAGGCAACAGTCCTTCATGCGCAGCTTTGTAGGACCTCGCCGTACCCCACTGCTGCATGACGAACAAATTGAAGCAATTGTCGGATGGATGGCAGCTAATGCATCCACTTCAATGACTTCCGCATCCTCCCAAGGCCAGAGCACTGAAGAGCAACCATCTGTCTCTTCACCACCTGCCAAATTGCCCAGGCAGTCTGAGAGCCCTGGACAGGAGCCACCTCAATCTTTACTTCTGTTCTCAGAATCTGTTGGCTTGGAAAGAGGTGGCCAGCCAAGCAGCATTCTAGAGCGTGAAGAAGAGGGAGTATGCAGTGTTGCGCAACTGCTTTGTCCCTCTGAATCTGAAGAGGCGGGTGGGCCAGTGCCTATTGTCAGCACACCTCAGTGCTCATCTGATGATGATGAGACTCAGTTGCCAATTTCTGGTGCGTACGGTGCTGGCGAGACAACCCAGGACCAGCCGGTGCTTGAAGAGGGGAGTGGAGATGATGAGGTCCTTGACCCATCATGGCGTCAGCCACAGGAAGGTGGTGGGAGCAGCTCTGAGGAAAGGGATTCCCCGAATGGCCAAAAGAGGAGGGAGAGGGCGGGGGCAGACTTGGTTGCCTGTAGCCTCCACTTTGGCACCCGTGAGGAGCAATCCTCTTCCAAAACAGAAAACGGGCGCTCCCAGGACTTGCAGTGCGTGGTCTTTTTTTGACACAGTTGCAGATGACATTTGCTTTGTCAAATGCAAGCTGTGTCATCAGAAAGTTAAACGAGGGAAAAATGTGAGCAACCTCAATACCACAAATATGTGGAAACATGTGCGTACCAAGCACGAGGTGGAGTTACACAGACACACTGAAGATGTAGGCCAACCTTCAGCAGCACCTACCACCTCTTCAGCTCGTGTTGGCGCCTCTTCCTCCAGCTCACACATAGCTGGTTCGGCTTCCTCAATGGAACGCCATGGATGAACCACTGCCACTGTTGTCCAGAGACCCAGTGAAATTCCACCCACTGAACCACGTTCGCAGTCATCAGCACACTCCCAGGCCACTCACCAGCAATCGGTAGCACAGGCATGGGAGAAAAAGCGGCCATACTCGGTAAACCATCCCCGAGCACTGGCTCTGAATTCCGGCATTGCCAAACTACTGGCCCTTGAGATGCTGTCATTCAGGCTGGTGGAAACTGACACCTTCCGGAACTTGATGTCATTGGCAGTTCCACAATACAATGTGCCCAGCCGCTTTTATTTCAGCAGGCAAGCCGTCCCTGCCCTGCAAAAGCATGTGGAGGGAAAAATTAAAAATGTGCTACTAAACACCGTCAGTATCAAGGTCCACCTGACCACCGATGCGTGGACCAGTAGCCATGGACAGGGACGATACCTTTCCCTCACTGCCCATTGGGTCAATGTTGTGGAGCCGGGTACAGATCTGGAGAGTGGCACTGTACGTATTCTGCCAACTCCAAGGATTGCAGGAATGCAGTCTGTACATATTGAGTCCTCCTCCTACTCTAGTTCCTCGGAATCAGCACTGCGTGTGCCTGTTAGGCCAGATATGAGCACAGGTGTGGCCAAACATCAACAGGCTGTCCGTAAATTAATTTCTTTGGGGAATCGGAGCCACACAGCACTGGAGCTCTGGAATGCCATCAAGCAGGAGAGCGATGTGTGGTTTGTGCCAGCGAATCTCCAGCCAGGTTTGGTAGTGAGTGACAATGGCCAATATCTAGTGGCAGCTCTGGACCTAGGCAACCTCACTCACATACCATGTCTGGCACACGTGCTCAATTTGGTCGTGCAGAGCTTTCTGAGGGACTATCCGGATCTTGATGCACTGCTGCACAAGGTTCGCCTAGAGTGTGCTCACTTGCGGCGTTCCAGCATGGCAAGATCGCGCATTGCATCTCTGCAATGCCAATTCCGCCTGCCAGAACATCGCATCATATGTGACCTCCCCACCAGGTGGAATTCAACTTTACATATGTTGGAGCGGTTGTGTGAGCAGCAGGCAGCAGTAATGGTGTACCAGCTGCATCAGGCGCAAACAAGTCGCACTGTGCGCCGGACACACTTCACCACCACTGAGTGGGCCACTATGAGGGACATCTGCCAAGTTTTGTGTGCCTTTGATGACTCCACGCGGATGGCCAGTGCAGATGATGCACTAGTCAGCATGACTGTCCCCCTTATCTGTCTGCTTCAAAAAACCTTACAAGCACTAAGTGAGGAGGTTTTTGAAGAGGTCAAGGATGAGGAGTCAGAAATGCCATCTGCTTCTGGCAAGTCTGCGCAACATGCTTCCACACAAAGGCCCAGGCAGGGGACACTTAGTGAGGAGGATGACGAGGAGTCAATGGAGGAGGAGGAACACATCTCTCCAGAGGAGGGAGGTACACAAGGCTCTAGTAGTCAGTGTGTACAGCGAGGGTGGGGTGATGCTGAGCAGGCTGAGATGCTGCCTCAAGCTGGGTACAGCGCTTCTGGTCCAGTTGGCAGTCTGCAGCACATGGTTGATTTTATGCTGCAGTGCTTGATAAATGACCGCCGCAATGCCAACATTCTCCACACGGCTGATTATTGGGTGTACACCCTCCTAGATCCTCGCTACCGGGACAACTTATAAAAGCCTCATACCACAGTTGAACTGGGAGCGTAAAATGCGGGAGTACCAAGAAACACTTGTGCAGGCCATCATGTTCTCCATTCCCTCCGCAAGTGTTGCTGGTAGTGCTTTTCAAAGCAGCCATGTGGGTAGAGGCAGTGGAGGAAGCTCTGCACAAAGAGGTAGCAGAGGCAGTGCCGCAGGACAAGGCAAGGCCAGTATGGCCCAAATGTGGAAAAGTTTTGTGGGACCGCCACAAACGGCTACACCATCACAGACGGTTCCAGTCAGCAGGAGGCAACGTTTCCGTCAGATGGTGACAGACTACTTGTCTTGCCCTGTTAGTGTACTCCCAGACGGCTCTTCCCCGTTCAAGTATTGGGTCTCTAAGCTGGATACATGGCCGGAGCTTAGCCAGTATGCATTGGAGGTGCTGGCTTGCCCTGCTGCCAGTGTATTATCGGAACGTGTCTTTAGTGCTGCAGGTGGTGTGGCAACAGACTGTCGCATGCAACTATCCGCCGATAATGTTGACCGGCTTACTTTTCTGAAAATGAACAAGGCCTGGATCTCACCTGAATTTGCCAGTCCTCTTCCAGAATAAATAATTGGCTGGCAACAGGATCCAGGTCTCCTGTTGTGTTCATGTTTCTATGACCTGAACTTTATTTCCTGGGCTACAGCAACGCCCGTTTTTGCTCAGAAGTGCTGTCCACAAAGACTAAACACTCGCTCATGTGTAAGTGGGGTTCGGTAACGTCAGCTGATCCCCTGCTGTGTGTACGGCAAACTCTCCTGCTGCCTACAACTTCTGACTACCTCTGATTTAATATGTTCTCTGATTTGCCCTCTGTCTCCATTCTGTTTTGAGTATTTCCTCCGGCCTACAACACCGCCTGTTTCTGCTCTCAAGTGCCGTCTGCACAATCAATACTTGTTCCTGTGTTACCTGGGTCCTGTAACATCTGCTCATCTCCAGAGGTGAGTCCGGCAATGTCTCCTGCTTTGTCTACATTCCCACTACTTGTAGTGGAAAAGTGGACAGAGCAGGAGACATTGCCTGACTCACCTCTAGGGAGAAGCTGCTGTTACAGAACCCCAGTAACACAGGAACAAGTGTGGGTTGTGCATATGGCACTTCAGAGCAGCAACTGGCGTGGTTGGAAGCCAGAGGAAATACTCGAAATAGAGTGAAGACAGAGGCCTAATTTGAGTACGTTGACAGTTAGTAGTAGTCTAGAAACAATCTAAAACTGCCACCAAGTAGGCCTCAGCCTACTACCTGATTTTCCCTGGGCTCCGACACCACCAGTTGGTGCTCAGAACTGCTGTATGCACAGACAAAACACTCGTTCATGTGTAAGTGGGGTTTGGTAACATCAGCTGATCCACTGCTGTGTGTATGGCAAAGTGTCCTGCTCCCTCCACAGTCAAACAACCTCAGATTTACACCTGGCTCCAAGTAGGCCTCGGCCTACTACCTGATTTTCCCTGGGCTCCGACAACGCCAGTTGGTGCTCAGAAGTGCTGTCTGCACAGACTAAACACTCGCTCATGTGTAAGTGGGGTTCGGTAACGTCAGCTGATCCCCTGCTGTGTGTATGGCAAAGTGTCCTGCTCCCTCCACAGTCAAACAACCTCAGATTTACACCTGGCTCCAAGTAGGCCTCGGCCTACTACCTGATTTTCCCTGGGCTCCAACATAGTCAGTTGTTGCTCGGAAGTGCTGTCCACACAGAAACAAACACTCGTTCATGTGTAAGTGGGGTTCGGTAACGTCAGCTGATCCCCAGCTGTGTGGAGGGCAAACTGCTGTTGCCTCCAAATTGTAACTACTTCAGATTTAATACAAAAATGGTGGGGGGAACAAGAGGCGCAATAGTGCCCTATCACTAGTGACACTTGAGGTATGAGCGGTACAATACAGTTCCACTCACCTATTCCAGTTGTGTAACCCACAACTGGCTTGAGAGCATATCACAGAATCAGCTGCTGCAGGACCTCCACCAACCACTCGCACGTGGAAAAGCCTTCAGAAAGTTGTGGTAAGCAGGGTGTGTTATCCCTGAGGAAGGTGCCCGGAAGGGCGCCGAAACGCGTAGGAGGAAATAAAGGAGTACACTGCTACAACATCTTGCATCCCAGGTGATTTGTGAATCTCGGCAGCGCGGACTGCAACACACCCTTACTTCAGATTTAAACATTCTCTGATTTGGCCTCTCTCTCCACTCTGTCTCTAGTATTTCCCCTGACCTCCAACACCACCAGTTCCTGCTCACAGTTGCCGTCCATGCATTCCACACTTGTTCCTGTGTTCCTGATGTTCTGTTACGTGAGCTGATCCCCCAATGTGTGTCCGGCACTGTCTCCTGCACTGTCCACCTTCCCACTGCAAGTGGTGGGAATGTGGACAGATCAGGAGACATTGGCAGACACACATCGGGGATCTGCTGACATTACAGAACCCCAGTAACACAGGAACACGTGTGGATTGGGCAGACGGCTACTGTACGCATAAACTGGCGGTGTTGGTGGTCACGTGAAATCCTGGAAACAGAGTGGAGACAGAAGCCTAATTGGAGCACGTTGACAGTCTGTTGCAGCCTACAAACAATCTAAAACTACAACCAACTTGGCCTCGGCCTTCACCATGATTGTCCCTGGGTTCCAGTTCCACCAACGCCAGTTGGTGCTCGGCAGTGTCTTTGGCACAGGTACTCCCTGTTGCCCAGCCTGGTTCCAGCACGCCAGCTGTTTCCGGGTAGTGTCAAGGTCACTATGCCACCAATCCGTTGTCCTGTCGTCTTGCGGCCGGGTTAGCCGACTCTACGGTGCCTGCAGTTTAGGTGGCTCCTATGTGCTCTGCGGGAACTGGCACTGAAGGCTGGATCCGTAGTTCCAATGGGACATGGACCCCCTGTAGGACTGTGGGTTTCGGAAACTGCGGCCGACTTGCGGCCTGGCTACTTTGCTTTGGATGGGTACCTTCTGCTACCCACCCGGATTCCAGCACTGTCAGCTGGTTCTCGCCAGATCCTTTGGCCTAGGTGCCTCCATCTCGGTATCCGAAGGTCCAGCACCGTCAGTTGGTCCTTGGTAGTGCTTTCTAGCACAGGTACCTCCTGCCTAGTAACCGTGGTCCAGCACCATCAGCTGTTCCTCGGTAGTGCCATTGGCTCTTGTAGCTTTTGCTACCCATCTGGGTTCCAGCACCGTCAACTGGTTCTCGGCAGTGTCTTTGGCACGGGTACTACCTTTTGCCCAGCCTGGTTCCAGCACGCCAGCTGTTTCCGGGTAGTGTCAAGGTCACTATGCCAACAATCCGTTGTCCTGTCATCTTGCGGCCGGGTTAGCCGACTCTACGGTGCCTGCAGTTTAGGTGACTCCAATGTGAGCTGCCGGAACTGGCACTGAAGGCTGGATCCGTAGTGCCAATGGGACATGGACCCCCTGTAGGACTGTGGGTTTCGGTAACTGCGGCCGGCTTGCGGCCTGGCTACTTTGCTTTGGATGGGTACCTTCTGCTACCCACCCGGGTTCCAGCACTGTCAGCTGGTTCTCGCCAGAGCCTTTGGCCTAGGTGCCTCCATCTCGGTATCCGAAGGTCCAGCACCGTCAGCTGGTCCTTGGTAGTGCTTTCTAGCACAGGTACCTCCTGCCTAGTAACCGTGGTCCAGCACCGTCAGCTGGTCCTTGGTAGTGCTTTCTAGCACAGGTACCTCCTGCCTAGTAACCGTGGTCCAGCACCATCAGCTGTTCCTCGGTAGTGCCATTGGCTCTTGTTCCTTCTGCTACCCATCCGGGTTCCAGCACTGTCAGCTGGTTCTCGCCAGAGCCTTTGGCCTAGGTGCCTCCATCTCGGTATCCGAGGTCCAGCACCATCAGCTGGTCCTTGGTAGTGCTTTTTAGCACAGGTACCTTCTGCTTAGTAACCGTGGTCCAGCACCGTCAGTTGGTCCTCGGTAGTGCCATTGGCTCTTGTTCCTTCTGCTACCCATCCGGGTTCCAGCACTGTCAGCTGGTTCTCACCAGAGCCTTTGGCCTAGGTGCCTCCATCTCGATATCCGAGGTCCAGCACCATCAGCTGGTCCTTGGTAGTGCTTTTTAGCACAGGTACCTTCTGCTTAGTAACCGTGGTCCAGCACCGTCAGTTGGTCCTCGGTAGTGCCATTGGCTCTTGTAGGTTTTGCTACCCATCTGGGTTCCAGCACCGTCAGCTGTTCCTCAGTAGTGCCATTGGCTCTTGTTCCTTCTGCTGCCACTACGGGTTCCAGTACTGTCAGCTGGTTCTCGCCAGTTTCTCAGCCTTCTTGTACCTTCTGCTACATTTCCAAGATCAAGCTTTTTGAAATTGTCTTTGGTAATCCGTATTGATCTCCATGACGACGACCCTGATGATGACGACCCTGAAGACCACACCAAAGAAGACCAGAAATATGACCCTAAATAATATGACCAAGAGGACAAAGAACATGAAGACAACCACCAAGATACAGAACAAAAGACAGAAGAACAAGAAGCAGAAGAAGCAAAAGCAAAAGAACAGAAAGCAGAAGAACATTAAGCATAAGACTAAAAATCAGCATAGAAGAAATCAAAATTATAAGCAGAAGAAGACTAAGCAGTAAATGGGGGTGAGTCCGTTCCTCCTCGTGGTGCCCCTGGAAAATGCCTGCTGCTGCAGGCCAAACTGAACGCGGACAAATCCTGTTGTAAATCTTTAGTGACAGGCAGAACGTAAGGTGTTATCTTATATCTTTTATAGATAAGTACTACAGGAATGCCTGTCACCATAAGAAAATGAAGAAAAAGAAGAATAGGAAGAAGATGAAGAAATAGCATATGAAAATTAATAATAGCTGAATAAGAAGAATATGAAGAATGGAAAAAAAAATTAATGGGAAGAAGATGAAGAAGAAGAAGATGAATAAGGTGAAGAAAAAGTTGATGAAAAAAATGCTACTGCTGCGGATCATGAAGGAGAAAGTGTGGGAGAAGTACAAAAGAAGGTGAAGAGCATGGAAGTTGTAAAACATACATATCTGACAAAATATAAAAAAAGGTTAACATAGTCAATATCTTTTTAACTCCGAATGTCTTGAAAAAAAAATTGGAATTAATGCTATGCCATGTGATTTGAATAAACCACTATGCCTTTAATGTCTCCTCCACCTCCCACAATACATTCTACATGATTCTTATTTGTTTTCAATTATGTAGAATTAGCCAACAAGGAAATAAAGGGCTTTTTTAAATTCCGATACCGGAAGTCCCATTGACTTGAATGGGACTTCCGGTATCGGAATCGGCGATACCCGATATTTTTTTTCGTATCGGGCTATACCATCCGATACAATATTTTGGGGTATCGAACGGTATCGCTCAACACTACTGGGGACCAATGGTACGATGCCGGTTGGAGAACCGCTGGGCCTTTTCCTGGGAGAGAGACAACTTATCCAGCACTTGGTCCCAGATCTGGTGCATTCTCTCCACCACAGTGTCAACACCTGGGCAGGCAGAAGGCTCCACCTGCCCTGAAGAGAATCGAGGATGAAACCCAAAGTTACAAAAAAAGGTGACATCAAAGTGGCAGAACTAGCTCTATTATTTAAAGCAAATTCGGCCAAGGGCAAAAATGAAACCCAATCATCCTGATCAGCAGAAATAAAACATCTCAAATATGACTCCAAGGTCTGGTTTGTTCTCTCTGTCTGCCCATTGGTCTGAGGGTGGAAAGCAGAGGAGAAGGACAACTGAATTCCCAGCTTGAAACAGAAAGTCCTCCAAAATCTAGACACAAACTGAACTCCTCTGTCAGATACAATGTTCTCAGGAATCCCGTGCAAGTGAACCACCTGTTGCAAAAACAAGGGCACCAACTCTGAGGAAGATGGCAACTTAGGGAGTGGTACAAGATGGACCATCTTAGAGAATCTATCACAAATCACCCAAATAACAGTCATTCTCTGAGAGACAGGCATATCAGAGATAAAATCCATTGAAATATGGGTCCATGGCCTCCTGGGCACCGGCAAAGGCATCAACAACCCACTAGAGCGAGAACAAGGTTTAGACCGAGAGCAAGTCCCACAGGACTGCACAAAATTCCTGACATCACGAGACAAGGCGGGCCACCAAAAAGACCGACTCACCAAATCTCTAGTTCCAAAAATACCTGGATGACCAGCCAATGCAGAGCAATGAACTTCAGACATCACTCTCTTCCTCCACTGGTCAAGAACATACAATTTTCCATGGCTCAGGTTTGTCCTCCTGAAACTCTTCCAGAGCACGTCTCAAATTGGGAGAGATGGCAGAAAGAACTACCCCCTCACCTAAGATGGTAGCAGGCTTGGTCACAACAGGAGAATCAACAAAGAAACTCCTAGAGAGGGCGTCTGCCTCGACATTCTTAGTGCCCGGAAGAAAAGAGACCACAAAATCAAAACGTGTGAAAAACAAGGCCCACCTAGCCTGTGTAGGATTCAAGCGTTTGGCCGACTCCAGGTAAATCAAATTCTTGTGGTCAGTAAGGATCACGACTTGATGTTTAGCTCCCTCCAACCAATGTCTCCACTCCTCAAATGCCCATTTCATGGCTAACAGTTCCCGATTCCCCACATCATAGTTACGTTCGGATGGGGAGAACTTTCGGGAAAAGAAAGCACAGGGATTCATTTTAGATGTTACAGGATCTTTTTGGGACAAAACAGCTCCTGCACCAATCTCAGAAGCGTCCACCTCTACCTGAAACAGGAGTGAGACATCAGGTTGCCGCAAAACTGGAGCAGAAGTGAAACTTCGCTTCAGCTCCTGAAAGGAAGAAACAGCCTTCGGAGACCAATTCAGCACATCAGCACCCTTCTTAGTCAAATCAGTCAATGGTTTGGTAATACCAGAAAAATTAGCTATAAATTTACGATAAAAATTAGCAAAACCCAAAAACTTCTGGAGGGCCTTCAAAGAAGTGGGCTGAACCCAATCATAAATGGCCTGTACCTTGGCCGGGTCCATTTCAATAGTTGACGGAGACAAAATAAATCCCAAAAATGTAATCCTCTGTACACCAAAAAGGCATTTCGATCCCTTGACGTACAGGGAATTCTCCCTCAAAATCCGGAACACAGTCCGAACATGTTCCACATGAGAGTCCCAATCCTTGGAAAAGATCAAAATATCATCCAGATAGATGATCAAAAATTTATCCACCAAGTCTCGGAAAATATCATTCACGAAGCACTGGAAGACAGAAGGGGCATTAGTGAGCCCAAAAGGCATCACCAGGTACTCAAAATGTCCCTCCGGAGTATTAAACGCCATCTTACATTCATCCCCATGCTTAATGCGAATAAGATTATACGCCCCCCTGACGTCAAGCTTTGTAAACCAGCAAGCACCTTTAACTCTGGAGAATAGATCAGAAATCAGGGGTAACGGATACTGATATTTAACAGTAATTTTGTTGAGCCAACGATAGTCAATACAAGGCCTTAATGACCCATCTTTCTCAGCCACGAAAAAAAACCCAGCACCTAATGGTGAAGAGGATGGTCTAATATGACCCTTCTCCAATGACTCCTTAATATAGGATCGCATAGCCTCGTGCTCGGGTACAGATAAATTGAAAAGTCGACCCTTGGGAAATTTACACCCAGGGCTCAGCTCAATTGCACAGTCATAACTCCTATGAGGAGGCAAAGACGCAGACTCATTCTCACTAAATACATCATAAAAATCAGCCAAATAGTCAGGAACATCATGCGACTGGGGAGAGGTGGAGAAAACAGCATCACTAAGGGCACACCGACAACCCCAACTCACCACAGACACAGATTTCCAATCCAAAACTGGATTATGGATTTGCAACCAAGGAAACCCCAGAACAATGGTATCATGCAAATTATGCAACACCAAAAATCTAAAAATCTGCAATTCTGTTGATGGTCTGGGGCGACCCGCATTACCACCTGGGTCCAAAACTGAGGTTTATTCTTCTCAAAAGGAGTAGCATCAATACCCCTCAAAGGGATAGGCGTCCGCAGAGGTGTCATAGGAAATCCACCATGCTTAGCAAAATCCAAGTCCATCAGGTTCAGAGCTGCTCCCGAATCCACAAAAGCCTTAGTGGAAAATGTGGACAGGGAGCAGATCAGAGTAATTGCCAGAAGAAACTTAGGTTGAACACCACCCACAGCAAATGTTTGTGCAAAACGTTTCTCTCGTTTAGGGCAGACAGAAATATTATGCGAGGCATCACCACAGAAGAAACACAGCTCATTACGCATTCTGAACTCCCGACGTTGCGCCACTCTATCACATTGCATAGGTTCAGACATTTGTTCCACAGGTGGCAACACCTCTCGTGCGGCTTTGCGTTCACGCAAACGCCGATCCACTTGAATGGCTTATGACATAGAATCGTCAAGACCAGAGGGAACAGGAAATCCTACCATAGTATCTTTTACGGTTTCTGACAAACCCTTCTGAAAGAGAGCTGCCAAGGCACCATCATTCCAGGTAGTAAGGACCGCCCACTTTCGGCATTTCTGACAGTACAACTCTGCAGAATCCCGACCCTGGCTCAATGCCAACAGGGCCCTCTCAGCCTGATCAATAGCATTAGGTTCATCATACAACAACCCCAAGGCTTGAAAAAATGCGTTCACATTAGTAAGAATAGGATCATCAGGTTTCAAAGAAACCGCCCAATCCTGGGGATCGCCGCGCAGCAAAGAGATGACAATTTTAACCTGCTGCGCGGAGCTCCCCGACGAGTTAGGCTTCAAGGCAAAAAATAATTTACAATTATTCTTAAAATTCAAAAATTTAGACCGATCCCAAAAAACACATCAGGAGTAGGGATCTTTGGTTCAGCAGCATGTGAATGAGCAAGATAGGCGGAAATTCCCCGCACTTCAGCAGTGAGCTGCTCCACACGATCAGACAATTGCTTCATCTCCATTGAGCAAGAAAAAAAAAAATCCCCCCTACGGCCTCAGAGACACAGAGGAAAAAATATACACAAAAAAAAAAAATTCTGACAAACTCTCTTTTTTTTTTTTTTTTACAATTCTTTCCTGCTATTGAGTACCCTAGGATCTGCGGTATGACTGGTGATTCTGTTATGAATGAGTCACCGAAGGAGGAAAAAACAAAAATACAAGCTAAGTCCAGAAAACCGGAGAGGTTGGTAGCTATCGGATTGCAGACCCCTGATCCTATCCACAACAACTAACAGTAGCTGGGGGGGGTTCTTACGATGCCCTAGACCACTCGATCACAGCCCGAGAACTAAATAGGCCTAAAGAAAGAAAGGGGAAATCTAAACTGCCCCAGAGCAGACCCCAAAGCAATAGGCAGCCCCCAACATATAATGACGGTGAAGCAAGATGAAAACACTAACACAGATAGAAAGATAGGTTGAGCAAATGATAGGGCCCAAGCTAACTAAAAAGGACAGGATAGAAAAGCTGCTGTCTGCAATCCGTAAAAAACCCTACCAAAAAATGTCCCAACCGACTGATAGGAAAAACAGGCCCTGAAGTCGCTAGGACTTCAAAATGACTATATCAGCACTCAGGTAAATTCTGAAGACAAAGCAAAGAGACAAACTGATCAGAGACAAAAATGAAACTCAGCACACCCCCAACCGGGGATGGCTGAACTCCAAAAAACAAAGTAAACAAAACAAAACTAATAAGTTCAATAGCAGAGCAAAAACTTATCTTTGGGAAGCAGGAATCAGACTGGTCTCCAAGAATCCAGCAGAGAAATCACCAGCGACTCAGAAGGGTGTCGGCTGCCTTATATCCAGTCAGAAGTTCCTGTTACCCAGTCATCATCTACCAGCTCAGGTGTTTGGTAATCAGCCTCACTACCTTCCTTCACCAGAAGAGGGAGTTCATCAGACATCGACGGTGAAGGGGAAAATGAACCCACAACACTTCACCCTCCGCAGACTAACTAACTCCTTCTTCCTCTTGGCCCTCAGAGAGCACTCCTCCCCTTAATCCTGGTTCAGAGTTCCCCCTGCTGGCCTGGAGTGGAACTGTGTTGCATGCATGGATTGACTGCGAGAGAGACCCATCATTGCCTCCAATCCTGGCATTACCCTCCCCTGGAGGAAGGCAAAGCCACTGTGGCAACCATACTCCTGGTCATCAAAATGTGCGTTAGCTTCATAAAGATATTTTTACATACTGCAGCATTGTAAAGTTATATAAATATTGTTAAATTCATGTACATTAGTCCAATAATTTTGTGTCCCGGTTCACCTAATATGTCATTAGACTTTTATTAGGCTAGGGCTACATTCCAACAATGATTGTGCTATAGCAATTTTCAGACTTGTTGTGCAACTACAAACATTTGTATGTCCTAACCCAGGACAAAAATAAAATGAGGAAATACACTGTAGTAAGTAATTACATAAATAGTGCATGTAAATTTGCAGTACATAGGGTACTTAGTTGACACTATTTTGATAAAAAAATCATAAAAGGTACCACACTGCGACAAAGTGTGCCCCAATCAGGATACTAACTCTTGCAGTTTATGTCGCTAAGTGTCAGCAGACCTCAAGACACCTGCCTATAGAAAGCTAAATAGACAAAATGGGGAGCCACACCCTTGTGCGCACAGAGTACAAAAAAACTAAAGCAAAAGTAAAGAAATGAGCCAGAACACTTGTTGGTATTAGTCCAATGTGTATGTGCGCATATAAACAATACGAGCAAATATCCTATGGTAAGTAAATAAATAGTAACAGTTCATGGAAATAACATAGGGTACTTAGTTGACAATAGTTTAATCACAGAAGTGTTAAAGCCATTCCACCACACAATGGTGTACCCCAATCAGGCTGTACCCTAACTTTTGCATGTCTTGTCTATGACTTGCTGTTGAGAAACAGCTAAATGTCACATAGGCCGTAGACTTTCATTGAAGTCTATGGAGGAAAAGTTGCTATAAACGGCAAAGACAACAGTTCCGGATATGCTTCACACAACAAATCCAGCAGTGCTTGACAGATCTCAGTGACTTGTAAAGGGAATTTGTTGTGGTTTCTGCATTGCATACACCATTTTGATAGAAAGAATAGCATTATAGACTTATTCTTGCCATCAAATGTCACGGCACGGCATTGGGCAATAGCTTGGAGATAGCTTTGCACATTTTATAAATGTATTCTGATTAAGGCCAGAGTGAGAGTATGTAATGGTTTTAAATTAGTAACTTATTCAAAATCCCATAGATATGTTGTCAGAAGAAAAATAGTCTAATGATAATTACAGAAAGAAGTACAATGGAGGTGAAAAGGACACACACAACATTCTGCCTTGTGAAATAAGGAAGCGCTGTGTGTACTTGGCAGTTTCATAGATTTATTCTTATTTTAATGCAGGTGTCTTTCTTTTTTCATTATTGTTGTTCTTCAAGTCAGATTAAATATTAGCTTAAAACAAAAATAAATCAATGAGCTTTATAAAATACTTGCAGTGGCCTTGAAGACTGACAAATTAATAAAGTAAAGGAGTGGATCAGCTACAGGATACATTTTAATGGGTTCTAATTATTTCAAGAGATTTATTATGGGCTATTTTAAAATCCAATCTCCAAAATACAGCACTGTGGGAGGATAGAGAAATCTACAAGGCCAAGAAAGCATACAATCATATTACAAAATATTTTTAGACTTTTCCCCATACTCAATAATTTTATAATTGAATGATTCAAATTCAATATGACATTATTGTGACAAAAAAGAACGGTTTTCTAATGTAAGTTAATAAAAGAGGAATTAGAATTCTAATAAGAAAAAAATGTTTTGAGAATAGCTTAACGGCTCAGGCTGTAGGACTATTTTATAACATTGTGGTTCTGGATTTGAATCTAGCCATTAACAACAAGCTTAGCCAATGTATGTTCTTCTTGAATTTGTGGTTGTTTCCTATTGGTAATTTAGTTTCTACCACATCATAAACACACTGAAAGGTTATTTGAAGAAATGAGCAGTTCGATCTGGAGAAGATCAAGTTTGAGTCAAATTTCCTAAAATTTTCAATTTCACTCAAATTCAAACATTGTGAGATTTGATTTGCAGTTCACAAAAATAAACTTGCTTGGCACCATTACCTACATTGCTGAAGCATCAGAAAGCAGTCTAATATCATTTTGCATTGCAACATGGGCCTCCCAATAATATTCTCTAGATATGACATCTTAAAGATTATCACAACTAGTACAGTGGTGGTCTGCACCTGGGCCATCAGAAATCAGCAGTACTGAGCAGAGCTAAGTTTTTACAAAAGACACATTCTACATATCGGAGTCACTGAGTAAGTCTCTCTATAATATAAAGTGTAAGCTCTTATGGTCAGCAGGGTCCTCTCTCTACTGAAGAGTGTAAGCATTTCTGGCCATCGGGGGGGGTCCTCTCTCTCCTGTAGATTGTAAGCTCTTATGAACAGTGTGGTCCTCTGTCTCTTTCTCCTATAAAGTGTAAGATGATATGGTTAACTAGGTCCTCTCTTTCTCCTGTGAAGTTTAAGCTCTTATGGTTAGCATGGTCCTGTATCTTACTCTCTCTCGGTCAGTCGAGTCCTCTCTTTTCCTCTCCTGTTGAGTGTAAGCTGTAATGGTCAGCAATGAACTCTCTTTTTCTTTCTACTGTAGAGTGCAAGCTCTTATTGTCAGCAGGGTCTTCTCTCCTCTCACCACTTGTATTTTCAAAGCAATTGCAAGCTTTCTAGAATTGAGATTCAAACAAATGTATTTACCACAATTCAAATATTTTGGGAGAAGTTGGAGAATTTGAATTTCAAAAGGACTGCTCATGTCTACTTATTTGGCTTACAATGAACTTGGTTCTAATATGTATTGGAGATATGAAAACTAAATTCTAACTTATTTCAATGTGAGTAGGATTGGCAATCTACCATATATGTATATATATATATATATATATATATATATATAATACACATTCATAAGGTTATTTTGCATAAATGAGCAAATGCAGAATTACAAAAAGGGACAAAGTTTTATAAATTGTCTAAATAGGACGCCTACATAATACTGGGCGTCAATGAAAACATTTAGCTACAGCTAACATACTGTGAAGTCCAGTTACATTCTTGACCTCCTCTCTCGCCCACTACTATAATCTACTAAAGGGAATTTCATAAGATTTCAGCCAAGTTATATTTCTTTTAACTGAGGCTTTCTGAATTTAGATTTTTTTGTTTGTCACATCCAACAGTCATTTACCACATTTAATTAAAATAATAATGGTTGGAGATCTTGAGATATCATATGTTTATAGTGAAATATTGAGAGCATTTTAAATTACTTTAAGTGTTAAAAAAAATCTTTAGAATAACACTTTGTACATTTCAAGCATGATACCAAAATACAACTCCAATTTCAAAAAATTTTGGAAGCTGTGTAAAATATAATGAAAACAAGAATGTAATGATTTTTATTTATATCATAAATTGGAGCTGTTAGGGACGGCAGAACGCACTAAATATAAATAATAGGAAGTCCGTTCACCGCCAGGGGTCCACCGTGCAGTAGATGTAACAACCGCTGCTGAGTTATGGCAGACTCGCTGTAGGGCGGTATACTGAGCTCTGGTTAAACGTCACCCGAGGTGCGCAGAGTGGACTCTGTTAAACTCACAGAGGCGCTTTAGTACAAATAAAGCATAAATGCCGAGCCTGTTAGCTTCACAGGTCTCAGCTGGCGGGCACACACGGTATATGTTGCAGGACACGGCCCAAGGCAGAGGTCGGTGTCCGACTTGACCTACCGTGTGTGCAGCGTCGCTACCGCGGACGCCAGTAAGTGCTGCTAACTGCAGCGTGGCGGTAACTAGTGCCACTGTACGACAGTGAAGTGAGGCATCACACTATCGGATGCTAGTGTAGCGGTGCGGTATGCACTGTGGTGTATGGCTTGCAACTGACTGGCGCTGACTATAACTCTAATTCCCTATCCACATGCATAATATCAGAGGGAAGGGGTTTTATAATGAGTCAGTCACCAGAATCATACATCCGTCACCATTCACACATAGCAAGTATAGTCTATACTAGCGCATGGCCAAGCGGCCATGCGGACCTTTTATAGCCATGCGCTTCCGGGACCTTCCAGACCTCTAAGATGGACCAGTCAGATCAGGACAAGGACTTGAGCACGTGACCCCCGATCTCCACTGGGAGATCGTCTTGTGGGCATGCCCACTAGCGCGGCGAGAGGACTTAGCCTCTGGAGTGGTTTCCTGCAAAGCAGGTTGCGCTACCATTACTGGTCCAGAGGTGGCAGCACCATCCAGACCCAGAGAGCTGGACTGAGCAGGACGCCTGGATCGCCGAGATTGCTGTGCAGGTCCCTGAGCTGTTGGAAAGGAATGGGAGACCGCTGGATGTATGGCTCTGGATTCCTGCTGTGCAGCTGCAGGAATCTGACGCCTAACATGACCCCCCTCTGAGCCTCACTATGCTCAAAGGCCACGATCAGGAATGGAGCGTGGATGTTCTCCACTGGCTCCCAGGTCCTGGCCTCTGGACCATGACCCTTCCAGTCCACCAAATAAAACTTTATGCCATGCACAATCCTGCATCCCACAATGGCGCTAACCTCAAACTCGTCCGAAGACAAGTCTGAAGACCCGGCAGATGACTCAGAGAACCGGGCCATGTGAACAGGTTTGAGAAGGGACACATGGAAAACGTCAGAAACGGCTAAATGTGGAGGAAGAGCCAGGCGGTAGACCACCGAGCTGATATGCTCGAGAATCTTAAAAGGTCCGATGTATCGCGGTGTAAACTAGGTGGACTCGGCCCGCAGCTTGATGTTTCGAGCAGAGAGCCACACCTAGCCGCTGGGGGAAAAGGTTGGAGCGGGTCGCCGATGTGTGTTGGCGGATGCCCTCATTCTTTCATTAGAGGAACGAATAGCATCCTGAGTGTGATCCCAAATGTCACGAGCCTCCTGTCAGGATCCTGACAGCGCCAGCGTGCAGTCTCCGCTGAGCAGGAACTCACCTGCATTGTAAGGGGCCCGGGGTCAGGTACAGCCTGAAAGTACAAATGCACAGGACCTGTGGATGCTGAACTTAGCAAGCAGTCACAGGACCTACGGTCACATGACTGCAAGGGGGCGGGGCTTAGCATCCTAATTTCAGAGATGGCAGGACACTATACAAAAACTCAGAGTCAGGCAAAACGGAGGTCATACACAGTATGGGCAAGCGAGGTACAGGAGGGATAAACAGATGGGAGGTCAGACAAAGCCAAAGGTCATACACAGTACGGGCAAGCACGGTACAGGAGGGATATTCAGGAAGGAGGTCAGACAAAGCCAAGGGTCATACACAGCACAGGCAAAGCAGGTACAGAGTCAGCAAACCAGAGACGTAAACCGTAACAGAGCAGGGTCAGAATACCAGGCAGACGGACAATGATTGGCGTGACGCACGGACAGAGCAGTGTTGTGAGTTCATTCTCTGGTTCACCAGTTGTGAGTTCTCCTTCCAGACTCCCTCTGGTGGTAACAGGAGGTAGTGAGGCTGATTTGATCGGAGGAGATCTGCCACCTGAGAATGAGGATGACGATTGGACCTCAGGAGTCTCAGATGGGATTTAAGACACCGACGCCCTATTCAGTTGCTGGTGATTCTTTCTGGCTTGTCAGCTCTTGGTTTTCAGCTCTGTTCCAGTCATCTAAAGCTAAGTTTTTCTGCTAATGTTCACACTTGATTTTGTTGGTCTATTCAGTTTTTTGTGTGGTCACACAGCCCCGGCTGGGGGCTGTGTTGAATTTCCACTCTTATTTATCAGTATTTTGCCAATTTGCTTTTTGTCCCTTACTAGTTTGGCCTCTTTTTGCTCTGTCTCAGAATATTTCAGAGTGCTGATATAGTGGGAGAAGTCTAGTGACTTCAGGGTTAATTTTGCTATCAGAAGTGTTGGACATTATTTTTGTAGGGTTTTTTGCAGGTTGCAGACAGTGTCTTTCCTTTCTTTTCCTTTCCTTTCTAGTTAGTTTGGTCCCCATCGTTTGCTCAGCCTATTTTCCTGCCTGTGTTTGTGCTTTCATCTTGTTTCTGTTAGGAATCTGTGTCCTGCTATACATATGCAGAGATCCAGATCCTCACATTTGTCTCCAGAGGCTAAGTCCTTTCAGCCAGCTTCTGAGCATGCTCATGGAATGAGCTCCCATTGGAGTTAAGGAGTCAGGTGCTCAGGTCCTGCTCCTGATTCCATTGGCTCAGCTCAGGGCTCTGGAGATTTCTGGCAGGTCCCGTACGCTATAAAAAGTGCACATGGCCGCTATGCCATGCGCTAGTATTTTCTATACTTGCTGCTGTGTGCTTGGTGATGGATGCTTGGTCTGGTGAATGACTTATTATGAAACCCCTTCCCTCTGATATTACGTTTGTGTGAGTGATTGGGTACAGCCAGTATTGCGCTAGCTCCAGCGCGCTCAAGCATCACCTGTTGCAGCAGTCAGCGTCCTGCATTTGCGCCTGCAGTCATTTTGGCGTTCGCAGTTGCGACGCCGTGCACACGTCCTACAACGGTAAGTCCACTCGGGTGTAGTGACGTCTTTTAACTACTCCGATTATTGACTACCGTACGTGTGCCTCTGAGTATCTGAGAAGGTTACTCAGACTCAGCGTTTTTGTATTTATATTATTTGTACAGCTCTGTGAGTCCTAACAGAGCTTGCTTTAGTGCACTAGGTGCAGTTCAACCCAGTGCACACTACTGCTGTAGTGCTCTGCCTCCCTTAGCAGCGGTTTTGCCATCTGCCGCACGGTGGACCCCGAGTGGCGAAGGCACTTTAATTATTTATTTTTTTAGTGCCTTCCGCCACTCATAACAGTTTCACCGTCAATACATGTGTGGAGGCTATCTATTCCTTTGGGGTCTGCTCCGGGGCAGTTAGTTTTCCCCTTTTCATGCTTCAGGCTTATTTAGTCCTCCAGCTGTGATGAAGCATCTAGGAACATCGTAGGTATGCTCCACAGCTGCTGCTAGTTGTGTGGTAGGATCAGGGATCTGCAATCTGCATAGTTACCAACCTTTCTGGTTTTCTGTAGATTAGCTTGTTTTGCTTTTTTCTCCTCGGTGACCCATTCATAACAGAATCACCAGCCATACCGCAGATTCTAGGGTACTCAAAAGCAGGAAAAAGTTGTTAAAAAAAAAAGTGTCAGAATTTTTTTTTTATATTTTTTCCTCTTTTTCTCTGGGGCCGTAGGAGAATTTTTTTTTCTCTTTTTCCTAATGGAGATTAAGCAATTGTCTGATCGTGTGGAGCAGCTTGCTGCTGAAGTGCAGGGAATTTCCACCTACCTCATTCAGTCACATGCTGCTGAACCTAAGATCCCTACTCCTGATGTGTTTTCTGGGGATCGGTCTAAATTTCTGAATTTTAAGAATAATTGTAAATTATTTCTGGCCTTGAAGCCTAACTCATCGGGGAGCTCTGTGCAGCAGGTTAAAATTGTCATCTCCTTGCTGGGCGGCGATCCCCAGGATTGGGTTTTTTCTCTGACACCTGAAAATCCTATTCTGACTAATGTGGATGCATTTTTTCAAGCCTTGGGGTTGTTGTATGATGAACCTAATGCTGTTGATCAAGCTGCGAGAACCCTGTTGGCATTAAACCAGGGTCACGATTCTGCAGAGTTATACTGTCAAAAATTCCGAAAGTGGGCGGTCCTTACTACATGGAATGATAGTGCATTGGCAGCTCTCTATCGGAAGGGTTTATCAGAGACCGTAAAATATGTTATGGTGGGATTTCCTGTTCCCTCTGGTCTGGATGATTCTATGTCATTAGCCATTCAAATTGATCGGCGTTTACATGAGTGTAAAACTACACGGGAGGCGCTGCCACCTTTTGAACAAACGTCTGAACCTATGCAATGTGATGGGGTTTTGTCTAGGGCGCAACATCAGGAGTTTAGAAGGCGTAATAAGCTGTGTTTTTTTCTGTGGAGACGTCACTCATACTATTTCGGTCTGCCCTAAACGAGAGAGACGTTTTGCACACACATTTGCTGTGGGCAGTGTACAACCTAAGCTTCTTTTGGCAATTACTCTGATCTGCTCCTTATCCATGTTTTCCACGAAGGCTTTTGTGGATTCAGGAGCAGCGTTGAATCTGATGGATTTGGACTTTGCTAAACGTTGTGGTTTTTCCATGACGCCTCTGCGGACGCCTATTCCTTTGATGGGTATTGATGCTACTCCTTTGGCGGAGAGCAAACCTCAGTTTAGGACCCAGGTGACAATGCGAGTTGCCTCAGACCACCAAGAAAATTGTAAATTTTTGGTGCTGCATAATTTGCATGATACTATTGATCTGGGTTTTCCTTGGTTGCAAACTCATAATCCAGTTTTGGATTGGAAATCTGGGTCTGTGCTGAGTTGGGGTTGTCAGTGTGTTCTTAGGGACGCTCTTGTTTTCTCCACCTCTCCTCAGTCTCATTATATTCCTGATTATCTAGCTGATTTTTCTGATGTATTTAGTGAGAGCAAGTCTGCGTCTTTGCCTCCTCATAGGAGTTATGACTGTGCAATTGAGTTGATGCCTGGGTGTAAATTTCCCAAGGGTCAGCTTTTCAACTTATCAGTACCCGAACATGATGCTATGCGATCCTATATTAAGGAGTCATTGGAGCAGGGTCATATTAGACCATCCTCCTCACCTTTAGGTGCTGGGTTTTTTTTGTGGCCAAGAAAGATGGTTCATTAAGACCGTGTATTGATTATCGTTCCCTTAACAAGATGACGGTTAAATATCAGTACCCGTTACCTCTGATGTCTGATTTATTCTCCAGAGTTAAGAGTGCCTGCTGGTTTACTAAGCTTGACCTCAGGGGGGCGTATCATCTTATTCGCATTAAGCACGGGGATGAATGGAAGATGGCGTTTAATAATCCGGAGGGACATTTTGAGTACCTGGTGATGCCTTTTGGGCTCACTAATGCCCCTTCTGTCTTCCAGTCCTTTATGAATAATATTTTCCGTGACTTTGTGGATAAGTTTTTGATCATCTATCTGGATGATATTTTGATCTTTTCTAGTGATTGGGATTCTCATGTGGAACACGTCCAGACTGTGTTCTGGATTTTGAGGGAGAATTCCCTGTTTGTTAAGGGACCGAAATGCCTTTTTGGTGTACAGACAATTTCATTTTTGGGATTTATCTTATCTCCATCGACTAATGAAATGAACCCGGCCAAGGTACAGGCCATTTATGATTGGGTTCAGCCTACTTCTTTGAAGGCCCTCCTGAAGTTATTGGGTTTTGCTAATTTCTATCGTAAATTTATAGGTAATTTTTCTGGTATTGTCAAACTACTGACTGATCTGACCAAGAAGGGCGCTGATGTGCTGAATTGGTCTCCTGAGGCTGTCTCAGCATTTCAGGAGGTCAAGCAGAGATTTTCTTTAGCTCCAGTTTTACGGCAACCTGATGTCTCACTTCCATTTCAGGTGGAGGTAGATGCTCCTGAGATTGGTGCAGGAGCTGTTTTGTCCCAAAAAGACCCTGTGACTTCTAAGATGAATCCCTGTGCCTTCTTTTCTCGAAAGTTCTCCCCATCTGAACGCAACTATGACGTGGGGAATCGGGAATTGTTGGCCATGAAGTGGGCATTTGAGGAGTGGAGACATTGGTTGAAGGGAGCTAGACATCAAGTTGTGGTCCTCACCGATCACAAGAATTTGATTTATCTGGAGTCGGCCAAACGCTTGAATCCTAGACAGGCTAGATGGGCCTTGTTTTTCACGCGTTTTAATTTTGTGGTCTCTTTTCTTCCAGGCACTAAGAATGTTAAGGCAGCCACCCTTTCTAGGAGTTTCTTTGCCGATTCTCTTAGTGTGACCGAGCCTACCACCATCCATTTGAATGCCAAAAGCATCAATTCTTCTTACTTAAGCTTGTCAACCTTAATTAACTTCATAATACAAGTTACGCACTGAAAAATGGGGGTTATTTGGCTAAAGTTGTGGGGGGGAGGGCTGGCTGCAGGTTTTCATGTGCCCTGGGCAAAAGAGCGCCCCTTTAACACATACCACAACTCATCATGCTCCGATACGGCAGAGAAATAGCGGTATAGTACAATGAAAAATACCTCACTTTTTACATCTCATGAAGAGGCCCATCTATTTCTCCATACAGAATCATTGGTCCCATATAATGTTTGAAACAGTATATGATGAGCTCCACATAATGCTACAGTATATGTTGGTCCCCATGGATGAAGCTCCACTGTCTTATGGGCCCAAATAATGCTCCAAACATAATGGGCCCCATTTCTAATGCTCTAGTGTATAATGGGCCCTGTAAATGCTGCTCCAGTGTCTGATGTCCACCTTTGGAATGTTCCAGTGTATGGTGGGCCCCATCTATCATTCTCCAGAGTATAGTGCTCCCCAAAAATTGCTGTCCCAACATTGAAAACAATCAAATAAGTCTCCTCGCTAGGGAATCCCTGTACTTGTCTGGACTCCTTGTCGTCCCCATCTTCCATCTCACTGCACAGTATTTCAACTTTGCAAGTGCTGTGATCCTGAGCAAGCAGGGGGGGCCCACTCGTTGGCGATGGCACTGGCACAGGGCCCCTGATAGTACGGTGGTGTGTCTGATGGCGGGTGGGCCGAACCTGCACTTTCATCTGCAGCTTCCTCTTTGTCACCGTGTAAGATGGAACTGTATATGGGAAGGGTAACCTGAGTTTCATCAGGGTCAGATTCAGGTCGTGTAGCGTGCGAGGGGAATGTAGTGGTCTGGGTCAATGTACCAGCAGATTCATCGAGCAGTGGCTGGGCATCAGTGCACTTGTGTCGCCCCCAGGAGTACGGTCGCCACAGTGGCATTACCTTCTTCCTAGGGAGTGTGATGTCATGCTTGGGAGCAACGAAGGATCTCTCTAGCAGGTTAACTGATTGGGCGGCGTTATTCCCACGAGTCATGACCCTCCAAACAGCGTTCATGAAGGCAAAATGTTTGTTTTACGTGGGCAGTATGGTTGCAAAGCTGAACCTTAAAGGAATGTCCAGAAGGGCACCACCACGAGTGGAGCCTACGGTTAAATTCGACTCCACCTGGGAAACCTCAACCATGCCAGCTACAGAACAGATGCACACATTGCAAGCTTAATTCCGTTAACGAACGAGACTCCGTCATGCCCCGCGGTCCGAGTCCGGCTTACTAGAGGGACACGTGAGGCTCTGGCACATGAGATTGGCCAATAACTGGTGTGTCATGCCCTTACATGTCCGTGGCTGCATGTGCGCTACACTGAAAAGGCCAGCGTTTGTCGCTTACAGGTGCAGATAACCCGCAGAACAACGTTAATGATGGGGATCACTGATTACAATTATTACCCGCGAACAATGATTTCCCAGTAAGTGCAGGTCAACCGCAGTTCCGGAATTAGGCCTAACCGTCATTCCTGAAAAAATGAAAAACTTACGTGTGCAAACCACAGGTGCTGTAGCTTGCTTAACAGCTCGCCAGCCGTTCTCACGCCCAGTATGGATTACACGTGATTGCACAAAGGTGAGAAAGGGTACCGTATCCCCAGATAACATGTAGGGATAGCGTACACATTCAAAATATATGACTCAGGAGGCAGGCTCAGACGGTGTCAGGCCCAGTATGGATTGCACGTGATTGCACAAAGGTTAGAAAGGGTACGGTTTCCCCAGATAACATGTATGGATAGCGTACACATTCAAAATATATGTCTCAGGAGGCAGGCTCAGACGGTGTCAGGCCCAGTAAGGATTGCACGTGATTGCACAAAGGTTAGAAAGGGTACCGTATCCCCAGATAACATGTATGGATAGCGTACACATTCAAAATATATGTCTCAGGAGGCAGGCTCAGACGGTGTTAGGCCCAGTATGGATTGCACGTGATTGCACAAAGGTCAGAAAGGGTACCGTATCCCCAGATAACATGTATGGATAGCGTACACATTCAAAATATATGTCTCAGGAGGCAGGCTCAGACGGTGTCAGGCACAGTATGGATTTGACGGCCCAGATTACTCAGCGGAGGAGCAGGGAGAGGTAAAGATTGCAAATGCTGGGGCCCTGCCCAAGCAAGGGGGGCCCACTCGTGGGCGTCGGTACTGGCACTAGGCCCCTCATAGTACAGCGGTGTGTCTGACAGCGGGTGTGCACCACCACCGTCAGAGACACTTGATTGCACTATGAGGGAACCTGTGCCAGTGCCCGCGCCCAAGAGTCGGCCTACCCACCTGTCCAGGGCAACGGCACTCGCACGGTGTCGTGCGCTAGGTGGTGACCCCGGCCATGGGGGGGAGGCAGCACAGTTAGGGAGTTTTAGAAAGTGGCATATGTTGATGTTGGACATTCAGCTGATGCAAAAGGCGAAATAGGTGAAGTCCCAGGAAGAGGTGGACCAAAGCAAGCCATTTTTCTGTCACCCTATGTGTCATCAGGGGAAGGTGGGACAAAATCCTTGGAAACCCATGCGTGGTTCATTTTAATGAAGGTTAGATCATCCACATTTTGGGTTGACAGACGGGTCCTTTTTTCTGTAAGGATTGATCCAGCTGCACTGAAAACTCTTTCCGATAGCACACTTGCAGCTGGGCAAGCGAGCTCCTGTAAGGCATATTGGGCCAATTCAGGCCAGGTGTCCAGTTTAGCGGCCCAATAGTCAAAGGGGAATGACCTGTGTGGGAGAACATCGATATGGGAGGAAAAGTAGTTTGTAACCATAGTTGACAACTGCTGTCTCCTGTCACTTTCCATCGATGCAGTATTACCAGTTGTGTGAGCGGTATTTGAAAAATCAGTCCACAACATTGTCATGAAACCCCTGTCTCCAACGCCACTTCTGCTGTGTGCACCACGAACACCTCTGCCAAGCTGCCCCCGGCCCGTACGGCTCGTGTGAGAACCATCACCGCTGCTTTGTGCTGGGAATGCCTCAAGCAACCGATTTACCAGAGTTGCTTGTTTATTAGCCAATATTAGGTCAAGGTTCTCCTGTGGCATGATGTTTTGTAATTTGACTTTATAGCGTGGATCCAGGATGCTGGCCAACCAGTAGTCGTCATCGTTCATCATTTTGGCAATGCGGGGGTCCCTTTTTAGGATCCACAAGGCATAATCTGACATGTGGGCCAATGTTCCCGGTGTCAATGATGCACTGCGAGTGCTGGGTGGAGGAGCACTTTCTGGCAAATCCACATCCCTCCAGTCACGCACAAACCCTGTACCAGACCTTGCCATGCCAACATTTTCACTTGCCCCACGAGATGCATCCTCCTCCCCTAAGTAATCATCCCCATCATCTTCCTCCTCCTCTTCTTCCTCCACCTCGTCCAGGAGAGGTCCCTGAGCAGACAATGGCTGAATGTCATCAAGGATTCCCTCCTCCTCTTCCTCCTCATCAACATTGGCTGCAGACGCCTGCTCCTTAAGGTGCATCATAGTTTGCATGAGCAGACGCATAAGTGGGATGCTCATGCTTAGGATGGCGTCGTCTGCGCTTACCAGCCGTGTGCATTCCTCAAAACATTGAAGGACTTTACAGAGGTCTTTCAGCTTCGACCACTGCACACCTGTCAACTCCATGTCTGCTCTCAAAGTGCCTGGCCGTGTATCCTCCCACAAATGCATTATGGCCTGCCTCTGCTCGCACAGCCGCTCCACCATGTGCAGGGTGGAGTTCCACCTTGTTGCAATGTCGATAATGAGGCGGTGGTTGGGAAGGTGGAGCTATCGCTGCAGCTTCTGCATACGAACGGAGTGTACAGGCGACCGGCGGATGTGTGCGCACAGTCTTCGCACCTTCTGGAGCAGGGCTGTTAACTCCGGATAATTTTTGAGGAAGCACTGCACCACCAGGTTCAAGGTGTGAGCCAAGCAAGGTATGTGGCTGAGTTTTGAAAGGGCTATGGCTGCCACAAAATTACGGCCGTTATCACTAACTACCTTGCCTGCCTCAAGATGTACACTGCCCAGCCATGACTCAGTTTGTCGCTTCAAGTACTCGGCCAGCACCTCGGCGGTGTGTCTGTCACCCAAACACATCATCTGCAACACAGCCTGCTGACGCTTTCCACTAGCTGCTCGATAGGGGGACACATCGTGTGCAACAGTGGCAGCTGCAGATGGAGTGCTCGTACGACTGCGCTCTGTGGACGAGCTTTCGCTTCTGGAGGAGGAGGAGGAGGGTCGAACGCCTACAGCCAACTGTTTCCTATGCCGTTGGCTAGGCAGCACTGTCCCACCACCGCTGTCCCCTGTGGACCCTGCATCCACCACATTAACCCAGTGCGCAGTGATGGACACGTAAAGGCCCTGGCCATGCCGACTGGACCATGCATCAGTTGTGAGGTGCACCTTTCCGCTCACTGACTGCTTGAGTGCATGGACAATGCGGTCTTTCACATGATGGTGGAGGGCTGGGATGGCTTTGCGAGAGAAGAAGTGTCGACTGGGTAGGTCATAGCATGGTACTGCATAGGCCATGAGTTCGCGGAAAGCTGTGCTTTCCACCAACCGAAAGGGCATCATCTCAAACGAGATTAGTTTGGCAATGTGGGCGTTCAAACCCAGTGTACGCGGATGAGAGACTGAGTACTTTCTTGACCTACTCATAGTGTCTGGGAGGGTGAGCTGGACTTGAGAGCTGCATATGGTGGAAGTAGCGGTGGACAGGGCAGACTGAGAGAGGGTTGATGATGGTGATGGAGTTGGTGTTCTTTCTGATGGCCTAGAATCAGTCTTTCGTTGATATAACAGTGGGATTCCCTGACTGCTGTGGCCTTGCAACGACACCTCAACATTTGCTGCTGTGCTAACCGGTGGGCTTACAGTGGGGGAAACAATGTAGCGTTGCTGACTACCTTCGTTGTGATCAGTTGCACATGTGGCACTTGAGGTTTGGTGTTGTGTCCACGCTTGCAAGTGCATGCTGGTTAAATGTCTAAGCATGCAACTGGTATTCAAATTTTTCAGATTTTTCCCTCGGCTAAAGGTCTTTGCGCACTTCTTACAGATAACCTTGGCCTGATCATGAGGATTTTGTTCAAAAAAGTGCCATACTGCACTCTTCCTACTTTGGCAGACATTTTGCGGCCTAGCACGCTGTGATCTTTTGACCCTCTGGACAAGCTGTCCAGCAACTCTTTTGATGTTTGGAACCTGTCTTTGGAGTGCTCCGGGCCTGCCAGATAACAGCTGTTGCGATGTCGATGTCTGCTGTGGATGCTCCTCATCTGAGCTATTGGAAGTAGCACCCTCTTCCCCCAATGGATGCCAATCTAGGTCAACAACTGGGTCATCCATCACCTCCTCTTCTATGTCATGTGCACCTTCCTCTGTGTCACCGTGTATGGTGGTATAGTGTGCGGGAAGGGGCACCTGAGTCTCATCAGGGTCAGAATCTGGCTCTGTACACTGCGAGGACAATGTAGTGCTCTGAGTGAATGTACCAGCAGAATCATCCATCAGCGGCTGTGCATCAGTGCACTCCATATCAGATTCATCTTGGCCTGGGTAATTCACCATTTCACTTGATAATCCAGGCATGGTATGTGAAAACAGCTCCATGGAGTAATCAGTAGTATGGCCTGCGTCATCCGTCAATCTTGGTTGGGGTGAAGGACACAAGGAAAGGTGTGGTTCATGAACATGAGCCTCCAATGACGACTCAGTGCTTTTACTTTTTACAACTGAAGAAGAGGAGGCGATAGAGCTGGAGGCTGAGTCAGCAATGTAAGACAAAACTTTTTCCTGATGCTCTGGCTTTAAAAGCGGTTTGCCAACTCCTAGAAAACTAAGCGTTCGAGGCCTTATGTAGCCAGACGATGATGCAGGGTCTGCACCTCCTGCATTCGGTCCTATTTTGCTCTTGCCACTACCATCAGATCCACCACCAACACCATCATTACCAGCTGCCAACCCCCGCCCAATTCCACGGCCTCTTCCACCAGCCTTCCTCATTTTTTGTAGAAATGTAGACAAAATCCAACAAACTATATAGTAATGTAAAACAAGGTACAAGGTGTCTATAGGACAGGGGAGATTTTGAATTTCTGCAGACACTTGTGGACATTGGACACTTTTGGATTGTGTAAGGCCCACTGATATCTGAGCGCTATGTGACAGGCTCAATGGCACAGCTGTGACCAAAGTGACTAGAGGATAAGGGAGATTTTGAATCTCTGCACACACTTTTGGACACTGGACACTTTTGGATTGTGTGAGGCCCACTGATATCTGAGCGCTATGTGACAGGCTCGATGGCACAGCTGTGACCAAAGTGACTAGAGGATAAGGGAGATTTTGAATCTCTGCACACACTTTTGGACACTGGACACTTTTGGATTGTGTGAGGCCCAATGAATATCTGAGCGCTATGTGACAGGCTCGATGGCACAGCTGTGACCAAAGTGACTAGAGGATAAGGGAGATTTTGAATCTCTGCACACACTTTTGGACACTGGACACTTTTGGATTGTGTGAGGCCCAATGAATATCTGAGCGCTATGTGACAGGCTCGATGGCACAGCTGTGACCAAAGTGACTAGAGGATAAGGGAGATTTTGAATCTCTGCACACACTTTTGGACACTGGACACTTTTGGATTGTGTGAGGCCCACTGATATCTGAGCGCTATGTGACAGGCTCGATGGCACAGCTGTGACCAAAGTGACTAGAGGATAAGGGAGATTTTGAATCTCTGCACACACTTTTGGACACTGGACACTTTTGGATTGTGTGAGGCCCACTGATATCTGAGCGCTATGTGACAGGCTCGATGGCACAGCTGTGACCAAAGTGACTAGAGGATAAGGGAGATTTTGAATCTCTGCACACACTTTTGGACACTGGACACTTTTGGATTGTGTGAGGCCCAATGATATCTGAGCGCTATGTGACAGGCTCGATGGCACAGCTGTGACCAAAGTGACTAGAGGATAAGGGAGATTTTGAATCTCTGCACACACTTTTGGACACTGGACACTTTTGGATTGTGTGAGGCCCACTGATATCTGAGCGCTATGTGACAGGCTCGATGGCACAGCTGTGACCAAAGTGACTAGAGGATAAGGGAGATTTTGAATCTCTGCACACACTTTTGGACACTGGACACTTTTGGATTGTGTGAGGCCCAATGAATATCTGAGCGCTATGTGACAGGCTCGATGGCACAGCTGTGACCAAAGTGACTAGAGGATAAGGGAGATTTTGAATCTCTGCACACACTTTTGGACACTGGACACTTTTGGATTGTGTGAGGCCCACTGAGATCTGAGCGCTATGTGACAGGCTCGATGGCACAGCTGTGACAAAAGGGACTAGAGGATAAGGGAGATTGGATTGCTTTTAAAAAAGCAGTTTGCAGAGCAGTGGGTAAACAGCAATGCCAGCCTGTCAGGAAGCCTTAAAAGGCAGCCCAACAACCAACACCACTGATATACCACAATATAGCCTCCCCTTGCACTGCACACACAGTGACTGGTGTGTTGTGCAGGCCAAATTGCTAGCAACAGAAGCAGTTTTTTTTTCTTCTCAGGACAAAAAAAAAAATTGGGATTGCTTTTAAAAAAGCAGTTTGCGGAGCAGTGGGTAAACAGCAATGCAGGAATGTCAGGAAGCCTTAGAAGGCAGCCCAACAACCAACACCACTGATACACCACTATATAGCCTCCCCTTGCACTGCACACACAGTGACTGGTGTGTTGTGCAGGCCAAATCGCTAGCAGCAGAAGCAGTTTTTTTGTCTTCTTCCCTGCCTAACGCTCTCCCTACAGAATCAGCAGCAACCTCTCCCTATACTGAGATCGGCAGAAGTAAGATGGCGGTCGGCGTGCACGCCCTTTTATACCCCCTGTGACGCCCACCAAAGCAAGCCAATCAGTTGCATGCCCTTCTGAAAGATGGTGGTGACCCCTGCCTATGTCATCACGTTGCTCACAGTGTCCGTGGATCCTGATTGGCTGAAAAAGAGCGCAAAACAAACTTTTGAAACGCGACTTTGGCGCGTAAGTCGCCGACCTCGTGGCCGACCTCATCCTAGGGTCGGGTTTCGTTTCATGAAACCCGACTTTGCCAAAAGTCGGCGACTTTTGAAATTTTTCGACCCGTTTCGCTCAACTCTAGTCAGGAATTTTGTACAGTCCTGTGGGACTTGTTCTCGGTCTAAACCCTGTTCTCGTTCTAGTGGGTTGCTGATGCCCTTGCCGGTGCCAAGAGGCCATGGACCCATATCAATGGATTTTATTTCTGATCTTCATGTCTCTCAGAGAATAACTGTTATCTGGGTGATTTGTAATAGATTATCAAAGATGGTCCATCTTGTACCAGTCCCAAAGTTGCCATCTTCCGCTGAGTTGGTGCCCTTGTTTTTACAACAGGTGGTTCGGTTACATGGGATTCCTGAGAACATTGTGTCCGACAGAGGAGTCAACTTTGTTTCCAGATTCTGGAAAGCCTTTTGTTCCAATCTGGGAATTCAGTTATCCTTCTCCTCCGCATTTCATCCCCAGACCAATGGACAGACTGAGAGAACAAACCAGACCTTGGAGTCTTATTTGAGATGTTTTATATCTGCTGATCAGGATGATTGGGTCTCATTTTTGCCCTTGGCCGAATTCGCACTGAACTTTAGAGCTAGTTCTGCCACTTTGATGTCACCCTTTTTCTGTAATTTTGGGTTTCATCCTTGATTCACTTCAGGGCAAGAGGAATCTTCGTCCTGCCCAGGTGTGGACACTGTGGTTAAGAGAATGCAGCAGATATGGGACCAAGTGGTGGATAAGTTGTCACTCTCTCAGGAAAAGGCCCAGCGATTTTCCAACCGGCATAGGACCATTGGTCCCCGGTTTAAAGTGGGTGATATGGTTTGATTGTCGTCTAAGAATATTCCTATGAAGGTTGCATCTCCTAAATTTAAGCCGAGATTTATTGGTCCTTATAAGATTTTGGAAATTCTTAATCCTGTTTCGCTTCGATTGGCTCTTCCGGTTACGTTCAAGATCCATAAGGTATTTCACAAATCTCTGTTGAAGAGGTTTGTTGAGCCAGTGGTTCCTATGGCAGCACCTCCTGACCCTGTGTTGGTTGAAGGCAATGTGGAATATGAGGTAGAGAAAATATTGGATTCTCGTTTGGTTAGACGGAGACTCCAGTATTTGGTCAAATGGAAGGGTTATGGTCAGGAGCATAATTCTTGGGTCTCTGCCTCTGATATTCATGCCAATAGATTGGTTCATGCCTTTCACCGGGCCCATCCTGATCGGCCTGGTGGAGTGGATGAGGGTCCGGTGATCCCTCCTCAAGGGGGGGTACTGTTGTGAATTCATTCTCTGGTTCACCAGTTGTGAGTTGTCCTTCCAGACTCCCTCTGGTGGTAACAGGAGGTAGTGAGGCTGATTTGATCGGAGGAGATCTGCCACCTGAGAATGAGGATGACAATTGGACCTCAGGAGTCTCAGATTAGATTTAAGACAGCCGATGCCCTATTCAGTTGCTGGTGATTCCTTCTGGCTTGTCAGCTCTTGGTTTTCAGCTCTGTTCCAGACATCTAAAGCTAAGTTTTTCTGCTAATGTTCACACTTGATTTTGTTGGTCTATTCAGTTTTTTGTGTGGTCAGCCAGCCCCGACTGGGGGCTGTGTTGAATTTCCACTCTTATTTATCAGTATTTTGCCAATTTGCTTTTTGTCCCTTACTAGTTTGGCCTCTTTTTGCTCTGTCTCAGAATATTTCAGAGTTCTGATATAGTGGGAGAAGTCTAGTGACTTCAGGGTTAATTTTGCTATCAGAAGTGTTGGACATTATTTTTGTAGGGTTTTTTGCAGGTTGCAGACAGTGTATTTCCTTTCCTTTCTAGTTAGTTTGGGCGCCCATCATTTGCTCAGCCTATTTTCCTGCCTGTGTTTGTGCTTTCATCTTGTTTCACCATCAATACATGTGTGGGGGCTATCTAATCCTTTGGGGTCTGCTCTGGGGCAGTTAGTTTTCCCCTTTTCATGCTTCAGGCTTATTTAGTCCTCCAGCTGTGACAAAGCATCTAGGAACATTGTAGGTACGCTCCACGGCTGCTGCTAGTTGTGTGGTAGGATCAGGGATCTGCAATCTGCATAGTTACCAACCTCTCTGGTTTTCTGTGACTTAGCTTGTTTTGCTTTTTTCTCCTCGGTGACCCATTCACAACAGAGCAGGGTCGGGCACACTCAGATAGGAGTATAAGCAACAGGGGACGGCTCTCCCCTGAAGCTATAAAAACCCTCCCCAGATCCACAGATAGGCTCTCAGAGTTAACTCCTTCACCACCTACCCAAAACACACCATGACAGTACCCCTCCTTCAATGGGGGGCCTCCGGACCCCCAGGTCTCTCAGGATACCGAGCATGGTAAGCTCTAACCAGGCGATCAGCGTGCACTAACCTGGCTGGTACCCACGATCGGTCCTCCGGACCGGACGCCTTCCAATGTACAAGATATTGCAAGGAACCGCGTACACACCGAGACTGTACAATGTTTTGCACTTCGAACTCCATATGACCGTCTACCAACACTGGAGTTGGTATGGACCCAGGTTCCTCTACCACCGAGCCTACTGGCTTGAGTATTGACCTATGGAACACATTATGAAGTTTCAAGGATGCAGAGAGAAGTAAACGATATGCCACTGGGTTGATTACCTCAGTTATTACATAAGGGCCAATGAATTTAGGTCCCAGCTTGGCGGAAGGTAATTTTAAGGTTATGTTTCGCGTAGAAAGCCATACCTTATCCCCACACTGTAGTGTCAGACCTGGATCCCTCTTATTGTCAGCAAAACGTTTATATTTCTCTTGTGCTCTGGAAATGTTCGTCCAAACCTTAGCCCATAAATGACTTATCCTGCTGACTGAGTCTTCCGCCCCTGGACAGCTTGAATCCAGCTGTGAGAACTCACCAAAGTGAGGGTTCATTCCATAATTAATAAAAAATGGTGACCTACCCGTAGATTGGTTTATTTGACTGTTAAAGGCGAACTCCGCCAATGGTAAGGCCTCGCACCAGTCGTCCTGTAACGTGGAAGTTAAACACCGGAGGATCTGTTCCAATGACTGATTGGTGCGTTCCGTCTGTCCATTGCTCTCTGGGTGGTAAGCTGAGGGTAAAGACAGAGATATCCCCAACTTCCTACAGAAAGCCGGCCAAAGCTTAGCCACAAATTGTGTCCCCCTGTCCGAGATAATGTTAGTAGGTACCCCATGGAGGCGACCAATTTGAGAAAGGAAGTGTCGAGATAGAACTTCTGCAGACGGTAATTTAGTCATGGGTACAAAATGTGCCATCTTAGAGAATCTATACACAATTACCCAAATTACCGTATTACCTCGAGAAGGTGGGAGGTTAGTGATGAAGTCCATGGACAAATGAGTCCAAGGCCTTCTTGGAATTGGTAAAGGCACCAATTCCCCGGCCGGCCGGCAATGAGAGCTCTTTGAACGTGCGCAAACCCCGCATGCAGCGACATGTTTCTTAATCTCCCCCGACATACATGGCCACCAGAAGACTCTTTTAATCGCCTCACCTGTGGCAGCAATACCTGGATGAGCGCCCAGTTTAGAGTCATGAAACTCTCGTAGGAGATCAAAACGCAAGTGTTGCGGGACAAACAATTTTTTAGCGGGTTTGGACCTTGGAGCTAAAGATTGAGCCTCCATAATCTCCCGCTCCAGTTCTGATGACAGTGCAGCTAAAACAACCCCAGGTTGAAGAATGGATGACGGAGGATCAGGGGCAGACAATGGTTCAAAACTGTGTGATAATGCGTCTGCTTTCACATTTTTAGATCCTGGACGGAACGTAATCGAGAATTGAAATCGGGGAAAAAAAAGTGACCAACGGGCCTGTCTGGGGGTGAATCTTTTAGCAGTTTTAATATATTCCAGATTTTTGTGATCAGTGATGACCGTAATCGGATGCTCTGCCCCTTCCAAAAAAATGTCTCCATTCTTCAAATGCCACGTTAATTGCCAGAAGCTCTCTATTCCCAACATCATAGTTTCTCTCTGCTGGAGAAAACTTTTTGGAAAAATAAGCACAAGGTCTAAGGTTAGTCAGGGTAGCTGGCCCTTGAGACAAAACAGCCCCTACCCCTACCTCAGAGGCGTCAACCTCCACAACAAATGGCAAGGATGGATCTGGTTGCACAAGTATTGGAGCAGACATAAAACAATTTTTTAAAACCAGAAAGGACTGTTTCGCCGAGGGGGACCAATTTTTGATATCAGCCCCTTTGAAAGTGAGATCGGTGAGAGGTTTCACAATCTGTGAGAAGCCCTTGATAAATCTATGGTAATAGTTTGCGAATCCCAAGAAGCGCTGGAGTCCTTTCAGGTCTTGAGGTTGGACCCACTCCACAATAGCTTGCACTTTCTTGGGATCCATCCGAAACCTCTGTGGCGAGATTATGAGTCCCAAGAATGTTAGCTCCTGGACGAAAAAAGTACATTTTTCAGGTTTAACAAATAATTGGTTTTCCCTGAGTCTTTGAAGTACTGTGTTGACATGGAACAAATTAGACTCAGTCAAGTAAATCAGAATATCATCCAAGTAAATGACGACGAAGCGGCCGCAAACACCACATTAATGAAATTTTGAAAGACTGCTGGTGCACTGGTGAGGCCAAACGGCATCACTAAATTTTTAAACAATTCCTCTGACGTGAGAAAGGCAGTTTTCCATTCGTCCCCTTCTTTAATTCTTATCAAATTATAAGCCCCTCTGAGATCCAATTTGGAGAACCATTTTGCCCCCGAAAATTGGTTACACAAATCTGGAATCAGGGGTAAGGGGTACGTATTCCTGACAGTAATCTTGTTGAGTTCTCTGAAGTCGAGGCAGAGGCGCAGGCCACCATCTTTCTTTTTAACAAAGCAAAACCCTGTTGCTACCGGAGAAACTGAGGGTCTTATATGCCCTTTTTGTAGACTTTCCGTTATGTATTCCTTCATTGCCAGATGCTCAGGTCCTGACAAATTAAATAAACGGGCTTTGGGCAATTTGGCCCCAGGGATTAGGTCTATAGTGCAGTCAAATGACCTATGTGGGGGTAATCTTGGCCTCGCTTTCGGAGAACATGTCCTCGAAGTCCTTGAGGTAGTCCGGAATACCCTCCAAACAAACAGAAGACTCACAGGTAGGTTTTGCAGGTGCAACACAGAACACAGGTTTATAGGCACAGTCAATACATTTAGGACCCCACTTACCAATTTCTCTTTTCTCCCAATCAATAACTAGGTTGTGCTGATGAAGCCACGGCATACCCAATACCAGCCCTTCGGGCATGCTGTCCATGGCAAAACATTTCATCTCCTCAACATGGGAGGAACCAACATGCAAAACAAAACTGTTAGTAACATAATGAATCCCCGAACGGGTGAGAGGGGAAGAGTCAATGGCCACGATTTTCAGAGGGGTCTCCAACCTGAGTGTCCCTATCCTGAACCTGGAGACGGTACTGGAAATGACCAGGTTAAGTGATGAACCTCAGTCCACCAAGGCTGTAGAAATAAAATGACAGTTGTCTACTACCAGTTCGACATTAAGCAGAAATTTAGGGCATGAGGAAAAAAGTACCTGGGGGTCTGGGCAGCCTCCTTGATCATTACCCAGACCTAGTAGTTTCGCGTCGGCTTGGAGGACGTTGGACACACTGGACAATCTCTCCTCCAATGTCCTGGTTCTCCACAGTAGAAGCAAAGTTGTTTCTCACGGCGGCGCTTCCTCTCTTTCTCTCTGACAAAAGTGGCACCAATTTCCATATGCACAGGACTGGCCTAAATATCTTTACTGCTGGAAAACAAGGATGACTCGGAGTGCATAACCCCTCTGGCTCTGAGCCGGCGATCCATCCCCACGGCTTGGGTCATGGCATCCTCAAGACTGTCAGGAGATGGATGCAGAGCCAGGGCGTCGGCATTCCGACAAGCCCCTACGGAATAGTCCACGGAGAGCGGCATCATCCCAGGAGACTTCTGCTGATCACCGTCAGAACTCAGAACAGAACCACTCTGCTGAGTGCCGACCCTGATGTGTGCTCATCACCATGTCCTCTGCCAAGCGAACCCTGTCTGGTTCATCATAAATGCAGCCCAAGGCCTCAAAAAATGCATCCACAGTGATACATTCTGGGGCTGTGGGGGCTAGAGAAAACGCCCAGGCTTGGGGGGCACCCCGAAGTAGGGAAATAATCACCCCCACCCTCTGAAATTCTCCCCCAGGCGAATGGGGTCTCAGGGAAAAGAACAATTTGCATCCCTCTCTAAAAGCTCTGTACTCACTTTTGTCCCCAGTTTAACCGGAGACTCCGGGAAAGTGAGTGACACGTCCCTGATCTCAGGACCGAGAGCCCCTTGTACAGTATTAACCAGCTGCTGCTGGGTTTGGGCCATAGAGCGCTGCTCCACATTAAGTTTCTGAAACATCTGTGAAAGTTGTTTAACCTGGTCAGATAATGTTTGCATGGGGTCCATCATGCAAGCTGTAATTTCCACATTCACACACCTTACTCTCAGGGGCAGGGGGAATGAACTGTTATAGGTCGCTTATAATGTCAGGATCCTGACAGCACCAGCGTGCAGCCTCCGCTGAGCAGGGACTCACCCGCACTGTAGGGGGCCCGGGGTCAGGTACAGCCTGAAAGTACAGATGCACAGGAGCTGTGGATGCTGAAGTTAGCAAGCAGTCACAGGACCTACGGTCACATGACTGCAAGGGGGCGGGGCTTAGCATCCTAATTTCAGAGATGGCAGGACACTATACAAAAACTCAGACTCAGGCAAAACGGAGGTCATACACAGTACAGGCAAGCGAGGTACAGGAGGGATAAACAGATGGGAGGTCAGACAAAGCCAAAGGTCATACACAGTACGGGCAAGTGTGGTACAGGAGGGATATTCAGGAGGGATGCCAGACAATGCCAAGGGTCATACACAGCACAGGCAAAGCAGGTACAGAGTCAGCAAACCAGAGACATAAACCGTAACAGAGCAGGGTCAGAATACCAGGCAGACAGACAATGATTGGCATGACGCACGGACAGAGCATGGTCGGGCACACTCAGATAGGAGTATAAGTGACAGGGGACGGCTCTCCCCTGAAGCTATAAAAACCCTCCCCAGATCCACAGAGAGGCTCTCAGAGTTAACTCCTTCACCACCTACCCAAAACACACCATGACACCTCCACTGCCCAGTCTGCCACCCTGGAGTCAGCAGAGGACACTGGCATTGGGACAGGGACGCGCGAATGTTGGCCGTAATTTAGAAGGAACGGCGTCTGACCAGTGGAATCAGCCACTTCATTATTCAGGGCAAATTCAGCCCATGGTAGCAAGGATGCCCAGTCATCCTGCCTAGCAGAGACAAAATTCCGCAGGTACGTGACCAAGGTTTGGTTGGCTCTCTCAACCAAGCCGTTCATCTCGGGATGGTAAGCGGAGGACAGGTTTAGCTCAAAGTTGAGTAGGCTGCAGAGCTCCCTCCAAAACCGGACGCGAACTGGGGACCTCGATCACTGACAATTTTGTCCGGCATGCCATGAAGACAGAATACATGTTTTATGAACAGTGTGGCAAGACCACGAGCGGAAGGCAACCGTGCGAGTGGCACCAGATGCACCATTTTAGAAAAATGGTCGGTTTCCACCCAGATGACTGTACTGCCACCAGACTTGGGCAGGCCAACCACAAAATCCATGCTAACCATCTCCAAAGGTCTATCCGCCACCGGCAATGTGTACAATAACCCAGCCGGCCTCTGTCTAGAGGACCTGTTCCATGCACACGAGACGCATGCTTGTATGAATTCCTTAGTGTCTTGAGCCATGTGCGGCCACCAATACATCCTTGCCAGGAGTTCTGTGGTCTGCTTATTGCCAAAGTGACCACCCACCCTGGACGCATGTGCCCAGGCGAGAACCTCCGGCCGTAGCTGAGGAGGCACAAAGGTCTTGCCCGGCGGCACTGACTCGAGAGCAACTGGCGCCATGGTCGTAAAGCTCTCTGAAGGGAGAATTAGCCGTGGCTCAGCCTCCCCTTCCTCCGCTGAGACCACCGAGCGCGAGAGAGCATCCGCACGGACGTTCTCTCCAGAGAGACCGTGCAAGGTGAAGTGGAAGCGGGAGAAGAAGAGCGACCACCTAGCTTGACAAGAGTTCAAGAGCTGGGCCGTTTGTAAATAGACCAGATTTTTTAGATCTGTATACACCTGGAAGGGAAACCGGGCTCCCTCCAGGAGATGTCTCTACTTGGAAAAGGCCAACTTCATTGCTAGCAGCTCCCTGTCCCCGATGGAGTAATTCTTCTCCGCCGGTGAGAAGGTCTTAGAGAAGAAGAAGCAGGGATGCTTCCGATCTTGAGCATCCTTCTGGAAAAGGACTGCTCCTGCACCGACGGAAGAGGCATCTACCTCCAGGATAAATGGTTTATCCACATCGGGACGGTGTAAGATGAGAGCGCCAGCAAAATGGGATTTTAGAGATGAGAAGGCCTTGGATACCTGTTCAGACCAAGTGTTAGGATTAGCTCCTTTCTTTATGAGAGCAACCAAAGGAGCTACCAGTGTGGAGAAGTGAGGTATGAACTGGCGGTAATAGTTGACGAACCCTAGGAAGCGCTGCACCGCTTTGAGTGAGTGTGGTTCCTACCAGTCCATTACCGCTTGCAGTTTGACCGGACTGATAGCCAACCCCTGGGCTGAGATGATGTAGCCCAGGAACGGCAAGGACTCCTGCTCAAACTGGCACTTCTCCAACTTGGCGAAAAGAGAGTTCGCCCGCAGATGGTCGAAGACCCTGCAGACGTCTCTCCGGTGGGAGGTCAAATCTGGCGAGAAGATGAGGATGTCATCCAGATAGACCACCACCGAGGTGGAGATGATTTTGCGGAAGACGTCGTTGACAAAATCCTGGAAAACAGCAGGCGCATTACAAAGGCCGAAGGGCATGACCAGATATTCGTAGTGGCCATCCCTGGTATTAAAGGCTGTCTTCCACTCGTCTCCTTCGCGAATGCGGATCAGGTTGTACGTCCCCCGTAGATCTAATTTCGTAACGATCTGGGCCCCTCGCAACCTGTCAAATAGCTCAGAGATCAACGGGAGAGGGTATTTGTTTTTAACTGTTATGGTGCTGAGACATCTGCAGTCAATGCAGGGGTGTAACTCTCCACTCTTCTTCTGCACAAAGAAGAACCCTGCACCAGCTGGCGACACCGACTTTCTGATAAAACCTCTAGCCAGGTTCTCCCGGATATATTGAGACATAGCCTCTGTCTCAGGGAGTGACAGCGGATACACACAGCCTCTAGGAGGTTCCGTGCCTGGCAGAAGATCTATCGGGCAATCGTAAGGATGGTGCGGCGGGAGCGTCTCTGCAGATTTTTTAGAGAAGACGTCCACGTACTGGTGGTAAGGTTTAGGAAGCGCGGAGAGATCCGTGGGCACTTCAGTGGAAGCTACCTGAACACTGCCCCTCAGGCACCTTCACTCACAGTCCTTGCTCCAACCCAGTATATTCCCCGAAGCCCAATCAATATGAGGGGAGTGACAACGGAGCCAGGGAACTCCGAGAAGCACCTGGTCGATGCCATCTGGCAAAATGAACAAGGACAGAATCTCACGATGAGAGGGTGAGATTGAGAGCCTGAGCGGGGCTGTCTGGTGGGTCACCTGAGATGGTAAAGGTGCACCATTAAGCACCCTGATGGTCAGAGGTTGGGGCAGTAACACCAGTGGAATAGTTTCTGGGTGAAGGTCAAGGACATAAAGTTCCCCTCAGCCCAGGAATCCACGGTAACCTCTACCTCCCAGGTATCTAATGTCCCTCGGAATACAGGTTTTGGAGAAAAGGGTTTCATATTTGTCTGAACACCACCTACGACCACTGGACGTGATCGTTTTTCCGACCGCAGAGGACACGTGCTAGCCGAGTGACCAAACTGCCGGCATTGGTAACAACATGCGGAGCTTCGCACCGGACGTGGCTTGGGGCCGGCGCGAGACACCTCGATAAGTTCGGAGGATGTAAGCTCCTGAGCGGGAGATCTTAGCGGCTCAGTGAAGGTGGGAGCCAAGTTAATCCTTCGTCTGGATTGCGCACGTTCCAGCCCGCGCTCCATAAACCGGAAGCCAATGTCTGGAATCGGACGGCATAATGGCTGACCGAGAGAGACCCCCCGTGTTAGGACCAATAATTGGAGAGAGGTGTCGTGCGTGAACCGTGGTCCCAAAAATACCTACTTCAGAGCCGCGAGGAACAGAGCAGCCCCTGAACAACGGGATCATCACGCTCCCACAATGGCGTAGCCCACTCTAATGCCCTGCCAGATAAAAAAGAAACAATAAACTCGACCTTAGCCCGCTCTGTAGGGAACCGTGCAGCCAGTAACTCAACCTGGATAGATCAGTGACTCATGAATCCCCTACAGGTGGCGCTGTCACCCGAAAACTTGTCGGGGAGCGGGAGGCGAGATATTGTCGGCATAGGCATGAGTGTGGGCACGCGTGAGACAGCCTCTGCGACTGCCTGAGCAGCGGCTACCGTAGCATTCGCAGCTGAGGTGGAGCTCTCGATAGCCGCCAACCTGCTCTCCAGCTGCCGAATGTACCTCTGCAGCTGCTGCAGGTCCACCATTACTAGACAGACCCTGGCGCTAGTATAATGTTAGGGACAGCGGAACGCACTAAATATAAATAATAGGAAGTGCGTTCGCCGCCCGGGGTCCACCAAGCAGTAGATGTAACAACTGCTGCTGAGTAATGGCAGACTCGCTGTAGGGCGGTATACTGCGCTCGGGTTAAACGTCACCCGAGGTGCGCAGAGCGGACTCTGTTAAACTCACTGAGGCGCTTTAGTACAAATAAAGCATAAACGCCGAGCCTGTTAGCTTCACAGGTCTCAGCTGGTGTGCACACACAGTACATGGCCGCAGGACATGGCCCAAGGCAGAGGTCGGTGTCCGACTTGACCTACAGTGCGTGCGGCATCGCTACCTGGGACGCCAGTAAGTGCTGCTAACTGCAGCGCGGCGGTAACTACTGCCGCTGTATGACAGTGCCGTGATGCATCACACTATCGGATGCTAGTGTAGCAGTGCGGTATGCACTGTGGCGTATGGCTTGCCACTAACTGGCACTGACTATAACTCTAATTCCCTATCCACATGCGTAATATCAGAGGGAAGGGGTTTTATAATGAGTTAGTCACCAGAATCATACATCCATCACCATTCATACATAGCAAGTATAGTCTATACTAGCGCATGGTCGAGCGGCCATGCAGGCCTTTTATAGCCATGCGCTTCCGGGACCTTCCAGACCTCTGAGATGGGTCAATCAGCTCAGGACAAGGACCTGAGCATGTGACCCCCAATCTCCACTGGGAGATCGTCTCGTGGGCATGCCCACTAGCGCGGCGAGAGGACTTAGCCTCTGGAGTGGTTTCCTGCAAAGCAGGTTGCGCTACCATTGCTGGTCCAGAGGTGGCAGCAACATTCAGAGCCAGAGAGATGGTCTGAGCAGGGCACCTAGATTGCTGAGATTGCTGTGCAGGTCCCTGAGCGGTTGGAAAGGAATGGGAGACTGCTGGATGTATGGCTCTGGATTCCTGCTGTGCAGCTGCAGTAATCTGATGCTTAACAGAAGCCTAGTTATTTCTCCATTTCATTTGAAAAAGTCAACTGACATAGAAATTGATGGTAGCAACACATCACCAAAAAGTTGCAATAGGGTTGGCAGAAGCCTGAAAAAGTAAGTGCTGTTAATGAAAAACAGCTGGAAAGTCAGTTCACATGACTGTGTATGAAAAGAGCCTTTAAGAAAAACATTTCTTTAAAAAAAATTGCCAACACATTGACTATACCATCATGTACAGCACATAATATCATCAAAAAATGTAGAGATTCTGAAGATATTTATGTGCACATGGGTCGCCCTCCCAGGGCTGTGGGGTACTCGGTACCGGGCCAGTGTCAGGGGAATGTGTCACAGCAGCGGTAACCCGGTCCATGGCCCTGGGTGCCCAAGTAATGGGAAGATGTGAATGGTAGAATGTAGTTAAATGAATAGTTCGTGACGCCACCTGTGGTGTTCGGCAAGGGAGGTGTTAAGCCGACGCAGCAGACAGATCCTCCGGGACAGATGGTGTGGTGCAGCGATGATGGTATAGCCCTCCACAGGCAGGGCTGTTGTCCCAGGGCAGTGTAGATATAGGGAAACTCAGGTGGTGTAGTGTCTGGTGCAGGGGATGTAGCAGTGGCAGGCAGACGCAGGAAGGAATGGAGGACACCAGGGCATGTAGTTCCAAAGCTTTACACACAGTCAGTAATGCCCGCTTCGGTGCCGTATCCTCTGGGTCAGGGACTCAGTCAACCTCCAGGCAAGATGGAAAGCTCCCCTCCAACACTCTGCCAACATATGTGCCTTTCCTGAACGTCTCCTCTATAGCGCCTTTAAGTGTGAAGATCTCCAGTACCGTGGTACTCTGCAGTTCCTCCTGTCGGATGTTCCCAAGAACTCTACTTGTATGGCAGACGGCTGTAGCCTGCTTCGGGGACTCCATTCTCCTGAGTCCCGGCTCTCTATCCGTGTTGCTGTTGTGCCCCAATTCTTACATGGGAGTAGTGCATTTTTACAGCCAACTACTCCATCGGTGTCTGCTGCAGAACCATAAGTGTCCATACAACCTCTGGGACTGGGCCCCCGCCTTGCGCTGAGAACCTATAGGCAGGGTTCCTCTTCCAACCCACGTCCTCTCTGTTCTCTCTACTCCTTCCTTCCGTACTTGTCTTTCTCTCTCTTATGGAAGCTTAGGTTTCAGTTCTACGTCTTTCTCCTTCTTTTCCTTTCCTGTGCCAGCTGGCCCAGATCACTGAGGCAGCTGCAGCACTCCTTCCTCCATCCCTTCTTCCAGGGATCCCCACTCCTCCCGAGTGGCTTCCTTCCTCACTGACCTCCTGTCAGACTGACCTGTCATCCTACACTTTCCCACTCTTTTATGTATCTTAACTCCACCCACCTCCCAGCACATCCAGTGTTCCAAGCAGGGAACCACCAAAGGTGCTCTGCTACTCTCTAAGCACTGAGCCGCAATGTGGTTGTGCAGAACTACCCTGTTGCGTGTGGGGTGCGAGTGTTGGAGAGTGGAAAGGAGTTCCCACCTTACCTGGATGGTGGGGCACTACACCTTAGGAGAAGGTGCAGTACCTCTGTGGCGACCGAGCCTCAGGGGCGCCACACACAAGGTACAAGGCAGATGGTCAATGTTGAATGCGTGTGATTTATGGACTCACAGAAAGCAGTACATTCAAAACTGACATGCTTTGGTCATGAAAGTCCTTGCATGGGCTCAAGGATTATAATTTATAACACAAATCAGTGAAAGAGAACACAGTTTGTTGTGCAATCCAAAAATGCAAGGAAAAGCTCTATCATGTAAAGAACAATCCCTATATCAACACAGTCCAAAAACACTTCCATCATCTCTGGGTCAAAGCTCCTTTATAATGGACTGAGGCAAAATGGAAAGCTCTTCTGTGGGGAGATGAATCAAAATATAAAATTCTTTATGGAAACCTCTAGTGATGAGTGACCAATAAAATGATTGGATGCTCGTTACTCGAACCAAGCAATTCCTTACGCTCAGATGCTCAATTCGATTAATGAGTATAATGAAAGTCATTGGGAAATCAGAGTATTTTTCCAGCTGACCCTGCAAGGAGGTCAGGGGAGTAGTGAAAATGTTGAAATGGATGGAAAAAATGCTGAATGGAAGGAGAACAGCATGGTGAAGACCCCTGCAAACATCTCTGACTCCTAGATCATCGCTGAAAACAATGGTGTCACGCTTTTACTCCACTTTAAGGAGTGACAATAAAACATTCAAAATTGAAGAGAAATTGTTTACAGGAAAAAAATTGTTATGAAACATTCTTTCCTGTATAATGACCTGCATATAAGGCAACATTTAAAAAGGATTTAAAGCTAACCTGTCAGTATTAGTTTGCTAAAGGCCCCATCACACTAAGCGATCTCGGTAGCGAGATCGCTGCTGAGTCACAACTTTTGTGACGTAACAGCGATCTCACCAGCGAGATCGCTGTGTGTGACAGCGATCAGTGAGCAGCCCCCCTGCCGGTATCGCTGATCGCTGGAAGAAACCTCTGGACATTTCTTTGGTCGCTGGTCTCCCGCTGGCCAGCACGCATCGCTGTGTGTGACAGGCGGGAGACCAGCGATCAGGTGTAAAAAATAATAAAAAAAATTAAAAATATAGTTATTCTCACCTTCCGACGTCCTGTTCAGCCATCCTGCCTCTCTCCACGCTCCGGTCCCAATGATCCTTTGCACGAATGACCGCGAGACTTTGTTATCCCTCGAGACCGTGACATCTCGTGGTCATTCTCGCAAAGGATCACTGGGACCGGAGCGTGGAGAGAGGCAGGATGGCTGAACGGGACGTCGGAAGGTGAGAATAACTATATTTTTTATTACAGGGAAGATGTATATCTTTGTACCGTGTTAGCCAGTAGATAGAAAAATATTCAGGATTGAGAGTCCTCAGTAGTTGATACCTTTTAATGGCTAACTGAAAAGATGGTAACACATTGCAAGCTTTCGAGACTACTCAGGTCTCTTCATCAGGCTAGACTAATACAAAATCAGATTTTGTATTAGTCTAGCCTGATGAAGAGACCTGAGTAGTCTGGAAAGCTTGCAATGTGTTACCATCTTTTCAGTTAGCCATTAAAAGGTATCAACTACTGAGGACTCTCAATCCTGAATATTTTTATATTTTTTATTTTGATTCTATTTTTACAGGGATGGCCAGCGATGCCGGGCGCTCAGCATCGCTGTGCTGATCGCTGGTGAAGCTGTCTGTGTGGCAGCTCACCAGAGATCACATAGCGACCTACTAGCGATCCTGACACCTTGATATCGGTGTCGGGATCGCTGGTAAGTCGCTTAGTGTGACGGGGCCTTAAGTAAACTACATATATTGTCAAGTTGGCACTGTTGTACTGATTAAAATGTCTTGTAGTTGTTGTTTAATATGCATTTCTAGTTTTCAGTTAATGATCTTCTCATGCTCCAGGGTGAGAATGTGGGCGGGGCTTTATGTGGTGCTCTGCTGACCTGCCCCTTGTTTTACATAATACATAGAATATAGTGGGGTTAGAAAAAAAAGATTTATATTCAGCAAAATGGTGGCACATGCTCAGCAGCATCTATGTTAGGCGTCGAGTTTACCCCACTACACAGGGTGAATCTCAAGCCACGTCCTCTGCGGTCTCCCATTTTTCTGCAGCCGCAGAGATTCCCGCTGAGCAGAGATGTCAGTCCCAGCATCTTGCATAAGTATGAGTCAGCAGCAAGCAGATGCTTCTGGGACTAAGTCCTGTCTTTTGCTTACTGAGCATGCCCGTGGGACGACCTCTCATTGGAGATCAGAGGTCACATGCGTAGGTCCCGTTCCTGCTCGGAATGGTCCACTGGGAAGGTCCCAGAAGGATGCCGCTACAAAAGACTCTTATGGTTATTTGTGTATGTGATGACAGATGCATGAAACTGGTGACTGACACATTATAACTCCCCTCCCTTGGATACGCATGGTATAGGGCAATTAGAGTTAGAGTCAGCGCCTGTTAGTGGCATTGTCCTGAGCCACTGTGCTACCCAGTCTCAGCACCACACCTAGCGCCATACTGTGCCATCCAGAATGAGGCACAAGTGTACTACATTGACAGCAGCGTCCATCAGTAGTGGCGCCATGCGCACAATAGTGCGCTTTCCTACCCTAAGCTTAGGGTGGTTAGTGGCGTCCGCCGGGACTGCTCTGTTTGCATATCAAGTGGTTTTTCTTTAATGAGGTTACTCAGGCACTGCTGTTGCAGTGCCGATTGCTAGGGGGTCTAGAAGGACTCTAACCCCGTGCCATTGGGGTAGGCTCCTGTGACCAAACCCTAGCATTCATCCTGCGGTATTGCGGCCCTGTGAAGTAACAGGGTTCGTCTTCTAGCTCACCGGGTGAAGTTAACCTGTGCGTATTTGCTATACTGCCAGTCAGTGTCCGCCATTACCGAGCAGCAGTTCTACATCTCTGCACGGTGGACCCCAGGCTGCGAACGCACCTCATTATTATCTTTATTATTTGGTGCGTTCCGCCAGCCTAACAATCCATCTCTTACCGATAGATGCTATTGCACAAGCACTGCCACCGGCGCTATTTAGCTGCAGCCAAATGTTTTTTTCTTCCAGCAAAATGGGGTTGGCGCTTGCAGAGTAGCATTTATCAGTAAGAAATAGATGCTACTGCATAGGCGCTGACACTGACGCCATTTTGCGGGATGTAAATTTTTTTGCCAACAGTATGATTTGCATTATGTTAAATAGAAGGTAGGTCACTGAAGGATTTTAATTCAAAAATAGGTATGACTTAGCACATAATCACCATCTTGATTCATATTCAACCATTTTGTATATCTTCACTGAATTCTTTAAATCCGTAACAAGACCATAAGGTTGTATATGTAAGCAGAGCACGAAGTAGCACCAGAACCTCATTAACTGAAAACTGCAAATACAGATTAAACAACAACCACAAGATGGATTTAATCAACCATGGTATCATTTTAATCAGTGTAATGGCACCAATCTGAAAATGTCTGTAGTATACTTAGCAAAATCCTGATAACAGGTTGGCTTTTAAAAAAAAAAATAATTTAAGTAAACCAAAATGGAAATTTTTATTAAAAAATTGGGAATTTCAGTGTCATTTACAAAGAAGGAAGAAGAGCCAAAAATTAAATGGAAGAGGGACTCATATCCTTTATTAGAAATAAAGGAATTCCTCATACACATTCTGCTCAAATAGTCATGTAGTGGTGTAACGGGGACCAGGGCTGTAGCCATGGCTAACGGTGGTTGCTCTGTCACACCCTGGTCTCCCGCCACATACACACAATGTCCCTTCTGCAGCATACCTTTTTGTCCATCAGGGACCTCTCTGGTCTGCTGGGGATCTCACCCTTGAAATCCCATATAAAGACAGGCAGAGTCAAGTTCCAATTTAAAGCAAACAATTTTACTCAGTTCTTTTCTCAGCTCGTCCAGATTGGTGACAGATACAATACAGGATCCTTAACACATCATAGCCCTTCCTCTCCCTGTGCTGTTACTCACTTCTCCGGGAATATTGAAAGGTCGTACCTTGCCTAGGGTACAGCAGTGTTCTCTCTGGCCAGCCTTACTATCTTCAGGAGTTCCCTGTCCATTTCGCCCCAAACAGTTAGGTGTCTTCCAGCATAGTTTACTGCAACCATGTTGAAGCTGCCCTGTATTCCTTTTCCTTCCAAGTGACTGCTGCTCCCAGGCCCTGGACAAAACATTGTGTGGCACAACTGTCCTGTCTGGGCTCCCCGGTTCTACTAACTACATTCAGGAAGATCTCTCTATCTTGCACACAGTTGGCCCCTCCTAAATTAACTAAATCCTACAAGTCTGTCTAATTCTTAACGTGCTCCTTTGTGCCCTCCTCTAGTGGGCTAATCTAAATACTACATTTTCTCTATACTTATACATATATATTCACAATACATTACTCCATAAAGCAGTGTTATAACACATGTCAAATATACATTACATTATCAAATATAGCAGCTTTACAGGGACATGTTCAAGAAGTGTAGGGGACGAATCAGTCTCTGTACCCCCTTACACTCTCCTCTCCTTTAAATATAGTCATCCCTGACCATGGGGTGCTGGCAGGACACAACTTTAATTTGCACAATACAAATACTACACGCAGGAAGATAGAAAGTTAAATGAGGTAGAAAGTCTTTTAACTCAATGTGAGAGTCCATAAAAATACACAATTACTTTTCTACAATCGGACAAAGTCTTTTGGCTCAGCGGTAGATGCCTGGCAATAATCTCTCTGGAGAGAGCCCTCTGGCTCCACATAAGAGTCTGTTAAATGTCCATTTATTTGTCATAGAAAAAACTGTTTGTGGCCGGAGAAAGACTTTTAGCTCCACAATAAAGTCCGTCTTTCTTATGGCAATTTTAAACAGGTGCCTGGTGACAGTCTTTCAGCTGGCACAAGTCCATATGGCTCCTGCACCCTTTTTTTTAGAGACCCGAACACGTTAACACAGCCCTTTTTGATATGACCTCATCAGCCACAGTCCATAATACATCGTCTTGACCTGCTCTTCTGGTCCTCAGAACTTGGGGGTCTTCCCCCTCCCTCCTTTGCACAGAGTGCTGCCTTTTAAGAAACAGGTGTGCTGCATTTTCCTAAAAGTAAAGTTCAAGTTAAATACACTAAAACACAGTCCCTTTAGCAACCACACATAGTCCATTTTTTTCAGTCCACAGGCCCGTAACCCATAGGGTTAGGATCCTGCCATCCAGCAGGTGAGGCACAAGAAACGCAACAAAACTTGGGGGTGGGGAAGAAAAACATAGCTCACCGTACAACCGTGACCTGTACCGGCCACAGTGCACCCAACTTCGGTGCTACGGGGCTCCTTTGCCAACAGGGATGCAGAACAGTTCCGTTTTCTCATTGATCCGGTGCAACAGGCACAACTTGTGCATAGGAGTAATATCTTTTAAACAGCCTCCACTTGTCAGCGGCATATGTCCAGTGCCACTCCTCATCAGGCTCCGTGCCCATGCTCCAACTGATGACAACTCTGCAGCCGCAGGTGTCATGTACTGCAATTACAAGGCAGGGGCAGAACTTGGCCGTGCAGTGACCAGGGAACAGGGGGCCGACTGCACCTGTTCTGGGCCCGCATATAGTTCCAGGTCATCCTCCTGGCATAGTGTGACAGCCACCGCAAAATACCCAAGAGGGCTATCCTCTTTAAAAAAGGAGACTCAATCTCCTTCCCTCAGGGGCCTTCCATGTTTATCCGAGACTGCATTTACATAGACTGCCTGCCTCATGGATAAAGCCATATCCATGATCTGAGTCGGTGTAGACTAGCTACCCGCTGGTATGCTGCCCAGCCATAGCACCCCCTCCTGGCCATTGCAGCTCCGCCCACACCTCTTTCTCCCACTGCTTCTTGCGCTCAATGACCCCTGCGATCCATGTGGCCTGGCCGGGGGATGTTAAAGGACCCTCCGCTTCCAGATGGTACCGTGATGGGCCGAGTGATAGGGCATGACTGGCATGGGCTTAGGTTCTGGGGACCAGGACCAAAGCTCACTCACCACCTCCTGCTTCAGTATCCCAGCCGTGATCGCTCCACGACCATCAGATCCCTCCTCCACAGCAGCTACACACTCCGGCTCCTCTACTTCCGGCTCAGGCTCCACTGGGGCAGGTTCGGCTTCCGGTTCACTGGCCTCCTCCAGCTCTCGATGATGCTTCAGCTCTGGCGGCTGCCAGCTCTGCTCCTCCACAGGTACGGGGACCCCGGTGGACCAATAGTCATTAGTGATTCCTCCCAACCTTCCAGGCTGGGTCTTATCCTCCGTCTTTCGCCACCTCCACTCGATGTGGCCTATGCAGATGCAGCAACGTGTACAGGAGTAGTCCATCGCTGTTGGTGCTGTGTTTTGCAATGGCGCCACACAGCTACGGGGTTTTCTTCCGGACCCCACCCGTTCCATGGTGGAGCCGCTTCCGGCTGCTCAGTCCATTCTACAGGAATCCATTGCCAGGGGTGAGTCTTTCTTCTCTTCCATTGTGCCCACCATGGGCGGGCACTGTTCACCAGGGCATGCATCTGCAGGTTAGACCACTGACTCTGCCAGACAGAATTTCATGCCATGTACAGGCCAGGACATCAACAAATGGCGGGGTAAAAGTTATCCTCCATCTTCACGCCATTTTCAGCCATGTTTAGAGTCACCATCTTTGTCACAATCAGGGTATCAGTCACATTCAGGGTATCAGTCACATTAAAGGCATTCTCACATTTCAGGGAGTCTGTCATATTCAAGGCATGTTTCTTTATCATGTTAAAGGCATCCCCGCTTTGCAAGGTTACTGGATCCTGTCAAACTACACCAAGTGTAATGGGGACCAGGGCTGTTGTCACGACTGACAGTGGTTGCTCTGTCACACCCTGGTCTCCTGCCACATGCACACAATGTCTCTTCTGCAGTGTACCTTTTTGTCCATCAGGGTCCTCTCTGGTCTGCTGGGGATCTCATGCTTGGAAACCCATATAAAGACAGGCAGAGTCAAGTTCCAATTTAAAACAAATAATTTTACTCAGTTCTTTTCTCAGCTCGTCCAGACTGGTCACAGGTACAGCACAGGATCCTTCAGACATCATAGCCCTTCCTCTCCCTGTGCTGTTACTCACTTCTCCAGGAATATTGAAAGGTTGTACCATTGCATCTGGTACTGCATCGTTCTGTCTGGCCAGCCTAACTATCTTTAGGAGTTCCCTGTCCGCTTCACCCCAAACAATTAGGCGTCTTCCTGCGTTCTTTACTGCAACCATGTTAAAGCTGCCCTGAATTCCTTTTCCTCCCAAGTGACCATTGATCCAAGGCCCTGGACAGGCTGGTCTCCTTTCCTTAAAACGTGTCTGTGCTCCCAGGCTCTATTAACTACATTCAGGAAGTTCTTTCTATCTTAAACACAGTTGGCCCCTCCTAAATTATCTAAATCCTACAAGTCTGTCTAATTCCTAATGTTCTCTATTGTGCCCCCTTCTAGTAGGCTAATCTAAGTACTACACTTTCCCCATACTTATACATATATATTCACAATACATTACACCTTATAGCAGTATTATAACACATGTCAAATATACGTTACATTATCAAATATAGCAGCTTTACAGGGACATGTTCAAGAAGTGTGGGGGACAAATCAGTCTCTGTACCCCCTTACAGTGGTACTCCTCCTAGACTCATAAAAGCTATGCACTAAGTGCAAAGCCTGCCAAAAATTACAAGCAGGGTCATCCATACATCCATAAAGTTAACAACTGGAGATCCTCATTCAAATATTGTGAACAAACTGTAGTTGTGGTACTCCTACACACATGAAAGCTTTGCACACAGTGCAAAGCCACAGCACAACAAGAGGAAGTAGATGAACCACCACCACAGAGTATAGTCCATAAAATAAATTTTATTAAATCTTAAAGAAGTCCATTATGAAACGTGCGTTGGGGCAGCAGGACACTTGTGCTATCCTACACAGCCAATAAGTTAATCTCTATGCCCTTATATGTTTGCAATATCTTCCTCTTCATTAGCGGCCTGTGTGCAATTCATGCATCAGTAATTCAGCACTTTAGCTTATGATATTTGCACAGGTTGATTTATCTATAGGCACATTGTACTTTTTCCTCTATTCTATTCTGAGACATGGCTGGACGAGAGCCATGACTGGGCAGTTAATTTACAGGGCTATAGTCTGTTCAGAAATGACCGTACTAATAAACGAGGGGGATGCATGTGTTTATATGTAAAATCATCCTTAAAACCCATCCTTCGTGATAATATATATGAATCTAATGAAAATGTAGAGTCCCTGTGGGTAGAGATAAGGGGAGGGGGGAAAAATAATAAATTACTGATAGGGGTTTGTTATAAGTCTCCAAAAATAATGGAAGCAACAGAGAATATCCTCATAAAGCAAATAGATGAAGCAGCGACTCAAGGAGAAGTCATTATTATGGGGGGACTTCAACTACCCTGAAATACATTGGGGAACCGAAACCTGCAGTTCCAGCAAAGGTAATAGGTTTTTGACAACTATGAGAGACGATTACCTTTCACAACTGGTTCAGGACCCAACAAGAGGGGGGGCACTGCTAGACCTAATATTAACCAACAGGCCAGACCGCATATCAAATGTAAGGGTTGAGGGTCACTTGGGTAATAGTGATCACAAATTAATAAGTTTTCATGTTTCCTTTAATAAGATGTGTAGTAGAGGGGTTACAAGGACACTAAACTTCCGGTAAGCAAATTTCCAACGGATGAGAGATGATCTTGGTGCAATTAACTGGGACGATATCCTTACACATAAAAATACACAAAGAAAATGGGAGACGTTTATTAGCATTCTGAATAGGACCTGTGCACAATATATACCATATGGGAATAAACATGCTAGAAATAGGAGGAAACCACTATGGCTAAATAGAGCTGTAAGGGGTGCAATAAGAGATAAAAAATAAAGCATTTAGAGAATTAAAGCAAGTAGGTAGTGATGAGGCATTAACTAAATACAGAAGATTAAATAAATTCTGTAAAAAGCAAATCAAAAGAGCAAAGATTGAGACAGAGAGACTCATTGCCAGAGAAAGTAAAAATAATCCCAAAATATTCTTTAACTACATAAATAGTAAGAAGCTAAAAAATGATAATGTTGGCCCCCTTAAAAATAATCTGGGTGAAATGGTGGAGGAGGATGAGGAAAAAGCCAATATGCTAAATGACTTTTTTTTAACAGTGTTTACACAAGAAAATCCCATGACGGATAACATGATCAGGGATAAAAATTGTCCATTAAATGTCACCTGCTTAACCCAGCAGGAAGTACGGCGGTGTCTAAAAATCACTAAAATTGACAAATCCCCGGGCCCGGATGGGATACACCCCCGAGTACTGCAGGAATTAAGCACAGTCATAGATAGACCATTATTTTTAATCTTTAAAGATTCCATAATAACAGGGTCTGTACCACAGGACTGGCGTATAGCAAATGTGGTGCCAATATTCAAAAAGGGGACAAAAACTGAACTTGGAAATTATAGGCCAGTGAGTTTAACCTCAACTGTGGGTAAAATCCTGGAGGGTTTTCTAAGAGATACTATACTGGAGTATCTGGAGAAGAATAAACTTATGACCTAATATCAGCATGGGTTTACAAGGGACCGTTCCTGTCAGACTAATCTGATAAGCTTTTATGAAGAGGTAAGTTCCGGACTGGGCCAAGGGAATGCAGTGGACGTGGTGTACATGGACTTTTCAAAGGCTTTTGATACAGTGCCACACAAAAGGTTGATACATAAAATGAGAACAATGGGGATAGAGGAAAATATGTGTAGGTGGGTTAAGAGCTGGCTCAGGGATAGGAAACAAAGGGTGGTTATTAATGGAGCACACTCGGACTGGGTCACAGTTAGCAGTGGGGTACCACAGGGGTCAGTTTTGGGCCAGCTTCTTTTTAACATATTTATTAATGACCTTGTAAGGGGCATAGAGAGTAGAATTTCAATATTTGCAGATGACACTAAACTCTGCAGGGTAATCAATTCAGCGGAGGACAATTTTATATTACAGGAGGATTTATGTAAACTAGAAGCTTGGGCTGATAAATGGCAAATGATCTTTAATGGGGATAAATGTAAGGTCATGCACTTGGGTAGAACGAACAAGATGTATAATTATGTTCTTAATTGTAAAAAACTGGGCAAAACTGTCACTGAAAAAGACCTGGGTGTATGGGTGGACGACAAACTCACATTTAGTGGCCAGTGTCAGGCAGCTGCTGCAAAGGCAAATAAAATAATGGGATGCATTAAAAGAGGCATAGATGCTCAGGAGGAGAACATAATTTTACCTCTATATAAGTCACTAGTGCGACCACACTTAGAATACTGTGTACAGTTCTGGTCTCCGGTGTATAAGAAAGACATAGCTGAACTGGAGCGGGTGCAGAGAAGAGCGACCAAGGTTATTAGGGAACTGGGGGGTCTGCAATACCATGACAGGTTATTACACTTGGGGTTATTTAGTTTGGAGAATCGAAGGCTTAGGGGTGATCTTATTACAATGTATAAATATATGCAGGGACAATACCAAGACCTATCTAATGATCTTTTTACTCTTAGACCTGTGACGGGGACAAGGGGGCATCCTCTATGTCTGGAGGAAAGAAGGTTTAAGCATACTAACAGACGCGGTTTCTTTACTGTAAGAGCAGTGAGACTATGGAACTCTCTGCCATATGATGTTGTAATGAGTGATTCCCTACTAAAATTTAAGATGGGACTGGATGCCTTTCTTGAAAAGTATAATATTACAGGGTATATACACTAGTTTCCTTAGTGTTGCGTTGATCCAGGAAGCTAGTCTGATTGTCGTATGTGGAGTCGGGAAGGAATTTTTTTCCCCAATGTGAAGCTTACTGTTTGCCACATGGTTTTTTTTTGCCTTCCTCTGGATCAACATGTTAGGGCTAGTTAGGATAGGATATGGGTTGAACTAGATAGACTTAAAGTCTCCCTTCAAACTTAATTACTATGTTACTATGGTATATTTGGATATTAATAGGATGTACTTTTTCTGGTTTAATTTATTTTTGTGGCAACTTTGAAAAAAAAATATATATTTTTTTTTTCTTTATAGATGCCCTAAGTCAGTTTATACTGCTATATGAGCACACTGTGTACTTTAAATCTATGTCCTTAATGAACTGTTTTTATAATTAGCACCTGATGTGTAATTAGCATTTAGCACTACATCACTTTATTTGTCTATTGTTTACAGTCTGGTCCATTTATTAGCATATTGCACTTTCTTTAAAATGGTGGCTAGTTCATGTCTAAGGTTTTATGTGAGCTGACTTATTTGGTTCTTTTTCCTTCCACAAAATTATATTGTTCTGGATAAACACTGTGTTCCTGTTCATATTGGTGTCCAGCAGTGTTGTATTAATTTTTAATGGAATAATAAAATTGATTTTATGGAATATACTCTGTGGTGGTTCATATACTTCCTCTTGTTGTGCTGTGGTTCAATTGTATTGTGAGTTTTTGTCCTTGGAAATATTATTTTGGGACTTTTTGTGTTTCAACAGTGCAAAGCCAGACAAAAAATACAAGCAGGGCAATCCATACACCTTGGAGGCACCAACTGGAGTGTCTCATTCAAATATTAAGAAAGTGTAGTTGTGATACTTCTATACTCTTAAAGGCTCTGCAAACAGTGCAAAGCCAGAAAGAAATTATAAGGGGGGGTCATCCATAGACCCTTGAAGGTATCAACTGGAGGGTCTCATTCAAAAATTGAAGATTAAAAACACTTTATGTGCTGCTGACATCTGATGGTGTGGAAAAGCTGGGGCTAATCCAGGCTTTCTTCATTTATATCAGAGTGAGTTTTGTCAGCATTTTTTGTTGACAGGTGAAAGGGCCTGTCAACAGGGCACTAAAAGCCCCCTCAGATATGACACTAGCAGCAGGGTAGCACAACACCTCCAAGACATAGATGGACAACTCATGTCAGGTGTCAAGCTTTGAGATTCAATAGTTGACAGTAGCTGAGAAAACAGGGCGTATGCTGGTTTAGCCAGACAGACATTGATTAACCATCCTTAACAACTTTTCCATCTTTGTCAAAATTACCCTGTCATCAGGGCCTGGACACTTGTATTGTGTCATGAAATTGGCCAAGGTCTTTGACAGTGTACCCCTGCCCCTACTGTATCTTGTGTGTGTCTCCCTCACCTCTCCTCCTTGGTTGGGCAAGTAAGCTTGCCCCCTGCCACTAGCATTGTCTGATGGGAATTTTTTCAACTTATTTTCCACAATGGCCTTCTGGCATAGCACCATTTTAGTAGACCTCTCCGCCTAAGGAAGAAAAGATGCAAGGCTTTCCTTGGTGCATGGGTCTAGCACGGTGAACAACGGGTACTCTTTTTTGGCAAAGATGAATAAAATGCAAGGGTCACGGGAAAAGCAATGATACATAAAGTCAGCCATATGTGCCAAGGTTCCTACAGCCAATATTTCCCTGTCTCCACCATGATGACGACTCTCCATCTCCTCTTCTTTCCTCTCTTCCTCCTGATTCCCCTCCTCAGTCCATTCACATAGGAGAGATAGGACGAAGCTTGTGTGGGCACTAGCCTCTGCTGTGCTAGTGTGGCGCCCCTGAGGCTCAGTTGCCACAGAGGTACTGCACCTTCTCCTAAGGTGTAGTGCCCCACCACCTAGGTAAGTTGGGAACTCCTTTCCACACTCCAACACCTGCACCCCACACACAGGATAGTTCAGCAGGACCACATTGCGGCTCCATGATTAGAGGGTAGCAGAGCACCTTTCGTGGGTCCTTGCTTCGTAACACGAGATGTGCTGGGAGGTGGGTGGAGATTCATATAAAGGGTTTGGAAGGTTTGGAATTACAAGTCAATCTGACAGAGGGTCAGAGAGGAAGAAAGCCACTCGGGAAGAGTGGGGATCCCTGGAAGAAGGGATGGAGGAAGGAGTGCTGCAGCTGCCTTAGTGACCTGAGCCAGCTGGCACGGGAAAGGAACAGAAGGAGAAAGACATAGAACTGCAACCTAAGCTTCCATAAGAGAGAGAAGGAACAGTGCGGAACGAAGGAGTAGGAGAACAGAGAGGAGTTGTGGGTTGGAAGAGGAACCCTGCCTATAGGTTCTCAGTGCAAGGTCGGGGCCTGGTCTCCGAGGTTGTATGGACACTTATGGTTCTGCAGCAGACACCGGTGGAGTAGTTGGCTGTAAATACACTACTCCCATCTAAGACTTGAGGCACAACAGCAACTGAATAGAGAGCCAGGACTCTGGAGAAGGGAGTCCCCGAGAGAGGCTACAGCTGTCTGCCATACGAGTAGAGTTGTTAGGAACATCTGACAGGAGGAACTTCAGAGTACCACGGTACTGGAGCTCTTCTCACTAAAAGGCGCAATAGAGGAGTCGTTCAGGAAAGGTACATGTTGGCGGAGTGTTGGAGAGGAGAATCCTGACTTTCCCGGGAGGTTGATTGAGTCTCTACCCCGGAGGACACGGCACAGAGGCAGGCACCAGTGTGTACCATGAACTGTGAGTAAAGCTTTGGAACTGCAAGCCCTGGTGTCTTCCATTCATTTGTGCTCCAACACCATCAGCATTGCTACATCTGGGTACCAACATTCCTCACACCGCCTGCGCCTATACACTGCCCTGGGGTTACAGCTTCACCTGTGGGGAGCTACACCATCTATGCTGCAACACACCATCAGCCCCAGAGGATCTGCACGCAGCGTTGGCTTAACATCTTGCTTGCCAAACACCACAGGTGGCGCCACGAACTATCACATAAACTATATCACAAACCACCATTGATTTGGGCGCCCAGGGCCACGGACCGGGTTACAGCTGTCGTGACATATCCCACTGACACCGGCCCGGTACCGAGTACCTCCAGCCACCAACTCCTGTTCCTCCTCCTCCTCAGCCTTCACTTCCTTATTTTTACCCAACCTGCACTGAGCAAATGAGATGAGGCCGGGCTGGGGAGTATCTCCTTATCTCTTCCTCCATCTCCACCTGATCCGCATGTAAATCTTCATGTTGAATTGTGAGCAGTGACTGTTTAAGTAAGTAGGCACAGAAGTGGGATCGCTGAGCTGATTATGGTGGCATTGCAGATCACCATCTTTCTGAAGTCCTCAAAGTCTTGGAGAACCACACAAATGTCAGACATCCATCTGCACTCCATTTGTTATGTGCGGAGGCTGACCAGAATACCGATGAGCATTTTGAAGCTCGTGTTCAACAACTGGCCTCTTCTGCTCACAAAGCCTTTCCAGCATGTCTGTGTGGAGTTCCAGCATGTGGTTACATGGCACTCCAGTCGTTAAGCTGGCACTTCCATGCGCTGCTGCAGCAATGCTAGACCGGCAGTAGTTATGGCTGATTGCAGAAATGGGTGCTGATGTGGTGTACCTTGACCAGAAGCTCTGGAAAATCTGGGTAGGTTTTCAGAAACCACTGAACCACCAAGTTGAGGACGTGGACCAAGCATGGTATGTGTGTGAGCTTGCCAAGCTTCACAGCCACCAGCTGAAAGCCATTATCACACACAACTATGCCCGGTTAAAGGTTCTGTGTCAAGACCCACAGACCTGTCTGGTCTGTTATTGCTTTCAATAAATCTGCGGCAGTATGCAGTTTGTCGACCACACAAATTGGCTTCAGCAGAGCGTGTTGCCACTTCACTGATACACTGCTACATAGTTTCGTGCTTCCGGCTGATGTGGACGACATGCTCTGAGATAACAAACTGAAGATGGAGGATGAGGAGGAGCAGGGTTGGGTGCAGGAACTGGTGTAGGAGGAGGAAAACTTGACAGAAGTAGGGCCAGCAGGGCGTTGGTAGCACATGAACAGTGCCAGAGTGAGACTCGGTCCTAGCCTCCACAATGTTCATCTAGTGTGCAGTCAGGGAAATGCAACATCCCTGGCCAAAAATGCTTGTCCACATATCGGTTGCTCAGTGGACAATCACAGTAAGTGAGTTGGTAAGGGAACACGTGATGTTCCTGGACACGTGCTGGTTAGAGGTGGGGACACCACACCTGGAGAAAAAGTAGCAGCTGTGGACTGAGTACCGAGGAACAACTGCCACCATCTGTTGGCAAAATCCCTGTGTCCACAAGTTTAAACGGCAACATTTCAATGGCAAGATGCCTAGAAATGTGCCCATTTAGCATTTGGGCCTGTGGGTGGGTGACCGGAAACTTTCTTTTTCTTTACAAAGCCTGGGGTAGAGACAGCTGAACGCTGTACTGTGACAAGGATTTGGAAGTGCCTCATGATGGTGCCTCAGAATGTGCAAGGACAGGTGCAGAGTAAAGATGAGCGAGCTTTTCAAGGTTCTGTTCGATTCACCGAATGTTTAGACGTTCGCAGAACATGTTCTCCGAGCGTACCCGAACCCCATTAGATTCAATGGGAGGCAATACCAAACGTATACACAACATCTTAAGGGGTGACAAAAAGCTTCCCAAACAGTTAAAATTAAAGGCAGACACCATGAAATGTGGCATCAATTGACTCACAGTAGAAATTTTCAAATGGCACAGCAGCAGTCAGCCATGGGACATGTATGAGGTATTGGGATCTGGCTCAGCATTTAGAGCTTGGAATTAAAGTTTTAATGAGGACCTGGTGGTTAAGGAAGCGGTGTAAGTCTTCTTAGTTTGGAGCCCTGATACCTCATCCAACACCTCCAATTTTTTTTTTATCAGCCAGACTCAGATGGCAAAAACATCAGTTTCATACAGTAATATTGGCAGAAAAATGTATGGAAAGTAACAAAGGTTGTTGACTGGAAGTAACTGCAGGCCTGCATGGCTGGAAGCCCTACTTACACAGGCAATTTCATAAATGGAGACCAAGCTTGGACTCTTCACATTTAAAAAAATAAATGTCACACACCTCTAATGTGGCATCAATTTCCATAGAGTAGAAACAATATAATAGGCCTCGACACACCTTCTACTACAGGCAACTCACCATATGGAGACCCAACATAAAGTCTCTGCATTTTAAAAAATAAATCTCACATACCACTAAAGTGGCATCAATTTCCACAGAGTCGAAACAATGAAATAGACCTCTGACACACCTTCTACTAAAGGCAATGCAGCAGATGGAGACTGGAGTCTCCACATTTAAAAAAAAAAAAATGTTTGTAACTAGAGTTGAGCGACTTTTGGTTTTTTAGGGTCGAGTTTCGTTTCGTGAAACCCGACTTTTCCAAAAGTCGGGTCGAGCAAGATCGTCCGATTATAGGGAAAAGTCGGGGTCGTCCCGAAACACGAAACCCAATGTAAGTCAATGGGGAATAAAAGTCGGCAGTGAGAGGAGGACAGGAAACACACCTACAGTGCCCATTTGAATGCCAAAAGCATCAATTCTTCTTACTTAAGCTTGTCAACCTTAATTAACTTCATAATACAAGTTACGCACTGAAAAATGGGGGTTATTTGGCTAAAGTTGTGGGGGGGTAGGGCTGGCTCCAGGTTTTCATGTGCCCTGGGCGAAAGAGCGCCCCTTTAACACATACCACAACTCATCATGCTCCGATACGGCAGAGAAATAGCGGTATAGTACAATGAAAAATACTTCACTTTTTACATCTCATGACGAGGCCCATCTATTTCTCCATACAGAATCATTGGTCCCATATAATGTCTGAAACAGTATATGATGAGCTCCACATAATGCTACAGTATATGTTGGTCCCCATGGATGAAGCTCCACTGTCTTATGGGCCCAAATAATGCTCCAAACATAATGGGCCCCATTTCTAATGCTCTAGTGTATAATGGGCCCTGTAAATGCTGCTCCAGTGTCTGATGTCCACCTTTGGAATGTTCCAGTGTATGGTGGGCCCCATCTATCATTCTCCAGAGTATAGTGCTCCCCAAAAATTGCTATCCCAACATTGAAAACAATCAAATAAGTCTCCTCGCTAGGGAATCCCTGTACTAGTCTGGACTCCTCGTCGTCCCCATCTTCCATCTCACTGCACAGTATTTCAACCTTGCAAGTGCTGTGATCCTGAGCAAGCAGGGGGGCCCACCCGTTGGCGACGGCACTGGCACAGGGCCCCTGATAGTACGGTGGTGTGTCTGATGGCGGGTGGGCCGAACCTGCACTTTCATCTGCAGCTTCCTCTTTGTCACCGTGTAAGATGGAACTGTATATGGGAAGGGTAACCTGAGTTTCATCAGGGTCAGATTCAGGCCGGGTAGCATGCGAGGGGAATGTAGTGGTCTGGGTCAATGTACCAGCAGATTCATCGAGCAGTGGCTGGGCATCAGTGCACTTGTGTCGCCCCCAGGAGTACGGTCGCCACAGTGGCATTACCTTCCTCCTAGGGAGTGTGATGTCATGCTTGGGAGCAACGAAGGATCTCTCTAGCAGGTTAACTGATTGGGCGGCGTTATTCCCACGAGTCATGACCCTCCAAACAGCGTTCATGAAGGCAAATTGTTTGTTTTACATGGGCAGTATGGTTGCAAAGCTGAACCTTAAAGGAATGTCCAGAAGGGCACCACCAGGAGTGGAGCCTACTGCGTAATTTGACTCAACACGGGCAACCTCAACCATGCCAGCTACAGAACAGATGCACACATTGCAAGCTTAATTCCGTTAACGAACGAGACTCCGTCATGCCCCGCAGTCCGAGTTCGGCTTACTAGAGGGACACGTGAGGCTCTGGCACATGAGATTGGCCAATAACAGGTGTGTCATGCCCTTACATGTCCGTGGCTGCATGTTCGCTACACTGAAAAGGCCAGCGTTTGTCGCTTACAGGTGCAGATAACCCGCTGAACAACGTTAGTGATGGGGATCTGTGATTACAATTATTACCCGCGAACGATGATTTCCCAGTAAGTGCAGGTCAACCGCAGTTCCGGAATTAGGCCTAACCGTCATTCCTGAAAAAATTAAAAACTTACGTGTGCAAACCACAGGTGCTGTAGCTTGCTTAACAGCTCGCCAGCCGTTCTCACGCCCAGTATGGATTACACGTGATTGCACAAAGGTGAGAAAGGGTACCGTATCCCCAGATAACATGTATGGATAGCGTACACATTTAAAATATATGTCTATACATGAGGAGGCAGGCTCAGACGGTGTTAAGCCCAGTATGGATTGCACGTGATTGCACAAAGGTTAGAAAGGGTACCGTATCCCCGGATAACATGTATGGATAGCGTACACATTCAAAATATATGTCTATACATCAGGAGGCAGGCTCAGACAGTGTTAGGCCCAGTATGGATTGCACGTGATTGCACAAAGGTTAGAAAGGGTACCGTATCCCCGGATAACATGTATGGATAGCGTACACATTCAAAATATATGTCTATACATCAGGAGGCAGGCTCAGACGGTGTTAGGCCCAGTATGGATTGCACGTGATTGCACAAAGGTTAGAAAGGGTACCGTATCCCCGGATAACATGTATGGATAGCGTACACATTCAAAATATATGTCTATACATCAGGAGGCAGGCTCAGACGGTGTTAGGCCCAGTATGGATTGCACGTGATTGCACAAAGGTTAGAAAGGGTACCGTATCCCCGGATAACATGTATGGATAGCGTACACATTCAAAATATATGTCTATACATCAGGAGGCAGGCTCAGACGGTGTTAGGCCCAGTATGGATTGCACGTGATTGCACAAAGGTTAGAAAGGGTACCGTATCCCCGGATAACATGTATGGATAGCGTACACATTCAAAATATATGTCTATACATCAGGAGGCAGGCTCAGACGGTGTTAGGCCCAGTACGGATTGCACGTGATTGCAAAAAGGTTAGAAAGGGTACCGTATCCCCGGATAACATGTATGGATAGCGTACACATTCAAAATATATGTCTATACATCAGGAGGCAGGCTCAGACGGTGTTAGGCCCAGTATGGATTGCACGTGATTGCACAAAGGTTAGAAAGGGTACCGTATCCCCGGATAACATGTATGGATAGCGTACACATTCAAAATATATGTCTATACATCAGGAGGCAGGTTCATAGAATCATAGAATCATAGAATCGTAGAGTTGGAAGGGACCTCCTGGGCCATCTGGTCCAACCCCCTGCTCAAAGCAGGATTCGCTAAATCATCCCAGTCAGATGTCTGTCCAGCCTCTGTTTGAAGACTTCCATTGAAGGAGAACTCACCACTTCTCGTGGCAGCCTGTTCCACTCATTGATCACTCTAACTGTCAAAAAGTTTTTTCTAATATCTAATCTGTGTCTCTTCCCATTCAGTTTCATCCCATTGCTTCTAGTCTTTCCTTGTGCAAATGAGAATAAAGTTGATCCTTCTACAATGTGACAGCCCTTTAGATATTTGTAGACAGCTATTAAGTCTCCTCTCAGTCTTCTCTTTTGCAAACTAAACATTCCCAAATCCTGCAACCTTTCCTCATAAGACAGGGTTTGCAGACCGGTCACCATTCTGGTCGCTCTTTTCTGAACTTGCTCCAGTTTGTTGATGTCTTTTTTAAAATGTGGTGCCCAAAACTGGACACAATATTCCAGATGAGGTCTGACCAAAGAGGAGTAGAGGGAAATAATGACTTCACGTGATCTAGACTGTATGCTTCTGTTAATACATCCTAGAATTGCATTTGCCTTTTTTGCTGCTGCATCACACTGTTGACTCATATTCAGTCTGTGATCTATTAGTATACCCAAGTCTTTTTCACATGTGCTGTCACTTAGCCCTATTCCTCCCATTCTATATATGCTTTTTTCATTTTTATTGCCCAGATGTAGTACTTTGCATTTCTCCCTGTTAAAAACCATTCTGTTAGTTGCTGCCCACTTCTCCAGTTTATTTAAATCTTTTTGAATCCTCTCTCTCTCTTCTCTAGTATTAGCTATCCCTCCTAGCTTTGTGTCATCAGCAAATTTAATCAGTTTACCCTCAATTCCTTCATCTAAATCGTTGATAAAGATGTTGAACAATACAGGGCCCAGGACAGAGCCCTGTGGTACCCCACTTGAGACATTCTTCCAACTGGATGTGCAGCCATTTACGACCACTCTTTGGGTCCGATCACTAAGCCAGTTATGAATCCACCTAACAGTTGCCTTGTCCATTCCATACTTAGTCATTTTTTCAATAAGGATTGTATGAGAGACTTTGTCAAATGCTTTGCTGAAGTCAAGATATACTATATCTACAGCATTTCCTTGATCCACCCAATCAGTGATACCGTCATAGAAGGAAATTAAGTTAGTCTGACATGACTTATTAGTTAGAAACCCATGCTGACTCTGTTTAATCACTTCATTCTTATCCAGGTATTGACATACATGTTGTTTAATAATTTGTTCAAAGATCTTTCCTGGTATAGAAGTCAGACTCACCGGCCTATAGTTGCCTGGGTCCACCTTCTTCCCCTTTTTGAAGATAGGAACAACATTTGCTCTTCTCCAGTCTTCTGGCACTTCTCCTGTTCTCCAAGAATTTTCAAAGATTATGGAGAGGGGTTCAAAAATTTCTTCTGCTATCTCCTTCAGTACTCTGGGGTGTAATTGTAATTGTGTAATTGTGTAATTGTAAACTGTTCAGACAGTGTTAGGCCCAGTATGGATTGCACGTGATTGCACAAAGGTTAGAAAGGGTACCGTATCCCTGGATAACATGTATGGATAGCGTACACATTCAAAATATATGTCTATACATCAGGAGGCAGGCTCAGACGGTGTTAGGCCCAGTATGGATTGCACGTGATTGCACAAAGGTTAGAAAGGGTACCGTATCCCAGGATAACATGTATGGATAGCGTACACATTCAAAATATATGTCTATACATCAGGAGGCAGGCTCAGACGGTGTTAGGCCCAGTATGGATTGCACGTGATTGCACAAAGGTTAGAAAGGGTACCGTATCCCTGGATAACATGTATGGATAGCGTACACATTCAAAATATATGTCTATACATCAGGAGGCAGGCTCAGACGGTGTTAGGCCCAGTATGGATTGCACGTGATTGCACAAAGGTTAGAAAGGGTACCGTATCCCCGGATAACATGTATGGATAGCGTACACATTCAAAATATATGTCTATACATCAGGAGGCAGGCTCAGATGGTGTTAGGCCCAGTATGGATTGCACGTAATTGCACAAAGGTTAGAAAGGGTACCGTATCCCCGGATAACATGTATGGATAGCGTACACATTCAAAATATATGTCTATACATCAGGAGGCAGGCTCAGACAGTGTTACGCCCAGTATGGATTGCACGTGATTGCACAAAGGTTAGAAAGGGTACCGTATCCCCGGATAACATGTATGGATAGCGTACACATTCAAAATATATGTCTATACAGTATGGATTTGACAGCCCAGATTACACAGCGGAGGAGCAGGGAGAGGTAAAGATTGCAAATGCTGGGGCCCTGCCCAAGCAAGGGGGGCCCACTCGTGGGCGTCGGTACTGGCACTGGGCCCCTCATAGTACAGCGGTGTGTCTGATGGCGGGTGTGCACCACCACCATCAGAGACACTTGATTGCACTATGAGGGACCCTGTGCCAGTGCCCACGTCCAAGAGTCGGCCTACCCACCTGTCCAGGGCAACGGCACTCGCACGGTGTCGTGCGCTAGGTGGTGACCCCGGCCATGGGGGGGGGAGGCAGCACAGTTAGGGAGTTTTAGAAAGTGGCATATGTTGATGTTGGACATTCAGCTGATGCAAATGGCGAAATAGGTGAAGTCTCAGGAAGAGGTGGACCAAAGCAAGCCATTTTTCTGTCACCCTATGTGTCATCAGGGGAAGGTGGGACAAAATCCATGGAAACCCATGCATGGTTCATTTTAATGAAGGTTAGATCATCCACATTTTGGGTTGACAGACGGGTCCTTTTTTCTGTCAGGATTGATCCAGCTGCACTGAAGACTCTTTCCGATAGCACACTTGCAGCTGGGCAAGCGAGCTCCTGTAAGGCATATTGGGCCAATTCAGGCCAGGTGTCCAGTTTAGCGGCCCAATAGTCAAAGGGGAATGACCTGTGTGGGAGAACATCGATATGGGAGGAAAAGTAGTTTGTAAACATAGTTGACAACTGCTGTCTCCTGTCACTTTCCATCGATGCAGTATTACCAGTTGTGTGAGCGGTATTTGAAAAATCAGTCCACAACATTGTCATGAAACCCCTGTCTCCAACGCCACTTCTGCTGTGTGCACCACGAACACCTCTGCCAAGCTGCCCTTGGCCCGTACGGCTCGTGTGAGAACCATCACTGCTGCTGTGTGCTGGGAATGCCTCAAGCAACCGATTTACCAGAGTTGCTTGTTTATTAGCCAATATTAGGTCAAGGTTCTACTGTGGCATGATGTTTTGTAATTTTCCTTTATAGCGTGGATCCAGGATGCTGGCCAACCAGTAGTCGTCATCGTTCATCATTTTGGCAATGCGGGGGTCCCTTTTTAGGATCTGCAAGGCATAATCTGACATGTGGGCCAATGTTCCCGGTGTCAATGATGCACTGCGAGTGCTGGGTGGAGGAGCACTTTCTGGCAAATCCACATCCCTCCAGTCACGCACAAACCCTGTACCAGACCTTGCCACGCCAACATTTTCACTTGCCCCACGAGATGCATCCTCCTCCCCTAAGTAATCATCCCCATCATCATCCTCCTCCTCCTCTTCTTCCTCCACCTCGTCCAGGAGAGGTCCCTGAGCAGACAATGGCTGAATGTCATCAAGGATTCCCTCCTCCTCTTCCTCCTCATCAACATTGGCTGCAGATGCCTGCTCCTTAAGGTGCGTCAAAGTTTGCATGAGCAGACGCATAAGTGGGATGCTCATGCTTAGGATGGCGTCGTCTGCGCTTACCAGCCGTGTGCATTCCTCAAAACACTGAAGGACTTTACAGAGGTCTTTCAGCTTCGACCACTGCACACCTGTAAACTCCATGTCTGCTCTCAAAGTGCCTGGCCGTGTATCCTCCCACAAATGCATTATGGCCTGCCTCTGCTCGCACAGCCGCTCCACCATGTGCAGGGTGGAGTTCCACCTTGTTGCAGTGTCGATAATGAGGCAGTGGTTGGGAAGGTGGAGCAATCGCTGCAGCTTCTGCATACGAACGGAGTGTACAGGCGACTGGCGGATGTGCGCGCACAGTCTTCGCACCTTCTGGAGCAGGGCTGTTAACTCCGGATAATTTTTGAGGAAGCACTGCACCACCAGGTTCAAGGTGTGAGCCAAGCAAGGTATGTGGCTGAGTTTTGAAAGGGCTATTGCTGCCACAAAATTACGGCCGTTATCACTAACTACCTTGCCTGCCTCAAGATGTACACTGCCCAGCCATGACTCAGTTTGTCGCTTCAAGTACTCGGCCAGCACCTCGGCGGTGTGTCTGTTGCCCAAACACATCATCTGCAACACAGCCTGCTGACGCTTTCCACTAGCTGCTCGATAGGGGGACACATCGTGTGCAACAGTGGCAGCTGCAGATGGAGTGCTCGTACGACTGCGCTCTGTGGACGAGCTTCCGCTTCTGGAGGAGGAGAAGGAGGGTCGAACGCCTACAGCCAACTGTTTCCTATACCGTGGGCTAGGCAGCACTGTCCCACCACCGCTGTCCCCTGTGGACCCTGCATCCACCACATTAACCCAGTGCGCAGTGATGGACACGTAACGGCCCTGGCCATGCCGACTGGACCATGCATCAGTTGTGAGGTGCACCTTTCCGCTCACTGACTGCTTGAGTGCATGGACAATGCGGTCTTTCACATGATGGTGGAGGGCTGGGATGGCTTTGCGAGAGAAGAAGTGGCGACTGGGTAGGTCATAGCGTGGTACTGCATAGGCCATGAGTTCGCGGAAAGCTGTGCTTTCCACCAACCGAAAGGGCATCATCTCAAACGAGATTAGTTTGGCAGTGTGGGCGTTCAAACCCAGTGTACGCAGATGAGAGACTGAGTACTTTCCTGACCTACTCATAGTGTCTGGGAGGGTGAGCTGGACTTGAGAGCTGCATATGGTGGAAGTAGCGGTGGACAGGGCGGACTGAGAGAGGGTTGATGATGGTGATGGAGTTGTTGTTCTTTCTGATGGCCTAGAATCAGTCTTTCGTTGATATAACAGTGGGATTCCCTGACTGCTGTGGCCTTGCAACGACACCTCAACATTTGCTGCTGTGCTAACTGGTGGGCTTACAGTGGGGGAAACAATGTAGCGTTGCTGACTACTTTCGTTGTGATCAGTTGCACATGTGGCACTTGAGGTTTGTTGTTGTGTCCACGCTTGCAAGTGCATGCTGGTTAAATGTCTAAGCATGCAACTGGTATTCAAATTTTTCAGATTTTTCCCTCGGCTAAAGGTCTTTGCGCACTTCTTACAGATAAACTTGGCCTGATCATGAGAATTTTGTTCAAAAAAGTGCCACACTGCAATCTTCCTACTTTGGCAGACATTTTGCGGCCTAGCACGCTGTGATCTTTTGACCCTCTGGACAAGCTGTCCAGCAACTATTTTGATGTTTGGAACCTGTCTTTGGAGTGCTCCGGGCCTGCCAGATAACAGCTGTTGCGATGTCGATGTCTGCTGTGGATGCTCCTCATCTGAGCTATTGGAAGCAGCACCCTCTTCCCCCAATGGATGCCAATCTGGGTCAACAACTGGGTCATCCATCACCTCCTCTTCAATGTCATGTGCACCTTCCTCTGTGTCACCGTGTATGGTGGTATAGTGTGCGGGAAGGGGCACCTGAGTCTCATCAGGGTCAGAATCTGGCTCTGTACACTGCGAGGGCAATGTAGTGCTCTGAGTGAATGTACCAGCAGAATCATCTATCAGCGGCTGTGCATCAGTGCACTCCATGTCAGATTCATCTTGGCCTGGGTAATTCACCATTTCACTTGATAATCCAGGCATGGTATGTGAAAACAGCTCCATGGAGTAATCAGTACTATGGCCTGCGTCATCCTTCAATCTTGGTTGGGGTGAAGGACAAAAGGAAAGGTGTGGTTCATGAACATGAGCCTCCAATGATGACTCAGTGCTTTTACTTTTTACAACTGAAGAAGAGGAGGCGATAGAGCTGGAGGCTGAGTCAGCAATGTAAAACAAAACTTTTTCCTGATGCTCTGTCTTTAAAAGCGGTTTGCCAACTCCTAGAAAACTAAGCGTTCGAGGCCTTATGTAGCCAGACGATGACGCAGGCTCAACACCTCCTGCATTCGGTCCTATTTTGCTCTTGCCACTACCATCAGATCCACCACCGACACCATCATTACCGGCTGCCAACCCCCGCCCAATTCCACGGCCTCTTCCACCAGCCTTCCTCATTTTTGGTAGAAATGTAGACAAAATCCAACAAACTATATAGTAATGTAAAACAAGGTACAAGGTGTCTATAGGACAGGGGAGATTTTGAATTTCTGCACACACTTGTGGACACTGGACACTTATGGATTGTGTGAGGCCCACTGAGTATCTGAGCGCTCTGTCACAGGCTCGATGGCAGAGCTGTGACCAAAGTGACTAGAGGATAAGGGAGATTTTTAATTTCTGCACACACTTGTGGACACTGGACACCTATGGATTGTGTGAGGCCCACTGAGTATCTGAGCGCTCTGTCACAGGCTCGATGGCAGAGCTGTGACCAAAGTGACTAGAGGATAAAGGAGATTTTTAATTTCTGCACACACTTGTGGACACTGGACACTTATGGATTGTGTGAGGCCCACTGAGTATCTGAGCGCTCTGTCACAGGCTCGATGGCAGAGCTGTGACCAAAGTGACCAGAGGATAAGGGAGATTTTTAATTTCTGCACACACTTGTGGACACTGGACACTTATGGATTGTGTGAGGCTCACTGAGTATCTGAGCGCTATGTCACAGGCTCGATGGCACAGCTGTGACAAAAGTGACGAGAGGATAAGGGAGATTTTGAATTTCTGCACACACTTGTGGACACTGGACACTTTTGGATTGTGTGAGGCCCAATGAATATCTGAGCGCTATGTGACAGGCTCGATGGCACAGCTGTGACCAAAGTGACTAGAGGATAAGGGAGATTTTGAATTTCTGCAGACACTTGTGGACACTGGACACTTTTGGATTGTGTGAGGCCCAATGAATATCTGAGCGCTATGTGACAGGCTCGATGGCACAGCTGTGACCAAAGTGACTAGAGGATAAGGGAGATTTTGAATTTCTGCAGACACTTGTGGACACTGGACACTTTTGGATTGTGTGAGGACCAATGAATATCTGAGCGCTATGTGACAGGCTCGATGGCACAGCTGTGACCAAAGTGACTAGAGGATAAGGGAGATTTTGAATTTCTGCAGACACTTGTGGACACTGGACACTTTTGGATTGTGTGAGGCCCAATGAATATCTGAGCGCTATGTGACAGGCTCGATGGCACAGCTGTGACCAAAGTGACTAGAGGATAAAGGAGATTTTGAATTTCTGCACACACTTGTGGACACTGGACACTTTTGGATTGTGTGAGGCCCAATGAATATCTGAGCGCTATGTGACAGGCTCGATGGCACAGCTGTGACCAAAGTGACTAGAGGATAAGGGAGATTTTGAATTTCTGCAGACACTTGTGGACCCTGGACGCTTTTGGATTGTGTGAGGCCCACTGATATCTGAGCGCAATGTGACAGGCTTGATGGCACAGCTGTGACCAAAGTGACTAGAGGATAAGGGAGATTTTGAATTTCTGCAGACACTTGTGGACACTGGACACTTTTGGATTGTGTGAGGCCCAATGAATATCTGAGCGCTATGTGACAGGCTCGATGGCACAGCTGTGACCAAAGTGACTAGAGGATAAGGGAGATTTTGAATTTCTGCAGACACTTGTGGACACTGGACACTTTTGGATTGTGTGAGGCCCAATGAATATCTGAGCGCTATGTAACAGGCTCGATGGCACAGCTGTGACCAAAGTGACTAGAGGATAAAGGAGATTTTGAATTTCTGCACACACTTGTGGACACTGGACACTTTTGGATTGTGTGAGGCCCAATGAATATCTGAGCGCTATGTGACAGGCTCGATGGCACAGCTGTGACCAAAGTGACGAGAGGATAAGGGAGATTTTGAATTTCTGCAGACACTTGTGGACACTGGACACTTTTGGATTGTGTGAGGCCCAATGAATATCTGAGCGCTATGTGACAGGCTCGATGGCACAGCTGTGACCAGAGTGACTAGAGGATAAGGGAGATTTTGAATTTCTGCAGACACTTGTGGACACTGGACACTTTTGGATTGTGTGAGGCCCAATGAATATCTGAGCGCTATGTGACAGGCTCGATGGCACAGCTGTGACCAAAGTGACTAGAGGATAAGGGAGATTTTGAATTTCTGCAGACACTTGTGGACACTGGACACTTTTGGATTGTGTGAGGCCCACTGATATCTGAGCGCTATGTGACAGGCTCGATGGCACAGCTGTGACCAAAGTGACTAGAGGATAAGGGAGATTTTGAATTTCTGCGGACACTTGTGGACACTGGACACTTTTGGATTGTGTGAGGCCCACTGATATCTGAGCGCTATGTCACAGGCTCGATGGCACAGCTGTGACAAAAGTGACTAGAGGATAAGGGAGATTGGATTGCTTTTAAAAAAGCAGTTTGCAGAGCAGGGGGTAAACAGCAATGCCAGCCTGTCAGGAAGCCTTAAAAGGCAGCCCAACAACCAACACCACAATATAGCCTCCCCTTGCACTGCACACACAGTGACTGGTGTGTTGTACAGGCCAAATCGCTAGCAGCAGAAGCAGGTTTTTTTTCTTCTCAGCAGGACAAAAAAAAAAAATTGGGATTGCTTTTAAAAAAGCAGTTTGCGGAGCAGTGGGTAAACAGCAATGCAGGAATGTCAGGAAGCCTTAGAAGGCAGCCCAACAACCAACACCACTGATACACCACTATATAGCCTCCCCTTGCAACGCACAGTGACTGGTGTGTTGTACAGGCAAAATCGCTAGCAGCAGAAGCAGTTTTTGGTGTCTTCTTCCCTGCCTAACGCTCTCCCTACAAAATCATCAGCTGCAGCAGCTCTCCCTATTCTGAGATCAGCATGAGTAACATGGCGGTCGGCGTGCACGCCCTTTTATACCCCCTGTGACGCCCCCCAAAGCAAGCCAATCACTTGCATGCCCTTCTGAAAGATGGTGGTGACCCGTGCCTATGTCATCACGTTGCCCACAGTGTCCGTGGATCCTGATTGGCTGAAAAAGAGTGCAAAACAAACTTTTGAAACGCGACTTTGGCGCGTAAGTCGCCGACCTCGTGGCCGACCTCATCCTAGGGTCGGGTTTCGTTTCATGAAACCCGACTTTGCCAAAAGTCGGTGACTTTTGAATTTTTTCGACCCGTTTCGCTCAACTCTATTTGTAACATTAGCAGTAGTGATGAATGAATAGTGAAATATTCGGATTCGGAAAAAACAGCATGAATAATTTCTAATATCCGTGTATTAATATCCGCGTATTCATACCAAATAGCGAATCCAATGCAAGTCAATGGGAAAGCCGAACATTTTTCTGCTGGACCCAACAAACAGGTCTAGGGCCTTGAGAAAAAAGGTTGAAATGGATGGCAAAGAGCTAAAACTAAATGGGAACAGCATGGAGAAGATGCCTGCATGCCTTTCTGACTCACATATGGTATCTGGGAATGATGTTGTCAGACTATTGCGCTTGTTTTACGGATTTTTTGAAAAAAAACCTACCAAACAAACCAAAAAAATTTTTTAAACGGAAAAATGCTAAGAAACATTTCTGTCATAATTACATGTATATAATGCAAAATAAAAATAAAAAAAAATTATACCTCCCTGTGACGAATCACACAGAGGAAGGGGGTGTCGAATTTGCTCACCTCGGGGAAGGGGAGAGAAGGACCCAGCATGGGTTGGCTCACTGGTTCCACCACTTTGCCCAGGTCAGTCAGGGAACTGCTCTGAGGGCAAATAGTTGCCAGAAAGGCTTCCCTTATAGGTACGAGTTATTGAGGCGCTCCCAATGAGGGGGGATATACATCACCTGTCCAGGCTGGGGATATATATATAAACCTCCCAGCCATCACTGTCAGGGCTCTTCACTAGCATAGTACTGTATGCTGCCACCAGCATGAGACCGGTCCTAGAACAGGCTTATATCAGGTCACAAGCCAATCCAGGTAGTGTATAATATAACCAACCAAGCGTGCGGATGTGGGGATTCGTGTATCGAGCTAAGAGTATCCTAAGATTAATTTTATATTTAATCGCTGAAAAGGCGCACTAGAAATATACAGGTATATATTTACTAAAATAATATACAGGTATATAGTCAGGAGAGTAGTACAAGGACAGAATATAGAATGGTTGCAATTACCATGTTATGTAGCATGTGACCACAGGGAGGCGCTGATGGATCACAGGTCCAAATCTTAGTTACGTAGTTTTCCTGGCTGCGTCAGATAACGGATCCTCCTGCCAGCTGCCTCTTATCTCCTAGGCTGCTCTTTCCCACACTCCTGGGCTTGTGCAGTCTCTCTCCTCCCATCTCTGAGAGTATGATTTTCCAGGCAGAACTGTGGATGGCCCATAACTTTCCGCCCATAGCTCCAAATGGTTCGGCTGTGCCACTACTGGGTTCTGCTGGATTTTGTCTGTGCAGGGAGACCAAATATGCCTACCATATGTAGTCCCTCATAGCTACGCTTCATAACTTCATAATGCAGAGTGCTACAGGTGGCTACCGGGCACGTGCGTGTGGTGAAAGGAATGCTGGTTCTGATTATGTGCTCGGCTAGTCTCAGAGATATTTTATTCTGTTATTATAAGTCATTTTCCATATTCAATACCTCAGAGCCTTGCTGTGACCTGCAGTGCATGATTTAGACAAAAGGAATCCAGTTTGGTTGTTCCTGCACTACAACTCACACCCTTGTGCTAATTGCTAGTCACCGAGCTTCTAAGAGCTTGTTCCAGGAGTTTTAATTAAAGAAAAACATTGATGCTGGGGAATGCCAAGGGTGGGAGGCACATTCCAGTAGTGGAGTGAGATATCCTGAACCTATAATCCAAAATGGGGTCTCCCTCGTCACTCACACTCCCCTTTAGCATATGTTCACATAGCGTTTTGGTTTTATTTTTTACTTTAACATTTGTGAGGGCTTTCATTCCTACATTTTGGAGGACCCTCCCTCATGCCAAATAGTTAGCAAGATAGTGGAATATATATTCCCCATCCATTTACAATGCCATTTCAAATATGCCCGTTTAAATTTTGGGCATCGCCCACCACCACCACCATGTCATTATGTGGCCCTCATTGCCAATTAGCAGAGTGCCAGTGGTGTTGTAAAACCTTGGTTTGGTAAGAACCCTCAGGTGGCCCTGTATCACACATTTTGGAGAACTCTCACTCCTACATTCGGGAGATCCCTCCCTCATGCCAAATAGTTAGCCAGATAGTGGAATACATATTCCCCATCCCTTTACAATGCCATTTCAAACATGCCCATTTGCATTTTGGGCTTTGCCCGCAACCACCACCATGTCCACAGTCATGTCATTATGCGGATGTTGCTGACAATTAGTAGTGTGCCAGCAGGTGCCGTGAAACCTGAGTTTGCAAAGGGCCCTGTGGTGGCTCTGTATCATACATTTTAGAGAACTCTCACTCCTACATTCGGGAGGTCCCTTCCTCATGGCAAATAGTTAGCCAGATAGTGGATTACATATTCCCCATCCCTTTACAATGCCATTTCAAACATACCCATTTGAATTTTGGGCTTTGCCCGCCTCCACCACGTCCACTACAATGTCATTATGTGGCCCTTGCTTACAATTTGCAGAGGGCCACCAGGTGATAAGAAACCAGCATTTTGTAAGCTCTACAGTTCATTTTTGCAACCGGATCCCAAAGGAACAACTGTTATATTGGGTGAAGCAGCTGTAAGGTGAATATAATACAGGACTTGGGGGAGCTGTATGATCAAGGTCAGCAACTGAATTCTACCAGGCACCAAAAGCATTAGAATTAATTTATGAATACAGTGTATGCATGTGAGGGCCTCTATTGTGGTCAGTCTGTCAGGCCTAAAACCCATGTCAGGAGCATGTACAAGCCTCATTTTAGTTGGAAGCAGCCTCTTCAAGGGAAAGAGTTCCATTGACCAATCTTCACAAGCCTACGCATTTTCTATTGGTTTAGAAATAGCATATCTTTATCTAGCAGTTGTGCAACTGGTGTTCTGTCCCCACATGAGGCGAATGGAGGTGTAGTTGACTGGGGCTGGGAGAAATTCTTACCTTCCGTTTCCTCGATGCAGAGCAGAAAGGACCATTGTTGCTGTTCAGCGTCCAGAGAGATGATACACACCAGGGATTGTGAAGTCCAGACTTGTTTATTTGGAAATCTGGACATTCAGCATATGATTGGTAATGCAGTAGGTTCTCCAGGCGTGTAGAAAGTTAACATCAAGATGTGAGCAAAGTGTGCCGCAAATTGCGAGCAAATTGTGGTAAGCAAAGTGGTAGAAAAACTGATGCCTTTCCCAGCTCGGTGCAAGATGTCTCTCCCATGAGAAAGTAAAACTAAGAATTGCTGCTAGTGTGGCGCCCCTGAGCCTTCAGTCGCCACAGAGGTACTGCACCTTCTCCTAAGGTGTAGTGCCCCACCATCCAGGTAAGGTGGGAACTCCTGACCACACTCCACACCTGCATTCCACACACAGGATAGTTCAGTGGGGCCACCTAACAGCTTTAGGCTGGGGGTTAGCAGAGCACCCCTCGTGGATCCCTGCTTCGTAACACGAGATGTGCTGGAAGGCGGGTGGAGTGAGATGATACAAAAAAGCGGGAAGAGTGAGAGTTAGGAAGTGTTGGAGAGGGAGAGAAGAGAGAAGATGGGTGTATGAAGGACGTGCTGCAGCAGGTCCCAGTGATCTGGGCTGCTGGCACGAGAAAGACCAGAGAAAGAGACTGATAAGATTGATAACCTAACCTTCCCTAAGAGAAATAGAACAGATCAGAACGAAGGAGAATAGAAGGACGGTGGGAAGCTGGTTGAAGAAAGATAGAGAACCCTTCCAGTCCAGAACGCAAAGGCCGGGGCCCGGTCCCCGAGGTTGATTGGATCTTTATGTCCGGCAGCAGACACCGGAGGAGTTGTGAGCCACTAATGCCTTACTCCCATCATAGACTTGGGAAACAACAGCAACTGAATAGAGAGCCGGGACGCAGTGAGGAGTCCCCGAAGCAGGCTTCAGCTGTCTGTCATACAAGTAAAGACTAGGAACACCTAGAGAGAGGCATTCCAGGGTAACTAAATACTGGAGTGCTTCGCACCTAAAGGCGCATTGGAGGAGTCGTTCAGTGAAGGTACATATTGGCGGAGAGTGGAAGGGAGAACCCTATCTGGCCTGGAGGTAGGCTGGAGCCATGACCCGGAGAACACAGTACGGAGGCAGGCGTGTGTGTGAACTGCAAACAGTGAGTAAAGCCTTGGAACCGCACACCCTGGTGTCCTCCAGTTATTCCAGCACCGCTACACCTGGGTAACAACATCTATACCATTCTGCGCCTCTCCTCATCCATTGCACCTACACTGCCCTGGGACTACAGATCCACCTGTGGGGAGCTACACCATCTTTGCTGCACCACACCATCAGTCCCAGTGGATCTGCATGCAGCGTTGGCTCAACATCTTACTTGCCAAACACCACGGGTGGCATCACGAACTATCCAAATAAACTATTACACCATTAACATCACCGACATTGATATTGGGCACCAAGGGCCACGGACCGGGTCACTGCTGCAGTGACACATTCCCGCCTTGACACCGGCCAGGTACCGAGTACCCCGCTGCCCTGGATGAGTGAGGGCGACCCACTAGCAGGAAGAGAAGCCCTGAATCTTGACCCAGATGTGAACGGCATGTACAAGAATTAATTAGCTGCAGGCTGCCATACAGGAAAAGGACAGCAGGTGGCAGCAGAGCAAATGCAGGACTACACAGCATGGAAAATAACACAATCTATGAAACCATATAATCATAACTTAGATGGAACAGCACACTCCCCGTCTGAAATTCCGTAAGGGATTTCACTATATTAATGTTTTTTTGTCTTTTTTTTAAATAAAGTTCAATAACCTACAAAAGAAACACAAATATGCATGCAATGCAATAATAGCTTCGAAACGAGGTAGGTTCCTGAAACAATCCAAAGATACCTATCTTCGGATCGGAGAAGCCGCACTAGGCCAAACTGTCTCTGACCCAACGGTAATCCAATGGATGAAGTACTAGGGCAGTGTTCTGTTCATGGTTCATCCTACCGGAATGTTCTTGGTAGAGAGTGGTTTGTAGCAGACGTGCCAATCGTGATAGTCTTTGTCTCCACGTGAGTTGTGATAAGATCTCACAATGTGGACTAACCTTGCTATAGTCTTGACAAGATTCATCCAATTGGAGAAGCGTTCAAAGCGCTGGCAACCGAGGCTGGAGGTTGGTTTAATGTTCGTGGCCAAAGCACTGATCTCGGAGCGGACTTCTGGATCGCCATGGGGATCCTGGATGCTGAAGACTTCCTGGACACATTCACTTCCCTTCTGTTCCAACAGAAACTTAGGACCTGAAAGCCAAGAAGAGTTAGAAAAGGACCTTATAGACATAGGTCTAGTGGCATGGTCAGCTGGATTAAATTCAGATGGGATATAGTGCCATTGTTCAAGCTTGGAAGACCTCCTGATTCTCTTGATGCGGTTACTGATGTACACGTAGAAGTGCCTTGTTTGGTTGTAGATGTAACCTAAGACAGCCTTACTGTCATTGTAGTATTGTATGTCATCTATGTTGGTGTCCAGCTTGTGCTGTATAAAGTCTGCGAGTTCTACTGCAAGCACGGTCCCGCAGAGTTCAAGCCTGGGAATAATGTGATAAGGCTTGGAAGCCAACTTAGCCTTGCCGAAAAAAACCCCAATGTGATCTTGATTGTCGGGTCCCATCACCTTCAGATAGGCAACAGCTGCAATGGCTTCTGTGGATGCATCTGAGAACACATGGAGTACCTTCCTAGTGCTAGCAGCAAGTAAGGTTCTGGCGTAGCATCTCGGTATGTGGATCTCCTCCAAGGCACACAGAGACTGCTTCCAGGTTTCCCATTTTGGTTCCATATCAGGAGGGAGTGGGGCATCCCAGTCCTTGACAGATTTGGAAAGCTGTCTCAGAAGGGATTTACCTAGTATAGTATTTGGTGCTACGAATCCCAGTGGGTCGTATAAGCTATTCACCACTGACAGGACACCACGTTTAGTGAATAATTTGTCTGCACAGTTGATTTGGAAACTGTAGGTGTCGACTGACAAGTTCCACCTCAAGCCTAAGCTTCTCTGCACAGGCGGACAGTCTGGTCCCAGGTCTATGTCCTTGAATCCTGGTGCATGGTCACTTGACTCAAAGGCTCTCATGACAGTCGGGCTGTTTGAAGCAATTTTGTGCAATCTAAGCTTGTCTCGGTACAGCATACCTTGGGTCCTCTTCAGTAGGTCGATCGCCACTTCTTCTGTGGGTAGAGATTTAAGTCCATCATCTACATAGCAGTCTTTCTCTACAAAGTCTCTGGCATCTATTCCACATTCAGACTCTCCTTCTTGTGTGGCTCTCCGCAGGCCATAGGTTGCCACTGCGTGGGAAGGGCTGTTCCCGAATACGTGCACCCTCATACGATACTCCACCATCTCTTTGCTGGGGTCATTGTCCTTGTACCATAGGAACCTGAGGAAATTCCTATGGTCTTCTCTGACTATGAAACAGTGGAACATCTGTTCAATGTCGGCAGTGATGGCGATGGGCTCTTTCCGGAACCTCATCAACACTCCTACTAGGTTGTTGTAAGATTAGGACCCGTGAGGAGGACATCGTTGAGAGATACGCCTTGATGTTTGGCACTTGAATCAAAGACAACTCTAATTTGCTTAGGTTTCTGTGGGTGATACACGCCGAATGAGGGTAGGTACCAGCACTCCTCGTTTTCCTTTAAGGGAGGCGCTGGCTCCGCATGGTTTTTATGGAATATCCTGATCATAAAGGTGACAATTAGAGTTGACAGAAACGGGTCGAAAAATTTCAAAAGTCGCCGACTTTTGGCAAAGTCGGGTTTCATGAAACGAAACCCGACCCTAGGATGAGGTCGGCCACGAGGTCGGCGACTTACGCGCCAAAGTCGCGTTTCAAAAGTTTGTTTTGCGCTCTTTTTCAGCCAATCAGGATCCACGGACACTGTGGGCAACGTGATGACATAGGCAGGGGTCACCACCATCTTTCAGAAGGGCATGCAAGTGATTGGCTTGCTTTGGTGGGCGTCACAGGGGTTATAAAAGGGCGTGCACGCCGACCGCCATCTTACTTCTGCCGATCTTAGCATAGGGAGAGGTTGCTGCTGCTGATTCTGTAGGGAGAGCGTTAGGCAGGGAAGAAGAAAAAAAACTGCTTCTGCTGCTAGCGATTTTGCCTGTACAACACACCAGTCACTGTGTGTGCAGTGCAAGGGGAGGCTATATTGTGGTGGATCAGCGGTGTTGGTTGTTAGGCTGCCTTCTAAGGCTTCCTGACAGCTGCATTGCTGTTTACCCACTGCTCTGCAAACTGCTTTTTTAAAAGCAATCCCAATTTTTTTTTTGTCCTGCTGAGGTACTGAGCGTGCATTTTTTCACACCATACAGCGGTGTACGCTCCTCACACAGTACCGTGTAACGGCTGTTATCACAGCCACAGTGAAGCTATCTGTGTGTCACTCTGTGAGAATAAGTCGAGGACATGTTCCGTTCTTACAGACCTGCACCTACTAGTTTTGTCTAGCTTTCAAACAGTTAAATATATTTGCTGTTTGATCACATTCAAAACTATAGAGAGACAGCGTGTGTCAGTCCGTATACTTAAAAAACACGGAGCTTGACAATTTTACGTACACCGGACAGCCGTGTACGTGCACGCTCCTCTCAGTACCGTGTAACGGCTGTTATCACGGCCACAGTAAAGCTATCTGTGTGTCACTCTGTGAGAATAAGTCGAGGACATGTTCCGTTCTTACAGACCTGCACCTACTAGTTTTGTCTAGCTTTCAAACAGTTAAATATATTTGCTGTTTGATCACATTCAAAACTATAGAGAGACAGCGTGTGTCAGTCCGTATACTTAAAAAACACGGAGCTTGACAATTTTACATACACCGGACAGCCGTGTACATGCACGCTCCTCTCAGTACCGTGTAACGGCTGTTATCACGGCCACAGTGAAGCTATCTGTGTGTCACTGTGGAAGGATAAGTGGAGGACTTGTTCCGTTCTTACAGACCTACACTCTAGGGAGATTCCTATTCTGCCCAATTCTACATACACCTTGTAGTTTGTGATACACTAGCCAATTTCTGCCTGTGACATAGCGCTCTGATATTCAGTGGGCCTCACACAATCCAAAAGTGTCCAGTGTCCACTAGTGTGTGCAGAAATTCAAAATCTCCCTTATCCTGTAGTCACTTTTTTCACACCTGTGCCATCGAGCCTGTGACATAGCGCTCTGATATTCAGTGGGCCTCACACAATCCAAAAGTGTCCAGTGTCCACTAGTGCGTGCAGAAATTCAAAATCTCCCTTATCCTGTAGTCACTTTTTTCACACCTGTGCCATCGAGCCTGTGACATAGCGCTCTGATATTCAGTGGGCCTCACACAATCCAAAAGTGTCCAGTGTCCACTAGTGTGTGCAGAAATTCAAAATCTCTGTGATCCTGTAGTCACTTTTTTCACACCTGTGCCATCGAGCCTGTGACATAGCGCTCTGATATTCAGTGGGCCTCACACAATCCAAAAGTGTCCAGTGTCCACTAGTGTGTGCAGAAATTCAAAGTCTCCCTTATCCTGTAGTCACTTTTTTCACACCTGTGCCATCGAGCCTGTGACATAGCACTGTGATATTCAGTGGGCCTCACACAATCCATAAGTGTCCAGTGTCCACAAGTGTGTGCAGAAATTCAAAATCTCTGTGATCCTGTAGTCACTTTTTTCACACCTGTGCCATCGAGCCTGTGACATAGCGCTCTGATATTCAGTGGGCCTCACACAATCCAAAAGTGTCCAGTGTCCACTAGTGTGTGCAGAAATTAAAAATCTCCCTTATCCTGTAGTCACTTTTTTCACACCTGTGCCATCGAGCCTGTGACATAGTGTTCTTATATTCAGTGGGCCTCACACAATCCAAAAGTGTCCAGTGTCCACTAGTGTGTGCAGAAATTCAAAATCTCCCTTATCCTGTAGTCACTTTTTTCACACCTGTGCCATCGAGCCTGTGACATAGCGCTGTGATATTCAGTGTGCCTCACACAATCCATAAGTGTCCAGTGTCCACAAGTGTGTGCAGAAATTCAAAATCTCTGTGATCCTGTAGTCACTTTTTTCACACCTGTGCCATCGAGCCTGTGACATAGCGCTCTGATATTCAGTGGGCCTCACACAATCCAAAAGTGTCCAGTGTCCACTAGTGTGTGCAGAAATTAAAAATCTCCCTTATCCTGTAGTCACTTTTTTCACACCTGTGCCATCGAGCCTGTGACATAGTGTTCTTATATTCAGTGGGCCTCACACAATCCAAAAGTGTCCAGTGTCCACTAGTGTGTGCAGAAATTCAAAATCTCCCTTATCCTGTAGTCACTTTTTTCACACCTGTGCCATCGAGCCTGTGACATAGCGCTGTGATATTCAGTGTGCCTCACACAATCCATAAGTGTCCAGTGTCCACAAGTGTGTGCAGAAATTCAAAATCTCTGTGATCCTGAAGTCACTTTTTTCACACCTGTGCCATCGAGCCTGACATAGCGCTCTGATATTCAGTGGGCCTCACACAATCCAAAAGAGTCCAGTGTCCACTAGTGTGTGCAGAAATTCAAAATCTCCCTTATCCTGTAGTCACTTTTTTCACACCTGTGCCATCGAGCCTGTGACATAGCGCTCTGATATTCAGTGGGCCTCACACAATCCATAAGTGTCAGTGTCCACAAGTGTGTGCAGAAATCCAAAATCTCCCCTGTCCTATAGACACCTTGTACCTTGTTTTACATTACTATATAGTTTGTTGGATTTTGTCTACATTTCTACAAAAAATGAGGAAGGCTGGTGGAAGAGGCCGTGGAATTGGGCGGGGGTTGGCAGCTGGTAATGATGGTGTTGGTGGTGGATCTGATGGTAGTGGCAAGAGCAAAATAGGACCGAATGCAGGAGGTGTTGAGCCTGCATCATCGTCTGGCTCCATAAGGCTTCGAAGGCTTAGTTTTCTAGGAGTTGGCAAACCGCTCTTAAAGCCAGAGCATCAGGAAAAAGTTTTGTCTTACATTGCTGACTCAGCCTCCAGCTCTATCGCCTCCTCTTCTGAAGTTGTAAAAAATAAAAGCACTGAGTCGTCATTGGAGGCTCATGTTCATGAACCACACCTTTCCTTGTGTCCTTCACCCCAACCAAGATTGAAGGATGACGCAGGCCATACTACTGACTACTCCATGGAGCTGTTTTCACATACCATGCCTGGATTATCAAGTGAAATTGTGAATTACCCAGGCCAAGATGAATCTGACATGGAGTGCACTGATGCACAGCCGCTGATAGATGATTCTGCTGGTACATTCACTCAGAGCACTACATTGTCCTCGCAGTGTACAGAGCCAGATTCTGACCCTGATAAGACTCAGGTGCCCCTTCCCGCACAATATACCACCATACACGGTGACACAGAGGAAGGTGCACATGACATTGAAGAGGAGGTGATGAATGACCCAGTTGTTGACCCAGATTGGCATCCATTGGGGGAAGAGGGTGCTGCTTCCAATAGCTCAGATGAGGAGGAGCATCCACAGCAGACATCGACATCGCAACAGCTGTTATCTGGCAGGCCCGGAGCACTCCAAAGACAGGTTCGAAAAATCAAAAGAGTTGCTGGACAGCTTGTCCAGAGGGTCAAAACATCACAGCGTGCTAGGCCGCAAAATGTCTGCCAAAGTAGGAAGATTGCAGTGTGGCACTTTTTTGAACAAAATCCTCATGATCAGGCCAAGGTTATCTGTAAGAAGTGCGCAAAGACCTTTAGCCGAGGGAAAAATCTGAAAAATTTGAATACCAGTTGCATGCTTAGACATTTAACCAGCATGCACTTGCAAGCGTGGACACAACACCAAACCTCAAGTGCCACATGTGCAACTGATCACAAAGAAGGTAGTCAGCAACGCTACATTGTTTCCCCCACTGTAAGCCCACCGGTTAGCACAGCAGCAAATGTTTAGGTGTCGTTGCAAGGCCACAGCAGTCAGGGAATCCCACTGTTATATCAACGAAATACTGAATCTAGGCCATCAGAAAGAACACCAACTCCATCACCATCATCAACCCTCTCTCAGTCCGCCCTGTCCACCGCTACTTCCACCATATGCAGCTCTCAAGTCCAGCTCACCCTCCCAGACACTATGAGTAGGTCAAGAAAGTACTCAGTCTCTCATCCACGTACACTGGGTTTGAACGCCCACATTGCCAAACTAATCTCGTTTGAGAAGATGCCCTATCGGTTGGTGGAAAGCGCAGCTTTCCGCAAACTCATGGCCTATGCAGTACCACGCTATGACCTACCCAGTCGCCACTTCTTCTCTCGCAAAGCCATCTCAGCCCTCCACCATCATGTAAAAGACCGCATTGTCCATGCACTTAAGCAGTCAGTGAGTGGAAAGGTGCACCTCACAACTGATGCATGGTCCACTCGGCATGGCCAGGGCCGTTACGTGTCCATCACTGCACACTGGGTTAATGTGGTGGATGCAGGGTCCACAGGGGACAGCGGTGGTGGGACATTGCTGCCTAGCCCACGGTATAGGAAACAGTTGGCTGTAGGCGTTCGACCCTCCTTTTCCTTCTCCTCCAGAAGCGAAAGCTCGTCCACAGAGCGCAGTCATACCAGCACTCCATCTGCAGCTGCCACTGTTGCACACGAGGTGTCCCCCTATCGAGCAGCTAGTGGAAAGCGTCAGCAGGCTGTGTTGCAGATGATGTGTTTGGGCGACAGACACACCACCGAGGTGCTGGCCGAGTACTTTCAGCGACCAACTGAGTCATGGCTGGGCAGTGTACATCTTGAGGCAGGCAAGGTAGTTAGTGATAACGGCCGTAATTTTGTGGCAGCCATAGCCCTTTCAAAACTCAGCCACATACCTTGCTTGGCTCACACCTTGAACCTGGTGGTGCAGTGCTTCCTCAAAAATGATCCGGAGTTAACAGCCCTGCTCCAGAAGGTGCGAAGACTGTGCGCGCACATCCACTGGTCGCCTGTACACTCCGTTCGTATGCAGAAGCTGCAGCGATTGCTCCACCTTCCCAACCACCGCCTCATTATCGACATTGCAACAAGGTGGAACTCCACCCTGCACATGGTGGAGCGGCTGTGTGAGCAGAGGCAGGCCATAATGCATTTGTGGGAGGATACATGGCCAGGCACTTTGAGAGCAGACATGGAGTTGACAGGTGTGCAGTGGTCGAAGCTGAAAGACCTCTGTAAAGTCCTTCAGTGTTTTGAGGAATGCACACGGCTGGTAAGCACAGACGACGCCATCCTAAGCATGAGCATCCCACTTATGCGTCTGCTCATGCAAACTTTGACGCACCTTAAGGAGCAGGCGTCTGCAGCCAATGTTGATGAGGAGGAAGAGGAGGAGGGAATCCTTGATGACATTCAGCCATTGTCTGCTCAGGGACCTCTCCTGGACGAGGTGGAGGAAGAAGAGGAGGAGGAGGTTGATGATGGGGATGATTACTTAGGGGAGGAGGATGCATCTCGTGGGGCAAGTGAAAAAGTTGGCGTGGCAAGGTCTGGTACAGGGTTTGTGCGTGACTGGAGGGATGTGGATTTGCCAGAAAGTGCTCCTCCAACCAGCACTCGCAGTGCATCATTGACACCGGGAACATTGGCCCACATGTCAGATTATGCCTTGCAGATCCTAAAAAGGGACCCCCGCATTGCCAAAATGATGAACGATGACGACTACTGGTTGGCCAGCATCCTGGATCCACGCTATAAAGGCAAATTACAAAACATCATGCCACAGGAGAACCTTGACCTAATATTGGCTAATAAACAAGCAACTCTGGTAAATCGGTTGCTTGAGGCATTCCCAGCACACAGCAGCGGTGATGGTTCTCACACGAGCCGTACGGGCCGGGGGCAGCTTGGCAGAGGTGTTCATGGTGCACACAGCAGAAGTGGCGTTGGAGACAGGGGTTTCATGACAATATTGTGGACTGATTTTTCAAGTACCGCTCACACAACTGGTAATGCTGCATCGATGGAAAGTGACAGGAGACAGCAGTTGTCAACTATGGTTACAAACTACTTTTCCTCCCATATCGATGTTCTCCCACACAGGTCATTCCCCTTTGACTATTGGGCCGCTAAACTGGACACCTGGCCTGAATTGGCACAATATGCCTTACAGGAGCTCGCTTGCCCAGCTGCAAGTGTGCTATCGGAAAGAGTCTTCAGTGCAGCTGGATCAATCCTGACAGAAAAAAGGACCCGTCTGTCAACCCAAAATGTGGATGATCTAACCTTCATTAAAATGAATCATGCATGGGTTTCCAAGGATTTTGTCCCACCTTTCCCTGATGACACATAGGGTGACAGAAAAATGGCTTGCTTTGGTCCACCTCTTCCTGGGACTTGACCTATTTCGCCTTTTGCATCAGCTGAATGTCCAACATCAACATATGCCACTTTCTAAAACTCCCTAACTGTGCTGCCTCCCCCTCCCATGGCCGGGGTCACCACCTAGCGCATGACACCGTGCGAGTGCCGTTGCCCTGGACAGGTGGGTAGGCCGACTCTTGGGCGCGGGCACTGGCACAGGGTCCCTCATAGTGCAATCAAGTGTCTCTGACGGTGGTGGTGCACACCCGCCATCAGACACACCGCCGTACTATGAGGGGCCCAGTGCCAGTACCGACGCCCACGAGTGGGCCCCCCTTGCTTGGGCAGGGCCCCAGCATTTGCAATCTTTACCTCTCCCTGCTCCTCCGCTGTATAGTCTGGGCCGTCAAATCCATACTGTGCCTGACACCGTCTGAGCCTGCCTCCTGATGTATAGACATATATTTTGAATGTGTACGCTATCCATACATGTTATCCGGGGATACGGTACCCTTTCTCACCTTTGTGCAATCACGTGCAATCCATACTGGGCCTAACACCGTCTGAGCCTGCCTCCTGATGTATAGACATATATTTTGAATGTGTACGCTATCCCTACATGTTATCCGGGGATACGGTACCCTTTCTCACCTTTGTGCAATCACGTGCAAGCCATACTGGGCCTAACACCGTCTGAGCCTGCCTCCTGATGTATAGACATATATTTTGAATGTGTATGCTATCCATACATGTTATCCGGGGATACGGTACCCTTTCTCACCTTTGTGCAATCACGTGCAAGCCATACTGGGCCTAACACCGTCTGAGCCTGCCTCCTGATGTATAGACATATATTTTGAATGTGTACGCTATCCATACATGTTATCCGGGGATACGGTACCCTTTCTCACCTTTGTGCAATCATGTGTAATCCATACTGGGCGTGAGAACGGCTGGCGAGCTGTTAAGCAAGCTACAGCACCTGTGGTTTGCACACGTGAGTTTTTCATTTTTTCAGGAATGACGGTTAGGCCTAATTCCGGAACTGCGGTTAACCTGCACTTACTGGGAAATCATCGTTCGCGGGTAATAATTGTAATCAGTGATCCCCATCACTAACGTTGTTCAGCGGGTTATCTGCACCTGTACGCTGGCCTTTTCAGTGTAGCGCACATGCAGCCACGGACATGTAAGGGCATGACATACCAGTTATTGGCCAATCTCATGTGCCAGAGCCTCACGTGTCCCTCTAGTAAGCCAGACTCGGACCGCGGGGCATGACGGAGTCTCGTTCGTTAACGGAATTAAGCTTGCAATGTGTGCATCTTTTCTGTAGCTGGCATGGTTGAGGTTTCCCAGGTGGAGTCGAATTTAACTGTAGGCTCCACTCCTGGTGGTGCCCTTCTGGACATTCCTTTAAGGTTCAGCTTTGCAACCATACTGCCCACGTAAAACAAACACTTTGCCTTCATGAACGCTGTTTGGAGGGTCATGACTCGTGGGAATAACGCCGCCCAATCAGTTAACCTGCTAGAGAGATCCTTCGTTGCTCCCAAGCATGACATCACACTACCTAGGAGGAAGGTAATGCCACTGTGGCGACCGTACTCCTGGGGCCGACACAAGTGCACTGATGCCCAGCCACTGCTCGATGAATCTGCTGGTACATTGACCCAGACCACTACATTCCCCTCGCACGCTACACGGCCTGAATCTGACCCTGATGAAACTCAGGTTACCCTTCCCATATACAGTTCCATCTTACACGGTGACAAAGAGGAAGCTGCAGATGAAAGTGCAGGTTCGGCCCACCCGCCATCAGACACACCACCGTACTATCAGGGGCCCTGTGCCAGTGCCGTCGCCAACGTGTGGGCCCCCCTGCTTGCTCAGGATCACAGCACTTGCAAGGTTGAAATACTGTGCAGTGAGATGGAAGATGGGGACGACGAGGAGTCCAGACTAGTACAGGGATTCCCTAGCGAGGAGACTTATTTCATTGTTTTCAATGTTGGGATAGCAATTTTTGGGGAGCACTATACTCTGGAGAATGATAGATGGGGCCCACCATACACTGGAACATTCCAAAGGTGGACATCAGACACTGGAGCAGCATTTACAGGGCCCATTATACACTAGAGCATTAGAAATGGGGCCCATTATGTTTGGAGCATTATTTGGGCCCATAAGACAGTGGAGCTTCATCCATGGGGACCAACATATACTGTAGCATTATGTGGAGCTCATCATATACTGTTTCAAACCTTATATGGGACCAATGATTCTGTATGGAGAAATAGATGGGCCTCGTCATGAGATGTAAAAAGTGAAGTATTTTTCATTGTACTATACCGCTATTTCTCTGCCGTATCGGAGCATGATGAGTTGTGGTATGTGTTAAAGGGGCGCTCTTTCGCCCAGGGCACATGAAAACCTGCAGCCAGCCCTACCCCCCACAACTTTAGCCAAATAACCCCCATTTTTCAGTGCGTAACTTGTATTATGAAGTTAATTAAGGTTGACAAGCTTAAGTAAGAAGAATTGATGCTTTTGGCATTCAAATGGGCACTGTAGGTGTGTTTCCTGTCCTCCTCTCACTGCCGACTTTTATTTCCCATTGACTTACATTGGGTTTCGTGCTTCGGGACGACCCCGACTTTTCCCTATAATCGGACGATCTTGCTCAACCCGACTTTTGGAAAAGTCGGGTTTCACGAAACGAAACTCGACCCTAAAAAACCAAAAGTCGCTCAACTCTAGTGACAATGTGTTCTTTCATCTCTGGTTTGTTGCTAAGTGTGCTCTGGAGAGACTTAAATCTGGACAAGGCTTGTTCACGATTGTTCAGGAGTCTTACCCTGGTAGCTCAGAAGGGTAGGGGAAAAATCCAGTGATTAGTCTTGTCCTTAAGGAACTCATTGTCCATTATCCTGACCAATTCCTAGTCTTCCATTGACGGGGCTACTGTGTTGTCATCCTTAGTTGTATGAAACACCGATCTTCCCAAGTCGTCTGCATAGGGAGAAGGAATGACATCAGGCAGCTGTACGGGATCTGGAGGCTTCTCTTTTACCTCATAGTGATGAGGGCATGGTTTGCAGAAAGTAGTTTGTCCATCTCGGCGTACGTAGGTCTTAAAGGAATTGACTCTTGTTCTGTCCAAGCACACATTTCCTATGATTACCCACCCCAAGTCGAGTCTCTGTGCGTAGGGGGCATAGTCAGGACCATTGCACTGTTGGCGGACCTTATGTATCCTTAAATTGTTTCTGCCGAGCAGAAGCAGGATTTCAGCATCTGTGTCCATAGGTGGGATAACGCTGACTAGGTGCCTTAGGTGTGGTTGGTGGAACGCAGCTTCTGGGGTAGGAATCTCACATAGCATTTGATTAACGTAGGTAGGGGTATTTCTACGCCTCCGTTGACAGGAGAAGCAATGAAACCTTGTGCTCTCCTGCCGCTAAACTCTATACAACCTGAGCACGTGTTCAGAGTATAGAGCATTGCTGGTCCCTTGATTCCAAAGGCTTCAAAGAACTTAGGTCCAGCTAGGGATCGATTGCTCTGATCATCAATGATGGCATACATTTTTACTGCCTTCTCTGGTTGCCCTTCTGGATAAACTCTGATTAGGCATATCCTGGCACAGCATTTATCAATTTGGCTCTCCCCACATACCTCTGAGCATGAGCAGGAGACAGCCATGGTAGACTTGGCGTTGTTCTGTGGCTCCCCGCCATGGATTGTAGCCGGACTAGAGGTAACTGCGACTGCTGGATCGCTGGTGGCTGAGGTTGGATGCAAAGCTGATGGGTGTTTGTCACTATGACACTCTTCACACTTAATGGCAGATTTGCAGTCCTTGGCCATGTGTTCTAATGAGGCGCAGCACTTGAAACATACCCCAAGTTCACTGAGGATTTTCTTGCGCTCCTGCATGGTTTTGGACCTGAAGCCTCTACATTTGTTCAATGAATGTGTTTTTTTGTGAATGGGACACTCACGATTGAAAGACTTATCTCTCGACGGAATAGTGTACTGTTTTTTCGGCAGTTACCGCAGGTGGTAGCAGATTAGGCTTTCTGACATTTACACTGCTCCTCAAGTCCTTGGGTCTATGTGTGATGCTTTCATACCTTAATGAGAATGTTGCTGGAGCTGCAGTGTTAGACTTCAGGAAGTCTAGGCTACGGTCATTCCTCATTTGGGCCTGTTCGTCAACGAACTTGAAGAACTGATTGAATGGAGGAAAGGTGACATCATGTGATCTTTTGTGCCTGGAGACACATACTACCCATTTCTCTTGCAGACTATGTAGCAGCTTTGAGACGATTGGGTTTACCCCATGGGCGATGTCCAGGTAGCACAATCCAAACAGATGAGGGTCTCTTTTTGTGAGTTCCAGCTCCATAAGCAGATCGCTTAAGTCCAGAAGCTTGTGGGCTTCCTTAAGGTTGATCATTGGAACGTTCTGCAGTCTCTTGAATAGGGACTTTTCTATGGCTACAGCGCTGCCATAGGGTCTTTCGAGTCTCAGCAAGGCAGCAGCGAGACCTGCTTCAGCTTGCCCCACATAGATGGTCCGTAGACTCTTGATACAGTTTGTGGAGTCAGGACCAAACCATTTTACCATGAGGTCGAGCTCCTGTTCTGCAGATAGGTTGAGGTCAGAAATGGTGGCCTTGAAGGTTGATTTTCAGGCTCTGTAGTTCTCTGCACAGTTGTCAAACTTTGAGAGGCTGGTGCTGATTAGATCTTTGCTCAACATAAACCTGACAAACTCGGACATGTCCGATCCTTCACTCCTTGTTACCGTGTTAGCTTGTGTTGCCCCTCGGGCGTATAAGCTGTGTGGCGTGGAAGGGTGAATTGTTCCCGGGTAGAATGATGTTGCTGCAGGGTTGAGCTGTGGTTTAACCTCTGGAGATTTCGATGACTGCGGCTTGAACTGTGGAGATGGACTGGAATGCGTCTTGTGGTCATCTTGTGATGATTGCTGCCCCTGAGGGGACACATTATAGCATTGGTCTTGGGTCTCTGCAGATGCTGTTGGTAACATTGGCACCGTAAGTTGGGCTGTCTTGGATGTTTCCACATTGTTGGGTTGAACGTCGCTGGAGAAGGTGTGTGCTGCAGATATCTGTTTCTGCACGTAATCACTGGTACGGACAGCTGGGTCCTCTTCTTCCAGTGGTGGTAGGCAAATCAGGTTGAGGTTTTGCTTCAATGCTTGCTCAAGTATTTTTACTTCAGCTAATGCAATTTTTTCCTCCATTTCTGTTTGAAGAATCTTTGCCCGAGCCTCTGCTTCTGTTTGCAGGATCTTTGCTTGGGCCTCTGCTTCTGCCTTTGCTTTCTTGGCTTCTACCTCTGCTTCGGCTTTCTTGGCATCTGCCTGTGCTTCTGCTTTCTTGGCTTCTGCCTCTGCTTCTGCTTTCTTTTCTGTGTAGGAATGTCTTAGTTTGGATCGCTCTGCGTTTAAACGGGCCTCTAGGATTCTGTCGCTGAGGGTTGAAGTCCTTGAGCAGGATGATTTGTATGACCGAGAAGAGTGTCTGGATGAGCATGACCTGTGGGATCTTGATTCTTGCAGATGAGCAATACGGAGCTCCGCTTTATCTTTGGCGTCTTGCACTGCAGCGTCCCTTTCTTTTTCTGTGGAATCCAATTTGCTTAACTCTGATGAGGCTTCATCAATATTAGAGTCTTTTAGGAAGGCAACGTACCTTGCGGACAGTCTATTGTATCTTCCGTGGGCTGTGTCTAGCCGTTTTATAGTGTCCTGTAGACTTGCTGCATCATTTTTGTGGCGTTGGATGCTTGACATGAGGGAGGTGACTTGATCCCATAGGTCGTCCAGGTTGTCATTGAACTCATCCTTCGTATTGTGATAGTTTTCGACAGCCTTTATCGTTGGTTTGACAGAGCGTTTTGGTTGTGAGTCTTGGTCTGTTTGTAAAGCTGACTCTGTTTCCCCCTCTTCATAATGGACAGTATCGGGTTGTATTTGCTCTGTTTCGGCAGTGGGAGACTGTGCAGGGTCTTTTTCGGCCATTTTGATTTAAGGTGCGCTGTCTCTTTAAGAAACTGAACTTTTGAATTGAGGGCTGGAAATCGCAGTGCAGCTTAGGCTGGTTTCAGACTAGCGCATAATACAGGCAGCGCACGGCGGCGCTATGCCCCGCCCCCTGCCCACCCCATCCGGTCATTTCCTCCTACTATCGCACACGGCTGCATGCGATCTGCGCACCCTATCTTTATCATAGGGTGCACAGACTGTGCGCTGGCCATGCGCTAGTAGGATTTTTGCATGCACTGCACACTTTTGAAGGTGCGCCGAGCACACCAAAATGCAAAATGGTGCGTTTGGCGCACACCGGCACACCTTCAAAAGTGCGCAGCGCATGCAAAAATCTTACTAGCGCATGGCCAGCGCACGGTCTGTGCACCCTATGCTAAAGATAGGGTGCGCAGATCGCATGCAGCCGTGTGCGATAGTAGGAGGACGGGGTAGGCAGGGGGAGGGGCTTAGCAGCGCCGTGCGCTGCATGTAAAATGCGCTAGTCTGAAACCAGCCTTAGTTAAGATGTCCTGATAAGATTCCCAAGGTATTTTTGGAGAATTCTGGGGTTTTGCGGTCAGATAATCTGCAGCGATGTTGTATAATATACAGAGTCTCTATGTGGTCTGGGGTGATGCTGCAGAGCAGGGCTGCAGTATGTGAGCAGGCAGAGCGCAGGCATGTGGATAGGGAAGTAAGGGTAATTCTGGCCGGGCTCAAGGCAGTTTTTCGACTGTTCTGTCCCTACATGAGGCATATGGAGGTGTAGTTGATTGGGGCTGGGAGAGATTCCTACCTTTCATTTCCTCGATGCAGAGCAGACAGTACTAATGTTGCTGTTCAGCATCCAGAGAGATGATACACACCAGGGATTGTGAAGTCCAGACTTGCTTATTTGGAAACATGGACATTCAGCATATGATTGGTAATGCAGTAGGTTCTCCAGACGTGCAGAATGTTAACATCAAGAGTGTGCAGCAAATTGTGAGAAAATTGTGGTAAGCAAGTGGTTGAAAAACTGATGCCTTTCACAGCTTGGTACAAGATGTCGCTCCCAGGAGAAAGTGAAACTAAGAATTGGTGCTAGCAGGAAGAGAAGCCCTGAACCTTGACCTGGATGTGAAAGGCATATACAAGAATTAATTAGCTGCAGGCTGCCATACAGAAAAAGGACAGCAGGTGGCAGCAGAGCAAATGCAGGACTACACAGCATGGAAAATAACACAATCTATGAAACCATATAATCATAACTTAGACGGAACAGCACATCCGGTGCAAATCCTGCAGAGATATGCAAACATGACAATTTATCTCTAATTTTCGTGAGTCTGCTGTTGGCGTGTGTAATAAAGCTGATATCTTAAAAAAAATTCCACAAATTGCTAGATATATTGAATTCGTACATAATACCTCTGTGAGGGTACTTGTCAAAAATAAAGCTGAGGTGCTGCCACTACATAGACCCTATGATTGTGCCATTGATTTAGTACCTGGAGCCAAGTTACCTAAGGCTCAATTGTTCAATTTGTCTGGGCCTGAGCGCTAAGCCATGAAGGAGTACATAGCTGAGAGTCTCCGCAAAGGGCATATCAGGCCTTCTGTGTCACCTGTGGCAGCAGGATTCTTCTTTGTGAAGAAGAAAGATGGTGGTTTGCGGCCGTGCCTTGACTTTCGGGAACTGAACAAGATAACGGTTAGGAACACTTACCCGCTTCCCCTCATCCCAGACATATGTAACCAGTTAGCTGGGGTCCAATGGTTCTCCAAGGTAGATCTGCGGGGGGCCTACAATCTGATAAGGGTTCGGGAAGGGGACGAGTGGAAAACTGCGTTCCTCACATCAGAAGGACTCTTTGAGAACCTAGTAATGCCGTTTGGGTTAACTAATGCACCCGCTATTTTCCAGAATTTCATCAATGTTGTGTTTTCTGACCTGATAGGCCGTTTTGTTATTATTTATTTGGATGACATTTTGGTGTATTCCCCGGACAGCCAATCTCACTTGCAACATCTACAGACAGTTCTCCAGAGACTCAGGGAGAACCGATTGTTCGCTAAATTGGAAAAATGTTCATTTTTTTGTACAGGAACTGTCTTTTTTGGGGTTGATTGTGTCGTGTGAGGGTTTTCGTATGGATCCTAAGAAGGTGCTGGCGATCGCTGACTGGGTTCAGCCTCGAGATCTCGAGGGGCTCCAGCGCTTCTTAGGATTTGCGAACTACTGTCGAAGATTCATTAAAGGTTTCTAACAAGTGGTTAAACCACTCACGGATATTACCCAGAAGGGGGCTGAAAAAAAAATTGGTCTGTACTCGCTAAGGAGTCCTTCTCAGCGATTAAGAAATGTTTCATGTCTGCCCCGGTGTTGGTACAACCAGACCCGTCCAAACCATTCATTGTGGAGGTGGATGCTTCTGAAGTGGGGGTGGGGGCTGTGCTGTCCCAGGGTCCAGCCACCCTTACCAATCTCAAACCCTGTGCCTTATTCTCCAAGAAGTTCTCTTCAGCCGAGAAAAACTATGATGTATGCAATAGAGAACTTCTTGCAGTCAAGCTGGCGTTTGAGGAATGGAGGCACTTTTTGAAAGGGGCGGCTCACCCTATCACGGTTGTCACGGATCACAAAAATTTGGCATACCTTGAATCTGCTAAGAGGCTTACTCCTAGACAAGCCCGTTGGTCACTTTTTTTTCACGAGTTCAGTTCTCCATTACTTTTCGACAAGGGTCCAAAAATGTTAAAGCGGATGTCCTGTCCAGAAGTTTTGACCCAGTGTCTCCCCCTGAGCCTCCGTCCTCCATTCTTCCCCCAGGGGTGGTAGTGGTGGGGGTCTCAACTGAGTTGGAACAAGAAATTCTAAGGGCTCAGGCCCTAGCTCCGGCAACCAGGTCAGGGGATAAACTGTTTGTTCCAGATTCATTGCGGCCTAGACTTCTGCAGGATTTCATGAGTCTAGGCTGAGTGCTCATCCAGGTATCACGGCCACTAGAGAGGCAGTAGCAAGGGGTTTTTGGTGGCCTTGATTAAGGTCCGATGTCAAAGAATTTGTTTCTGCTTGTGGCGTGTGTGCCCATTCCAAAAGCTCGCATAACCGGCCGGCTGGGGAACTCATACCTTTACCGGTTCCTGATAGGCCATGGACTCATCTTGCCATGGATTTTATTACCGGCCTTCCACCTTCCAGGGGCAATACTGTGATCTGGGTGGTGGTGGATAGGATTTCTAAACAGGCCCATTTCATTCCCTGGGCAGCATTACCCTCAGCAGAAACAATATCAAGATTGTTTGTGCAGCATGTGGTCCGATTGCATGGGGTACCCCTGAATGTTGTGTCTGACAGAGGTGTGCAGTTTGTGGCCAAATTTTGGAGGGCGTTCTGTATGAAATTGGGCATCTCACTCTCCTTCTCATCGGCATATCACACAAAGAGTAATGGTCAGACAGAACGCACCAATCAATCCCTGGATCAAATTCTCAGGTGTCTGACCTCCGCCAGACAGGAGGCTTGGTGTGATGCATTACCGTTGGCAGAATTCGCTTTTAACAACCGGGTGAGTCAGTCCACCAACATGTCCCCATTCCTGATTAACTATGGGTTTAATCCGCATTTTGGGGAGTTTTCAAGGGTAGATTCCGGTTGTTCAGGGGTAAAGGGGTCCGTTCAACGGTTAAAAAACCTCTGGGCTGAAGTCCAGCGTAATATTTCTCGGGCCCAGGGGAGGTACAAATATTTTGCTGACAAAAAGAGCCTCGGAGACATGTTTCAGGTGGGAGAGAAGGTTTGGCTTTCCACACGTAACATCAACTTAAAGGTACCATCAGCTAAGTTGGGACCAAAGTTCATTGGTCCGTACGAGATTATGGAGATAGTCAACCCTGTGGCATATAGGTTGCTTCTCCCCGCCTCCTTAAAAATATCCAATGTGTTCCATAAATCTCTGTTGAAATCCATAGGGTCTGTCAAAGAGGACTCCGAGCCTGTTGTTCCTCCAGTGCTGGTGGAGGGTCAATTGGAGTATGAGGTCGGACATATTGTGGACTCTCGGAAATCACTGCCCCTTCCCCTGTGTTACGGCCTTCCAAAACTGCTGCCCATGAAGCAGGCACTGATGCCAAACTGCCCACAACCTGCAATTGCACATACACAACAGTCAGCAACCACGTCCAGTTCTTTGTCCTAGAGCAGCGTTCACTTGTCCCTGTCCCAGATGTTTAACAGAAAGCAGAAATATCCAAACAGGCAAAAACTATAAACACCCACATTGGCAGATTTGTAGCCCTGGAAATATTGCCGTTTCGACTTATGGGAACTGAGTTTTTCCACGACCTCTTGGCGGTGACAGCGCCATGGTACTCAATTCCCATCCAGCGCTATTTTTCACGGTGTGCCATCAAACACTTTACATAAGTAAGCATGTGTTACACAATATCAGCCGTGCTATGGCCAATAATGCAGCCACAGAGAAGGTCTACGTTACCACAGACACATGGACAAGCTCTTGTGGACAGGGATGCTACATTTCCCTTATGGCACACTGGCTGAACCTGGTTGAGCTTGGGACAGAGTCAGAGGCTGGGACATCACACATTTTACCCACACCAAGAATAGCGGTCCCAACTGCCATCATGGCTTCAGTCTCCTCGTATTACAGTTCCTGTCTCTCCTCCTCCTCCTCTTCACCGAAAGTAGCCTCCCCATCACTCCGCAGCTGGAAGGTCTGCAGCACTATCTTGGTGAAGCGGCAGCAAGCTCTGCTGAAACTAATCTGTTTAGATAATAAAGCTCATAACGCAGCCAAGCTGTTGAAGGTGATAAAAGAGCAGACCTATCAGTAGCTCTCACCGCTGAACCTCCAACCAGATCTGGTTGTGTGTGATAATAGATGTAACTTGGTAGCGGCTTTAAAGTTTGCAAGCTGATAAACACGTTCCATGCATGACCCACAAGGTGAACTTGGCTGTACAGTGGTTTTTAAAAGCACATTCTGACTTGCCGGACCTACTTGCCAACGTACCTTGTGTCAGCGCACATTTGTGAAAGTCATGTCAGGCTTTCACCGGACTAACTTTGCTGCAGCAGCGCTTTAATTCACCTCATCACGACTGATTTGTGATCTGCCCACACACTATAATTCGACCTATAATAATAATAATAATAATAAAAAATTATAATAATATTATTTCTATAGTGTCAACATATTCTGCAGCACTTTACATTTTAGAGGGGACTTGTACAGACAATAAAAGACATTACAGGATAACAATAGTCACATAAACAACAGCTACCAAGAGGAATGAGGACCCTGCTCGCAAGCTTACAATTTATGAGGAAATAGGGGAGACACCAAAGGTGGATGATAGCAATTGCATTAATTGTTCTGAGCAGCAATAATGTAATAAATCGGGTGTACATGCATTGCTGCCTGAACCAGTTACATACCAGTACGTGTAAAAGTACAGACACAGAGGGCTGTTAAATTCAAAAAGCGTATGAGAACAAGATACAAGGATTATGGTTATGAAGAAAATTTTGAATGGGCAATAGGGATGAGCGATATTGCCCGATATCGTATCGGAATTCCCATTTCCGATATTGAAAAAATATCGGATATCGGAATTTCCGATTTCCGATATCAATGCAAGTCAATGGGAGAAAAAAATCGGAATTACAAAATGACCACTACAGTACTATATAATGGCTAAAATGGAGGGGAAACACCTCAGGATAATGGGGAAGGAGTTTGCTGAGGCAGAGGAGCAAAAAAATCGCTAGAAAAATCCACAGAGCGAAAGCTGTAGCAGGAAAACTGGTCGCCATCTTCTTAACAGCGGTGTTTATTCTTTGGGTTAGGATTAGTTGCGGTAGGGTTAGGGGTTATGGTTAGTAGTGTAAGGGTTAGGGTAACGGTTAGGGATAGATAGGGTTAGGGTTAGTGATTTTACATTATTAAATTAAAACTGCCGGTGGTGGTGTCAATATGCCCTTTGACTGACATGTGTCCGCGTTCAGCTCATCTTGCTTTGCAGGGAGTTTCCAGGAGCACCACGTGGAGGAACGGATACACTCCCTTTAAACCATGCTTAGTCTTCTTCTGCTGATTATATTACTGTTATTCAGTAATTCTGCATATTGATATTCTGCTTTTGGTTCATGTACATCTGCTCCTACTGCTTCCTAAACCTCTGTCTATGGTTATCCTGCTATTGGCTGGTCGCAGAATGTCCCAAACCCAGAGGAAATACGCAGAAGTAACAGTAGGCACAGGAACTTGAGAGAACCAGCTGGTGAGTCAGGAACCTGTATAGGCAGCAGAAATCAGCATAAGAGCCAATGGAACTAACGGGCACCAGCTGACGTTACCAGAGGCCGATAACTAAGCAGGAGGTAACCTGTGCCAGAATGCACTACCAAGGACCAGCAGACGTTACTGGAACTTGGATACCACAAAGGAGGGACCTAAGCCATTGACTCTACTGAGAACCAGCTGACGTTACTAGAACTCGGTTTACCCCTCGGGGGAGGCACCTGTGTCCGCACTTCACTGCCAGGAAACAGCCGGCGTGGCTGGATCCCGCCTCTTGTGCTTCTGCCTATAGGTGTTTGGCATCTGTCGTCCTTTTTTTCCACTTTGGTCTAACGAGGTACAGCTGGTGTTACTGTTGCCCAGAAACACAGCATGCTGTGAAAGTGGCAGTCACGGAAATGGGCACTAGCTGGCGGTACTAGAGCCCAGAAACACGGCATGCTGTGAAAGTGGCAGTCACAGAAATGGGCACTAGCTGGCGGTACTAGAGCCCAGAAACACGGCATGCTGTGAAATCAGCAGTCACGGAAATGGGCACTAGCTGGCGGTACTAGAGCCCATGGAAAACAGTATGAGGTGAAAGAGTCAGTCACAGAACCAGGTGCTAGATGTTGGTAGTAGAGGCCAGAGCACTGGCATAACAGATGACGCTGTGTGCAACATAGGCACATGACAGAGCATGCATACTGCTACCAACCATGCATGTAACCTGTCTACTCTGGCCCAGGGCAGCAAAAGTCACCAGAAATCCAGGCCTGGTTCATTTTTAGGAATGTAAGCCGATGTACATGTGCAGCGGATAGTCTGGTACGTTGGTCTGTTAGTACATTGCCAGCTGCACTAAAGACACGTTCAGAAATCACACTGGCACCAGGACAAGCCAGGAACTCCAAGACATACTGGCTAAGCTCGGGTCATGTATCCAACTTGGATACCCAAATTTGAAGGGCGCAGATCCATCCTGAAGCACACTGACAGGGGTGGAGAGGTATTGTGCCACCATGTCACGGTAACGTTGCCTCCTAGTGCGTCGCACTGTCTGTGCTGATGGTGCCCGAACTGTTTGCGGGTTCAGAAACCGTTGGAACAGGTTGGGTATACTGAACCTGTCAGTAGCAGATGTACTGCTTCTGCTACCGGCTTCTGAACGGATTCCGCTGGGCCCAGGACGCACTGAGGTGCCTGCTAGTGAACGCGCATCACTGCTATGCGGTGGAAAAGAGTACATGAGTGAATTAACCAGTGCATCTTGGTACTCCTGCATTTTACGCGCCCGGTTCAACGGTGTAATTAGGCTTTGAAGGCTGTCCCGGTAACGTGGATCTAAGAGGGTGGCCACCCAGTAGTCATTTGTGTGGAGAATACGAGCCACATGTGGGTTGTTTCTCAGACACTGCAGCATGAAGTCACTCATGTGCTGAAGGCTGCCAATTGGCCATGCATCGCTGTCACCAGCTGGAGGAATGTGCTCTGGCTGCTCTGCATCACCCCATCCACGCTCTATCTGGTGACTACTAGTAGAGCGCTGTGTACTTTCCTCCCCTGGCTCATCCTCATAGTCCTCATCCTCGCTTGCTGTGTCCTGCCTGGACCTTTGTGAGGCACCCACAGAGCTTTGTACCAACCGGGCCGATGAAGATTGCCTGGTTAGTGCAAGTGTCTCATCATACTCCTCCTCCTCCTGAGAAACCTCATCCCTTAGTCCTTTAAGTGATGATTCTATAAGGCATATAAGGGGAATAGTCAGGCTGAGTAGGGCAGCATCCGCGCTCACCATCAGAGTGGAGTCCTCGAAGCACTTCAAAATGGTGCATATGTCCTTCATGGATGCCCACTCTGTGGTTGTAAAGTGGGAGGGCTGAGATGTGTGTCGCCTACTTTGCGCCTGCTGCAGCTGCAACTCCATAATTTCAGGTTGCTGCTCACACAACCTCCACAGCATATGCAAAGTCGAATTCCACCTGGTGGGGAGGTCAACAATGATGCGGTGCTCGGGCAGGCCCAATCTGCGCTGCATGGCTGAAAGGCGCGATGCAGCCATGCTTGAACGCCGCAAATGAGAGCACTCGTACTTTGTGCAGCAGCTCCTCAAGGTCAGGATAGTTCTTAAGGAAACTCTGCACCACCAAGTTTAGGACATGGGCAAGGCATGGAATGTGAGTCAGACCACCTAGGCCCAGAGCCGTGACCAGGTTTCGGCCCTTGTCACACACCACCATACCTGGCTGGAGGTTGAGCGGCGCAAGCCACATGTCGCTCTGCTCCTTGAGTGTGTTCCACAGCTCAGTTGCGGTGTGGCTAACATCACCCAGATAAACCAATTTCAACACGGCCTGTTGATGTTTTGCAGATGCAGTGCTGAAATCGGTTGTTGTGGTATGTCTGGGTGCAGGCGAGTCTGACGAGTAGTATGAGGAGGAGTCAATTTGTACGGAGGAGAGGCCTGCAATTCGTGGAGTTGGCAGGACCCGCGCACTTCCACTGTCTACTTCAGTTCCAGGCTCCACTACATTTACCCAATGGGCGGTGATGGAAATGTAGCGTCCCTGGCCATGCTGACTGGTCCACGTGTCGGTGGTGAGGTGGACCTTGCTACTAACTGCATTTTGTAGCGCATGCTTAATTTTACGCTCCACATGCTGTTGCAGGGCGGGGACGGCTTGCCTGCTGAAGTAGAAGTGGCTGGGATTGCAAACCCCAACATATCGATAAAGGCTGGCTTGCTCACCAGCCAGAATGGTAGCATTTCCACTGCAAGCAGTTTGGCAATGCGAGAATTCATGCCCTGTGTTCGTGGGTGGTTTGCCGAGTACGGGCGCCTTTTCTCCCACACCTGTGTGACAGATGGCTGCACACTGGATTGGGAGTGTGAGGATGCCAGCAATTGGGATGCTGATGCTGATGAAGTACAGACAGTGTGCCACCGTACAACACTGCCTGCAGATGCACCCTGGCATTCTGGCGAGGAAGCGGGAGCAGCTGTTTGTGAGCTGGAGTAAGAGGTGGCTGCTGTGGTTGAAGAGGTGGAAGGTGGGGAACCAGCTGCAGGTGGCGAATCATCTTGGGTGTGATTCTGCCACTCCAGAGGGTGCCTCTTCCTGACATGCGTCAACATATTGGTGGTATTAAGGTTGCTGACGTTCTTCCCTCTCCGCACAGTTTGTCGACAAAGCTTGCATCTGACTACTGTAACGTCATCTGCAACTTGGTTGAAAAAGACCCATGCACCACAACTCTTGGGCGCACCCCTTGTGTTCTTTAAAAGAGCCCTGCTTCTAACGGGTGCTGAAGTTGAGGGAGCCGACAACCAATTTTTCCCTCTTCCTCTCCCACATGGACGGCCACGCTGCGCCACACCTGCAAGCTCTTCCTCTGAGCTATCCCCACTTGCTTGCTGCCCCTCAGCATGCCATGATGGGTCAAGGACCTCATCATCCAATACACTTTCGTCAGCAGAAACTGGCAACTGAGTTTCATCATCTGCTACCTGGGGTCTGGTCACTGTGGGCACTGGCCCACCCTCCACTTCTTCCTCAGACGGACACAGTGGTTGCGCATCTGTGCACACTACCTCTTCTTCAGCTGCAGGAATGCTATCTGGATGGCACACAGATTCCAAGCCAACAGATTCTGAGAAGAGGATTAAGGTTGGCTCCTGACCCTCTGAATGTCTGGGCAATTTAGTGGGCGGTGAAGAAGCAGATGGGTGCTGCTCTTCAGTGGCAAGACCCGATGTGGTGGAGAGGTACTGGGAGGATGCTGTGCTCATTGAGGTGGATTCCTCAGCTGCCATCCAACCAACAACGGTTTCTACTTGATCCTCTCTTATCAGCCTATGGCCCTGTGCTCCTAACAAGCTGCGCATAAATGACTGCTGCCGGTTGAAAGTAGGTGCTGAGTGACTTGGGCCTACTGCTTGCTCTGGATGTGCACCATGTCTAGCTGCTGATGCACCTCTTCCGCGGCCGCCGCGGAGACGTCCCTTACTCCCTGCCTTCTTCATCTCTATCGATGGATTCAGAACAGCAAGAAAGTAATTATTAGGAATTAGTGTGCTTATTCCTGTAGGACTACAAACAGGTATAAGAAACACTAATGGCACTGTATGATGATGGTGTGTCTGCTACACTTTATTTGAATCTAGTGTGGCCTACACAAAGAGCAATGTGTGTTTGTGGTATTGATGTACACGTTACGGTCGGATGTCACAGCGCAGTAAATGACACTGCTGTGATACCAAAAAAAAAGGATTCTCTGGGACTGGGCCAGGTGCTGTGTGGCACCAGCCACAGAGGTTGTTTGGGTCCCTCACAGCACAATCCCTATATAGTGTTTAACTTTTAGGAAAAAATAGGGGAAGGGGATTTAAGGGATGAAAAGAAAAGGCAGTGAGACACACACCACAGAGTGCTGCAGCAAGAGGAGCTGCAGCAACTGCAGTGAATGTGCTCTGCACTGTCTCACTAAGCACCTCACTGAGAGCCTGCACAGCACAAAAAATGAAACTGAGCAGGGTCAGTGAAGAAAAAGACTGCTTCTGTAAGGCCTCTTTCACACATCAGGTTTTCGCCGTCAGGCGCGATCCGGCGCTTTTGACAGAAACCGGATCCGGCGAAATGCAATGCCGGATCCGGTTTCCCCCCCATTGACTTGCATTTGCGCCGGATCGCGCCGGATGGCCATGCGTTTCATCCGGTTTTCGCCGGATCCGGCAATGTGTCGCGATCCGGCGTCTGGAAAAAACGGCTACTGTAACGTTTTTTGTCTCCGGCGAAAAAGCCGGACACGCCGGATCCGGCGCGTCCGGCTTTTTCACACAATGAAAGCCTATGAGCGCCGCAATGCGCCTGATCCGGCGAAAGCCGGATCCGGTGGCCGGATCCGGTTTTTTTGGTCTGAGCATGCTCAGTAGCTCTGCCCACAGGAGATATATAAAAGCAAGACAATGGGACCCTCAGCCACACCCAACATGCCACCCAAGCCAAGAACCAGGAGCAGGAGAAGGCAGCAGACATCTGCAGCAGCAGCACCATCAGCACCACCCCAAATGGAGCAGCAAATGGAACATGCTGAGGAGGGGAGTCCAGCAGCAGATGAGAGACGGTAATTATCAAATCCCCCATTCCTCCAAACTAGGGCCATGGAATATCAAGATATTCATTGGCCCTTTGTTTCTCTTTATTCAACAGCCGCCAAAGAGATGCAGCAGCAGCAGCAGCAGAAATGGCATCACTGGCAGCAGCAACAGCAGCAGCAATACCCACAGCCATGGAGTCTGGCCATCAACAGGACAGCACATCTTCTTCTGGGAGCCCTCCCTCGCATCGTCAGCGTTTGACGGTAAGTTTTTATTTCCAAAATCCATCATCTCTGTAATATATGTCTATTCATTGCCTTTTATTTCAAAACAGGAATCGCAAGATGAAGAGGAGCTCCCAGAAGAAGAAGGAAGGGGTGGACAGACACCTGGAGTGGGCTCACAATTGGTAAGTTTTTTGCATCAAACGCAGAAACACAACATCACACTACACACAACACATAGAAAACAATGTTCTGCAGACCACACACAGCAAACAAATGCCTACATCCAAAGACATAACATTTTTTGTTTTCTTCTCTAGTCTTCCCAATCTGGTGCTCGGCCAAGAGGTCCTCGCAGTGCCTCCCAGGGTCGTCGGCGACAGCAACGCGGCGGTCACCAGCGTGTAAGTATAAATATTTTTGCTTTGTTTTTTTGCACTTTTTATTTCATTTCTTTTGTGGAGGCTAATTATGTTATTTTTGTCTTTTTCTTTAACAGCCTTCACAGCGTGCTCCCGACTCTGACGGTGAGGATGGAGGGATTGATGTGGACCGCCTCATCGATCTCGTCAGAGAAAGGGAGCCGCTCTGGAATATGGCTGACCGCCGCCATGCTGACCTGATCGTTACCCGACGACTCTGGGAGGAAATCTGTTCGCTCCTTGTGGGCCGCTGGGAGGACCTCGATGTTCGGGCCCAGATTAAAGAGCGTAAGTATATACAGTACCGGTTGCTTGATGTAAACCAGTGTTTCCCGAACTCCAGTCCTCGTGGTCCCCACGGATCATGTGTTCAGGATTTCTATTTACTATGGAAATCCTGAAAACATGACCCCTGGGGACCATGAGGACTGGAGTTTGTGAAACACTGATGTTGTATACTAACCACTCCTTTCTCGTTTCAGGGAACAGAATTGTGAATCGGTGGCGGTCTGTGAGGGATCGTTTCAAGAAGGAGTTCAATAAAGAGATGCGGGCCCCGAGTGGATCTGGAGGACGCAGGAGCAAGTACAAGTACGCACAAGCCCTGTCGTTCCTCCGGGAAACAATGCTCACCAGAAGGTAAATATTACACACCACATGTGAAAAAAATGTTAGATGTAACTTTTTTTTTCAGCCAGGGCCATACCATGTCAGTATTTTAATTGTTTTTTTTTCTCTTTATTCCACAGCATGGTGAGCAGCACTCGGGAGCCTGCACGATTGGACCCTTCTGAGGCGATCCCTGAGGAGACCGGCACCGAGGGACACTTCGACTGCCCCGGTACATCTGCACCTTCCCAGCCTTCCCACACATTCGACCCATCTGTCCCATCCACCAGCACAGGAGCATCGTGGCCGCCTACATTACATGAAGCTGCTGGTGAGGAGATCGCTTTCCCTTTACCCCACCCTTCTGCCCCTGCCACCTCTAGTACACCTGCGGGTACTGGGCGGCAGCGGCAGAGGGGTCAGGAAAAGAGTTATGCGCAAGAGTTCTTGCATCTGAATGCATCTTTCCAGAACTGTCTAAAAGTCTTGTCAGAGCAAATCTCCGCAGGCTTTCAGCAGATCAACTCCAGCATTCTGGAGGTGAAGACACTTCTGCAAACCATGCATTCAGAAGCAAGATCTTCGCCAAACCACACCTTTTTCAGGTCTGTTGTGGAGCGCATGGCAACACTATCTCCTACCCAGCAGATGCATGTAATGCATTCGTGCCACGGTGCTCTACAGCAGGTTACCTCCAACCTCCACCTCCCACCACTGTAGTTCCTCCACCTGCACCCCCTCCAGCCACTTTCCATCCTCCCCCTCCTATTACATCTGCACCCCCTCCAGCCACTTTCCATCCTCCCCCTCCTATTACATACCAGCAACCTCACCAGTACCAGCAACCTCCCCAGTACCAGACATCTCCCCACTTCCAGCAACCTGCCCCGTACCAAACTCCTTCCCCGTACCAAACTCCTTCCCCGTACCAAACTCCTTCCCCATACAACTTTCCATCAACATCATCTGCTCCTACAGTCCCTGCCCAACCCTCCACTCCACCGCCCACCACCTCTTCTGCCTCCCACATGTCCACCCATTCTGTAGCTTTTTCCACACCTTCACCTCTAACTGTTCCTTCCCCACCACAATCCCAGTCCTCTCTCCACACACCCAGTGTCGAAGTGTCCCGCAGCCCCTCCAGCAGTATTTCCACCCCACAGTACACAGATTTGTAATGTGTGTTTTTTGTAATAAAAATGCCCATTGGGTTTAAAACCTTTATTAAAAAAGTTTTTTGCACTTTAAAAACATTTTACAAAAAAAAAAAAAATTTTAAATAAAAGTTAAATTATCGTTTCACAATGGTTGTCTGTCATTTCTTTCTGCGGCGAACTATGTTTAAAAAAAAGGTTAAATACAGGGTATTTCAAAGGTAAAAAGGTATTCAAAACCAGGTATATAGCTGTGGGTAAATTTTAGCTTTTTGCCACAGTTGTGTTCCTGGTTGTGTTTGAAGCAAAGTATTTCACCTAAAAAGTTGTGTTTATTGTTGGTGATTTCCTACCAATGTACACAACTTTTGTTAAAAGGTGAAATACTTTGCATAAAACACAACCAGGTACACACATGTGGCCTAAAGGTAAAAATAGTAAGACCATGACAAGATAGCCAACTTTGGTTGGCAAAGGTATATACTGTTGGTCCAGAAGGTACACAAGTTTGGTTAGGGCACAAATCTTTCACACTCTGTCATCCCAGTGTACTCTGCCTTGAGGTGACATAAAGTATAGTGGAAAATTGTCCCTGAAACCGTCACAGAACTTCTAGTGGTAATATTTCCAATGACAACATCCATCTTCGCCAGTAACTTGCTCTTCTCTCCAACCTGCACTTTCTTCTCTACAACCTGTCAAAGAAGGGCTGTAGGAACATGCTATATATAGTTTTCCAGTAGCCAATCCCGTTCGGAAGGCCACAAGGGTCAATTTTAAAAACCGGATACGGCGTAATCCGTCGAAAAAAGGATAGAAAAACGGATGAACCGGATGAGACGGATCCGGTTTTGTCTGTCAAGAACAAGACGGATCCGGCAGAAAACCGGATCCGGCACATCAGGTCTTACAAAACATTTGCCGGATCCGGCATTCCGGCACGACGCCGGATCGCGCCTGATGCCGAAAACCTGATGTGTGAAAGTAGCCTAACACACAGGGGCTGCTAGAGTTGCTGAAAAACAATTTCTATCGCTATTAGACCCGAGATCTCTCCCTATCTCCAACAGCAACCTATTCCTATCTGCTTTCACAGTAGAGTGAGGCTAAAATGGCAGGCGCAGCCTTTTATACTGCCTGATCACACCATCCAGCCAGCCAAACGCAGCGCAGCCCCTAGCTAGCAAGTTTGGACGCCTCCTACCAAGCTTAGGGGAGTTACACAATGTTGTCAGCAATTCTTCAGCTCCTGATCGGCTCCACGGAGCGCTCAGAGGCTGAAGGATTATGGGATTTCCGATGAGAAAAAAATATCGGAATCGGAAATCGGAATTCCGATATCGCAAATATCGGGCCGATTTCCGATATTTCAATATCGGAAAGCTCATCCCTAATGGGCAACACAGGGATAGTTAGATAAATGTGTTGAGGCGGTAAGTGGTTCATATGTTGGCAAGGCTTAGTGAGCAGTGTCTGAATTCCAGCTTCTCAATGCTCGTCAGAGTAATACTCAGCCCCCACACCCCCCACACATAACAACTGCTGAGTTGGTGTGGATTGATAACAATTGTGGAATTCTTCAAAACTTTGAGTACTGCATCAAGATGGTGAACACTGATGATGCTATTGACAGCGTAACCATCCTGCTGCTATGGCTATGGGGCAAGATTTTACAGTGGCTGATACCACACAGCCCAGCATCACACAATATTCTCAAGCCACATTGGGTGATGATGAAGAACAGGAGGAGGAGGAGGAGGAGGAACAGGAGTTTTTGGTCTGCACTACAGGGGAGACATCCAATCTCAGCTTCATGCCTGTCCAGCATGGATGGCCTAAAAAGGAGGAGGAGGAAGCTAAGCGTCGTGAGGAGGAAAGGATCGTTACTGTTCTTCCTGGTGAGGACACTGAATGTTTGACTCTTTGTAGTCTGCCCCACATGGCAGAGTTCATGTCCAGATTAGTGATGAGTGAGTATACGCATTATGCGAGATTTCCCGAGCGTGCTTGGGTGATCTCCGAGTATTTAGATGTGCTCAGAGATTTAGTTTCTGTCGCCGTAGCTGCATGATTTGCAGGCTGACTCTTCTAAAATTGAACAAGGGCTGGATTTACTGCGTCTTTGTAAGCTCTACGGATGACCGCAACGTAATGTAAAAGCAGCCCAAATTTTTTGGGGGAAGTCTTCGCATCCATCCCTTACCATCCAAACCCATTTTGTTCATGAAACCACCTCATCCTCCTCCTTCGCCTCTGTCTGCAACAAGTACTTAGTAGTCATGAATGTATACACCATGTGGCTAATGTTTTTGTACTTTGTGAAATCTTGGCACATTGAGCAATGGTGAAACTTGTACTCCCTATCGATTGCCTTGCTGACACACTCCAACAGTGGAGTAATGAAGATTATTGCCCCTGCTAAATTGTCACGTAAGATTATCTCTACACCAAAGATGGTGTGGGCATTACTGTGATTGGCAAGCCAGCCCAGCATGTTCATTGGCTGCAAATAAGGCACCAAACATGCTGGGTGGGTCACTACAATATACGAAAATGAATACCTAATCACTCTCCGAGTAACGAATAGACCGAATACCGTACTATTTGTGCGAGTAACGAATAGCGCCGAATATATTCGCTCATCACTAATTAGCAGTAGTAGCAACAACAGGAACAAAAGACACCACAAAGATGGCACAGACTGCAATAAAGAGAGATCAATTCATGACACTAAAAATCACGCCATTGCTAGTTCGCCCATCTACAACTGGGGTGCAAAGGTCATTGGAGATCCATGACTTGTTCATTTTGATGAAAGTTAGGCAGTCTATACTTTCAGGGGGCAGCCGGATGCGCTTAACTGTCAGGACACCACCAGCAGCGCTGAAGTCAAGTTCTGAGAGAACACTGGCTGCTGGGCATGATAAAACCTCCAAGGAGTGACATGTAAGCTCAGGCCACTCTTTCATTTTTGAAAACCAAAATGTAAACTCCCCCTTGATGGCATCAATACTGAGCTCCAGATACTCCTGCTAATCCTCCTACTCTGTTCTGCTAGTGCACGGGCTGGTCTAAAAAAAATGTGTTAAATGACTCACATAAATTGCTTATGCCACTTACACTGCTGCTGTTAATGTTTTTGAGATGATGACACCTTGACATTCCCAGGGTTGGAAATCTAGAACTGGGATGCACACTGTGTGCTTCACTGCTTTCTTGGGGAAAACCACTTTTAAGATTGTCTACAAATGTATTTCCAGAGGGGACGCATCTGGCTAAATTGACTCTTTTACTGTGGATGTAACAGAGTGGCAACCCAGTAGTCAGCACTATTTCTAACCCTAAGAATAAAAGGCATCATGTTGAAGATAGTGTAGCATGAAGGCGCTCATGTGTTGGGGGCTTCCATAAGGTCCAATTCCATGGTATGTTGTTGGTGGGGTAACACTCAAGGTTGCTTCCTCCGTCCCCTCCCACCAACCACGGACAATAGAGAGAGGATCATTATCTCTTCATCTCCTGACTGTTGCACGTCATCACCTCATCCTTCTCAATTTATGCAGATCGGTGCAGATGCTTTCCTCTTCTGGATTCAGTGATTCTTCGGAGTAGACCTCTGATGCTCATGGAAAAAAATATGTGAACAGCTCTGCAGACTGACTCATCTGAGGTTTCCCACAGTCAATTGGGCATTTGGAAATTTTTGACATGCGGGAAACAAGGTTGATTGGGATGCGTGATATTAAGGTGGAGGAAGAGATGCCACTTGAAGCAGCGCTTGCCATCCACTGTAGCTCATGCTCTTTCTGAGCCTCATCTATAAGGCGTACCGCTGTGTGGCTGCCAAAGAAAGGGAGCTGAATAGCCTGTCCAGTAACAGATGTTGTCAGTGGTCTTTGGATAGGACGAGACAGTGTTTGTTCAGTTGAGCTTTCATTAACATTATCAACTAACCCACATACACAAACATCAAACATCAAGCCTATTCCCCCTTCGACCATAACCTCACTTTTTCACACTCATGCTGCAAGTAGCCTTCCCCTCTTGTAACTTGCTATTTCACAACCTTAGGCCCACAGCTGTCAGTCACCAGGTATGGCGCAGGCTCAGATTCTCTGGAAACCAAGCTTTTTTTAATAAAAAAAATTGTTTACCTGCTGCAGGCAAGGTTTTTTTTTAGTTTAAAACCACCATATTGTAACACAAAGCATGTTAAACTATATTGATGAAAAAATAAATCCAGTAATTTTTTAAAAACTTTTTGTGGAGTTTAAAAGCACTGTAATGTAACACAAAGCACGTTAACCCCTTTCTGACATTTGACGTACTATGCTGTCCATGAGACCCGGGCCCCTATGCCCATGGACAGGATAGTACGTCATAGCAATCAGCAGCGCTCACGGGGCAAGCACCGCTGATCGCGGCCGAGTGTCAGCTGATTATCACAGCTGACACCCGGCACTATGTGTCAGGGGCGGTCACGGACCACCCCCGACATGTTAACCCCTGGCACACTGCAATCAAACACGATTGCAGTGTACCGGGGGTTTAGTGAAGCATTGGCAGGGAGGGGGCTCCCTCCGTGTCTCCCTGAGTCTCCCGCAGCAGCGCGATGTGCAGCGCTGCTGCGGGGGTATCCTTCCCTGTAGGTTCCCGGATCCAAAATGGCGGCGGGGACCTTCGGGGGCCTGCAGGGAGCCTGATTCCTCATGCCTGCAAAGCACCGGCATGAGGAAGCTTCCAGCACTGCCTGTGACAGATTGCTGATCTGTCACAGCGATCTGTGAAGTGACAGATCAACGATCTGTCACATGACAGTTATGTCCCCCCTGTGACAGTATAATAAAGTTTAAAAAAAAAGTGTAAAAAATAATGTATAAAAAAAATTGCTAAATAAATAAAACAAAATATTCCCTAATAAATTCATTTCTTGAAAATAAAAAAAAACAAAACAATAAAAGTACACATATTTAGTATCGCCACATCCATAACAACCTGCCCTATAAAACTGTCCCATTAGTTAAGCCCTTTAGGGAATCCCTTAAAAAATAAAAATAAAAACAAAGCAAAAAATAATACTTTATTGTCATACCGCCGAACAAAAGGTGCAATAACACGCGATCAAAAAGACAGATATAAATAACCATGGTACCGCTGAAAACAACATCTTGTCCCGCAAAAAACAAGCCACCACACAGCATCATCAGTCAAAAAATAAAAAAGTTATAGCTCACAGAATAAAGCGAGGCAAAGATAATTATTTTTTATATAAAACTGTTTTCATTGCATAAAAGCGCCAAAACATAAAAAAAGACATAAATGAGGTATCGCTGTAATTGTACTGACCCAAAGAATAAAACTGCCTTATCAATTTTACCGCACGCGGAACGGTGTAAACGCACCCCCCCAAAAGAAATTCTTCAAATACTGGTTTTTGTTCATTCTGCGTCCCAAAAATCGGAATAAAAAGCGATCAAAAAATGTCACATGTCCAAAAATGGTACCAATAAAAATGTCAACTCGTCCTGCAAAAAATAAGACCTCACATGACCCGGTGGGCCAAAATATGGAAAAATTATAGCTGTTAAAATGTGGTGATGCAAAAACTATTTTTACAATAAAACGTCTTTTAGCGTATGACAGCTGCCAAACGTAAAAACCCCCTATAAATAGTACATTAAACCCCCTTTATCACCCACTTAGTTAGGAAAAAATAATAAAATTAAAAAAATGTATTTATCTCCATTTTCCCATTAGGGTTAGGGTTCGGGCTAGGGTTAGGGTTAAGGTTAGGGCTAGGGTTAGGGCTGAGATTAGGGTTAGGGGTGTGCTGGGGTTAGGGTTGGAGTTAGAATTGGGGGGTTTCCACTGTTTAGGCACATCAGGTGCTCTCCAAACACAACATGGCGTCTGATCTCAATTCGAGCCAATTCTGCGTTGAAAAAGTCAAACGGTGCTCCTCCCCTTCCAAGCGCCATGCGCCCAAACAGTGTTTTACCCCGACATATGGGGTATCAGCCTACTCAGGACAAATTGCAAAACAACTTTTGGGGTTCAATTTCTCCTGTTACCCTTAGGGAAAAAAAATTGGGGGCAAAAATATCATTTTTGTGAAAAAAATATGATTTTTTTATTTTCACGCCTGGGCGTTATAAACTTCTGTGAAGCACTTGGGGGTTCAAAGTGCTCACCACACATCTAGATAAGTTCCGTGGGGGGTCTAGTTTCCAAAATGGGGTCACTTGTGGGGAGTTTCAACAGTTTAGGCACCTCAGAGGCTCTCCAAACACGACATGACGCCCGCAGATCATTCCATCAAAGTCTGCATTCCAAAACGTCACTGCTTCCCTTCCGAGCCCCGACATGTGCCCATACGGTAGTTTTCTCCCACATATGGGGTATTAGTGTACTCAGGACAAATTGGACAACAACTTTTGGAGTCCATTTTTTCCTGTTACCCTTGGGAAAATAAAAAAAATTGGGGACTAAATGATCATGTTTGTGGAAAAAATATGATTTTTTTATTTTCACGCCCGGGCATTATAAACTTCGGTGAAGCGCTTGGGGGTTCAAAGTGCTCACCACACATCTAAGTAAGTTCCTTTGTAGGTCTAGTTTCCAAAATGGTGTCATTTGTGGGGGGTTTCCACTGTTTAGGCACATCAGGGGCTTTCCAAACGCGGCATGACGTCCAATCCCAATTCCAGCCAAAAAAGTCAAATGGCGCTGCTTCCCTTCCGAGCTCTGCCATGCGCAAATAGTGGTTTACCCCCACATGTGGGATATCAGTGTACTCAGGACAAATTGCACAATAACTGTTAGGGTCCTGTTACCCTTGGGAAAACAAAAATTGGGGTGAAAAGATCATTTTTGTGGAAAAATATGATTTTTTAATTTTACGACTGTACGTTATAAACTTCTGTGAAGCCCTGGTAGGTTCACCACACATCTAGATAAGTTCCTTAGGGGGTCTAGTTTCCAAATTAGTGTCATTTGTGGGGGGTTTCCACTGTTTTGGCACATCAGGGGCTTTCCAAATGCGACATGGTGTCCGATCTCAATTCTCAAAGCCATAAAAGTCAAATGGCGCTGCCTCCCTTCCGAGCTCTGCCATGCGCCCAAATAGTCGTTTACACCCGCATATGGGGTATCAGTGTACTCAGGACAAATTGCACAACAGCTTTTAGGGTCCTCTTACCCTTGGGAATATAAAAATTGTGGGTTAAAAGATCATTTTTGCGGAAAAAATATGATTTTTTAATTGTGCGGCTCTACATTATAAACTTCTGTGACGCCCTTGGGGGTTCAAAGTTCTCACCACATATCTAGATAAGTTCCTTGGGGGTCTAGGTTCCAAAATGGGGTCAGTTGGGGGGTTTCCACTGTTTAGGCACATCAGGGGCTCTCCAAACGTGACATGGCGTCCAATCTGAATTCCAGCCAATTTTGCATTGAAAAAGTCAAACGGCGCTCCTTCCTTTCTGAGCTCTGCCATGCGCCTAAACAGTGGTTCCCCCCACATATCCGGTATCAGCGTACTCAGGAGAAATTGCACAATAACTTTTGCAGTCCAATTTCTCCTGTTACCCTTGGTAAAATAAAAAAAATTGGACCTGAAGTAATTTTTTTGTTAAAAAAAGTTGTGTTTATTTTTTTTTTAAACATTCAAAAAATTCCTGTGAAGCACCTGAAGGGTTAGTAAACTTCTTGAATGTGGTTTTGAGTACCTTGAGGGGTGCAGTTTTTAGAATGGTGTCATTTTGGGGTATTTACTATCATAGAGACTCCTCAAAGTGACTACAAATGTGATGTGGTCCCTAAAAATAAAATTGTGTTTTATAAATGAGAAACCGCTGGTCAACTTTTAACCCTTATAACTTCCTAAGAAAAAAAAAATTGGCTCCAAAATTGTGCTGATGTAAAGTAAACATGTGGGAATTGTTACTTATTAAGTTTTTTGTGTGCCATATCTCTGTGATTTAAGGGCATAAAAATTCAAAATTGAAAATTGTGAAATTTTGTAAAATTTCACCAAATTTCCATTTTTTTCATAAATAGATGCAAGTTATTTGTATGAAATTTTAGCACTACCATGAAGTATAATATGTCACAAGAAAACCATGTCGGAATCAGTGGGATCCATGGAAGCGTTTTAGAGTTATTACCTCATAAAAGGACAGTGGTCAGAATTGTAAAAATTGGCCCGGGCATTAACATGCAAACCACCCTCGGGGGTAAAGTGGTTAAACTGTATAGATGACAAATTCAATCTAGTAATTTTTTATGAATGTTTCTTTGAGTTTAATAACACCATAATTTAACACAAAGCACATTAAACTGTATGGATGACAATATGTCAATTTTTTCACAATCCAAAAAAAATGTGGTCACGTGCAGCAGCTGTATATTTAGTAATGGTCTGCAAAACCCTAAGTGCTGCCTAGAGGCTGTATTTAGCCACTCTCCCTGCTCCAGCAGTTGTCCCTAGGCTAAATGCATAATGTGTTGCATAGAAACAGCAAAGTGGTAAGATTAGCCCTTATACTTTTAGTATGATGGTTCAGCAAAGTATCACCAGTAGGGGACTCTGATTCCTAAAACTGTGCACACAGGCCTGGACAGATACTCTCTCCCACCTATCCAAACATTCCCTGAACTGTATAATGATATAATTGTTTTATAACCTATGATGAGGTAATGTGGGCAGCCAATCACAGTAATGCCACTACCAAGAGGGATGCGGCATTACAATCACTGGCAGGCAATCCCCACTTGTTTATGGGCTGTGTATCAGGCACCAAATATGCAGGGTGCGGATTTGAGCATTAAATCTTAGCACCAGACAATGCTTGGAGAGGGCTGAGCATATCTGACCACCCAGATTTTCCTTCCAAATTCTGAGGGGAAAAAAGTGCATGCTATAGTCTTCAAAATACAGCACTGCAAAGCGGTTGCATCAAGTTTAAAAATTGGATATTGAATTAATCCCCAATCACTGAGGATCAGACATCTGAGACCCTCACCAATTGTGAGAATAGGGGCGCTGATTCCCATGTGATTGGAGTAGTGGTGATACATGTACACCGCAGCTCCTTTCATTCTATATGGGACCAACGGAGATAGCTAAGCTCAGCGTTCAGCTGGTTTTGGCACTCTTGTAGATGAGGAATAACTTCCAAACTTGTTACAAACCCTTTAAGAGGAGCTAAATGTATCGAACCCTTGAGCTCATTTACATACTGTTACATGCACCATTCAAAACCAAGTAGTGTGTATCAAAGTAGATATGCTCTGTCTGTGCTAAATCCCAATATCAGATTTTGCTCCCTTGTTACATGAAAAGCACTGAAGAAACATGGTCAGTACAGCAATGACCCTGAAGGTAAGCCAGCAGCATACTTACCTTTTCCAACCCTTTTAAACTTTAATGTGGACATTTTTTGCACTACTTCTGCAATTTACAGTAAGAAGAGCCAGCAAGAATGCAGTCTCTACCTAATCCTATTCCAAGAGTTTCCATTGACCCAAGTGTCGTCAGCACGTTGTAAAGCGGCAAATATCAAAGTATCAACATAAAATGCTGCTATTTCTAAAAGCTAAGTTTATTTCATCTGTGCAGCTAAAATCTATTTTGATCGCTGTAGAACATTTCCAGCATTGTCAGACTGGGTTAATATTTGCTTAATTTTCTTGTATGTCTTTCTTGTCAGATACATTTCTATGATGGGCAATCTGCTAGCTGTGCTGATTGCAGACAATGTCAGTTTGATATGTAAGATGGAAATACTCAGTTCGGACACTCCACACGCAATACTTGGAAAATATAATTGGGCCTTAGAATGTTTACATGAGTTCTATAGTATTATATATAATTTACAGAGTATGCAAATAAATATATATATACTTAAAGGGATATTCCAATCTTCAAGATCCTATCTCAATATTTAGCAGAAGTAATAATAATAATATTAGCAAATACCTCCAATTACAAATGTAGTATAGTTTTTCTGATTCACTATGTCTCGTTCGTCATGTGCAGGCATTGCAGGACCTTAGGTATCCATAGTTACGACCACTGATATAGTGACAGCTAGTTAGCTAGTTGCTAGTGGTCGCAACCATGCTAACATAAAAGCAGCAAATAGTAAGGTTGCACCATAATATACAAAAAAGGATTACTCTAGAACATTGAAACTGCATTGCTGCCATAGGAAATAGGAAAAAAAGGTAAAAAGCACTATATACTGTAGACATGAAATATGTATCTGCAAAAATTGCTATGAAAAAAGGAAGGTACTTCGGGAATAGATTAGCCAATAGCCACCAATATATGTGAGCCCAATTGCCATGTCAAGGCGTCCTTCATAAATTGAGTCCCTGTCCTGATATGTCACTTCTGCTGGGCAAAAAAGCCCTGTCATGTATACATAAAGTCCTGCAATGCTTGTTCCCAAGAAAAGAGAGGCAGGAAGGCAGAACTATACTAAATTTCTAATTGGAGGTATTTGCCAATATTATTAATATTATTAACCTACTCCATATTGGGATAGGGTCTTGGATATGGGAATACCCCTTTAAAGCAAAAATTGGTTCTGAAAATCGCTTCATATTTTTTTCACCATGCTCTTAAAATTTGTCATCAATTATTCTTTCATATATTTTTTATGTCCAGAGCTTCAATTTTCTAAGATGCATTTCCAAATGCATGAATTTAAGAAATTGGCTACCTGCACTTGCCATTATTGGGAGAGAGGAGCAAACTATGCTACAAAAGTTTTTTGCAGGGAATTAGGAGCTCTGTATCAACACATCAATGCCATTGTTCTCTTTTAAATCTGGTCCAGACCGCCATGACAACTTCTTCTGCTGGATATCGCTGATCGTGCTCGAATGTCCTGGGCCATCTTTTCGTCATTGGCGTCCCGCTAGAGAGCGCGCATCGCTGTGTTTGACCCGACGAGCGACCTCGGTGGCAACGCAGATCTCAGGGACGTAGGCGGGAGTCGTCAGAAAAGCTGCTGTGTGACAAGGTACCAACGACCGCTGAGAATCGCTGGATCGCTGCTGCGTTGCTGAAGAGATCTGCCTGTTTGGCAGCTTACTAGCGATCATTTAGCGACACACCAGCATCAATTACAAGATGAGACAATTACAAGATGGGGGATGATGAGGAGCAGAGGAACAGAAGAGATGAGCAGTAAGGAAGTACAAAACTTTGGTTCATCATTTTTTACATGTTACGTTTATTATTCTCTGAGATCTGGAGAGACCCCAGATCATAATTGGGGACATTCAATTTGTAGAGAATAATTTCACTGCAAATCGAATTTCCTGGAATGAATGAAATGTAATAAGGGAAGCACGGTGGCTCAGTGCCTTGCCGAGCTGGGGTCCTGGATTCAAAGCCCACCAAGGACAACATCTGCTGGGGTTTGTATGTTCTCCCCATGTTTACAAGGGTTTCTTCAGGTTTCTCAAGTTTCCTCCCACACTCCAACTGATAGAAAATATAGATTGTGAGTCCCAATGGAGACATTATAATATCTGTAAAGCAGTGCGGCATTAGTGGAGCTACAGTATATAAGTGAGTAAAGTAAATAAATAAAAGTTGTACTGATATCCAGTTGCAATATAACGTGTTACTAATACTATTCTTGTGAAAGGCACAACACAATGCTTTCCTTTGTGAAGTAAAACAAAATAAATCACATAGCTTGTGAGACAGTTTACATTTCAAATGCCCTAAGATATTTAAAGAATATTTGATATCCATCAGCCCTGTTATCACTCAAGCTGGAAATTCATGTCTACTGTTATCTAGATTCTTTACATTCTGAATTGGTGGAATGAACTTTCCTGTTTGGACATGAGAGCACTGTATTTACTTTACAGTCACACCAGGATGTGTTTAGAGAAAGATTCAAGTTTCCTCCTTTTGTATGTTTTGGAGTTCCAACCTCAGATATCAAAAGGGCAAAAGTTTCTCTGCTTTAGTCATTTGACATTCTTGTTTGCTATACTGTTTGTGAACTGGTCAAATATACCACATATGAATGCTTGTGAAGTAGGTATTGGAAACATGGTTAATTTGCAACAGATGTGCCTCTTAACGGAACATTTAGTGAGGCTTCTGTTCCAAATCTTATCACATACAGAGATGTAAGTATAAGGAGTGCAAACTTGGTGGTCTCAGTGTCAATAAATGTCATGTGATACTGAAATTTGAGAGTAGAGATAAGCGAACAAATTCAAACGTAATAGAATTCTACTCGGAGTTGACAAGAATCCTCATATGCCAAAATGCTGATTGTTTTGTAATTCACTTTCATGTTGATTTGTCAAAATGGGAACTGCTAGCTGCCACTTTTCTAAACCCTACAAGGCCATCAAAATGTTAAATATATATATATATAATACAAGCTCTGGAGGCAGAGTTATCTTCCAGGCAGCGCCCTCCCGAAAGCATGGAAGAGGTCATTTACATAAAGTGATAAAAGATGAATTATGATTAGTGTTGAGTGATACCTTCCGATATCGGGAAATATCGGATCGGATTGGATCGGACCGATACCCCAAAAATATCGGATATCGCCGATTCCGATACCGGAAACCAATGCAAGTCAATGGGACACAAATATCGGAATGAAAATAAACCCTTACTTTCCTTGTAGGTTCATTCTACATGAAGGAAAACAACTAAGAATAATGTAGAATGTATTGGGGGAGGTGGAGGAGACATTAAAGGCATAGAGGTTTAGCCCAATCAAATGGAATAGCAGGAATTAATGTTTTTTTAAGACGTTCGGAGTTACAAAGATATTGACTATGTTAAGCTTTTTTATATTTTGTCAGATATTTATGTTTCACTACTTCCATGCTCTTCACCTTCTTTTTTACTTCTCCCACACTTTCTCCTTCATCATCCTCTTCAGGGTCATCTTCTTGGTCTTCTTCGGGGTGGTCATCAGGGTCATCGTCTCCATGGTCGTCATTTTCGGGGTCGTCGTCTTCTTCGGGGTGGTCTTCAGGGTCGTCGTCTTTAGGGTTATCATCAGGGAGATCCAGAGTGATTACCGAAAACCATTTAAAAAAGCTTGAACTTGGAAATGTAGCAGAAGGTACAAGAAGGCTGAGGAACTGCTGAGAACCAGCTGACAGTACTGGAACCTGAATGGGTAGCCGAAGATGCAAGAGCCAATGGAACTACCGAGGACCAGCTGATGGTACTGGAACCCAGTTACTAAGCAGGAGGTACCTGTGCCAGAAAGCACTACCAAGGACCAGCAGACGTTGGTGGAACTCGGATACCGAAAAGGAGGCACCTAAGCCAAAGGCTCTGCCTGGAACCAGCTGACGTTACTGGAACCCAGGGGGACATATTCAAGATTGACTTCCAAAGAACCAGCTAATGGTACTGGAACTCAGATAGGCAGCAGAAGGTACACATGAAAAAAAAAGTTGCAAGGCCGCGAGCCGGCCGGAGTTACCGAAACCCACAGTCCTACAGGGGGAGCTTGTCCTATTGGCACTACGGAACCAGCCTTCATTGCCAGATCCCGCAGCCCACATAGGAAGCACCTAAACTGCAGGCACCATAGAGTCGGCTAACCTGACCGCAACATGACAGTACAACGTATTGGAGGCAAAGTGAAGTTGACACTACCCGGAAACAGCTGGCGTGCTGGAACCAGGCTGGGCAGGAGGGAATACCCATGCCAAAGACACTTCTGAGCAGCAACAGGCTGTGTTGGAGCCCAGGGATTACAGTAGAAACAGAGTGTAGCCAGAGGCCTAATTGGAGCAAGTTCAATATCTGTAGTAGTTTGAATGTGGACAGAGCAGGAGAATTTGCCGGCCACACAGCAGGGGATCAGCTGAGGTTACTGAACCTCAATAACACTGGAGCATGTGTTGAATGTGCAGACGGCACTTCTGAGCAGCAACTGGCGGTGTTGGAGCCCAGGGTAAATAGAAACAGAGTGGAGGCAGAGGCCTAATTGGAGCAAGTTTAATATCTGTAGTAGTGTGAATGTGGACAGAGCAGGAGAAATTGCCGGACACACAGCAGGGGATCAGCTGACGTTACTGAACCCCAATAACACTGGAGCATGTGTTGACTGTGCAGATGGCACTTATGAGCAGCAACTGGCGGTGTTTGAGCCCAGGGATTACAGTTCAGGTGGTAGAAACATGAACACAACAGGAGACCTGGATACTGTTGCCAACCAATTATTTAATCTGGAAGAGGACTGGCAAATTCCTGTGAGATCCAGGCCTTGTTCATTTACAGAAAAGTAAGCCGGTCAACGTTATCGGAGGATAGTCTCATGCGACGGTCTATTAGTACACCACCTATGGCACTAAAGACGCATTCCGATAATACACTAGCAGCAATCTCCAATGCATACTGGCTAAGCTCTGGCCACTTATCCAGCTTCGAGACCCAAAACTTGAAGGGGGATGAGCCGTGTGGGAGAACACTGAGAGGGCAAGACTTGTAGTCTGTCACCATCTGACAGAAACGTTGCCTCCTGCTGACTGGAGCCATCTGTGATGGTGTAGACATTTGTGGCGGGGACACAAAACTTGCCACATTTGGGCCATACTGGTCTTGCCTTGTACTGAGGCGCTGCTTCTGCTCCATCTTTGTGCAGAGCTTCCTCCACTGCCTCGACGCACTGAGCTGCTTTGTAAAGCACTAGCAGCACTGCTCTCAGGTGGAATGGAGAACCTGATGGAATGCACCAGTGAGTCCTGGTACTCCCGCATTTTATGCTCCCAGTTCAACGGTGTTATGAGGCTTTGTAAGTTGTCCCGGTAGCGAGGATCTAGGAGGGTGTAAACCCAATAATCAGCCGTGTTGAGAATGTTGGCGATGCGGCGGTCGTTTCTCAGGCATTGCAGCATGAAATCAACCATGCGCTGCAGACTGCCAGCTGGCCAAGAAACGCTGTCCCCTGCTTGAGGCGTCATCTCTGCCTGCTCTGCATCACCCCACCCTCGCTCTACATACTGACTACTAGAGCATTGTGTACCTCCCTCCTCTGGACAGATGTTTTCCTCCTCCATTGACTCCTCCTCATCCTCCTCACAAAGTGTCCCCTGCCTAGGCCTTTGTGAGAAACCACGTTGCGCATACTGTCCAAAAGCAAATGGCATTTGTGACTCCTCATCCTCTTCCACTACCTCCTCCCTTAGTGCTTGCAGTGTTTTTTCAAGCAGGCAGATAAGGGGGATAGTCATGCTCACTAGTGCATTATCTGCACTCGCCATCCGCGTGGAATCATCGAAGGCACGCAAAATGTGGCAGATGTCCTTCATAGAGGCCCACTCAGTGGTGGTGAAGTGTGAACGGCGCACAGTGCGACTTGTTTGCGCCTGATGCAGCTGGTACTCCCTTACTGCTGCTTGCTGCTCACACAACCTCTCCAACATATGTAACGTTGAATTCCACCTGGTGGGTAGGTCACATATGATGCGATGTTCCGAAAGGCGGAATCGGCGCGGCAGAGCTGCAATGCGCGATCTTGCCATGCTGGAACGCCGCAAGTGAGCACATTCTATGCAGACCTTGTGCAGCAGTGCATCAAGATCCGGATAGTCCCTCAAAAAACTCTGCACGACCAAGTTGAGCACATGTGCCAGACATGGGATGTGAGTGAGGTTGCCTAGGCCCAGAGCTGCCACCAGATTTCGGCCATTGTCACACACTACCATGCCTGGCTGGAGATTCGCTGGCACAAACCACACGCCGCTCTCCTGCTTGATGGCATTCCAGAGCTCCTGCGCTGTGTGGCTTCGATTCCCCGAAGAAATTAATTTCAGTACGGCCTGTTGACGTTTGGCCACGGCTGTGCTCATATCGGTCGTAACAGGTAAGCGTTCACGAGTCAATGTGGAGGTAGACTGTGACGGCTCCTGCAGCGCTGATTCAGAGGAACTGGAGTATGAGGAGGAGTCAATGTGTACAGACTGGATTCCTGCAATCCTTGGAGTTGGCAAAACATGTACAGTGCCACTCTCAAGATCTGTACCCGGCTCCACAACATTTACCCAATGGGCAGTGAGGGAAAGATATCATCCCTGTCCATGGTTACTAGTCCACGCATCGGTGGTCAGGTGGACCTTGCTACTGACGGCGTTTAGTAGCGCATGTTTAATTATTCCTTCCACATGCTTTTGCAGGGCAGGGACGGCTTGCCTGCTGAAATAAAAGCGACTGGGCACGTTGTATTGTGGGACTGCCAATGCCATGAAGTTACGGAAGGTGTCTGTCTCCACCAGCCTGAATGAGAGCATTTCAAGGGACAGTAGTTTTGCAATGCCTGCATTCAGAGCCTGTGCTCGGGGGTGGTTTGCCGAGTATGGGCGCCTTTTCTCCCATGCCTGTGCTACCGATGGCTGTAGACTGGCCTGGGAGTGTGAGGATGACATTGAACGTGGTGCTGTTGGTGGAATGACACTGTGTCCCTCTACAACAGTGCCAGAGGTTCTTCCATGGTGATCCTGTGAAGAAGCCGAACCAGCTGTGTGTGAGCTGGAGGAAGAGGCTACAACACGAGCTGAAGAGTTGGTAGGTGGTGCTGTAGGTTGGCCTAGGTCTTTAGTGTGTCTTTGTAACTCCGCCACGTGCTTGGTCCGCACATTTTTCCACATATTTGTGGTATTGAGGTTGCTGACACTTTTCCCTCTTTTCACTTTCTGATTACACAGCTTGCATTTGGCAAAGCAAATGTCATCTGCAACTGTGTCAAAAAAGGACCAGGCACTGCAAGTCTTGGGCGCACCCGTTTTGGGATTTGGAAGAGGCATGCTCCTAATGGGTGCCGAAGTGGAGGCTACAGGCAACCGAGTCTGCCCCCTCCCTCTCCCTCCTTTTTTGGCCGTTCGGGGAATCTCTTCCTCAGAGCTGCTCTCACCACCTTCCTGTACCTCACGCCATGATGGGTCAAGGACCTCATCATCTACACTACCCTCTTCAAACGACTGCTTCTCCTGGGTAGTCTCGACAGCACAGTACGCACCAGAAAGTGGAATCTGAGTCTCACCATCAGATGCGTACTGAGGTGTGCTGACCATAGGCACTGGCCCACCTGCCTCTTCAGATTCAGAGAGACAAAGCATCACTGCATACTACCTCTTCAAATTCTCGAATGCTGCTTGGCTGGCCCCCTCTTTCGAAGCAAACAGATTCAGAGAACAGAAGTAGAGATGGCTCCTGTCCAGGGCTCTCTGACTGCCTGGGCAATTGGGCAGGTGGTGAAGAGACAGATGGGTGCTCTTCAGTGCTCTGGACCTGAGAGGATCTGGAACTAATTGAAGTCGATGCGTTAGATGCCATCCATCCGACAAAGGCTTCAATTTGTTCGTCCCGCAGCAGTGGGGTACGGCGAGCTCCTATAAAGCTGTGCATAAAGGACTGTTCCCTAGGAAAACTGGGGGATGCTGAGCCACTGGTGCCCGCAGCAGGCACAGAATCCCCACGTCCGCTCCCTGCAGAAACTCCACGCCCACGGCCATGTGCCTTACTCCCTGTCTTCTTCATCTTGGTAGACTGATAAAGATAGGCAGAAAAGTAGTATTGGCTTAGTGTGCTTATTCCTGAACAGCTGCTAACAGTTATAAGAAGCACTAATTTTATAAAGTGTGGACTAGACTTTAATATGAGCTAATGTGGCCTACACAACTGTAAAGTGGAGTGTTTGGTGAACTTTATTAACTTTTTTTTCCACAAAAAGACACTGGATGTGCCCAAAGATGTAAAACCGATAGTATCACAAACTTTTTGTAGCTATTACAATGCAGGAAGGTAGCCTACAATGCAATAGATGAGGCTCCAAAAAATAGGCTAATACTAATCTGGCTGGGGCTGCAGGGCACAAGCCAGCAGAAAGGCTCCTCTATCTACTCCTATATAGTGTTTGCAAATATTCTAGCTGGATACGGATGGAACCACACTAATAGGAGAAATCTGGAAAAATGAGCAGCATTAATGAAAAAAGGACTATGTATGAGGCAGTGATGCACACTGAGTGGACTACAACCGGAGGTGGCTGGCTGCAGAACACACTACAGCGTGAGCTGCACTCACACACAGAGACCTCGCAGACAGCAATGAACAGCGCTGCAAGGCAAAAGAAATCTACAGCGGTTGATAAAGTAGCCTGGGTAAAGCACAATATAGCAAATCGCTAGGTCACACTGTCCCTCAGAACAGCAGCGTCCTATCCCTAACTGAATTCACAGCAGAGTGAACCCAAAATGGCGGCGGCGGCTTTTATAGTGCATCATGACATCATTTCAGCAGCCAATCACAGCCATGCCAGTAGTTACATGCCTAACATGCTCTAACAGGATGTGCCCACACTTCTTAGGATCCTCATTGGCTGAATAAAATCAAACTGGCTCACTGCATTATGGGAACTTCCGATTGCGGTATTCGATATACTAAAAGTATCGGAACTCAGTATCGGATTTACGATACCACGAATATCGGCCGATACCCGATATTGCAGTATCGGAATGCTCAACACTAATTATGATCAACAAGGCATCTTATATGAGACATACAGGTATCACTGTTCTCAGCCGTCTACAACCTGTATGATAATATTAATAGTTTCTATAGGTCAAATATGGTGACAGATTCCCTTTAAAGTGAGAAAAATAAGGAAACAACTCAAAATGTACAAAAATACATTTCTAACATTTCAAAATTAAAATCCATCAGTATATAGCCACCCTTCTTTTCAGTAGCAGTCATAAGCCTTCATCCATGGAGTCTGTCAGTTTCTTATTCTGCTGGCTATTTGGGAACACTAACTTTAGCCACCCACCGTAAATCTACAGTTTTAGGCCTTACAAATTCTCAATAGGGTTCGGTCAGGTGAGCGAAGGGGCCATGCGACAGCGATTGCTGTCTGGTTTTCACGCATCGGTGTCTGTAGAAAAGCCAGCAATTCATGTATGGCTACTATTAAGTCACACTGAACAGCTAGCAAACAATAGACATATACACATAGAATACATATATATATATTTATATATATATATATATATATATATATATATATACGGTATATATATAAATGTATATACTGTAACTGTATATAACTGTGGTTAGTTATAACAAATTATAATGATTATATTGCACATAAAAACATTTCACATCATATAGTCAACACTACAGATTTGCAACACAAATAAACTAAACGATTACCCAAGTATTGATAGTTTTTTATTTTCAACTCATTCAAGAGCCTTTTGATAAACAACATTTTTGGTTTTTCCTTTCGGTGCAAAGATGAACAGATTTTTGGCAGTTCCAACTCTTGAACAGACCACGTACAGTTGACCATGAGAAAAGCATGGAGATTGCAAATCGATCCCTACTACTTTCAATGACTGTCCCTGCGCATTGTTAATGGACATTGCAAATAGCAGTTGAACTGGAAACTGGAGGCGTTTAAAATCCAAAAACAAATCAGATGGAATGAGTGGAATTCTTGGAATGAAAATGTCCTCTCCTTTGGCACATCCTGTTTCTGAGCTGTGTATCTAACCCTATCCTGTGTGATAATGTCTGCTGAGCTGTGTACCTAATCCTCTCCTGTGTGATACTTTCTGCTGAGCTGTGTATCTAATCCTATCGTGCGTTACTGACTGCTCAGCCATGTATCTAATCCTATCCTTTGTGATACTGACTGCTGAGCAGTGTATCTAATCCTATCCTGTGTGATACCGTCTGCTGAGCCATGTATCTAACCCTATCCTGTGTGATACTGACTGCTGAGCCATGTACCTAATCCGATCATGTGTGTTACTGACTGCTCAGCCGTGTATCTAATCCTATCCTGTGTGATACCGTCTGCTGAGCCATGTATCTAACCCTATCCTGTGTGATACTGACTGCTGAGCCATGTACCTAATCCGATCATGTGTGTTACTGACTGCTCAGCCGTGTATCTAATCCTATCCTGTGTGATACTGACTGCTGAGCTGTGTATCTAATCCTATCCTGTGTGATACTGACTACTGAGCCGTGTATCTAATCCTATTCTGTGTGATACAGTCTGCTGAGCCGTCTATCTAATACAATTCTGTGTGATACTGTGTGCTGAGCTGTGTATCTAATCCTATCCTGTGTGATATTGACTGCTGAGCCATGTGTCTAATCCTCTCCTGCGTGATACTGACTGCTGAGCTGTGTATCTAATCCTATCCTGTGTGATACTGACTGCTGAGCCGTGTATCTAATCCTATCCTGTGTGATACTGGGCTCCCCCTGCAGTCTGGAGGGTGGTCCGTGTTGGCACGGTAATAAATTGTGCTATTTCCAGCTTTACAGAAGGACGATAACACCATAGAAATGATAAGAATAATAGGCAAAATTGTTTGGTGAATTGGAAAACGCGGGGTTAAAATTTCACCTCACAACATAGCCTATGATGCTCTCGGGGTCCAGACGTGTGACTGTGCAAAATTTTGTGGCTGTAGCTGCGACGATGCACATGCCAATCCCGGACATCTACACATACATACATACACTTTTTCCCCTTTTTCCCCATTATGTACATAGGGGCAAAATTGTTTGGTGAATTGGAACACGCGGGGTTAAAATTTCGCCTCACAACATAGCCTATGACGCTCTCAGGGTCCAGATGTGTGACTATGCAAAATTTTGTGGCTGTAGCTGCGACGGTGCGGATGCCAATCCCGGACATACACACATACATACTTACAAACATACACACACACATTGAGCTTTACATTTTAGATTGTTAAAATGAGTTCAGACAGGTTAATAGCAAGAAGACATTCTGACGCGTTTCTGGCCGAAGACCTTAATCATAAAATATAGCATGAATGTCCTAACAGAAGCAATATATAGGAGAACAACCTATAGGCTGAACTTTTAAATTCCTATTTTGCATCTGTTTTCTCTCAGAAAGGAAATGTAACATCAACTGTTCTTCACTGTCCTACTAAGGGAATAGAAGAATCCAGGATATCTATAAACAGAAAGATAGTGAAGAAACACTTAGCTAACCTAAATGAATTCAAGTCTCCAGGTCCAGATGAATTACACCCCAGAGTACTGAAGGAGATAGCAGAAGAAATTTTTGAACCCCTCTCCATAATCTTTGAAAATTCTTGGAGAACAGGAGAAGTGCCAGAAGACTGGAGAAGAGCAAATGTTGTTCCTATCTTCAAAAAGGGGAAGAAGGTGGACCCAGGCAACTATAGGCCAGTGAGTCTGACTTCTATACCAGGAAAGATGTTTGAACAAATTATTAAACAACATGTATGTCAGTACCTGGATAAGAATGAAGTCAGCATGGGTTTGCAACTAATAAGTCATGTCAGACTAACTTAATATCCTTCTATGACGGAATCACTGATTGGGTGGATCAAGGAAATGCTGTAGATATAGTATATCTTGACTTCAGCAAAGCATTTGACAAAGTCTCTCATACAATCCTTATTGAAAAAATGACTAAGTATGGAATGGACAAGGCAACTGTTAGGTGGATTCATAACTGGCTTAGTGATCGGACCCAAAGAGTGGTCGTAAATGGCTGCACATCCAGTTGGAAGAATGTCTCAAGTGGGGTACCACAGGGCTCTGTCCTGGGCCCTATATTGTTCAACATCATTATCAATGATTTAGATGAAGGAATTGAGGGTAAACTGATTAAATTTGCTGATGACACAAAGCTAGGAGGGATTGCTAATACTAGAGAAGAGAGAGAGAGGATTCAAAAAGATATAAATAAACTGGAGAAGTGGGCAGCAACTAACAGAATGGTTTTTAACAGGGAGAAATGCAAAGTACTACATCTGGGCAATAAAAAGGAAAAAAGCATATACAGAATGGGAGGAATAGGGCTAAGTGACAGCACATGTGAAAAAGACTTGGGTATACTAATAGATCACAGACTGAATATGAGTCAACAGTGTGATGCAGCAGCAAAAAAGGCAAATGCAATTCTAGGATGTATTAACAGAAGCATACAGTCTAGATCACGTGAAGTCATTATTTCCCTCTACTCCTCTTTGGTCAGACCTCATCTGGAATATTGTGTACAGTTTTGGGCACCACATTTTAAAAAAGACATCAACAAACTGGAGCAAGTTCAGAAAAGAGCGACCAGAATGGTGACCGGTCTGCAAACCCTGTCTTATGAGGAAAGGTTGCAGGATTTGGGAATGTTTAGTTTGCAAAAGAGAAGACTGAGAGGAGACTTAATAGCTGTCTACAAATATCTAAAGGACTGTCACATTGTAGAAGGATCAACTTTATTCTCATTTGCACAAGGAAAGACTAGAAGCAATGGGATGAAACTGAATGGGAGGAGACACAGATTAGATATTAGAAAAAACTTTTTGACAGTTAGAGTGATCAATGAGTGGAACAGGCTGCCATGAGAAGTGGTGAGTTCTCCTTCAATGGAAGTCTTCAAACAGAGGCTGGACAGACATCTGACTGGGATGATTTAGCGAATCCTGCTTTGAGCAGGGGGTTGGACCAGATGGCCCAGGAGGTCCCTTCCAACTCTACGATTCTATGATTCTATGATTCTATGACATCATGATACAATTAACATACAAAAAAATTGCATATGAAATTGCAAATACAACAAAACAATGTGTGCTATCCATATAAAAAAGTAAAATACAAATTGAATGATATATGTGGCAAAAAATGCTATAATAATTTGGTGACTATAAACACTTGAATACAGAGATAAGCGCACAAACAGAATCATTTTCTCTGATAATAGAAGGACGGCAAGGACATAATATTTGCTGTTGCCGGTAGTACACATCTCCAATATCTAATTTATAAAGCTCAATGTGTGCATGTATGTATGTATGTACAGTTGTGGCCAAAAGTATTGACACCCCTGCAATTCTATCATATAATACTCAGTGTCTTCCTGAAAATGATTGCAAACACAAATTCTTTGGTATTATTATGTTCATTTAATTTGTCTTAAATGAAAAAGCACAAAAGAGAATGAAGCAAAAAGCAAAACATTGATCATTTCACACAAAACTCCAAAAATGGGCCAGACAAAAGTATTGGCACCCTCAGCCTAATACTTGGTTGCACAACCTTTAGCCAAAATAACTGCGACCAACCGCTTCCAGTAACCATCAATGAGTTTCTTACAATGCTCTGCTGAAATTTTAGACCATTCTTCCTTGGCAAACTGCTCCAGGTCCCTGATATTTGAAGGGTGCCTTCGCCAAACTGCCATTTTTAGATCTCTCCACAGGTGTTCTATGGGATTCAGGTCTGGACTCATTGCTGGCCACCTTAAAAGTCTCCAGTGCTTTCTCTCAAACCATTTTCTAGTGCTTTTTGAAGTGTGTTTTGGGTCATTGTCCTGCTGGAAGACCCATGAACTCTGAGGGAGACCCAGGTTTCTCACACTGGGCCCTACATTATGCTGCAAAATTTGTTGGTAGTCTTCAGACTTCATAATGCCAAGCACATGGTCAAGCAGTCCAGTGCCAGAGACAGCAAAGCAATCCCAAAACATCAGGGAACCTCCACCATGTTTGACTGTAGGGACCGTGTTCTTTTCTTTTAATGCCTCTTTTTTACTCCTGTATACTCTATGTTGATGCCTTTGCCCAAAAAGCTCTACTTTTGTCTCATCTGACCAGAGAACATTCTTCCAAAACGTTTTAGGCTTTTTTCAGGTAAGTTTTGGCAAACTCCAGCCTGGCTTTTTTATGTCTCGGGGTAAGAAGTGGGGTCTTCCTGGGTCTCCTACCATACAGCTCCTTTTCATTCAGACGCTGACGGATAGTACGGGTTGACACTTTTGTACCCTCGGACTGCAGGGCAGCTTGAACTTGTTTGGATGTTAGTCAAGGTTCTTTATCCAACATCCGCACAATCTTGCGTTGAAATCTCTTGTCAATTTTTCTTTTCCGTCCACATCTAGGGAGGTTAGCCACAGTGCCATGGGCTTTAAACTTCTTGATGACACTGCGCACGGTAGACACAGGAACATTCAGGTCTTTGGAAATGGACTTGTAGCCTTGAGATTGCTCATGCTTCCTCACAATTTGGTTTCTCAAATCCTCAGACAGTTCTTTGGTCTTCTTTCTTTTCTCCATGCTCAATGCGGTACACACAAGGACACAGGACAGAGGTTGAGTCAACTTTAATCCATGTCAACTGGCTGCAAGTGTGATTTACTTATTGCCAACACCTGTTAGGTGCCACAGGTAAGTTATAGGTGCTGTTAATTACACAAATTAGAGAAGCATCACATGATTTTTCGAACAGTGCCAATACTTTTGTCCACCCTCTTTGTTATGTTTGGTGTGGAATTATATCCAATTTGGCTTTAGGACAATTCTTTTTGTGTTTTTTCATTTAAGACAAATTAAATGAAGATAATAATACCAAAGAATTTGTGTTTGCAATCATTTTCAGGAAGAAACTGAGTATTATCTGACAGAATTGCAGGGGTGTCAATACTTTTGGCCACAACTGTATGTGTGTATGTATGTACTGTATGTATGTGTGTGTGTGTATGTCCGGGATTGGCATCCGCACTGTCGCGGCTACAGCCACAAAATTTGGCACAGTCACACGTCTGGACCCCGAGAGCGTCCTAAGCTATGTTGTGAGGCAAAATTTTAACCCCGCGCGTTCCAATTCACCAAACAATTTTGCCCCTATCTACATAATGGGGAAAAAGTGTGTGCGTGTCAAACCCCGCCCCTCATTATGATGTCATAATGGTTGCCATGGCGACGCTAATGTCATCATAGGTTGCAAGCCCCGCCGCTTATGATGCCATAATGGTTGACTATGGGATGGAGGATGTGTGATGGGTATATGGGCACTGGACTATGGGATGGAGGATATGTATGACGGGTATATGGGCAAGGGACTATGGGATGGAGCATGTGTGATGGGTATATGTGCACTGGACTATGGCATGGAGGATATGTATGACGGGTATATGGACACGGGACTATGGGATGGCGGATATGTATGATGGGTATTTGGGCACGGAACTATGGGATGGAGGATATGTATGATGGGTATATGGGCACGGGACTATGAGATGAAGGATGTGTGATGGGTATATGGGCACTCAACTATGGGATGGAGGATATGTATGATGGGCATATGGGCACTCAACTATGGGATGGAGGATATGTATGATGGGTATATCGGCACGGGCCTATGGGATGGTGGATATGTATGATGGGTATATGGGCACAGGACTATGGGATGGAGGATATGTATTATGGGTATATGGGCACTGGCCTATGGGATGAAGGATGTGTGATGTGTAAATGGGCACTCGACTATGGGATGGCGAATATGTATGATGGTATGTATGATGGGTATATGGGCACGGGCCTATGGGATCGTGGATATGTGTGATGGGTATATGGGCACGGGCCTATGGGATCGTGGATATGCATGATGGGTATATGGGCACGGGCCTATGGGGCCGTGGATATGTATGATGGGTATATGAGCACGGGACTATGGGATGGAGGATATGTATTATGGGTATATGGACATGGGATTATGAGATGAAGGATGTGTGATGTGTAAATGGGCACTCGACTATGGGATGGCGAATATGTATGATGGTATGTATGATGGGTATATGGGCACGGGCCTATGGGATCGTGGATATGTTTGATGGGTATATGGGCACGGGCCTATGGGATCGTGGATATGCATGATGGGTATATGGGCACGGGCCTATGGGACCGTGGATATGTATGATGGGTATGTGGACACGGGCCTATGGGATGGTGGATATGTATGATGGATATACAGGAACTCAAAAATGGAGAACCCTGTTGAGGCTGCTGCTACCTATTGGTAAGCAAATAACAAGTGTGATTGATACCATTCCTAGTTGCATTCCTGACACTTGACCAACATCATGAGCAATTGCTTTACTATCCCATTAAATAAAACAGAACATTAGTATGTGTTTGGTAGGGATTAGCTATAAAGTTTTGTACCTGTATTTATGATATGTGGGAGGAACGGCCCCCGTCGAGTGTCTGGGCCGGAACCAAGGGAGCCGTCATCTGGGTTCCGGGGGAAACTGTCCCCGGGGGACAGAGTTCAAGGACGGACCGTTGTGACAGACAGATGGGCTGGGGAAGGGACCAGTATAAAGGAGGCGGGGAATCCCCAGGACGATGAGTCAGCAGGCCGGGACAGAGGCAGCAGGAAACCGTGGGAGCGACTGCAAGATAGAGTGACCTACCAGTGCCAGGGAAGACGCCGACTAAGGACTCCAGAGGGATGGCGCCAGGGCGATCATTCGAGATTTGCTGCCCCGCTCCAGCCCGCGGCCACTTAGGCCCCAGTTCGACCCGTGGCCGCTGCCGCCCCACCTCAGCCCACGGCTGCGGCCTACCCGCAGTCGCCCGCGGCGGCTGCCATCTCGCTCCAGCCAGTGGCTGCGGCCTGTTGCCCGCCACCCACAGCCGCCCTGCTCTCACCAGTGGCCGTGGCAAGTACAGTGCCGCTGGCGGCCTCCACTGTCCCGCTTCGGTCTGCAGCAGGGGCCGAGCCTCTGCTGGCCACAGACTCCCCGTCGCAGCCGTTAGCTGCGCAGGTGGTCTGAGATTCGCCACCCTACATCGCTGCCGCTTGCCCCAGACCGGGGACTGCTGCCCACCCGTCCAAGGACTCCGCCGGGGCCTGTGGGGCTTCAGTGTCATCAGCGCGCCGAAGCGCGCAAAGACTTCACCAACGCCTCAGCAACTGGGCCCAGAGACTACTACGCCAAAAGACCACCATCCCGAACGGGGAGGGACGTCTGGATGGCTAAGTTGACTATATATTTACGGACCCGTAGTCGGCCATACCGTGGCCCTATAGTGACCGGCTATTGCCGGAAGTAGTCGTGTTCTACCCATTTGTGTTTGCTTGTTTTAGAGCCCCTGCGAGGGCAACCCGTGTTACCCCTTTTGGTGATCAAGCCGTGACTGAGGAAAGTTCCCTCTAGTCTTATAAACATTATTATAGAAAGCACCAAATTGTCTCGCGACTCGTCACTGCATCCTGCGTACCTGCAATTACCACAGATACTGCATCAAGTTGGAAATTAGCAGAGTTCCCTGATGGGTAAGCATCTCCATGGGAGTCCGACATGGGAAAATATACTTAGGACGGCATCAACCACTTTGTCGACCCTTACGTATTACAAAGTTATGGCTTTTTGTTATTGAATAGCATAATCTACAACTGTTAGAATGAAGTGCATTTTGGTGCGCTCGCTGCCTTGTCAAAAAGACGCATGCGGAGGCATGTGTATTCATCGGCACGGCCTGCGTACCTAATGCTAAAAATAGGGTACGCACGCCTCACGCCGATGGAGGTGGAGCTGACTGGAGGAGGTGTGACTTGGGGCGGAGCTTCACAGAGGAAGCCCACAGCCATCCGCAGCTCCTCCATACGCTAGTGTGAAATTCGTCTAAGCTCTGTTGGTGCTATAATAGCCGTTATCTCCCCCAAGACTTCAACCCTTAAAAGAGCAGTCCACAGCTGGACCTATGCAGACAATACTCTACACTTTGCCTGCGTGCCTTCTGACACAATTCTTCCTTTCAGGATCATCAGGTGATGGCAATGCACAGATAGAATTAAACGGGGGCTATGGTACCAAAGTCACAGTGGTGGACCTGGTAATCAGCAGATTGCCACAGATAACTCACTACATAAGGGTTTTAAATATCTGTTTTGGAAAAGGAGATGCCAATCACAAGGTTCCCATGGATTCCAAGTAAAATCAGCTGTATAAGAGATGTGTATAAAAATATTACAACCAGATCGTATGATCACATGTTGTCTCTGATATGTCCTGAAACGTATGTATCAGGAAGTGACCAAGTGAGGCGCCTAATGCACAACTTCATGTACAGTTCCCAACTTATATTACCACCCCTCAATGATGTAAACACTTTCTCATTGGACTCATGTGGACATGAGCTCGTGACCATGCCTCTTGTCATCGGCATCATATGATGCCAGACAACACTAACTCTCAATGGAGTGCAGGGATCACTCCTTCTGTACGTTATCTAACAGATGAGTGTAAGGCTACTTTTAACCTTGCCTGGTTTCTTGCGGACGTTATTGCGGCTCGTTTTTGCGGGCCGTGTCGCAGCAAAAAAGACGGTCTGCCGCAATAACAGTCCGCAAAAAACTTGCAGATCACCGTTTTTCATGTTTCCAATACTATGGAAATAGTATTGAAAAAAACGGCAATCCGAAAAACCTGGAAGTCACGGTGCGCCGCAAAAACAAACTTCCATTTGTTTTGTGGCCCCATTGATTTTCAATGGGGGCCGTGTCTGTGCGCTGTGAAAAAGATCAAGCAGGCTAGATCTTTTTTCACGGTTGCAAATACAGCCCTCATGGCTGTATGGCACACGGCTCACCGTGGAATTTTTGCTGGTCAGTTTTGCGGCCCCATAGAAATCTATTGGGGACACAAAAACAGCCCGCAAAAACACGGTAAGTGTAAAAGTAGCCTAAGTCCCATATACCAGAGACATCTGGCATATTACCAAGGGTTTCGTACTTGGTGTCTCCACTCCCCTTCCATTCGAGAGGAGGGGGGTACAGCTGCTAATGCAGTCCATTGGTGTCACAGAGAAAAATTTAAATCCACAAGGCATCTCTAGAAGGGAGAAGAGCTTAAACTCCAACCTCCTTTGAAGTAGGACTACACATTGAACATGTGGGACTAATTATAGCTAGGGACAAAGAAACTAATTATAACAAGGGAAATAACGGATAAAATCTGACACTTTATCTCCATCTTCATCTGCAGGCCACTGCAGTGACAAAATAATTAAAACAGGAAGACCTATTTTGGGAACCAGATACCAAGGAAAAATTGGACAATTGAAGTAGACACTCTCCAGTGTCTAGATAAGAATATTGGGGTTTGCATTTATCTGAAAATTGTGGGAGATACATTTTCAGCGTCGTAGCAAAGGGACGAACAAAATGCATTCTCTCAAATCACTGTAAGGCCATTGTCACCCCTCCAACTTAATAATGGTCTTATGAATGAGGCTATCTAGGTCATATTTACTCTATGTAAAGGTAAACTCGTGATAAGAAATATGATGATAATATATTCCACCTCGGTCCTCCAGAGGCAAAGATATCCTGTAAGTTGGGGATCTCATAAAATTCTAACAGACATAGCACATTCCCCAAACCATCCCCATAGGAGATTATCAAGGGAATATATGTGGGCATAACATTGAGCTAATTAAAAGTAGTATTCCAGTTTTGGTCAATGCTCATTCTAGAATTCATGGTTTGCTGTGATGGTCGTCCACTTTCCCAATAGGAGTGCTTCGCAAAGCTCTCCTCCATTTCTATGACATCAGGTTTAGTAATTCTCTTTCATTATTTGTTTTTACTTTATGTAATTGTATATATTGTATTGTTTTGTACCCATTCTGTATCATTTTTGTATATTTCTTATAAACACTGCATACCTTTGCAGATTAAATATTTAAAATTTAGAAGCTCTGTTCGTCTTGCTCTGTAAACCCCCCTAAAGCCATGTACTATGCACAACGGATGTCCAATTGGCCTGTATAAACGATTGGTGGTTGAAGCTAGTAGTTCTTTTTGTTATTGTGGAGCTGGCAGTCACCATAAGGGGATATATACATATCCCATGCATTGGAATTGGAGGTGTATATACCATATGCCCACTGTGAATACAACAATAACCAGCCTAGTAATGGAAGCAGCCACGGCCTCGTCCATCCCTCATCTGTCAATTGTGTAATTGCCCTGACTATTGGAGGCATCAGAGTTATTTTCCTTTGACAACTTGTGGCAGCAGTGGGATCTGCGTGACACCTTTTGCTGTCAACCGTGACATATAATGCTCCATACAGTTCATGATGGCCCCATAAGATGCTCCATACAAAATACACACAATATAATCTGCACAAAGGTTAATAATGGCCCCATAAGATGCTCCATAGAATAATATGCCCCATATGCTGCTCCATTAAGGCTATGGCTCCATAAGATGTTATATAGATTATGCCCCATATGCTGCCCCATAAGATTCTCCATTGATTATGCCCCATATAGGTTATGGCCCCATATGCTGCTCCATAGATTATGCCCTATATAGGTTATGGCCCCATATGCTGCTCCATAGATTATGCCCATATATGATATGGCCCCATATGCTGCCCCATAAGATGCTCCATATGTTATGCCCCATAAGATGCTCCATAGACTATGCCCCATATGCTGCCCCATAAGATGCTTCATAGATTATGCCCTATATGCTGCTGCTGCGAATAAAAACAAAATGACATACTTACCTCTCGTTGCTGGGGGTGAGGTGCTGGTGTCCTGAGCAGGCGGGGACACCGGTGCGTCATGGGGGACAGGTGCCGGTGACACAGCTGGCTCAGGGCTCCGGCACCTGCTATATTTACCTGTCCTCGTTCCACCGCTCTATCTGCTGGGTCCTCAGTCAGTGACTATTCAGGCAGAGGGCGTGGCACGCACTAACGACGTCATCGCACCCTCTGACCTGAACGTCACAGACAGAGGACAGAGCAGTGCGCAGCGGTGGAACAGGGACAGGTGAATATCGCATATACTCACCCCCTCCTGGCGTTATCTCTGCAGCCCCTGCTTCTCCCATGGTCTCTCTTCCTTCAGCGGTCACGTGGTACCTCTCATTAAAGTCATGAATATGCGCATATCCATGACTTTAATGAGCGGTACCACGTGACCGCTGAACACAGGCGCCAGAGACCATGGGAAAAGCAGGGGGCTGCAGAGACGTGCCAGGAGGGGGTAAGTATGACTTGACACCCCCGCTCCCCCTCCCCCGCTGACCCCCTGGTGTCTATGACTCAAGTATAAGCCGAGAGAGGCATTTTCAGCCTTAAAAAATGGGCTGAAAATCTCAGCTTATACTCGAGTATATATGGTATATTCATTCTATACCACCAGCCATTACAAACACACAACATAAACCATGGTACAGGGATTTATCAGTGTGACACACAACAAAAAAAATCTCCATCATCTTTGGCTTTGGATGCACCTTATGAGAGTACCACAGCATCCATTGGCAACCGTTTTTATAGGATGATACACCTGAGTTGATAATACAACCACAAAGGGGAGAAAAAAATTCAGGTTGAGTATTAATTTTGGATGGAGTCATATAACAGTAATGGTAAGAGGTGGAGTTGAGCGCTCATGCCCACATGAATAATAGACTGAGAGAATGGAATGAGAGAGCTCCTACGTCATTGAAGGGTGGTACCAGATGTTGGCACAGGAAGTTGTGCACTAAGCGTTATCCATGGTCACTTCCTGATGCGCAGCATGTGATCCAGGACACATCGGAAACAGCATGTCTCCATACAATCTGGTTGTAATGATTTTATACAGGTCTCTTACACAGTTGGTTTTAATTGGAATTCATGGGAACCTTGTGATTGGCACCTCCTTATCCAGAACATATATTTAAAACCTCTATGTAGGGTGTCAGTCTACTTATTACAAGGGCCACTATTGGGACTTTTGTATCATAGGCTATAGCCCCTGTTTAATTTTTTATATACACTGCCATCCCCTGATTATCCAGAAAGGAGGAAACACGTCAGGAGACACACAGGGCGAGTGTAGGGTATTGTTTGTATAGGGGCAGCTGTGCATTGCCCTTGTCAGGGTGGAAGTCTTGGTCTCAATAGGGTAAACACGATGGTACACTCATAAGGATGGACGGGTCTCTGCAAGATTGACATTTGCATACAGATACTATCCCTTGGACCTTGACAATTGGGTGAGATGGTTCTATTTCTTATCACTTCACATTTTTAAAAAAAAGAAGCAATTATCTCCCCAATGCCTAAAAAAGGATTGCACAAAAAATGCAAAAAAAATTTTTTAAGGACGTTGACTGTTGGCAATGTCACAATCCTGGACACCTAGACGACCAGTGTAACATGCCCCCTGAACCAATGGACTGCAACCTAGGCAGGCGATGCTCTTATTACGCCTATCCGCCCAGCAGTGAGGACTGTCAACCCGGCAAGGGCCCACAGGCATGTACCGTGTCTGAAAATGGGGTGCTGTGTTATGAATAGGTCACTGAGGAGGATAACAGGAATAGGCTAGGCCACCAGGAAACCAGAAAGGTTGGTAACTCAGCGGATTGCAGACCCCTGATCCTAACAACACAACTAGCAGTAGCCATAGGGCGTACCTATGATGCCCTAGACGCCTCGGCACAGCCGGAGAACTAACTAAGCTTAAAGCAAGAAAGGTGAAATCTAAACTGCCCCGGAGCAGAACCCCAAAGAAATAGATAGCCCCCGAACATATATTGTCGGTGAGACAAAATGAGGCACAAGCACAGACAGAAAATATGAAGAGAGAAGGAAGATCCGGCACTGGAGACTTAATAAAATCCACGACAGAAAATAGACTGAGCAAATGATGGGGCCCAAACTGTCTAGATAAGATAGGAAAGGAAAGACACTGTCTGCAATCACGCAAAAACCCTATAAAATCCAACACATCTGATGTACAAAAAACACTGAGGTCTCACGACCTCTCCCCCACTATATCAGCATTCTGGTGTGAACTGGCAGCAAAGCAAAACAGACTAATATAACAGGGGACTGAACAAACTGACAAAAGCTGTAACATATGGAGCGGGCTCCAGCACTGCCCCAGCAGGGAGCACGCTGAACCCTCACAGCAAAGGCGAAAGAGACAAAACCAGATCAGATGCAAAGGATTAGCAAATGAACAACTTAACTGAAAAATGCAGGATCAGGCAGGAGACAGCAGACCTCAAAAAGCACAGGAAGAAGCAATCACAGCAGCAACTGAGGGAAGCCTGCTCCCAGTCAGTAACCCCTGATTTCCAATCATATTCATCAGGTAGCAGACTTCTGTCAACCCGGCCAGCTCCACTACCTGCAACAACCACCAGAGGGAGCCCCAACTCAGAAGTCAGATCAAGAAAATTCACAACAGTGCTGTTCTTGGGCTTTTGAACTCTGGAAGTCTAGTTACCCTAATCAGTGCTACACTGCTCCACCAGTTGACAGTGAATAAGTATGTGGGTGTCCGCTGCGTACATGGAGACGCCAAGGACTACCCTGTGGCCAGACTGAATATGGGAACAGACTAAGTCTCATTAGTTTTTGGGTAGTAAAGGATTTGAAGCATCTTGTCATACTGGGGCGCTATTTTACATTATTTTGAAACTTGTGGAAAAAAGGGGCTGCACAAAGTATCCTGGACAAAAACCAGGTCCCTCGGCAAGAGACTCCATCAAAGGCAAAGATGGATGAGTTTCCCCTACGTGTTGTCACTGGAGAGGAGGACGAGACAGTGGTAGAGGAGCCCAGTGTCATGGTTGTAGACAGGGTTCCTTCCCTGTCCTCTCAGGGTTAATTTTGTATGGCCTTTTTGTTTGGGGAGGGCTATATTTGCTCGCCTTCACTTGGGGATCCTTGTCAGTGATACATCTGTCTTGGCTGTGTGTCTGACCCTCTGGTGTGCTTGCATATTGTTTAGTCTGATTGCTTTCTTGTGCATGACCCAGTCTGTTTTCTCATTCTGTGCATTGCCTTGTGACTCTGTGCTTGTTGTCTGTTTCTGGCTCTGACCTTTAGCTTGGTATTCTAACTTCCCACCTGTCTGCTCCATTTGTACTGCACTGCTATCTCCAGCTTCCCGACCTTTTTGCTACGTCCTTACGATTCTTAGTGTCTCACACTTTGGCACCTTATCGACCTCCCGGCTTGACTTCGGCACGTTCAGACTACTCTCCGGCTTCGCCAATCACCGCCACTGCTCGGGGTCTGGCTCCATCTTACACCATTCCCCCGATGGTCACGTGTCTCAGGTCCTGCTTTCTAGCAGGTAAGCTCACCGCAGCATTCCTCACACAATTTGTCCTTCCGTAACACGTGCACCGACTCCCGCTGTAAGTCTGCAGCAGGGTTCTTGATATTATCACTGACCTGAACATTTAAACAAGATTTCGCACTTTTTTTTTTCCTTTGGTCATGGATCCGCTGTATGCTCTCTCTCAGCAAGTGAATAGCCTGACTCAAATGATGCAAAACTATTTGTGGAGCAGCAAACCCTGCCTCAGTCTCATCAACAGGTTGGGAGAGAGGTTGCTGATGCTGTGCGGGGTTCTTTTCCTTCTGGGGCTCGCGGTGAGGGTACCACAGATATTTCTTTAATTCCCCCGGAACCACCTAAGTTGCCTGACTCCTTTTCTGAGGATAAAAAATTATTCAGAATGTTCAAAGAGGGGTGTAAATTGTTTTTCTCTCTGCGCCCACGCACCTCTGGAAATAAAAGCCAGAGGGTGGGAATTATTATTTCTTTATTAAGGGGGGGCTCCACAGGCTTGGGCTTTCTATCTCTCTCCCTCCGCTCCAGAACGTATGTCTGTAGATCTGTTTTTTGAGGCTCTTGGGCATATTTATGATGAGCCTGATAGAGTGCACCTGGCTGAGGATATGGTGATGAGTGTGACAAATGGGAAGCACTCAGCTGAGTGGTTTTGTTCCAAGTTCAGACGCTGGGCGGCTGAAATATCCAGGAATGATGCTACCTTAAGAGGGCTGTTCCACAGAGGCCTGTCAAACCATATGCAGGATGCTTTGGCCTTGCATCCTCCCCTGATTCCCTGGAGGATATCATGACCCAGGCTGTCTGTGTGGACCATAGGCTCCGTGGCAGAGGGGTGATGCAGCAGGAAACCCCTTTATACTCCAGCTCAGGGGACATCGCATCACCTACAGAACCCATGGAGGTGGGAGCCATCTCAGTCAAAGAGAGAGAGAGAGAGGAGACACCGCAGAAATAACCAGCTGTGCTTTTCACTGTGGAGCCCTGGGACACTGGAAAAAACTGTCCTTCTTGTCCCTCGTCATCTAAGATGTTGGGAAACGCCTAAGTCTGGGTAGCGACCGAGGAGGCTTCCCAGACTTCCAGGTACAATTTTCCTCATTTGCTAAAATCCTTCTCCAGATGGAGTTGGAGTTTGTTGGTGGCCCGTTTTGACCACAACTTTTGTTGACTGTGGATCTACCATCAATTTAATTGACTCTCATGTTGTGGCTCTTTATAAGATAGGGACAGTTAGGCTTGAATCCCCTGTCAAGGTGGTGGCCATTGAGTCCTCTCCTCTCACCCGAGAAGTAATCTGTTTTGTGTCAGAGGTTTTCTCACAAAGAGTGGGTCCTGCTCATGTGGAAAACATAAGCTGTTTTGTCTGTAATAATTTGCCTGTGGGTCTGGTTTTAGGTATGCCTTGGCTTCAGCGCCATAACCCCGCTATTGATTGGGTAACTGGGGAAATTGTCCAATGGGGGTCCAGTTGTACCAGTCTGTGTTGCAATTCTGTGCCATTGTCCACCCCTTTTAAATCTGTATCTGTGTCGTCTGTCTGTCTGCAGGGTATTCTGGAGTACCTAAAAGACTTTGAATTCGTGTTCTCCGAAAGTGAGGCTGAGGCACTACCACCACAGAGGCCTTTCTGTTGTGCCATTGACTTAGTTCCTGGGTCTAAACTTCCCAAGGCTTGTTTGTTTAATCTGTCCGGGCCCGAGCACAAGCCATGATGGAGTATATTGTGGAGAGTCTCCGCAAAGGGCATATTCACTCTTCTGTCTCGCCTGTAGCAGCTGGTTTTTTTTTCATTAAGAAAAAAGATGGTGGTTTGCGGCCGTGCCTCAACTTTCGAGAACTCAACAAGACTACCGTGAGAAACATGTATCTACTCCCCCTCATTCTGGATCTGTGCAACCAACTCTCGGGGGCCAAATGGTTTTCTAAGCTTGATTTACGGGGGCCTATAACCTTATAAGGGTTCGTGAAGGGGATGAGTGGAAAACGGCGTTTCACGCGTCTGAAGGACTTTTTGAGAAACTAGTCATGCCCTTCAGTCTGAAGCGAAAAAAGGAGAAATATGCAGCACTCACCGATATAGCTGAAAATCTGTGCGTCTTTATTTCACATAAATTCCATCAATAGATATGTGGACATGCAGGACATTAGAGGAATGCTAGGGGAGGGAGGTGCCGGACAACGGCCGTTTCGCGATTACTCGCTTCTACGGGTCCAGGTGACCCGTAGAAGCGAGTAATCGCGAAACAGCCGTTGTCCGGCACCACCCTCCCTTAGCATTCCTCTAACGTCCTGCATGTCCACATATCTATTGATGGAATTTATGTGAAATAATGACGCACAGATTTTCAGCTATATCGGTGAGTGCTGCATATTTCTCCTTTTTTCGCTTCACATTGAAATATTCATGTTTTTTCATGCAAGCACCTCCGTTTTTTGACTGAAATGTAAACCGCAATACTTTAGATAAATAGCTCCGTCTGTTAATGTGGTGATTTGTGTGCCCTAGTATGCCGTTCATCTGTTTGCTCTTTGCTGGGAACATGCCCTTCAGTCTGACCAACGGTCCTGCTGTTTTTCAAAATTTTATTAATTTAATTTTTTCTGATCTGATTTAGCGCTTTGTGGTCATTTTATCTTGTTGACCTTTTAGTGTACTCACCTGATAGTCAATCCCACTTGCACCATGTGTGAACTGTTCATCTGAGACTTAGAGAAAACCACTTGTATGCTAAGTTAGAGAAGTGTTCATTCTTTGTACAGGAATTGCCTTTTTTGGGTTTGATTTTTTTCTTGCGAAGGGGTTTCACATGGATCCGAAAAAAGTGCAGGCTATTATTGATTGGGTTCAACCTCATGATTTAAAGGGTTTGCAATGCTTTCTGGGCTTTGCAAGCTACTATTGAAAATTCAATAAGGGTTTTTCGCAGGTGGTTAAGCCCCTGATTGATCTCACACTCAAGGGGGCTGATGTGAAGAATTGGTTGACTTCTGCGAAAAATTCTTTTCTGCCCCAGTGTTGGTCCAGCCAGACCCGTCTAGACCTTTTATCATGGAGGTCGATGCTTCTGAGGTGGGAATGGGGGGGCAGTGTTGCCTCAGGGTCCCACTACTCTGACCAACCTCAAACCTTGTGCCTTCTTTTCCAGAAAGTTCTCTTCCACCGAGAGAAATTACAATGTGGGTAATAGAGATCTTCTGGCGGTCGGTCAAGTTGGCCTTTGAAGAATGGAGGCATTTTTTGGAGGGGACTGTTCATCCAGTCACCATGATCGCCAATCACAGAAACTTAGCTTATATCGAGTCTGCCAAAAGATTGACCCTCAGGCAGGCCCGGTGGTCACTTTTTTTCTCGATTTCAATTTTCCATCATCTTTCATCCAGGGTCTAAGAATGTTAAGGCAGATGCATTGTCCCGAAGCTTTGATCCAGTGTCTCCTCCTGAACCCCCATCCTCCATTCTTCAGCCTGGAGTAGTGGTGGCCGAAACCTCATCTGAATTGGAGAGAGAAATTTTTGAGGCCCAGGCTCTGGCTCTCAATAATAAACCAGTGGGTAAATTGTTTGTACCGGAACAATTCCATCTTAGACTCCTGCGGGAGTTTCATGAGTCTGTATTGAATGCTCATCCTGGGATTTCAGCCATTTCTGGGGGCCCTTTTTGATTGTGGATGTTAAAAGGTTTGTGTCTGCATGTGGGGTTTGTGCCCTTTCTAAAAATTCTCATTGCCAGCCGTCCAGGGAACTGGTGCCTTTACCAATTCTGGATAGACCATGGACACATTTATCCATGGATTTTATCACTAATCTCCATTCTTCCAGGGGTAATTCTGTTGTGTAGGTGGTGGTGGATAGATTTTCCAAACAGGCTCATTTTGTACCTCTGCCCGGGAGAGGCAAAATCAAGCCACAGTTAAACAAGATCGAGGCAATTCAAAAGTGGCCACAACCGCTCTCCAAGAAGCAAGTGGGGACGTGTCTTGGATTTGTGGGGTATTACCAGCAGTTTATCCCAAATTTCGCCATAATTGCATCACCATTTATGGATCTCCTTAAGGGCACCAAATCGAACCTGGCGAAATGGTGTACTGACACAGAGGTGCCATTTCAGTAGCTGAAGCGGGCTCTGTGCAAGCAACCGATTCTGGTCGCACTGGTCTTTAGCAAAAATTTAGTGGTCCAGAAGAATGCCGCAAAAGTCGGCTTGGGAGCTGTGCTGTCTTAGGAAATAAATGGAAAAGAGCATCCCATCCCATATCTGAGTAGGGAACTTTATTCTTGTGAGAAAAACTATGCGACTGTTGAGAAGGAGTGCTTAGTTATAATGTGGGCTGTGGATACAGTGAAATATTACCAGGTAGACCAAAGGTTCAAACTAGAGTCAGATCATTCCCATCGGAGATGGTTAAGAGAAAATAAGGGTAAGAATGCCCGGTGACTAGGTGGTTCTTAGCCCTTCAAGATTTCAGTTTTCACAAAGAGGATAGGCCAGAAAAGTTACATGGTAACGCAGATGCTCTCTCCGGAATCCCCTGTTTGGTGTCTGGAGGTGCCAAAACCCCAGGCTTTGGACAGAGGGGGAATATGTGACATGGTCACTGGCACTGTATGTGAGGGGAGATATGTATCTCAGAGATTGCTTTCTTTCATGATCTAGAAACCCATAAGTTTCTCTCCAGCATGCTATGCGCTGAAGGAGTTAATCAGCCATGTTAAGGAATGGGTTTGCTGATGAGTAGGTCAGAGATGGACGGGACGCCTACTCATCATATCTCCACCTTAAGGGTGTGGCTGAGATGTTAAATGTACAGCCACTGTTTTTTTTTTCCTCTGTGTTGTGGTTTGGCGAGGAGAGGCTCCAGACGTGGCTCCAGATGGAGCTGAACACACATGGTGGTCGGAGCGGGCGACCCCCTCAGATATATGGACTTTGCTATCATTTTGTTTTGCCTTTATGCCAGTAAGGTCACGTTAACATTGCTGATCTCTGCTATGGTTTATGCTGTTCCATAATAAACCAGCAGGTGACTTACCACAAGAAGCATTCCCGTGTCTACCTTTGGAAGCAGCTGAGGGAGTCAACCCCCTCACTATATATATCTCATTTCGCCAGAGCTGGTTAAAAGTAACTGAGCTGTGATTGGTTGCTATGAGTAAGTTTTGCCACTTGACAACACCTCAGCAGACACTGACATGGTGGGAGAAATCTAGCATCTTCGGGAACATGAGCTCACAGCCATTGTCTGCCCCCTGAAAGGAGCAGAGAGCACATGACAGAAATGAATCCCCCCCTCCCTGCCCATATCCCCATCACACATCCACCATCCCGTAGGCACATCTTCCCTCTTAAAGGGATCATTGGAAATGGAAGTCAGAGCAAATCCATCCAGGGCTTTGGTTTTGAGCCCAGGCCTCTCTTAATGGAATCCCTGGTATGGAAGTTAGGACCATTCCACTCAACTCTGTGGTTCTGACCCCAGGGTCTCTTAAAGGGATCATTGGTACAGAAGTTAGGGCAAATCCACTCTGTGCTTTGGTACTGACCCCAGGCCTTTCTTAAAGGGATCTCCGGTATGGAAGTCAGGGCAAATCCATCCAGCGCTTTGGTTCTGAACCCAGGCCTCTCTTAAAGGGATCCCTGGTATGGAAGTTAGGACCGTTCCACTCAGCTCTGTAGTTCTGACCCCAGAGTCTCTTAAAGGGATCATTGGTATGGAAGTTAGGGCAAATCCACTCTGCGCTTTGGTACTGACACCAGGCCTTTCTTAAAGGGATATCCGGTATGGAAGTAAGGGCAAATCCATCCAGCGCTTTGGTTCTCACCCCAGGCTCTCTTAAAGGGATCTCTTGTATAGAAGTTAGGGCAAATCCCTCAATGCTCTGATTCTGACCCCAGGGTTCTATTAAAGGGATCATTGGTATGCAAGTCACGGCAAATCCATTCAGCGCTCTGGTTCTGATCCCAGTCTCTCTTAAAGGGATCCCCGGTATGGAAGTGAGAGCAAATCCACTCTGCGCTTTGGTACTGACCCCAGGCCTCTCTTAAAGGGATCTCCGGTATGGAAGTTAGGGTAAATCCCACAGAGCTCTGATTCTCACCCCAGGCTTCTATTAAAGAGATCATTGGTATGGAAGTCAGGACAAATCCACTCAGCGCTCTGGTTCTGACCCCAGGCCTCTCTTAAAGGGATCCCGGTATGGAAGTTAAGACCGTTCCACTCAGCACTCTGGTTCTGACACCAGGCTGACGGGATGATGTGGGATATTAGGGGGAGTAGTCCAGTGACTCTGGCTGATGGGATGATATGGGATATTAGTGGTAGTAGTCCAGTGGCTCTGGCTGACGGGATGATGTGGGATATTAGGGGGAGCAGTCTGGCATCTGTGACGGGATGATGTAGGATATTAATGGTAGTTGTCTGGTGACCCTGGCTGATGGGAAGATGTGGGATATTAGGGGTAGTAGTCTGGTGGCTCTGACAGGATGATGTGGAATATTAGAGGTAGTTGTCCGGTGGCTCTGGCTGACGGGATGATGTGGGATATTATAGTGAATGTGGCTATGCAGAGTGGGCGGGGCTCTACACTCAACTATATATATATATATATATATATATATATATATATATATATAGATATAATCATTATAATTTATTATAACTAACCGTAGTTAGTTACTATGCCCGGGCTCTTCAGCTAATATATATATATATATATATATATATAATGCATAAATATGTATCTTTATATGTATCATATGTGTTCTGGCTGTATATATTTTTAATCTGATAAAAGAAATAAGTAGTAATAATAAAAAATGTGTCACTTAGCAAGGGTTTCCACTTCATTAGAGCCTCATGTACCCTGCTTTTGTAGCATGGTGCCAAAAACTTTAAGATATACATACAGCAATATATGCACTTCTAAAGTCATAAACAGTTCCATCCCTCTTGAGCCATGTCATGTGGCCAAGCTAGTTTACAACCACATATAGGCTATTGTTGTACCTTGATTAACAAATTTTGGGGTACTTTTAATCCTATTAATTCAGTTTGTATATCAAGAAAATTTAGATAATATTACAGATTGTTGGAAAAAAATTATTTGCTTTTACTGACCTTTTTGTTACAAGGCCCACTACACCTCATTTCCAAAGTAATGTTTTTTGAGGATTGTTTCTACTGTTTTGGTTCCACAAGGTCTCACTCTCTACCAATCTAAAATGCATAGAATACATTATAATAAAAAGGAAATTCACATGTTTAAGGATCTGTATTAAAAAAATTCTCAATGCGTGTAACTTTTACTCTGATCACTAAGTTAAATATTAGGTTTATACATCCAGCCTGTTTATTATCACAGGCAATTTATCCATACCGATATATGACACACAAACTTGTACAGAAGTCAAAGCATGTTCAGGACTGTTTTTCGTCCATGTGCCTGCTATTCAGCATTTGTATAAATGCTGTTAGCAGCTGCTCATGAAAGATGGTCATCTCCATAATGATGTACAGAAAAAAGAATAAAGAAATTTATAATCAGAAAATGGATTAGAAAAAAACAGTATGAATCACTGTCTAGTTTTAATTATTAGAAACTAGTATAGATGCTATATTTGCTTTTAACACTTGCTGTGTCTTGGAAAAAAAGAGTTAATATGGAATATCTGCAAAAGATGAAAATTGTATTTTATTTTCCATCTATTTTACCTCCACTAAAAGGCCTAACAACGTTCATAATTGCTGTTTTAAAATATTTTAAGGGGTGTCATTTATGGGGTGGTAATGTAAAAGGCATCCTCAAGTCCAAGTCAGAACATCATTGCTACCAAAAAAAGCGTTTTGTAAGTTTCCATGAAAATTTTGAAATATGCAGCCAAATTCTAAACCTTTTCATAGCATAAATTATAAAAGGACATTTAAAAAAATGATTGCAGCATAGAATATATATTTTAATTATTAACTACTTTTGGGTTATGATTAGCACAGAAACACAATTTTCAAAAAATGTTGGTGTTTTACATACAAAACAGAATATTTGCCTAAAATGCATCACCCAAAGTAGAATGTGGCATAAAAGACACTCTTGGAATAATATGTATAAGTATTGCTACTTTCAGACTTATGTTATGAGGCGCAGCGCAGGGCCGCTGCTAAGCTCCGCCCCTGGCTGCGCCTCCTCTGGTCAGCTCCTCCTATGGGCGCATGACTCTGCATGTGACCAGCGTACCCTATATTTAGCGTTGGGTACGCTGGCTGTGTGCTGGTCTGCCTTTGCAGGTGCAAGCGCCCTTTTGGCGCTACGCCGATGTGTGCCAAATGCAACATGTTGCATTTTTGTGCGCTCAGCGCAGCGCCAAAAGGACGCATGCGCCGGCAAAAGCAGACCAGCACATGGCCAGCGTTCCCAACGCTAAATATAGGGTACGCCGTTCACCTTCAGCGTCATGAGCCCATAGGAGCAGCTGACCAGAGGAGGCACGGCCAGGGGAGGAGCTTAGCGGTGGCCCTGCTTTGCGCCTCATAATGTAAATCTGAAAGTAGTCTAAGAGCATTAAAAAGTTGAGTTATTTCCACATAAGTTGGCAATTGTCCAAAATGAAAAATGGCATAAGGATTAAAACAAATTGTGCACTAACCAATAGTAAATTCTGACACTTAGCCTCGCTCTTCCCACTTGCCCTGTAGCGGTGGCATGTGGGGTGATAGTTGGGGGGGTTGATGTCACCTTTTTAGTGTCAGGTGACTTCAAGAACCAAGGTTTTTAATGGAGAGGCATCAATAAGACACACCCATTACTAACCCCATAGTCAAAATGTAAAAAAACACAGAAACCAGAAAAAAGTCCTTTATTTGAAGGAAAGACACAAACTCCTTTAATAATCTTAATTAAACCATACTTATGACCTTGCCCATTTCCCCAATGCCCTCATCATCTGCAAGAAGAGGTAGAAGAGGTAAAAAAACACAATATTCCTCACCTTTCCACAGAGATGCTTTTAATCCATTTGTCCCATGACAGGTCAAGCTCTTTAACATCTAGATGACAGGCTGCATGGTTGCATGATGTGGTCATACAGCCTGTCATCCAGTAGACACTGAGCACTGTGTGCTCAGTGTCTGCCTGTGAACTGCTATTCCCTGTTTGAGGGCACCGCAAACATGAGAAAGTTCTCCTGCTCGTGGTGCCATCTGACAGGTCCTGCGAGTTCACGGCTAATGAACTCACTTCACCTATGTGACGTCAGCGTGAACGCCATGAGAAAATTTCCCAAATCCATAGTGTTTCATATATTGCTCAAAGACCCCAGTTTTTTTGTTAAAAATATAGTTTTCCTTTAAACTACAATGGCATCAGGTTCCAATATTTTATCACACCTGTAATATTCTATGGACAATTTTGGTGTTAACATTGAGCCCATTTTCCAACAGCTACAGTGAAGGAAATAAGTCCCTTCCTGATTTTGTAAGTTTGCCCACTGACAAATACATGAACAGTCTATAATTTTAAGGGTAGGTTAGTTTTAACATTGAGAGATAGAATATCAAAAATAAAATCAAGAAAATCACATTGTATAAATTATATAAATTTATTTGCATTTTGCATTGAGAAATAAGTATTTCATCCCCTACCAAACATTAAAAGTTCTGGCTCCTACCTTGTTTCCTGCATTAAAGACAGCTGTCTTACATAGTTACCTTTATAAAAGACTCCTGTCCACAGACTCAATTAAGCAGTCAGACTCTAACCTCTACAACATGGGCAAGACCAAAGAGCTTTATAAGGATGTCAGGGACAAGATCATAGACTTGCACAAAGCTGGAATGGGCTGCAAAACCATAAGTAAGACGCTGGGTGAGAAGGAGACAACTGTTAGTGAAATAGTAAGAAAATGGAAGAAATACAAAATGACTGTCAATCGACATCGATCTGCGGCACCATGCAAAATCTCATCTTGTGGGGTATCGTTGATCATGAGGAAGGTGAGAGATGAGCCTAAAACTACATGGGGGGAACTTGTTAATTATCTCAAGGCAGCTGTGACAACAGTCACCAAGAAAGCCTTTGGTAGCACATTACGCCGTAAAGGATTAAAATCCTGGAGTGCCCGCAAGGTCCCCCTGCTCAAGAACGGACATGTGCAGGCCTGTCTGAAATTTGTCAATGAACACCTAGATGATTCTGTGAGTGATTGGGAGAAGGTGCTATGGTCAGATGAGACAACAATTGAGTTCTTTGGCATTAACTCAAATCGCCATGTTTGGAGGGAGAGAAATGCTGCCAATGACCCAAAGAACACTGTCCCCACTGTCAAGCATGGAGGTGGAAACATTATGTTTTGAGGGGTATTTCTCTGCTAAGGGCACAGGACTACTTCACCGCATCAATGCGAGAATGGATGGAGCCATGTACCGTGAAATCCTGAGTGACAACCTCCTTCCCTCCACCAGGATGTTAGAAATGGGTCATGACTGGGTCTTCATGCTAGACAATGACCCAAAACATACAGCCAAGGCAACAAAAGAGTTGCTCAAAAAGAAGCACATTAAGGTCATGGAGTGGCCTCGCTAGTCTCCAGACCTTTATCACATAGAAAACTTATGGAGGGAGTTGAAGCTCCGAGTTGCCAAGCGACAGCCTCAAAATCTTAATGATTTAGAGATGATCTACAAAGAGGAGTGGACCAAAATTCCTCCTGACTTGTGCACAAAACTCATCATCAGCTACAATAAATGTCTGACTGCTGTGCTTGCCAACAAGGGTTTTGCCACCAAGTATTAAGTCTTGTTTGCCAGAGTGATCAAATACTTATTTCTCACTGCAGAATGCAAATAAATGTATATAATTTATATGATATGATTTTCTGGATTTTATTTTTGATATTCTATCTCTCAATGTTAAAATTAACCTACCCTTAAAATTATAGACTGTTCATGTCTTTTTCAGTGAGCAAACTTAGAAAATCAGCAAGGTATCAAATATTTATTTCCTTCACTGTATATTGAGGGTGACATTCATTAAGGCACTTATTTATTTTACTCACTTATATAGCACCATTAATTTGCATAGAGCTTTACAGACATTATCAGCACTGTCCTCAATGAGGCTTTCAGTCTAAATTCCCTATAAGTATAGGGCATGTCACACTAAGAGATATCGCTAGCAATATCGCTATAACTAGTGACATTATAGCGACATTGCTAGCGATATCTCTGTGTCTGATACTTACCTACGACCGGCTCTCCCGCTGGTTATCGCTGATCGCGCGAGAACGTTCAGGACTGTTTCTCGTCGTCAGCTTCCTGCGGCGCTTCCTGCTGTGAAGACGAGCGATGCGTGGAGCCGGGCGGGAGGACGCAGGATCGCCTGGTGTGACAGGTAAGTAGCGATCCCCGTCCCCAGCGATGTCGCTAGTGAGATCTGCCTGTGTGACAGCTCACTAGCGACCACTTAGCGATGTACCAGCGATCCTGAACGCGCCATATCGCTGGTCGGGATCGCTGGTACATCGCTAAGTGTGACAGTACCTTTTGGGGGGAAATCCACACAAACACTGGGAGAACAAACTCCTTGCACATGTTGTTCTTGGTGGGATTTGAACTTATGACCCCAGTGCTGCAAGACAGGAGTGCTGACAACAATCTAGTGTAAATATCTTAGTAATTTGCAATATTTTTGCACAACTCAGGCTTAGCATAATCTTAGAATGAAAATAAGTTCCACAATTGGATGTGTTAAAAAAATGTTCCTGTGCTGAGATAATCTTATGTGTCCCTGCTATGTACTGTGAAATGGCTGTGGTTGACAGTGCAGAAACATACCACAGCTTTTGTGTTTTTCCCTTCCCAGGAGGACTGTGGCAACTGACGGTGTGGAAAAGAGAGACAGGCAGGAGACTGAAAAAGGGAAATTTGAGACTGACCGAAGGTTGACGCGTAAGAGACTCTCCCCGGGAGTTTCCCCCCGCAAAGATTCAGATAAAGTGACGGCCGCTGATTCCCTCCGTGGTGTGACAGGACCGGGATCTCAGGCGACCGCTGCGACGACACAGCAATCCGGTACAGTGGCCAGGACACTGCCCCCCTGTCTTCTCCCACAGCTGCGGCCCCGTCATCACCGACCTCAGGGGACGTCACCTCGCTATAGGCGGCCGCAGAGCCCGTCCCGGTTACTGAGGGGACACTGAGCAGAATTTGTTAACGTTTATGTCTTTTTTTTGAAACTGCGTCATGACCTGGCTGGGGAACGAGCGCCTCTAAACGGACGCCTGGGAGATTGACCCCCTGAACAGTTTCTTCAGGGCCTTTTGTGCCCCACCGACCCCACTTCTTCAGGGCCTGTTGTGCCCCACCGTGCCAGCTTCTTCAGGGCCCGTTGTGCCCCACCGACCCCATTTCTTCAGGGCCTGTTGTGCCCCACCGTGCCAGCTTCTTCAGGGCCCGTTGTGCCCCACCGACCCCATTTCTTCAGGGCCCGTTGCGCCCCACCGCCCAGTTTCTTCAGGGCCTGTTGTGCCCCATCGTTCCGGTTTCTTCAGGGCCTGTTGTGCCCCATCGTTCCGGTTACTACAGGGCCCGTTGCGCCCCACCGTCCAGTTTCTTAAGGGCCTGCTGCGCCCCATTGTTCTGGTCTCTTCGGGGCTGGACAAGCACAAGTCCTTCCGGGAAGTCGTGGATTACAAGGCAGCCACATCTGCAACCCCTGAGTGGTCGTGAACTCGAGCGACGCCCGGAAGGCTAAGTGTATTATAGAGAAAATAAGGACCCTTTTTGTTTTTTTAATGTTGTTTTACGAGTCCCTGCGAGGACAAATAAGTGTTTCCCCTTTTGTCTGATTTAAGCAGTTTTAGCCCTTGCGGCTTTAAAACTTATAAAAGTTTATTTCACCCCACATTCAGTCTCGTGTCTCGTCACTGCATCCTGTGAGCCTGCTCGAACCCTACACTTGGCGTAGTCGGCAGGATGCAGTCTCCGAGCACGGACAGTGGTAGCCCCGAACATGGGGGAGCTGTAAGCTCTGTAAATAATGAGGGTCCCCGTACCAGCATCTCATTGGGGGCCATGTTGAACAACCTGCCTAGATTCTCTGGCTCAAATACTATGCTATGGAGCTGGACAGAGCGGATGAGGGGGCTTTTTCGGATGCACCCAATGACCCCTGACCTGGAAGCTGAAGTGGCACTCATGGCCCTAGACGGGGAGGTGCGGAGGTCAGTGATGTTGAAACCCCCGGGGCACCGCAACACTTTTGAAAAGGTGTTGCAGATAGTGGAACAGACCCACGGGGATCCCACTAATGTGGGAGAGTTAAGGACCCGACTGTTTAGCCGGATGCAGGCAGAGAGGGAGACGATTACTCAGTATATGAATGTACTCCAAGAGTTGCATACGGCTATTGAAAGAAAAGATGGGGTAGGGGTAGGACCTGTTGACATAACCCTACGCACGGGTTCAGGAGCAAGAGCAGGGGATGGCGGTCCCCGTGGGGAAGGTCCGAGGTGTGGAGGCCTCCTCGAACACAGTTGAGGAACCTCAATGGGTGGAGGAGATGAAGCGTGAATTGAAAAATATAAAGAGCGAGTTGGCTGAAGTAAAGAGAAGAACCGAACCGGAGACTGGACGACCCAGTGCTAATCCCGGTCCCTGGGGGTCACGCTCTCCGCGAGGTGGTCAATCTCTACCAGCCCGGTGTTATGAGTGTGGAGAACCAGGCCACTTCGCCCGAGAGTGTCCGCGGCGTGGGAGATACCCACCCCGGCGGCCATTAAACTAAAGGGCTCCGGGCTGGGGGGACGCCGCTCGGAGCCGAAAACCACAACTAGGGGTGGTGGAAGTCCCGAAGATTTGGTAGCAAAGTGTCCTGAAGTTTGGGCAGAAGTAGAGGGCCGGGCCGCCCGGTGTCTGGTGGACACGGGGTCACAAGTAACCACTATGCCCGCAGCGTACTTTCAACAAAACTTTCCGGAGGCAGCAAGGCCTCAGTGGGGGCCCATGATTAGACTAGTAGCCACCAACCAACTGCCGGTTCCGGTTGCCGGGGTAGTGTGGGTGCAGGTGACGTTGTGCGGTAAACCCCTCGGCCGCAGAGGGGTGGTGCTGACTCAAGGAGAAGCTGATCAACGACACCCCGTCACCCTAGGCATGAATATTTTAAAAGAGTTTGGTAACCTGTTGCTTAATGATCCCACACAAAGGACACTGAAGCAGTGGGGTTCTCGCACAGCTCAGGGACAGGTATTCCAGCAGCTGGTGCGAGGTGCGCGGGTGCATCGGGACTGCCAGGAGGGTGAGGCTCTGGGCAAGGTCATCGCGACAGCGGCACCCCTGCTTGTGCTGCCTCCTGGACAGACAGTGGTGGCCCTGCCAATTCGGGCCCCGATACCTTTGGAAGGCGTAGAGGTGCAGGTGGAGCCGTGTCACTCAGAGCACTTACCTCCTGGCATACTGGTGGCCCGTTCCCTCGCTACGGTGCGAAAAGGAACCGCCCTGGTCCGCTGCGTTAACCTTGAAGACCGAGATATCATTCTGAAAGCACGGACTGTACTGGCCAAACTAGTAAAGCCTCTAGAAGAAGTGCTGCCCGCTGCTGCGGTTCAATTACGAGTACACCCCGAGGATCCTGGGGAGGTAACAATACGAACCCTACAGGCCCACGAAGTCTCGACACAAGAGAAGGGCCGAAATATTTTGGAGCAGATGCGGGCTGAGCTTTCTGGACTAACTGCGGCCCAACTTTCACAAGTAAAAGCATTGCTGGGACAGTACCATGAAGTATTTGCTAGTCATGAGGACGACTTTGGGTGTACCACCGCCATCACTCATGAGATCCCCACAGCAGGAGCGGCCCCTATCCGAGAACGATATCGACAGATCCCGCCACAACTCTATCAGGAGGTGAAAACTTTGCTGGCTCAGATGCTACAAAAAGGGGTGATACGGGAAAGTCAAAGCCCTTGGGCGGCCCCCATCGTGTTGGTCCGGAAGAAAGATGGTACACTACGATTCTGTGTGGATTATCGTAAATTGAATGCTTGCACTATTAAAGACTCATACCCACTGCCCCGCATAGAAGAATCTCTGTCTGCATTGGGTAAAGCAACATATTTTTCGACCCTGGACTTGGCCAGTGGGTACTGGCAGGTGCCTATGTCAGAAGAGGACAGAGCTAAGACGGCGTTCATAGTGCCCATGGGACTGTTTGAGTTTAATCGAATGCCATTCGGGCTGGCCAACGCCCCCAGGACATTTCAGCGATTGATGGAGCGATGTCTAGGGGATCTCAATTTTGAGGCCACGTTGATCTACCTGGACGACATCATCGTCTATGCCGCCTCCTTCGAGGACCACCTGAAGCGGTTGGGACAGGTACTCAGCCGGCTGCAAAAGTACGGGTTGAAGGTGAAGCCTCAGAAATGTCACCTATTTCGCTCTCAGATTGAGTATCTGGGTCATGTCGTTTCGGCAGAAGGTGTGAGGCCATCCCGGGAGAAGATTGCTGCTATCCAGGAATGGCCTACCCCCGAGACGGTGAAAGACGTGCGGGCTTTTCTGGGGTTAGCTGGATATTACCGTCGTTTCGTAAAGAATTTTGCATGTCGAGCTCGAGCCCTACATGACCTGCTGAAGGGGGCTCCCGCTGGGGCCAATGGGCGAAAAATCCAGTGGCAACACCCTCAGGAAGAGGCCTTCCGAGATCTCAAGGCTGCACTCTCGGATGCCCCAGTGTTGGCTTATGTGGATTTTTCTCAGCCGTTCATCCTGCACACTGACGGGAGTCTTCACGGGCTAGGAGCTGTGTTGTCACAAGTTCAGGATGGCCGGGAAAGGGTGATCGCATATGGAAGCCGTTCACTCCATGACTCCGAGCGTAACCCTGACAATTACAGCTCTTTTAAGCTCGAGCTCCTCGCAGTGGTGTGGGCTATGACGGAGAGATTCGCAGAGTACCTAGCGGGCTCCGAGGTGGTAGTGCGAACTGACAATAACCCACTGGCTCATTTGGAAAACGCCAAGTTGGGGGCTTTGGAGCAGCGATGGGTGGCCCGAATGGCGAAGTACAATTACAAGATTATTTACAAAAGAGGGGCCGAGAATGTTCAAGCAGATGCTCTCTCTAGGATTCGACATACAACTCCTGGACAGAATCGAGACGAAGAATTAGAAGGAGAGGAAATACCGTTCGCTCTTACCGCTGCCGTGCTCACCAATGTTGATGCAAAAGTATCTTCCCCAGAGGCCCACAGGGGCATCCTGGAACAATCTCGTAATAAGTGGATACAACAGCAACAAGAAGATGAAGAAGTTGGACTTCTCCGGACATGGGTCGCCGCTGGTCAATTACCCACTGATACTCAACGACAAGCTTTGACCCAAGACCTGTCGCTGATGCTGCGACAATGGGAGAGACTGATTATCCGAAGGGGATTACTGTACCATAAGATCACTTCGCAAACAACCTCAACGACTGTTTGGCAGGTGGTTACGCCCGGAGCTCAACTACACGAACTGGCTCGAGAGGCTCACGAAAAAGGGGCCCACTTTGGAGTCAAAAAGACTTTGCAATGGTTGCAACAGAAAGTTTATCACCCACGCTTGTCGGCTGTTGTGGACGAAGTTTGTCGTACTTGCCGCTTATGTGAATTGGCCAAACCGCCTGCTCAGAGGGCCGCAACACAGACAATTGTGACTTCAGAACCCTTGGAGCTCTTGACGGTGGATTATCTGCACATTGGTCCCGCATTCCAGGGATACGAACACTGCCTCGTCATGGTGGATCATTTCACTAAATTAGCTGTGGTCACCCCTACTCGAGACCAGACCGCGGAGTCAGCCGCCTCCGCAATTTGCAGAAATTTTATACAAGTGTACGGCTGTCCTCAACGCATACATTCCGACCAGGGAGCATGTTTTTTGAGGAAAGTTATGGAGGAACTACATAATCTTTATGGGATTGATAAATCCCGGACCACACCATATCACCCGCAAGGGAATGGGGCTTGTGAGCGATTTAATCGGACATTGATTCAAATGCTACGCACTCTGGAGAGTGACAAGAAAGCTCGTTGGCCTGAATATGTTTCTGAATTAGTGTGGGTTTATAATAATCGGGTACATCGAGTAACGGGCTATACTCCTTATTTCCTGCTGTTCGGACGAGAGGGTAAAGGGATCACGGAGGTAGAGTTGGACCCCGAAGAGCCTCGGCCCTGGACCGGAGTGTCGTCTTGGGTCCGAAATCATCGCCACAGGTTGCAAACTCTTCACCGAATTGTACATACCAAACTTCAAGACTGGGAACACCCCGGGAAGAATACAACCTCCCCTCCCCATCTCCAAAGCGGGGACCATGTGCTTGTACTAGATCAACGCCCCCAGAATAAACTGGAGTCACGTTGGGAAGAGAGTCCTTATCGGGTACTACGCCGTATCCATTCAGAAGGACCTGTGTACGAAATACAGCCCGAGCAGGATGAAACACTGCCCACTCGCATTGTGCATCGTAATATGTTACGCCTGTGTATTTCTTCCGACCCGAAGCAACTGGAACCGTCCCGAAGACATCCGAACCGGAGTCCATATGCTGGGACTCAGACGACGAGGATTTCCCTCCAGTTCCCAAGGGCCCTCCACCCAATAATGAGCTAGTTGACACAAATAACCCACCGGCATCTTGCAGCTCACCGACGTCCACCACCCCAGAAGATTCCACCCCAGTCGAACTTAGACGCTCCGAGCGGTCAACAGCCGGCAAACCCCCCGAACGGTATGAACAAGACCAGTTCGTATGGCAACAAATATTGACACCTTTACAGACCAATCTCAATAGACTAACACCCTCGCCCGAGGACTGGCGAGCTTACAGGGTGGGGGAATGTGGGGAGGAGGACCCCCATACAGTGATTGGGCTGGAACCAGGGGGACCGCCATCAGGGTTGTTGAAGAAACCACATCAGGGGGATTACAAAGGGAGACATGCGACTGAAGTTGTCAGGGCAACAGGGGGCGGGGCGAGGGTAAAAGGAGCAGGGGACACGCTGAGGTGGCAGTTGGCAGAGAGCCTGACAGGAGAGAGGAAGCCGTGCGGCAGAGAGAGGACTGTGGCAACTGACAGTGTGGAAAAGAGAGACAGGCAGGAGACTGAAAAAGGGAAATTTGAGACTGACCGAAGGTTGACGCGTAAGAGACTCTCCCCGGGAGTTTCCCCCCGCAAAGATTCAGATAAAGAGACGGCCGCTGATTCCCTCCGTGGTGTGACAGGACCGGGATCTCAGGCGACCGCTGCGACGACACAGCAATCCGGTACAGTGGCCAGGACACTGCCCCCCTGTCTTCTCCCACAGCTGCGGCCCCGTCATCACCGACCTCAGGGGACGTCACCTCGCTATAGGCGGCCGCAGAGCCCGTCCCGGTTACTGAGGGGACACTGAGCAGAATTTGTTAACGTTTATGTCTTTTTTTTGAAACTGCGTCATGACCTGGCTGGGGAACGAGCGCCTCTAAACGGACGCCTGGGAGATTGACCCCCTGAACAGTTTCTTCAGGGCCTGTTGTGCCCCACCGACCCCACTTCTTCAGGGCCTGTTGTGCCCCACCGTGCCAGCTTCTTCAGGGCCCGTTGTGCCCCACCGACCCCATTTCTTCAGGGCCTGTTGTGCCCCACCGTGCCAGCTTCTTCAGGGCCCGTTGTGCCCCACCGACCCCATTTCTTCAGGGCCCGTTGCGCCCCACCGCCCAGTTTCTTCAGGGCCTGTTGTGCCCCATCGTTCCGGTTTCTTCAGGGCCTGTTGTGCCCCATCGTTCCGGTTACTACAGGGCCCGTTGCGCCCCACCATCCAGTTTCTTAAGGGCCTGCTGCGCCCCATCGTTCTGGTCTCTTCGGGGCTGGACAAGCACAAGTCCTTCCGGGAAGTCGTGGATTACAAGGCAGCCACATCTGTAACCCCTGAGTGGTCGTGAACTCGAGCGACGCCCGGAAGGCTAAGTGTATTATAGAGAAAATAAGGACCCTTTTTGTTTTTTTAATGTTGTTTTACGAGTCCCTGCGAGGACAAATAAGTGTTTCCCCTTTTGTCTGATTTAAGCAGTTTTAGCCCTTGCGGCTTTAAAACTTATAAAAGTTTATTTCACCCCACATTCAGTCTCGTGTCTCGTCACTGCATCCTGTGAGCCTGCTCGAACCCTACACTATGATCAGACTATGTCGTTGTACGGTCAGATACAGCCGTTACATAATACACAGTAGGGGCACATTTATAAGATTATCTCAGCACAGGAACATTTTTTTAACATATCAAATTGTGGGACTTATTTTTATTCCAAGATCTATTAACTAAAGTTTACTTTCTTTGTAAGATGAAAGAAAGTACACTTCAGTTGACATTGGAATAAAAATAAGTACCACAATTGGATGCCTTAAAAAGATGAATCTCCCCATGAATATCTAATAAAAACAAGATCAGAAAAAACAATTTATTTTTGAAAGCTGTTAGAAGGGATGCTACTTACAAACTACAAAAGCAAGAGAAAGTAAAAAAGATATAGTTCCACAAATAGTTAAAACCTTTCTATTTTTTTGCAGTTTTAAATAAGTTTACATGATTACCTAATTCAGTTACAGTTCCTTAAAAGCAGTAGTCAAAGTCATATAATTTTAATTTCAGGAAGTGTTTTTTTAAGTCTACAGAAATGACAAAAGTACAAACTAACTTAAATTTGGAGCTGCCTCTGGTTATGCATGACATTTGGTAAGAAGGGTTGACAGGTGAATAGTTCACGGCTGAAATATTGTCGAGGTTTCTGTACTTGGAGCTTGAACAATTTGCTTCCTTAAAATGTCAAATCTGTATAATACTCAGTTTGATAATAGAATTTAATGCAAAGATCTACTTTGTACATACTGTAGACTGAAAGTTTATTTACAACCTTCTAATATATGCATTTTTTACTCCAGGTATTTTTAAACTCCAAAGGAAGGCTAAATATGAAAAATAGTAAAATATTCAATTTTAAAGTAGCCAATTGAAAACTATGTAAAGAAATTTTACCATAAGTAAACTCTCAGGGAAAATTATCATCAAAAGCATAATGAGCGGGCAAGGTTAGCATCTGAACCCACGTTCTGGCAATTTAAAGCTGCGTACACATGTAGAGTATTTGGAAAGTTTTTTAGCTCATTTTTTTATTTTAAAATATTCGCCAATCTCAAATTAGGCCCGAACATAACACATTCGGATTTGTGTTTGGTTTCCTGTACATTTTTCCTCAGAGTCGTCAAAATTCGGTCACAATTTGGTAAATGATCACGTTTACACTAATCCAGTAGTTCTGTATGATGTGCAAGAGGGGTGTGTTTTTTGAGAGGAGAGGATGGAGTCTGGGGAGAGGTCACAGTAGGGGCGGACTGTATTTATGTAACATCCCTGCTGGCATCACTACATGACTTCCCATCTCCCATCTTACTCACCACTCTGGACCATGCTGTGAGTTCTGTCCTCTGCCTTCTCCATGCTGTGAACCTCATGTCCTTGCTAGTTGCATACTTCCTGGCTGTATGCTTAGGGAGGCGGCACCGGCACTTCCTGAGTCTTATAGAAACAGTGTGCACACTCTTAATTTGTCACCAGCCTATTGCCAAGAGGTATCGGGTACTTAAGGCATCTCCACCCATAGGTAGATGCCTGAGCTGCAAACTCTGTCAGTCTGTACTTTGCTACTGAGTTGCCAGGTCCTGTCCTGTTTCTGCCTACCTGGGGGCTGCATAGCCAGGCCCGTTTCTGTGCTCTTTGTGTGCTGTTTCTGCCTCCCTGGGGGCTGTATACCCAGGCCTGAATTCTTTGTCCCGAATTTGTTCCCATCCTTGTCTGTACTAAGTCCGTTTCTTGTACCTGTTCGTATCCTTGCCTGTTTCCTTTCCTATTCAGCTGTGTGTAGCCTTGTGTCTACTCCTTCTGCTCTGCTCTCCGCGCTCTGCAGCTCTGCTCTGCTCTCCCCTCCATGCTCTGTGGCTCTGTTCTGCTCTCTGCTCCGCACCCTGTGGCTCTGCTCTGCCCTCCGCTCTGCACCCTGTGGCTCTGCTCTGCTCTCTGCTCTGCACCCTGCGGCTTCACTCTGCTCTCCATTCCGCACTTTGTGGTTCTTCTCTGTTTCCGTTCCGCACCTTGCGGTTCTGCTCTGCTCCCGCTCCGCACCTTGAGGTTCTCCTCTGCTCCCGTCCTGTACCCTACGGTTCTTCGTCCTTATAGTCTGAACTGGTTGCTAACAGTTCCTGTCCCTCCAGTCTGAACTGGTTCCTACCTGCTGCCTTATCCTTCTCATACCTGCCTGTGTTCCTGCCCTACCCTGTAACAGTTCCGGTTCCTCCAGTCTGATGTGTGCCTGCCTGCCAGGGTGCCAGCCATGCCTGCCTGCCTGTCAGGGTGCCAGCCATGCCTGGGTGTCAGCCATTCCCATCTGCCTGCCAGGGTGCCAGCCATGCCCGCCTGCCTGCCAGGGTGCCCGCTGTGCCTGCATGCCTGCCAGGGTGCCAACCGTGCCCACCTGCCTGCCAGGGTGCCAGCCATGCATGCCTGCCTGAGTGCCAGCTGTGCCCATCTTGCCCATCTATACTTGCTTGCACCTGTCTGTAGTGTTTAATCCCCCAGTGGGATCAGCTGCTACTGCCAGACACAGCCCTGGAGTGGTACCTGGCAGCTACCTGATGCACAAGCCTGACCTCACCATTACATGCTCCAGTGAACACCAAGGTAGCTGCTTAGTCACGCCCCTCCAGGGTAGTCTGGTTTGTGGCACAGTGGGGACACAATCCTCAATCTCAGTCTGGGTGCGAGCTTTACAGTTTGGTCAGGTCATTGTCCCCGCTGAGTCCCATGGCCCTTCACTCTCAGAGCGAGAAACTTTTTTTCTTCCAGTATGAGCAACTGAATACATTTCTTATGTGATCTAAATCTCTGACTTTTGCTGCAGCAGCCTGAATCACAGTGTCTGCAGATGTATTTAATCAACTTGCGACTTGCGCTCCCAGTGTTCCCAGTGTTAAATCTGTCCCAATGGAACCTGCCAAAGTATAATGGGGATCCAAAGCAGTGCCTTGTATTCCTGGAGCAATGTTGCAGCACTACGAAAAACCATCCAAAAGCCATCTGTTCTTCAACGTGCAAAAGCAGCTACCCAAGCAAGACCCAAGAAGGCTGATAAAAGTGGTCTGGCAGAGCAGCAGCCTGAATCCAGTCATGTGAAGGGAATGCGGTATCGCTGCAGTTGTGTGGAACATCCTAATGGTCTCTGCCCTGAAAAGCTTAAACTCCAAAACCTTTGGCAGTAAGAGAGGCTGCCCATGGTGAAAGTACTTCCTCTCTACTAAAGTCTATGACTGTTTCCATTTCCATGCCTTGTGGGAGCTTCGGTTCAGCAGATCTATTAAAGCTGCAAGCCATATGGAGTCAGAGTGTGGTTCCTGTTCAACAGCAGCTCCAGAATCCAGTGATGGTGTTGTCTGGTGATGGCCAAGCCCTACTTAAGAACTGTCTAGTCTTGCAGGAACAACTACAGCTCCAAACTGGAGCATTATACATGGAGAGGTTCGTCTTCAACATGCTGTCTGGTATGCCCATAGGTCTTTCAGAGCCGATAACTCTACTGCCCGTTCTGGTCTGGAGACCCAACGTGGTGCTTCATTTGGAACAACCAAATCACCAGAGGTGTTTGGTCCCCATACCTAAAGCTACGTCAGCAGCGTCGTCATCTTCTCCACCTGGTCTGCTAGTTGTTGAATCATGGTGTGCTGACAGTACCAAAGAAAATGGATCAGTGACGATTTCTCCTCACATCTCCAATGATTGTACCAATGATCTGATTCCAGGAAAATCTTTGTCTCTAGGATGTCTTTCTCTGGATAACGGGCAGAAGATGGACCCAGTGAGGGTGCCGTCAGTTTCCAGGTGTCAGGTTGATGCAGATGTCAAAATGGAAGCTTCAGGTCTCTGCATTCCACCAACCTGGAGGAAGAGGTCCAGATTGTTGTATCTTTGGTGGTAGGAGCTGACCTCATTGGGCAGAGAGACACATGGCATTCTGGGATTCTTGACATCACGCCTGCCTTATTCTACCCTAAGGATGTCTTGATGGACTGTGCGGTGCATGATCCAGAAGAAAGTTGGGCTATACTCCTGCTGCAGTCAATCCTGGTGGGCTTGAGGAAGAGGGGGCATAAGGGGGGTACTGTATCATCCCTGCTGGCATCACTGCATGGCTCCCCATCTCACTCACCACTCTGGCCATGCTGTGAGTTCTGTCCTCTGCCTGCTCCATGCTGTGAACCTCATATCCTTGCTTACTGCATTCTTCCTGGCTGTATGCTTAGGGTGGCGGCGACAGAACTTCAAGAGTCTTATAGAGACAGTGTGCACACTCTTAATTTGTCCCCAGCCTATTTCCAAGAGGTATCGGGTACATAAGGCATCTCCACCCATAGTGAGATGCCTGAGCAACAAACTGTCAGTTTGTACTTTGCTACTGAGTTGCCAGGTCTTGTCCCATTCTGCCTTCCTGGAGGCTGCATACCCAGGCCAGTTTCTGTGCTCTTTGTGTTCAGCATTCCACCTCCCTGGGGCTGCATACCCAGGCCCATTTCTGTGCTCTTTGTGTGTAGTTTCGGTCATCCTGGGGGCTGTATACCCAGACCTGAATCTTTTGTCCTGAATTTGTTCCCGTGTCCATCCTTGTCTGTACTAAGTCAAATTCTGGTACCTGTTTGTATACTTGCCTGTTTTCTTCCCTACTCAGCTGTGTGTAGCCTTGTGTCTGCTCCTTCTGCTCTGCTCTCAATGCGCTGCTGCTCTGCTCTCTATTCCATGCTCTGCGGTTCTGCTCTGCTCTCCACTCTGCACCCTGGGGCTCTGCTCTCCGCTCTGCACCCTGCGGCTTCACTATGCTCTCCACTCTACACCTTGTGGTTCTGCTCTGCTCCCATTCTGCACCTTGCAGTTCTGCTCTGCTCTTATTCTGCACTTTTGCGGTTTTGCTCTGCTCCCTTCTCGTGCCCTGCGGTTCTTCATCCTTCTAGTATGAACTGGTTCCTAACAGTTCCTGTACCTCCAGTCTGAACTGGTTCCTACCTGCTCCCTTATCCTACTCGTACTTGCCAGTGTTCCTGCTCTACCCGTAATGGTTCCTGTTTCTCCAGTCCGATCCATGCCCGCCTGCCTGTCAGAGTGCCAACTGTTCCTGCCTGCCTACCAGGGTGCCAGCCATGCCTGCCTGCCTGCCAGGGTGCCAGCTGTGCCTGCCTGCCACGGTGCCAGCTGTGCATGCCTGCCTGCCAGAGAGTCAGTCTTGCCCGCCTGCCTGCCAGAGTGCCAGCCATGCCCGCTTGCCTGCCAGAGTGCCAGCTGTGCATGCCTGCCTGCCAGAGTGCCGGCTGTGCATGCCCGCCTGCCTGTCAGAGTGCCAGCCATGCCCGTCTTGCCTGTCTGTACTTGCTCGCACCTGTCACTAGTGTTTAATCCCCCAGTGGGATCAGCTGCTACTGCCAGACACAGCCCTGGAGTGGTACCTGGCAGCTACCTGCCACACAAGCCTGACCTCACCACTAGAGGTTCCAGTGAACATCAAGGTAGCTGCTTAGTCACGCCACTCCAGGGTAGTCTGGATTGTGGCACAGTGGGGCTACAATCCTCACTCGCGCCATCCAGTCTGGTCGTGAGCATTACAATTTATTTTATTTTTTTAAATGAACTTAATGTGTGTATATTCGGGGAGCCAATTAGTCTGCAGAAACCAATCACAATGTTCAGACGCAAGGGATTCTGTCATTGACTCCCGAAGCCACATGTCCCTCTTCATGTAAAAAGCCGACATGTTGTTTCGCTGGCGCCATGTTCTCAGTGAAACAGCACAGAGTGGCTGCTCCTGCTGGTGCTGCTGCAAGTTGTCATAAAGTCAGATAGGATCCTGTCCTGTGTGAATCGGCCTTCCAGCATCTTACAAGTTTGTGCTAATAGTTTTGCGCTCACACAGGAGTCCACATTTCCTACGCAAATCGTTTGGGCTAATACTGTGTTGCAGTCAGAACTCAGGTAACATTTGCTAATCAAAATCGTTAGGGTTAATATTGGTGTGCAGGCACCAAGCCCCATTTCCTAAGCCAAATAGTTTGGGGTAATACACTGATACAGGCACCAGATCTCATTTTATAATCAAAATAGTTTGGGGTAATACTCTGGTGCAGGCACCAGGCGTCAATTTATAATCAAAATCTTTAGTGCTAATTCTGTTTTCTGCCACCAGTCCACATTTCAGTATCTAAATCCTTTGTGCTAATTGTTTTATCCAGCCACCAGTCCACATGTCAACATATTAATCTTTTGTGCTAATTCTGTGGTCTAGCCACACTATATCAGCCATTAAATACTGATTATTAGTTTAGTTAGAGGTGACTGACAGGTCTGGGTCTAGGGTTGTGAAAAAGCTGGTTAAAAGAGGGGAAGGTTACATCCAACATAAGTGAGAAAAAGCAAGATTGTGGTGAAAGAGGAAATAGGCTTGTTGTTTGAGGTGTACATGGGGTAAATGGTAATGCTACTGAAAACTCTACTGAACAAACAATGGCTCGTCCTAGCCAAATACAAGTGACAACTTGTGTTACTGGATGAGCTAATCGACTTCTTTTCTTTGGCAGCCATACAGCGGTATGCATTGTAGATGAGAGCCAGAAAGAGCACTTGCTCCAGTGGATGGCAAGCCCTGCATAAAGTGGTCTCTTAACTTCACACAAAGTACAGTCTTCAGAGGTGGCACCCACATTACCCTTTGTTTCCCCCGAGTCACAACTCTCCCACCGCCCAACTGACCTACTGTAGAGTACAAAGAGTATAATTGTGCACCATGGAGGCATGGAACAGGGTTTGGACCAGTATTTCTAGCTTAAACATTGATCAGTAACAGGTGGATGAGTGACAGGTGTAGGCCTGATGCTCTGAGAGCACTGCCAAACTCAGGCAACACACATGAAGGAGACCCAACTTGGAGTCTAGGAAAAGTGGCATTACTTGACCCAGAGTAGAAATTTTATTATGAGACCATATAAGAAAAGGAGAACGTGTGGCACTCACTAGTCTGTAAAATCCAGCCTTTATTGAAACAGTTTAAACATCTTCCACGGGAGAATGGGAAAAGGAGTGTGGGAGCGACGACGGCCGTTTTACGCTAATGCGCTTCTGCGGGTCAAGTGTGAATTGCACCATGTCCCACGTCCATACTACATTGGCCCAGGCTATCTAAAAAGGACATATTGCACCAGGGTTCGTTGCTGCTGCCACAGTTGCTGTAACATGTGGTGAGTGGAATTCCACAATGTTGGCACATTGCAAATCAAATGGTAGGCCAAAAGACCTATATAGCAATGCAAGTTGATGACCTGCAGGGTTTGAATGGTGGAAGTAAGCAAACAGCTATTGTGCTCTCTACAGCAGTACATCCAGACCAGGATAGTGGCAGAGAAATTGCTGTACCACCAGGTTGAGGACATGAGCCATGCAAGGAATGTGTGTGAGGTTGCCCCAGTGTAGAGCAGGCAACAGGTTAGCACCATTATTGCACATGCCCTTCCCTGTATACAGGTTTTGTGGAGGCAGCCATTTCTCAAACGCAGCCTGGATAACTATGCAAAACTCTTCAGTTGTGTGACTGCGATCTCCAAGGCATATTAATTTAAACACTGCCTGATTGAGGTGAGTCCTGGCAGCGCAAAATGGAGATGGATTCTCTTTGCACTGATGGAACGCATGGCTCATTAAGGGAGAGATTGAAGGCACAGGTGGAGGCCCTACAGGAGGTGGAGGAGGCAGAAGCAGTAGAGGACATGTTAGATATAGAGGTTTGTCCTGCAAGCCTTGGGGTTTCCAAGACTTGGTGTCTTTTGACACATTGGTGTCTAGTGGTTAACCATCCCTTGTTGTGTAGTGGTTTAGCTCTCCATCCCCTGGTGTGTAGTGGTTTACTTATCCAAATATAGTTGCTTAGCAGTTCTCTTCTCCAACTTCTGTTGTCTAGTAGATTAGTTCTCCATCTTCTGGTGTGTAGTGCTTTACTTATCCAACTCTAGGTGTTTAGTAGTTTACTTATCCAACCCTTGTTGTCTAGTAGTTTAGTTCTCCATCTTCTGGTGTGTTGTGGTTTAGTTATCCAACCCTAGGTATTTAGTAGTTTAGTTGTCCAACCCCTGTTGTCTATTTGTTTAGTTCTTCATCCTCTGCTGTGTAATGGTTTAGGTCTCTGTCTCCAAGCATCCTGCAAGCCTTGGGAATTTCAAGACTTGTGGAGCAGACCCATCCCTGCCTGCCCCACAGATTCCAGAATCATCTAATGCCCAGTCAACAAGATGTAGCTCCCCTGGCCATACTTGCTCATCCAAGTGTCAGTGGTGAAAATCAACCTTTCAGGCATTGATGTTTTTCAAGGAACACTTGACACGGTGACGGTGGAGGAATATGCAGCAGGTGCGGTTGATGGGGCAAGCCGATGGTTGGCGAGGCCCACTGTTCCATATTTTAGAGCAGTGAGATTCCCAGACTAACGCATGTGCCGATTCATGCACATAGTAGTCAAATTATTGAAATTTTTGCCTCTACTGAGTATTTTTTTTTATAAAATTGGCAGATAATGTGAGTTGGGTTATCATTTTTGATCTCAATGACAGACACTGCATTGGTTAAGGAGGGTGTCTCTGACTGCGGCGCCGCCTCTTCCCCTTTTTCGCCCAATGGTTATGGCTGCCCACTCTTTTTTGGAGTAGAGTGGGTGTGAATTTCATGGATGGGGCCAATAGGTTCAGGAAGGGGATAGCACATCCTCTTCCTGTGGGTATAAAATACACATACACAGCCAGCCCCCTCCTCTTCCCTGGATATCTAGGGTCCTGGAGGTGCTTGTGTCAAGCGCTGTCTGGAGGTAGAGATGGCAGACCCTCTTATGGAGGCCCTGCGTTTGAGGGTGGAGCAGGAAGGCGAGCCATGATTGCATGCGTTAGTTAGGGGGCTTAGCGGTCACCTTACCACCTCTCAGTCACCTGTTTCCCCGATCCTGCCCGGCTCTGTCGCATGTCACTCGCCGGCTGAGCTGCCCGCCGCATCGCTGCATCAGGTACAGCCGGCGGAGGTGGGTCAGCAAGGAGGCAGGTGGTCCACGCGTCGATCCCGCCCTCCTGTTAAGCTCCACGATGCTTTGCTGGCGGCCATCGGAGTCGCTCATCGACGCTCGGCGAGGACAAAGTCCCCGCCCCCTAACTTCCGGTCTCACGGTCGGACGCATGAGGCGGCAGCTGCACAGAGGAGCAGTTCGCTCTGGTCAGTTGCGGCAACGCTTCAGCCCCCCAGGCCACACAGTCAGCCACCGCCAGTGCGCAGTGTTCATGCGGTTACCCGCGGTCACCCGCCTTTGATATTAACCGAGCCTAGCGCCTCGGGGGGACCGCCATGGGGGGTAGGTAGAGCTCACCTTTGGCTGGGTCAGTGGAGGAGTTGGGTGCCCCACAGCCAGGTGTGGTGTAAGGGGGGTTCAGGGTACTGTTCCCTTTATATAGGCGCAACTAAATCCTGCTGGCGCCAACCAGCCTCCATTGCCCTCTGCTGAGGGTGTTGCTCTGCATAGTCTGGGGATTGCCCCATCACCGCATGTAGGTAGCACAGCACAGGCACACGGGCACTCTGACCTTTATTTGGCTCCTGCTATTGCGGGGGCGGCCACGAGCAGGGAAGCATCAGTGGCTCCTGCCCTGAGTGATCGTTCTCACAGGAGGAGATGGGACAGGTGTAGACACTGCAGATCCTCATCTTCCTCCTTGTCACGATCCATGCTGGATTGTGACAGATAAAAGCACATGTAACCTTTTTTTTTTTCTTTAATCTGTTTGCTTAAAGTTAGTTTTGCCCCTGGTGGCCATTAGGGTCATTACACAGTGGTGTCTTTAGTTCTAGATTTGCCCCAGGTGGTGGCTAGTATTATTACACGGGAATCACTAGCAGGTGTGATTGCTCTGGCTCTCGCCTACAAAGGAGAGTCAGGTGGTCTCACTCACTGTTGGTGGTATTGGCCATTTCCAACCATCCTTGGTGGAGGAAGGAGCTAGAGAAGAGTTCCTTGCAGCTCAGTCAGGGTCCTGGTGTGGAAGGAGCAGCAGTGAGGAGTTCTTGCAGCTCTGACAGAGCTTTGGTGAAGTAGCAGCTATTCAGGAAGAAAGCTGCACTCAGGTGCTGGACTCTGTTGCTGGGAGCGATAGCAACAGAGCAAAGCTAATTGGTTTTTCCCTGTTTGTAACTTTCCTTATGTGTGTTTTAGTGCAGTGGTGGGATTAGTTTCTGCACCATCCAATTCATTAGAAAGGGATAGGTGCAGGGCGAGATAGGGTTTTTAGGTATCCTGCTCATCACCAGGTGCGGAACCTGCCTAGGGACCATCAGGAGTGTAGAGACACTGACTCAGGGGAGTGCAGGAGATCTCCACATCCCCATTCCCTATTGCAGGGCCCTCCATTGTATCAGTTTCCCTGGTGTTTCCCTTATCTCTGTAAATTTGCCCTGCTGGAGGCGGTGTATCCAGATACACGTGTATCTATTGAAATTCGCCTGCTGGAGGCGGTGTATCCGGCTGCACGTTTCATTGTTTAAATTCGCCCTGCTGGAGGCGGTGTATCCGGCTGCACTTTTCATAGTTTAAATTCACACTGCTGGGGGCGGTGTATCCAGGGTCACGGGTGTCATAGAAATTCGCCCTGCTGAGGCAGAGTATCCAGTCACTCGTGACATCACATTATCACCAACCCTTACATTTTTTCTGCTGAGCCATGGACCCAATGCAGACCTTTGCCCAAATGCTGCAGATATTTATTGATGAGATTAGGGGGCTGCGCGGTGAGTTGGTGCAGCAACTACAGCTGTTGGTGGGCTTTGGGGGCTTGGTTCAGGAACAGGCTCAGCCAGAACCCAAGATATCCCTCCCTGACAGGTTTTCTGGAGGGAGAGATCAATTCTTGGTTTTTCAGCAGGCCTGCAAATTATACTTCAGGCTGCGCCCTCGTTCATCGGGGAGTGAAGAGCAATGGGTGGGAATCATTATGTCCCTTCTTAAGGAGGATCCCTGGGCCTTCTCCCTGCCGGATGATTCATCATCATTAGAGTCCGTGGACGAGTTTTTTGCGGCTTTGGCGCTTGTGTATGGGGATCCTGATGGCGTCTCCCTGGCGGAATCCTGACTCCATAGGTATAAACAGGGAGCTTGGGTCGCTGAGGAGTATTGCTCAGAGTTTAGGAGGTGGGCCACTGACACTCAGTGGAATGACCCTGCACTTAGGAGTCAATTTGTGCAGGGTCTGTCTCCAAAGTTGCAGGATACTCTGGTGCAGTATGCCGCCCCAGGTCGCTGGAGGCCACCATGTCCCTTGCCATCCGGGTGGATAGACGCTTAAAGGAGAGACATACACAAAATGTGCCCCCTGTTGTCCTCGCTAGGGAGGAGGACCCACCAGTGAACCCAGGCAGCCCGGTTGTCATTGTTTGAACAGGGTTCTTGCCCTGCACTCACAGGGTTAAGTGTTCGTGGCCTCTTTCTGGATCTGGGAGGGGTATTTATACTCACTCTTTACCAGGGTTCTCTGTCAGCTATACTGTTGTTCTGGTGTGTCTGACCCCTGGTGTGCGTGTATTCTGCGTTGCTTGTTTGATTCCCGTGTATGACCCGGCCTGTTCCCTCACCCTGTACTCCGTCTCTCGCTTTCGTACTACTGTCTTCTCCGGTTCTGACCTCCTGGCTTGGCTATCGTTACTCCGTTACAGTTTGTCCCTATTGTACCGTCTATTGCCCGTTCTGGTTTTCTGACCTATTGCTACGTCCTGACTATCCTTTCTGTCTAAACCCCGTGGTACTGTATTGCTATCTGGTGCTTTGACCCTGGCTTCGTCTGGTTTCTGTCTCTGTCTATGCCCCTTGGTAACATTGCCCCGTAGTTACCTTTCTAGGAGTTTCCCTGCAGCTCCTAGATCTGTGGAGCTTAGGCCACGCCCCCAGCAGTCATGTGCTTCAGGTCCTGATACTCTGTAGCACGCATCGTCACCGCTGCTGCCCTGCTCCACAGGTATCTGTGAGTACTGTCTTTGTACTCAGGACACCCGCACTGGCACAGTGAGCAAGTGCAGTGCGGTGTTCCTGACATTATAGCTGACCATTTCAGTTTTTTTTTTCCCCCTCTGAGAAAAAAAAAAAAAGTGTGTCATCCTCATGGATCCTATACAAGCCTTGGCTGATCAGGTCAAGCACCTGACCCAAATGTTCCACAAACTTAATGTGGAACAGCGCATGATGGCCCAGACCCAGCAACAGTTGGTGGATACGGTACAGGGGGCTGCCTCTACAGGGGATTCTTGTGCTGGGGATAGAGATGTGTCATTGGCATTCCCAGAATCTCCGGTCAAATTGCCAGACCTTTTCTCAGGGGATAAAAAGGAGTTCAGGTCTTTCAGAGAAGGATGCAAGCTTTTTTTTTCTCTGAGGCCCCGCTCTTCCGGGGATGAGTTCCAGAGGGTGGGGGTCGTCATTTCCCTACTTCGGGGGGCTCCACAGGCATGGGCTTTCTCTCTCTCTTCCTCTGCTCCTGAACGCATGTCTGTGAATTTGTTCTTTGAGGCTCTGGGGCACATTTATGATGAGCCTGATAGAGTGCGTCTGGCAGAGGATATGGTGATGAGTGTGACACAGGGAAGGAACTCTGCTGAATGGTTCTGCTCTGAGTTCAGACGCTGGGCAGCGGAGGTCTCCTGGGATGACGCTGCCCTCCGGGGTTTGTTCTGTAGAGGCCTGTCCGAACGTTTGAAAGATGCCCTAGCCCTTCATCCTCCACCGGATTCTTTGGAGGACGCTATGATCCAGGCTGTCCGCATGGACCGTAGGCTGCGGGCAAGAGGGGTCATGCTGCAGGAGACCCCTTTATTCTCCAATCCGAGATACTCTTCATCTAGTCCTGAGCCCATGGAGGTTGGTGCCACGTCATTGGAGGAAAAAGAGAGGAGACACCGAAGAAACAACCAATTGTGCTTTTACTGTGGATCCGCTGGACATTGGAGAAGGAACTGTCCTTCTTGCCCTTCTTCAGTGAAGCCATCAGGAAAACGACTGAGTCTGGGTAACAATCGAGGAGGTTGCCCAGACTCCCAGGTACCCTTTTACTCGCTTACTAAAATTCTGCTTCCGGTGGAACTGGAACTTACAGGCGGTCCGGTTGGGACTACCACCTTTGTTGACTGTGGTTCTTCTATTAATCTGATCGATGCCAAAGTTGTGACTTTTCATAAGATAGGGACAGTCAGGTTAAAAGATCCTGTTAAAATTGTGGCAATTGATTCTTCTCCTATGACCCAGGAGGGAATTTGTTTCATGACTGATACCTTTTCTCTGAAAGTGGGTTCCACTCACGTGGAAAAATTAAGATGTTTTGTCATAAATAATCTGCCGGCTGGACTGATACTGGGTATGCCTTGGCTTCAACGTCACAATCCTACTATTGACTGGGTCACAGGGGAGATCATTCAGTGGGGTTGTATGGCTAATGGTCTATGTTGTAACTTGACAACCCTTGTCACCCCAGTAAAATCTGTGTCAGTGTCGTCTGTCGATCTGGAAGGTATTCCGGAGTGCCTGAAAGATTTTCAAGACGTATTTTCTGAAAGTGAGGCTGAGGCGCTACCACCACATAGACCCTTTGATTGTGCCATTAATCTAGTCCCTGGAGCCAAGTTACCCAAGGCTCGCCTGTTCAATTTGTCCGGGCCCGAACATCTAGCCATGAAGGAGTACATTACTGAGAGTCTCCGCAAAGGGCATATTAGGCCTTCTGTTTCACCTGTGGCAGCGGGCTTCTTTTTTGTTAAGAAAAAAGATGGTGGTTTGCGGCCGTGCCTCGACTTTCGGGAATTAAACAAAATTACTGTGAAAAATACATACCCTCTCCCCCTAATTCCTGATCTACAGTGGGGAAAAAAAGTATTTAGTCAGTCAGCAATAGTGCAAGTTCCACCACTTAAAAAGATGAGAGGCGTCTGTAATTTACATCATAGGTAGACCTCAACTATGGGAGACAAACTGAGAAAAAAAAATCCAGAAAATCACATTGTCTGTTTTGTTTTCATTTTATTTGCATATTATGGTGGAAAATAAGTATTTGGTCAGAAACAAAATTTCATCTCAGTACTTTGTGATATATCCTTTGTTGGCAATGACAGAGGTCAAACGTTTTCTGTAAGTCTTCACAAGGTTGCCACACACTGTTGTTGGTATGTTGGCCCATTCCTCCATGCAGATCTCCTCTAGAGCAGTGATGTTTTTGGCTTTTCGCTTGGCAACACGGACTTTCAACTCCCTCCAAAGGTTTTCTATAGGGTTGAGATCTGGAGACTGGCTAGGCCACTCCAGGACCTTGAAATGCTTCTTACGAAGCCACTCCTTCATTGCCCTGGCGGTGTGCTTTGGATCATTGTCATGTTGAAAGACCCAGCCACGTTTCATCTTCAATGCCCTTGCTGATGGAAGGAGGTTTGCACTCAAAATCTCACGATATATGGCCCCATTCATTCTTTCATGTACCCGGATCAGTCGTCCTGGCCCCTTTGCAGAGAAACAGCCCCAAAGCATGATGTTTCCACCACCATGCTTTACAGTAGGTATGGTGTTTGATGGATGCAAATCAGTATTCTTTTTCCTCCAAACACGACAAGTTGTGTTTCTACCAAACAGTTCCAGTTTGGTTTCATCAGACCATAGGACATTCTCCCAAAACTCCTCTGGATCATCCAAATGCTCTCTAGCAAACTTCAGACGGGCCCGGACATGTACAGGCTTAAGCAGTGGGACACGTCTGGCACTGCAGGATCTGAGTCCATGGTGGCGTAGTGTGTTACTTATGGTAGGCCTTGTTACATTGGTCCCAGCTCTCTGCAGTTCATTCACTAGGTCCAACCGCGTGGTTCTGGGATTTTTGCTCACCGTTCTTGTGATCATTCTGACCCCACAGGGTGGGATTTTGCGTGGAGCACCAGATCGAGGGAGATTATCAGTGGTCTTGTATGTCTTCCATTTTCTAATTATTGCTCCCACAGTTGATTTCTTCACTCCAAGCTGGTTGGCTATTGCAGATACAGTCTTCCCAGCCTGGTGCAGGGCTACAATTTTGTTTCTGGTGTCCTTTGACAGCTCTTTGGTCTTCACCATAGTGGAGTTTGGAGTCAGACTGTTTGAGGGTGTGCACAGGTGTCTTTTTATACTGATAACAAGTTTAAACAGATGCCATTACTACAGGTAATGAGTGGAGGAAAGAGGAGACTCTTAAAGAAGAAGTTACAGGTCTGTGAGAGCCAGAAATCTTGATTGCTTGTTTCTGACCAAATACTTATTTTCCACCATAATATGCAAATAAAATGAAAACAAAACAGACAATGTGATTTTCTGGATTTTTTTTTCTCAGTTTGTCTCCCATAGTTGAGGTCTACCTATGATGTAAATTACAGACGCCTCTCATCTTTTTAAGTGGTGGAACTTGCACTATTGCTGACTGACTAAATACTTTTTTTCCCCACTGTATGTAACCAACTCACCGGGGCCAAGTGGTTCTCTAAACTGGTTTATGTGGGGCATATAACCTTATAAGAGTCCGTGAAGGGGACGAATGGAAAACAGCATTCCTGACGACTGAAGGGCTGTTCGAAAACTTGGTTATGCCCTTTGGTCTCACCAACGCTCCTGCTGTTTTTCAGAATTTTATTAATGTAATTTTCTCTGATTTAATCGGTCGTTTTGTGGTTATCTATTTGGATGACATTCTGGTGTACTCGGTGGACAGTCAATCTCACTTGCACCATTTGCAGATGGTTCTCATGAGACTGAGGGAGAATCATTTGTATGCCAAGCTGGAAAAATGCTCATTTTTCATGCAAGAAGTATCCTTTCTGGGGTTGATTGTGTCAGGAGAGGGATTCCGCATGGATCCTAAGAAAGTCCAGGCTGTTACGGAGTGGGTGCAACCTCATGACTTGAAAGGGTTGCAACGATTTTTGGGCTTTGCCAACTTTTATAGGAAATTTATTAAGGGCTTTTCGCAGGTGGTAAAGCCTCTAACGGACCTCACTCTCAAGGGAGCTGATGTAAAAAATTGGTCTGTAGCTGCAAAAAACTCTTTCATGACTTTAAAAAAGTGCTTCAGCCCCTGTATTGGTACAACCCGACCCGTCAAGACCTTTTGTCGTGGAGGTTGACGCCTCGGAAGTGGGGGTGGGGGCAGTTTTGTCTCAGGGCCCTCCTACCCTTACTAACCTGAGGACTTGCGCCTTCTTCTCTAAAAAATTTTCTTCTGCTGAGAGAAATTACGATGTCGGCAATAGAAAGTTGTTGGCGGTAAAGTTGGCTTTTGAAGAATGGAGGCATTTCCTGGAGGGGTCTGTTCATCCCATTACAGTCATCACTGATCACAAAAATTTGGCCTATATCGAGTCTGCCAAGAGATTGACCCCCAGACAGGCTCGGTGGGCACTTTTTTTTTCTCGTTTTCAGTTTACCATCACATTCCGCCCGGGATCTAAAAACATCAAGGCTGATGCCTTATCCCGAAGCTTTGATTCGGTGTCCCCTCCAGAACCTCCCTCCTCCATTCTTCAGCCAGGAGTAGTGGTGGCCGAAATCTCATCTGAGTTACAGAGAGGGATTTTGGAGGCCCAGGCTCGGGCTCCTGGTGGTAAACCCCCGGGTAAATTGTTTGTACCGGAACGTTTCCATCTCGGACTTATGCAAGAATTTCATGATTCTGTGTTGAGTGCTCATCCTGGGATTGCAGCTACCCAGGGGGCAATTGCGAGGGAATTCTGGTGGCCCTCTATGGTAACAGATATTAAAAAGTTTGTGACTGCATGTGGGGTGTGCGCTCGTTCTAAAAGTTCTCAGGTGCGGCCGGCCGGGGAATTGGTGCCTTTGCCAATGGATTTTATCACAAATCTTCCTCCTTCCAGGGGCAACTCGGTGATATGGGTGGTGGTGGATAGGTTTTCAAAACAAGCTCACTTTGTACCTCTCCCCGCGTTACCATCTGCTGAAACCCTGGCCCGCTTATTTATGCAGCATATAATTAGGTTACATGGAGTGCCTATGAATGTGGTGTCAGACAGAGGGGTACAGTTTGTAGCCAGGTTCTGGCGGGCTTTTTGCAAAAAGCTGGGGATTTCGTTGTCCTTCTCCTCTGCCTACCACCCAGAGTCTAATGGACAGACGGAGCGCACGAACCAATCGTTGGAGCAGATTCTGAGATGCTTGGCCTCTTCCAGGCAGGAGGACTGGTGTGAGGTATTGCCCATGGCAGAGTTTGCATTCAACGGTCGTGTGAGTCAGTCTACTGGGAAGTCTCCTTTTCAGGTCAACTATGGCTTTAACCCACATTTTGGAGAGTTTTCCCGTATGGATTCAGGTTGTCCTGGTGCTGAGGATGTGACACAACGTCTTAGAATTCTTTGGAGGGAGGTTCAGAGGAATATTTCCAAGGCCCAGGAAAACTATAAGCGGTTTGCTGACAGGAGTAGGGGGCCAGGTCCAGCATTTGCAGTAGGGGAGAAGGTGTGGCTATCCACCCGCAATATCAAGCTTAAGATACCGTCTATAAAGCTGGGCCCCAAGTTTATTGGCCCATACAAAGTTGTGGAGGTTGTTAACCCAGTAGCCTACCGACTGCAGCTGCCCACCTCCTTTAAAATTTCTAATGTCTTCCACAGGTCCCTGTTAAAGCCTGTGGGGACGGTGAGAGAGGATCCCTCATCAAATGCTCCGCCAGTGCTGGTAGAGGGGCAGCTGGAGTATGAAGTAGGGCGCATTGTTGACTCCCGGTGGGTGCGCCGGAGACTCCAGTATCTGATACACTGGAAGGGGTACTCTCTGGAGGATCGGTCATGGGTTCCGGCCAGTTCGGTGCATGCCGATCGTCTGGTGCGGGCTTTCCACGCCAGATACCCAGACAAGCCTGGGGGTCCAGTGGCCCCCCATTAAGAGGGGGGTACTGTCATGGTTTGAACAGGGTTCTTGCCCTGCACTCACAGGGTTAAGTGTTCGTGGCCTCTTTCTGGATCTGGGAGGGGTATTTATACTCACTCTTTACCAGGGTTCTCTGTCAGCTATACTGTTGTTCTGGTGTGTCTGACCCCTGGTGTGCGTGTATTCTGCGTTGCTTGTTTGATTCCCATGTATGACCCGGCCTGTTCCCTCACTCTGTACTCCGTCTCTCGCTTTCGTACTACTGTCTTCTCCGGTTCTGACCTCCTGGCTTGGCTATCGTTACTCCGTTACAGTTTGTCCCTATTGTACCGTCTATTGCCCGTTCTGGTTTTCTGACCTATTGCTACGTCCTGACTATCCTTTCTGTCTAAACCCCGTGGTACTGTATTGCTATCTGGTGCTTTGACCCTGGCTTCGTCTGGTTTCTGTCTCTGTCTATGCCCCTTGGTAACATTGCCCCGCAGTTACCTTTCTAGGAGTTTCCCTGCAGCTCCTAGATCTGTGGAGCTTAGGCCACGCCCCCAGCAGTCATGTGCTTCAGGTCCTGATACTCTGAAGCACGCATCATCACTGCTGCTGCCCTGCTCCACCGGTATCTGTGAGTACTGTCTTTGTAATCAGGACACCCGCACTGGCACAGTGAGCAAGTGCAGTGCGGTGTTCCTGACACCGGTGTTGTTGATTCAAAAGGGGGGTTGTCTGCGGCTCGCCATGTTGGGGGGTATGCTTTTCCTGTGGGAAGCCGGGCCATTTCATGGGAGCCTGCCCAGTGCATGCCAAGTCTCCAGACGAACCCATGCAATTAGGAGGATCCAGTTTGTGTACAGGGCTGCCTAATGTTCAGGGAGTGGTGTCGGCATGTTTCTACTGAGGGCAGACTGGTCATGTCCTTAAGGCTTGCCCTACGCACACCAAATTATCTATGCCATCTCAGAAGCCACATTCCCCTGGTTGCTTGGAGGGAGGCGACCAGGGAGTGTATATTTCCTCCATTTTGCTCTCCCAAGGTACTATGTCAGCGGAGGTGTTGGCTGGCGGGGTACCGGAGGTGATACGGTGCTTGTGGACAGCGGAGCAGGAGTCAGTCTCGTGGATGCTCACTTTGTCCAGACTCATGTCCTGAGGTATAGGATGCTAGCCCAACCTATAAGCGTCCAGGCCATTAACTCTGTTCCACTGAGCCAGGGGAGCTTGACTAAAGTCGTAGAAAATATCCATCTGCGGATAGAACATCATGAGGAGTCCTTGGTATGCTACGTCTTGGAGGGAATGCCGGTGCCTATCTTTTTAGGCCTCCCTTGGCTGAAAAAACACAACCCGGTAATAGATTGGTAGGCTAGGGAAGTAGTCAGCTGGGGGCAGTCGTGTGAGGGCTACTGCCTAGGGGCTACTGTCTCTGCCGTCTCTCTGCAACTGACCCCTTCCTCTCCCGTGAGAGCAGCCGAGGTGCTGCAGGAGAGTAGGGGAAAGTCTCAACCCTCGCCATTAGCCAACCCTGGGAGACGCAGACCTCATGATGGAAGGGGTTGGAGGGTGGTGAGCCCCTTGGTGAATTGCAGGGGTGTGAGTGTAGTGACACAGGGGGACGCCTCTGTTGTCAGTTCCAGTAAGAGTTCACCGTATTGTGACAAACTAATGTGTGGCAATAAACGTTCAGGTCCGGACCTGTGTGTGAACGAGCATGTATGGGTGGCCACCCAAAAAAATCCAGTAGAAGTGTGTTGCGAAGTCTTGCCAGTTCGAGTTACCCCCAAACATACACATACACAATTCGTTCCCCAGGTCGGCGCTTTGGAGATGTGTGGTGCCTCCAGAACATACATTGCCCGTTTGTCATGAACCTGAAGTTCAGGTAGTGGCTGGGGTGAACTCTGGATCTGGGCGTCCCCTCTGTAGGTGGTTCCTTTATGTGGAGCAGTCTTGAGGGTCCAGAGGCCCCTCATTGAGGGAGGGTACTGTCACGATCCATGCTGGATTGTGGCAGATAAAAGCACATGTACCCTTTTTTTTCTTTACTCTGTTTGCTTAAAGTTAGTTTTGCCCTCGGTGGCCATTAGGGTCATTACACAGTGGTGTCTTTAGTTCTAGTTTTGCCCCCGGTGGTGGCTAGTATTATTACACGGGAATCAGTAGCAGGTGTGATTGCTCTGGCTCTCTCCTATAAAGGAGAGTCAGGTGGTCTCACTCACTGTTGGTGATATTGGTCATTTCCAACCATCTTTGGTGGAGGAAGGAGCTAGAGAAGAGTTCCTTGCAGCTCAGTCAGAGTCCTGGTGTGGAAGGAGCAGCAGTGAGGAGTTCCTTGCAGCTCTGACTGAGCTTTGGTGAAGTAGCAGCTATTCAGGAGGACAGCTGCACTCAGGAGCTGGACTCTGTTGCTGGGAGTGATAGCAACAGAGCAAAGCTAAGTGGTTTTTCCCTGTTTGTAACTTTCCTTATGTGTGTTTTAGTGCAGTGGTGGGATTAGTTTCTGCACCATCCAATTCATTAGAAAGGGATAGGTGCAAGGCGAGCTAGGGTTTTTAGGTATCCTGCTCGTCGCCAGGTGCGAAACCTGCCTAGGGACTGTCAGGAGTGTAGAGACACTGACTCAGGGGAGTGCAGGAGGTCTCCACGTCCCCATTTCCTATTGCAGGGCCCTCCATTGTATCAGTTTCCCTGGTGTTTCCCTTATCTCTGTAAATTCGCCCTGCTGGAGGCGGTGTATCCAGATACACGTGTATCTATTGAAATTTGCCTGCTGGAGGCGGTGTATCCGGCTGCACGTTTCATTGTTTAAATTCGCCCTGCTGGAGGCGGTGTATCCAGGGTCATGGGTGTCATAGAAATTCGCCCTGCTGAGGCAGAGTATCCAGTCACTCGTGACATCACACTCCTACTCTTCATCCCCTTAGACCCGCCGTGGTCATCACGCACCAGATCGGCATCATAAGAGGTCTAAACACTCTGTCCATAGGCCCTCATCCCATAGACATGGTCAATCTCGGTCCTCGAGGCTTGGCTCTCCATCTTCAGTGTCGGAGGTGTCCAGTGCGTCTGAGAGCCCCGAGCATGTTCATCGTCCTACTCCTGAACGCAGAGAGTTGAGGGCTCACTCAAGGACTTCCAGCTTGGTCGCTACAAGTCATGGCAATTTCCAGGCGGCTTATCCTGGAGCTGGAGTTCCTCCATCGTTGGGAGTCCCTCCTCCGGCAGCAGATTGGGGTGAGTGTTCCTTGTCTGGGTTGCAAAATGTGGATGGTGCTTCTATTGTCTCGACGCTGCTCCAACCAGTATGGGGAGGGAAGGTACTAGAGCTGATTCCTCACTAGCGGGAGTACATAAGGACACCATGTTTTGTGGGGTGAGTGCTCTTGGGTCACACGTAGATGATGAGACAAAAAATTAAAATTGGAACAATCATTATATTGATATTTGGGCATTGATTTCAGTGGATCAACACACGGTTGATAAGGAAAAGTGACCGGCTGAGAGGTTTTCCGGCCGAGTACGCCAAAAAGTGGCAAAAACCATGAATAACTGGTTACAGGCATTTGCTGTTTTAGGTTGCATTATGAGGCAGAGGCATCCAAACCGTTGTTCAGAATTGTTTATATACCAGGATATGATTTACAATTCCTACAACGCGCATGGGGGGTCCGCTTGGTGGCGGTACGACGAAGAATTTAGGAGACGGTTGGCTTTGCACCCGGACATAGGTTGGGGCGTGAAAGCAACTGAGGTTTGGCTGCACCTTATGATGACACAAAAACAATACCCCTTTCCAGCAGCGACTACTGGACAAAGCTCGACAGGCCCGAATTCAGTGGTCGTACGTAGACCCGGTGCCTGTTGGTTGTTTAATGAGGGACATTGTCGATTTTATGGCCTCTGCAAATTCAAACATGAATGCCCTGCATGTGGAGGTTCTCACCCAGCAGCAAAGTGTCCCCGTCCAGTTGGAAAGCTGCCAGTTAAGCCGCAGCAAAGTGAATGCAAGGACACGGTGAACGTGGTCACGATGGGACCGTGGCTAGACCTGTATCCTAACAAGGAGGCAGCTGGTCAATTGCGTTTTGGGTTTTCAGATGGGTTTTTCATCCCGTTTACATTGCAAAGTTCCCCGAGTTTTCCGTCTAATTTAAAATCTGCTCGTGAGCATCCTGAGGTCCTTGTTGCTTAAATTCAAAAGGAAGTAGCTCTTGGCAGGATGGCTGACCCCTTTTTAGTTCTGCCATTTCAGAATTTCAGAGTGTCATCTTTGGGCGTCGTTCTGAAAAAAGATCCGGGTTTGTTTCGCCTTATTTACCATTTATCACATCCTAAGGGTTTTTCGGTCAATGATGGCATCTGAGGATGCGTCAGTGACTTATGCATCTTTTGATAGGGCGGTTGCATTGGTCAGAGAGGTGGGTGAGGGGGCCTGGTTGGCAAAATCAGACATTGATTCTGCTTTTCGATTGTTACCGGTGCATCCGGATTGCTTTCATCTTTTAGGTTGTCAGGTTTAGGGTGAATACTACTACGATATGTGCCTCCCTATGGGATGTTCCATCTCTTGTTATTATTTTGATTTTTTCAGCTCTTTCTTAGAGTGGGTGGTGAGATGGGAATCTGGAAGCTGAACCGTTACTCATTACCTAGACGATTTCCTTTTTGTTGGTTCTCAGAATTTGGATTTATGTTTCAGATTGCTTACAATGTTCACATCAATTGCACAAGAATTTGGCGTACCTCTGTCACCGGAGAAGACCATCGGGCTGGTTCAGAATTTGTCGTTTTAAAGCATTGAGATCGATACGGTAGAAATGGTTTATCGATTACCCAGTGAAAAGATTCAAAAATTGGTGTCGTTGATTGAAGGGTTCATGGCGGTTCGGAAGGTTATGCTTTTACAGATGCAATCTTTGTTGGGCCTGTTGGTTTTTGTGAGTAGAGTCATGCCAGTGGGCAGGGTTTTTTCTCGGCGGTTGTCGTTGGCTACCAAAGGCATGTCTAACTCACACCAAAGGGTGCGGATTACAAGGGCCTTGAAGGTGGATTTGGAGGTGTGGTTTTCCTTTTTGTGATCGTTTAATGGTCACACTTGTTTAATGTTGCCTCATCATACGGCGAAGGATTTGGGATTGTTTATGGCAGGGGACCCTGTCGCTGGTTTTCTTGCAGTTTTTGGAAATCGCATGTGCCGGGATTTTTGGCCGGAGTCTTAGCGTCGATCGGGTTGGTGTCACGATATGATCCTGTGTGAGATTTTCCCTATTGTCGACTCGTTTGAACTGTGGGGCGAATTGTTGTGCAACCATGAAATTCACTTGCAAACGGACAACTTTGGCTTCGGGCCCATTTGGTTCAGGAACTCGATGCCTCAATGTTTAATTTCTTCCTCTATTCTGATTCACAGGTTTTCTCAGAGATTTTTCCCAATGCTCCCCCAGTGGGGCTCCTTTGCCCATCGCTCCTGTGGGATGTGGTCGCGAGCAGCTGATGTCGCTCGTCCATTCTTCAGTGTCTCCGTCAACTTGGCAAGCTTACGGTAAGGCTTGGGAAGAATGGTGTCTATTGACAGGTCACAGACCGGTTCAGGCTTGTGAGCATTCGCGGTTACAAGTTACGATTGAATATCTATGTCAGCTACACAATAAGGGTTTGTCGGGTACTTCAGTACAGCAAAGTTTGTCGGGTTTGGCTTTTCATTTTCAGCTGGTAGGTTGGGCGGATGTTACAAAATCCTTTATTATTAGGCAGGCCGTTAAAGGTTGGAGGAGGATTCAGTCAAGCAATGAGTGCAGGCGCCCCATTTCTCTTGTTTTACTTGGGCGCATCATAGCTTGTACGGAAAATGTGTGTAGTTCTTCTTTTGAATCAACCCTTATATCCGTGGCTTTTGGTTTGGCATTTTTTGAGGCTTTAAGAATTAGTGAGTTGGTTCCGCGGTAGAAGTTTAGCTTGGGGTGTGGTTTGTTACTTGAGGACGTGGTTTTTCTGGAAGCAGCAGTTCGTGTTAGGATTCAAAGATCAAAGACTGACCCGTTGAGTCAGGGTACGTGGGTCTTGTTGCATGCTTTGAACCCCCCGATGTGTCCGGTTGCGTTACTTACTGCATATGCGGCTATTAGGCAAGGGGGCAGTTTTTTCTTAACTCATGCAGATTTTTCACCTTTAACTAGGTACCAATTTCTGGTCGTATTTAACAAATGCTTATCGGGTGTGGGATTTGTGGCTGGTGACTATGGAACTCATTCATTCCTCATTGGAGCTGCCACCGAGGCTGCTAAGGCAGGTTTGCCTGATGCTGATGTACAGAGGATAGGGAGGTGGCGTTCAGTGTGCTTTGCTCAATATATTTGTCCAAATTTGTTATACTAACATTTTATTTTACCCACAGATGCTGTTAGACCAACTGTCTGGTTGCTTGGACACTCGTATATGTTTTGGGCAGCGCATCGGGCCAGGTGCCATCCAGGTGGGAGGCACCTGGGCTTTCGCGATGTGACCTTTATGTGGCGGGGCATCAGGGGCTTGCAATGGCCGCAAGTCTTACCGGAGGTGGTGACCATCACATGAGGAGCCCGAGGGCCGGTAATATTCGTCCTACATGCGGGGGGAAATGACCTGTGTTCGTACAAGGTGGCGGAGCTCATAACCATGATGCGGGTGGATATTGAATGTTTCCATAGTTTTTTTCCGGAATTGGTTCTGGTCTGGTCCGAAATCGTTCCGAGGGCAGTGTGGCAAGGAGCCAGAGATGGGATGGCCATCAAACGCATTAGGAGGACAATTAATGCTTGCGTTTCCGAGTTCGTGCGTGAGAGATTTGGAGTTGTCATCAGACAGGCAATTGGAAGGGGAGAACGCGGCTCTATTAAGGCCAGATGGGGTGCATTTGAATGATATCGGGCTCGATATCTTCTTATCTTGGCTTCAAGATGGGGTGGAGCAAGCATTACTATTGAGGCACAAGGTTATGGCTCGCTGGCTGACTTGCCTGTGAATATGCAGCAGGGCATTAGGCAGCGAGCGCATTTTAAGAAAGTTAGGTGCCATTCAAATGGTTGTTAAAATAAAAAAAACACTTAATAAAAGCTGTGACCGACCTTCACCCATCATTTTGGTATCCAAGTCTGTTTTGTTGAGGTTGGTGGGTGGGGAAGTGCACCAGTGGGTTTAGCCCTTAGGTCGCCGCAGTCAAAAAGCCCAGGCCAGGCATCCCTTACCGCCCAAACTGCAGACCTGCCACCGCTGCTGGTCACAGCTAGAGTTGTGGCTGAGGATGTCATGCTGCTCATAGTTGTTTCACTCCATGTCTTTGTGGCAAGCTACAATGTAACCTCCTCATCTTCCTCCTCCACCTCCTCTGCTGAGCTAATCAGCTGCATGACTCTGGTTCACAATAAGTGGAATCTGCAACTTCATCATCATCCTCTCTGCTCTCCCACATCTCACCCTGAGAGTCACCCTCCTCCTCTTCCTGTCCTGAAAGTACAATACAGTCCACGTGTGCCTCAGGTATTTGACTCTCATCAGGATCATGTCTACTCCCTGGGGGTTAAAGTCTGGTGATGAGGGTTTGGATTCTGCTCAGAATCTGCTGTCAGGACTCTGGATTCTCTGTTCATCTGTGTGTTTTATTGCCCTTTTTCAAGATGGCGTCTGCTGCCTCGCCTCTGCTCATGTGATTCGCCATCCCTGTCCTTATAACCCTGGTTTGCCTTCCAGTCCATGCTTGTGTATTCTGCTTGAATCCCTGGCTCTGTGCTGCAAGAGACTGCTCCTCTCCAATAGATCCGGTTCAGCCCTTCCAGCAAACTTCTCAAGTTCTCAGTAGCAAGCTGAGTGTGAGTTCCTCCGCATCTGCATCTGTCTCTATCTGCCTGCTTAGGACACGCAAGCTCGGCCTACTTCAGCTAACCTAGTTGGTGTGCAGTGGCAGTATTTGTGACTGTTCTGGACTTCCTAATAGACTACCAGCCCTGTTGTGAACTGTGTCTTCTGAACGGCTTTCCCTAGTGTGTGCCTCACCCAAGAGACTTTGCCTGCAGCAGTGCTGCATATGAACTACTTCACTATCTCCATGTTTGCTGTGTTTTTGGACTGTTGCTCACTTGCTGCAACTGCGTTTATTAGTGTAAATACAGACTTGTTACCGTACTTCTGTTCAGTTTACTCATTGTTTCAAGCCAAGAGGTTCCTGAGTGTTACACTATAATTGTTACACCTACTTAGTCTGGCCCCGGATCCAAATGAAAAAAAATTTGAGCATCTGTGCAGATGCTTTCCTTCTCTTGAGTCTGTGAATCTTTGGAGCAGATCTCTGATGCCAATGGAATAGAATGTGTGAACAGCTCTGTAGACTTGCACATCTATGGTTCCCCACTGTCAGTTGGGTGGTTGGAGAGCTGTGATACGGGGGAAACAAGGGTAATTGGGGTGTCACCTCTGAGGTGTCTCACACTGTGTGTGATATTAAGGTGGAGGAAGAGTAGGAGAAGCCACTTGATGCAGCACTTGCTATCTACTAGAGCACATGCTCTTTCTGGCGCTCATCTACAAGACATAGATGAGGGCATCCCGCAAGCACTCTGTCTCGGGGTAACCCTGGACTCTGATCTCCTCTTCAAAACACATATCCATGCCATTTCTACTGCCAGATGACAATAACTCAAAAATATTTCCTTGATCTGTACATTCCTTAATCAAGAATCTGCAAAAACCCTAGTCCATGCACTCTTTGTGCCCTCCCTTCTAACAGTCTCGCACCCCTCCATTTTTTCTTAAACTATGCTGCCCAACTAATCCATCTATCCTCCACTATATCCCAGCCTCTCTTCTCTGTCAATCTCTTCATTGGCTCCCCATTACCCAGAAACTCCAGTTCAAAACCATAATCATGACATACAAAGCCATCCACAACCTGTGTCCTCCATACATTTGTGACTTAATCTCCCGGTACTTACCTGCGCGCAACCTCCAATCCTGACAAGATCTCCTTCTCTACTCCCCTGGTATCTCCTCTTCCCACAACAGCATACAAAATTTATCCCTTACATCCTCTCTGTTATAGAACTCTCTACTCCAACATATCATACTCTTGCCTTCCATGGGAACCTTCAAAAGGAATCTGAGGAACCACCTCTTACATCAAGCTTACAATCTATAGTAATAATCGTTCCACCATACCGCTGAACAAGCAGCTCTACAGTCACCTATTGTATCCTCACACTGCCCTTGAAATGTTTCCACACCAAGTTGGGTCTCCTTCATGTTAATTGCCTGTAACAGTAGGGCTCCAAGACCAGCAAGCCAGCACTTACTTTTGGTTAACTACATGTGTTACTATCCTTAAATTTTTATAACATTTGTGGTCTAACAATCTGGTATTTGTGCTGAGCAAAAAAGTGTGTGACTGAGCAAAAAAGCAGTTTGAGCTTTTGAATGTGGGCTCCTAGCAAACTAGGCTTATACCGCTCCCTCACCCACCTTGTCTTAACTGAAACTTAAATTCAAAGCTATAAATGCTGACCCAGACCCTGATACCTCATGCATGGCCCATGGCTGAATACTTCTGTGCCATTATAAAATGTTCTACTGTGGATCATTTGATGCCACTTTTCCTGGTGTCTGTCCTTAATTTTTAGAAATGTTTAGTCTCCAAGTTGGGCCTCCTTCATGTTTGCTGCCTGAATTTGACAGACCTGTCAGCGCACCAGGCCTACATCTGTCACTCATCCACCTGTTAGTGATCATTGTTTAAGCTAGAAATGCTGGTCCAAGCCCTGTGCCAGAACCTGTCCCATGCATCCATGCTGCGCACTTGTACTATTTGTACTCTGAGTCAGTTCATGCCACTTTTCCTGGTGTCTGTCTGTTCCTAATTTGAGCTGTTTGGGAAGCTTTTGTCCCTCCCTGAAAGAATTGTCTGTGAGTTTGATTTTGCCTCCCATTGAATGAGATCCAGGTACGTTCGATAAACCGTCCGGCAAATATCGGGACGTTTTAAAGGCTTCCCCTGACTGGTGTCCAGTGGTTGGGACCCAGTCCTTGTCTGCCCTTATTCACACAGACGTCAACTTTGACACATGATAAGGTTTTTAATATTAGACAGTGTAGGACCGCCCCGACCACAGAGTTACCTTGTCGATGGTGGGACGGCTTTTATGCTATGTTTGATCAAATACAGTATTACTAAGAACTCTGTATGATTTAAATTCACTTTTGCTTTTTACTTATTTAATTACAGCAGGGTTTTTTTCATTTTGTCTTTTGTAGGTTTTGTATGCTTTTTGGCCATGTGAACATGCAATTATATGCTGCATGTGTACCAACTTAAACCAAGCTCAATTTTTGTGTTTTTTCTCTGTCAGAGCACCAGGCCTACATCTGTCACTCATCCACCTGTTAGTGATCATTGTTTAAGCTAGAAATGCTGGTCAAAGCCCTGTGTCAGAACCTGCCCCATGCATCCATGCTGCGCACTTGTACTATTTGTACTCTGAGTCAGCTCATGCCACTTTTCCTGGTGTCTGTCTGTTCCTAATTTGAACTGTTTGGGAAGCTTTTGTCCTTCCCTGAAGGAATTGTCTGTGAGTTTGATTTTGCCTCCCATTGAATGAGATCCGGGTACGTTCGACAAACCGTTCGGCAAATATCGGGATGTTTGCCTAACCGAACCTTCGCTCATCTCTAGTGTTGGCGTGTCTTCACATATATATATAAAAAGAAAAAGAGAATTAGCTTCATAAAGCAACAAGTTTTAGAAGAAAAAATAACTGCCAGGGTTTCTTCATGGGAGTTACTGCAATTTTTTTTTTTTACCACTTAAAAAATTAGAAGACTATACAAGTTTGGTATCTTTGTAATTGTACTGACCTAGAGAATCATATTGTCAGGATATTTTATAGCACAATAGACATCATAAAAGCAAAAAGCAAATCCCCAAAAACAATTGTGGAATTGCATTTTTTTCCTCACAATTTTATCGGACTTGGAATTTTTGAGCATTTATTTAAATAAAATAAAAGTTATGCGACTTTTGGAGAAATGGGTGGAATAAGCGAAAGCACAAAAATGGGAACTCACCTAGTCTGGAATAGGTTAAATTTCATTCTACAAGATGAGTTTCATATACAATCTGATATAGTTATAAGCCTTTTAGAAGATCAATGATCCTCATACATATGCATAAATCTAGAAATGCCACAAACCATTACAGTTTATGCCACAGGCTGGATTGCTTCATCTTGTTGTCTTCTACATGTAATTGATGTGTTGTTAATATTGTCATTAATCGTTGCATTGCGCAATTCTCTTCTATAGAGAAGAAAAAAAAACCTGTTGAAATCAGAGCTTTAATTTCTAGTCTCGCCTGTAAGTTTTGTGTGAAATATAACATTTCTAATGTTTCTGTATTTCTGACTTGCTTCATGTACATGTCCTCGCTTCTTCCTCTGCCCTTTAATTTAATGCAGATCAGTGAATTAGATTTCCCTTGCAAGTGGCAGCAGAGGACAAGGCTACTGCTCTGCTTACTGTAGCTTCCGTATTTCTCTTTCAATGTTTTTTTCTAATTGAAATGATTAATATTTAAAGTCTCATAATTAGCATTTGTAAAACCAATTTCTCCGCTGGTCCCCACATTCTTTTGATGTGCAAAATCTGTATGTGACCGTAGAAATTCAACTGCAATACTGTCAATTAAAAAAGATACTGTATGTATAAGAAATAAATCTGCTACTAATGCCTCTTCAGTAGAACATCTTCAAATTGGAATCTACAACCAAATCATATACTCAATGAAACTCATAATATATTCTAAAAATTAGCAGTTCACAGTCATTTGTTGTGTGATTTTAGAAAATAGCAAAAACTGAAACATTAGGCTCGTTTGTACCGCCATGTCAAGACCCAAAGAGACATTTAGGCTAAGTGCACACGTACCGGAACTCTCGCGGAAATTACCGCGAGAATTCCGGAAATTCCAGTCCGCGGGAAAATCGCATTTTAAATTCCCGCGCTTTTCCGGCGGAAAAACTAGCATTTCGCAAGCATAATTAGCTTGCAAAATGCTAGCGTTCTCCAAGCGATCTGTAGCATCGCTTGGAAAACTGATTGACAGGTTGGTCACACTCGTCAAACATAGTGTTTGACGAGTGTGACCAACTTTTTACTACTGAGGCCGCCTATGCGGCATCAGTAGTAAAAGATAGAATGTAAAAAAAAAATAAAAAACGGTGTTATTCTCACCCTCCGACGTCCCGCGCATCCGTTCCCAGTAATCCTTTGCGAAAATGCCCGCGATTACGTCAGTTCTCGCGGGATCGCGACGTCTCTCGGTAATTCGCGATGACGTCGCGCGAATGACCGCGAGACTTCGCGATCCCGCGAGAAGGGACGTCATCGCGAGCATTTTCGCAAAGGACTACTGGGAACGAGAGCGTGAAGAGAAGCGGGAAGGCTGCGCGGGACGTCGGAGGGTGAGAATAACAATATTTTTTATTTTAAATTCTATTTTTTACAGGGATATGGTACCCAAAGCCTGGAGGACAGTCTCCTCTCCTCCGGACCATGTGTACCATCCGCAATTGTTCTGCTTACTTTCCGCATGGTGTGCACAGCCACATGCGGGAAATAAGCAGAACAATGCATTCCTATGGGTGCGGGATCGCCGCGATTCCGCAAATTAATGAGCATGCTGCGGTTTTTACCGCGAAGCGATTCCGCCGCGGTAAAAACCGCAGCATTAGCACAGCATTGCGGAATCCCATAGGAATGCATGGAATGCTTATTTTTCGCGTTTTTGCGGCAAAATCGCGCGGTTAAAACCGCCGCGGAAACGCGAAAAAAACGCCACGTGTGAACTCAGCCTTAGGCAAGTTTAGTAAAAAGAAGAGCAGTCTCAATAATTAGACCATTTTAACTTTTATTGTCTTTGCCATAAAATTTGCTAGTAAGAAAATAAAGCGTGCAAATGTCAATCATCTTGGATTTATCAGTTGTGAAGCAGAGCTAAATGATTTTGCAATTGGTACATACCACTTCACTTGAGCATCCTGGCCCATATTTTCCATCAGTATTTGTAGATCAAGGAAAAATTATCAGCCCACTTTCACGTGGCAGGACTTTGGTCAATATTGTGCAGCAGTATTTGTGAGCCCAAGCCAGGAGGTTGAAAATACAGAAAGGATAAGAGTATTTCCATTTCTTTCCGTAATCTCCACTCCTGGTTTTGAACATTTAAGGGGAATCTGTCACAATCTAATACATAATCTAAGAGCAGCATGATGTAGGGTCAGAGATCATAATGCACTGATAGGATGCAGAAGACCTCCATGATAAAGGCCGATGCATCCCCTCCCCATTATCATGGGGGTCTTTTGCGTCCCGCTAGTGAATTGGTAGTCTGACCTGGAGTTGGCAATTTTGTTTTCTGTGATTTTTCTTGAAGTCAAAATATGGCATTACATATTTCTTAAATATGTTTTCCCCTACTTTATTAGGTTTTATGAATAGATACAGATTGGTGTAATAAAAACAATATCACTCCTGTTTGATACTTTGTACCCAATTTATCTCAGTGTTTCGCTTATTACTGGGAAGGTAAAGGGGTGGTCGTCCCATGCCCATGCGAAAGGAAGGGCCAAGACAGAGCAATCGCCACTTAGAACTGTATGGTATGTACAGAGCAGAAATATCATTCAATCCTGCAGTAAAGCACAGAAACATTGTCTCCCTACTCTACCACTCTCCATTCTGTAGGTCTCAGCTCATTTTAAACATGCAGCCTACAGAAAGTCAGGATGATGCACTGGATGTCAAAGTCCTGGAGCAATCAAAGCTACATAGTGTTCATGCCCCAGAGCGATAGAGATCATGGTGGGGAGCTGTAGGACTTCATTCTGTGTGGGGAGCTGTGGTGGCATTATTCTATGTGTGAGAAGGCTGTGTGTCGGAGATCATACTGTGTGTGGGGAGCTGTAGGAGTTCATACTGTGTGGGGAGCTGTGTTGGCATTATTCTATGTGTGGAGAGGCTGTGTGTGAACATACTTTTAGTTGGGATCATATTATGTTTAGGGGATCATACTCTATATGGAAACATGTAAAACATGGAAACTCCTGTCAGGCATCATAGCCACCAAGCTACAGAACCATATGAACTAGTACATGAATCCAGCTCTGAAAGGCATCGGGACCGACACCAGAGGCTCTAAGCACCAGCTACTAGTAGATAGAGCAGTCGCTCAAGACTCAAGATCCAGACAGACCAACCTCAGCACAGGAAAGCCTATGACTCAAAGCCACACACATGGATCTGTGAATGCTTGGCTCTCTACAATGTCAACATGACCGCATATGGCGACTTCAGTTTTACCTTCTCCTCGATACCTCGCCGCCTCCTATCATCCCCCTCTTTCCCTTCTCCTGAGAATAAGACAAGGTACAATTTAAATTCTTTGGATAATTTTGGCCACAGCGGCCAATTTTATTAACAAACATTAACAATAAACATTAAATAATTCAAAATTATGAGGGGAGGGTTCTTGGAGCTAGAAAGATCTGGCTATAAACTTATTTCCACCATGTTACCCCCAGCCGTCCAGCCCAGCTCGAGGGCACCGTAACTCCCCTTCTGGGAGACCAACCACCATAGCTCCCGAGGTAAAACCCCGTCCAGAGCCCATACCCAAAAGCCAGATACCCCATACCATTTTAAACTGTTGGGAATGTTACTTCCGAATCCTTCCCCGACCAATCACCGTCAACTCCAAGAACCCCACCCCCCGCCCCACAGCCACTGTGACAACAGCAACAACAGCGCCTCATATAGACCCTGACAAGAATCTATATACCGATCACCTTTTTTTTTTTTTTTAAAACGTACATCCCCTAGCAGCCCCCAACATGCTACCCAAAACAGGGAGGGTGGGTGGGACTTCTCTCCTCTGCTCCTGGCTGGTGAGTGCGGTTTTTCCCGCACTTTTTCCCTAATACAGGCTGCCCCCACCTTAAACCCCTCCCCCGGCCCCCGTCCCGGCCAACCATTTCAAACTGGCACAACACCAGTTCTAAAACTTCCCGCCCATGGCAGTCATGGGGGGCTTCCCCTAGGCTGTGCCTTTCCCCAGCCCCCTTCTTGACCGCATATGGCGACTTCAGTTTTACCTTCTCCTCGATACCTCGCCACCTCCTATCATCCCCCTCTTTCCCTTCTCCTGAGAATAAGACAAGGTACAATTTAAATTCTTTGGATAATTTTGGCCACAGCGGCCAATTTTATTAACAAACATTAACAATAAACATTAAATAATTCAAAATTATGAGGGGAGGGTTCTTGGAGCTAGAAAGATCTGGCTATAAACTTATTTCCACCATGTTACCCCCAGCCATCCAGCCCAGCTCGAGGGCACCGTAACTCCCCTTCTGGGAGACCAACCACCATAGCTCCCGAGGTAAAACCCCGTCCAGAGCCCATACCCAAAAGCCAGATCCCCCATACCATTTTAAACTGTCGGGAATGTTACTTCCGAATCCTTCCCCGACCAATCACCGTCAACTCCAAGAACCCCACCCCCCGCTAACCACGAACAGCCCTGACCACCTCAGGCTCGTGAGTGCCCCAAAACCACCAAGGCCCTCTCGATCCCCTCCTGTATTGACAGTGCCCATAAATCAATACCAATAGAATTTAAATAAACCCCATCGGCCAACCAAAAATTACCGGCACCTGTCTCCAATTCAAAGTGACGAACACTAATGCCCCCATTCCTGGACACAAATGCCGACACCGCACGATTCAATTTTACCCTTGCCCTGTTAATCCCTTTCAACTATCTCGCTTGCCTCCACCTCTGTCTGGGTACTACATCCGACCATACCGTCACCACGTTCGGGAACGATGTCCACAACCTCAAAAAATCGGAACGTATGTCCCTAATTAATTCTCTCACCGGCCTGACCCCTAAATCATTGCCCCCCACATGGAAAACAATAATGTCGGGGGTTCTATCCAAGCGAGCGGACTTGGTTAACTCCAGGAGCACCCTGCTCCATACCATTCCTCGGAAACCCAACCAACGGACCAGCACCTGCTCCCTCCCAAAGCCCAATTGCCTACCATCTGGCCTCGCGTCGGCTCGTAGCGCACCCCAATAAACGTAAGAGTGTCCGAATATCCAGGCAAGAAAGGGGTCGCCACCTGAAAAAACACAACAGAATATAGAAAAAACACATCCCAGGACATGCAAACCACAAAGCTAACGCCGAACATACAGTAAATACCGATCCGACTGCCACCTGCCAATCCTCCTAATCGCATCAGCCCCCAACCCAAGGCTGTCCGCTTCAGTCGCAGCACCGATCCTAAATGAATGAGACCCATACATGTCCTGGGGAAGGCCCAACTCTACCAATCCCTTCTTCAAAACCGCAATGAACTGGAACCGAGACAAATAGGTGCCGTCCGCATGGCACAAGAGAGGAGCCGTCCTACCCGCCCATATGCCCCAATACGTTTCCAAACAGCCACGTGGGCACATTAATGCCCCTTCAACTCGCCCCAAAACTACCCATCTGCCCCTACCCTGTTGATCAGTTTTTAAACGCCGAATCCAAAAAACAATGCCCCCTGCCCAAAATTCCACATCTTCTGCCAACACCCCTCCCGCCGAAACCCTGCTGCCTGACACCACCTCGCCAATGCGCATTGCCCCAAAAAAGGCCAAAGAAAAAGCCAGCCGAAACAGGGACAACTCAAAAACTGACGTGCAAATACCCCCAAGGACTCTGCCTAAGCCTTCCAACGTACTAAACGAAATAGGCCTTCGTTTGTCGCCGGCTTTGTCACCCCTACGAAACCCTTTTAACGCCTGACTCACTAAGAAGCTCTTCGTAACGTCCCCCACCCCTTGCAACTTGAAACCGAAAGCTAAACCCGCTACAAACTTGTTTACCTTAGCAGCAGACCAACCGCTGTCAGCTGCCTTCCCAATTAAAAACAATACCGCCAACATCCTATCCTCATCACTTTCGACCCCACCCCACTCTGCCAACCAACTCTGCCATACTCGCCACGAAGAATCGTAGGCCGACCATGTCTGCTGCGATAAGGATTCCCGAATCAGTCTTCCTGCTCTTCCGTAATTACCTTCCACAGAAAGGAAGGGCATTCCACGCCCGTGGCATCCGCTCCTGGCGCCAATTCTCGAAAACGCCCCCACTGAAAACGAGACAAAGAGTCTGCTATTGAATTCGTAACCCCGGGCACATGCACTGCAGAAATCCCTGCGTTCAAATCCAGACATCGAAGAACCAAAACCCTAACCAATCTAACTACGGGGGGAGAGGAGGCCGACAAACTGTTAATGACCGCTACAACACTCGCGTTGTCGCAATGAAAGCGCACTCTCCTATTTTCGAACATGGGACCCCACACCAAAACAGCTACCACAATAGGAAACAGCTCCAATAGTGCCAAGTTTTTGGTAAGGCCCAACAACTTCCACGCCTGAGGCCACCGCCCCACACTCCACCTTCCCTTACAGTAGGCGCCGTAACCAGAGCTGCCTGCTGCATCCGTAAATATTTCAAAATCAAAATTGCTCAATGTATCCTCCTGCATCAGCGACCGCCCATTGTAATTCCGCAAAAACCGCTGCCAAACCATCAAATCGTCCCTATGCTCCTTCGTCAAGCGAACGTAATGGTGCGGAGCCTTCACTCCTGCCGTCGCGCTAGCCAAACGACGAGAAAAAATTCAACCCATAGGCATGATCCTGCAGGCAAAGTTCAATCTCCCCAATAGGGATTGTAATTCCTTGAGGGTCACTTTGCGCAACTTCGAAATCCTGTCTACCTCCTGTTTCAACAATGCCAAGTTGTCCTCTGGTAACCGACACTCCATCCTTTCCGAATCGACAACTATGCCCAAAAAACTTATAACGGCCTTAGGGCCTTCCGTCTTCTCAGATGCCAGCGGCACCCCAAAATGCTCCGCCACCCAAACCATGCCTGCCAACGCGTTCCTACACAACGGCGAATCCGGGGGGCCAACAAAAAGAAAATCATCCAGATAATGAATGATCGACTGCATTCCTGTAACATCCCTTACCACCCACTCCAGGAAAGTGCTAAATGTCTCAAACAATGAACAAGAAATTGCGCAACCCATCGGCAAACACCTATCGAGGTAGAAATTCCCCTTCCAAAAACATCCCAGCAGCGGGATACTATCTGCATGAACCGGTAGTAACCGAAAAGCGGACTCAATGTCTGTCTTTGCCAACAAAGCCCCTGACCCATAACGTCGCACCCACTTAACCGCCGTATCAAAAGAGGTATACTCCACAGAACTCAACTCCCTATCGATACCGTCATTAACTGACAAGCCTTTTGGATAAGACAAATGCTGAATCAAACGAAACTTATTCGGCTCCCTCTTAGGCACAACCCCCAACGGGGAAACAATCACGCCCGCAACAGGAGCCGTGGGGAACGGACCGGCCATCCTGCCCAAATCCACTTCCTTTTTTAACTTCTCATCTACTACCTCCGCATGCGTTATTGCCGACCGCAAATTTTTAACAGAAAAAGGAACCACATGGCCAGGAGGTGGAATCCTGAAACCGTCAACAAAACCATTCAAAAGCACACTGGCCTCTGCCCGAGCCGGGTACCTACTTAGAAAGGTGGCCATCTCTTGAACCCTCACCGGGCTCTCCCCCTTGACCGGCACCCACATTTGGCTTTCCTTTCCCTTTCTTAAAACATTTGGAAGCGCCGTGTGAGCTACCGTTGCAGTGGGAGCACACGTGCTTGAACTTGCAGCCCGCCCCGTACTTACACTGCCCGTCATTAAATTGCCAGCACGCCCCCGACTTCTCTCTTCCTCCCTGGGTTGCCTGACCACTGCTCCCCTGACCTGCTTGCTGACTGCCGCTGCCCCCGCTCCCGTGAAAGGACTGCCCATACCTCACTGGGGCCATCACCTTCAGCCACAGCCCGATATCCTTTTGATCCCACTTTATCTCTGGCCTTACCGCCTTCCTCTGCCTAAACTGCTCGTCGTATCACAGCCACGCCTGGCCCCCATAAATACGATGCGCCTCCCCGATAGCATCTAAATAACAAAAAAGGCCAGAACAATTATCCGGAGACTGCTCCCCTATGACACTAGCCAAAATAGCGAATGCCTGCATCCAATTCACAAAAGTCTGCAGGATCAGACGCCACCTCCTCTTTTCTTCCTCCTCTTTTTTACTATCATCCTTCTTCCCCTTATCCAGGTTAAACTTTTCCAACGGCAGCAATGAAAATATCTCCACATACTCGTCCCGCCAAATCTTTTCCTTCACTTCTTTCTTTAAATGGGCCCCCAGCGGCCCCTCAAAGCACACATAAACCTCTCCCTTAGCCCTATCGTCCAGTTTTATCCTATCCCCCTTATCCGTCTCCGTCTGCACTGAAACAGACACTCCTGCCGCAGCTCCTTCATCGCATTCTACCACACGTAACACGTCACCACCCGACTCTGTGCCCGAACCGCGACCCACTAACCATGCCCCCGCTGGGGACGGAGCTGCCTCCCCAATTACCCCCCCTCCAGTCTCCTCAATATTTGCGACATGTTCGCCAAAATGTCCCTTAGCCCCGGCACCTCAGCCCCGCTAGGCCCACTACGCCCCATCCGCTCCCTACCATCTCCCTGCCTGCCCCCATCATCCTGCAATACAGCCCCTGCGGGCGACAAACACGACATGGAGCCATACTCACATAGCTGCGCGGGTGCTGTGTCCCCGCCAGCTGGAAATCCGGAATCCTGACATCCTCGATGATCCTGATGCAGGCTCCGCTGCTCCAGGCCCGCGCCCCTGGCCTCCTCGTCACCAGGGGGGACCCGAGCATGCGATACCCGCCACTCCCGAGAACTCCCGCTTGAACGGGACCTGTGACAGTCCCTGGACCCGTGCCCGACTGGCCGGTCCGTAGCACCCTCCGGGCGACTCCCTGATAAATGCCCCCAGGTGCCTGGTGCCCCGTCTGCTGTATAGGGGCCAGGCAGGGCGACCACGCTAAGTCGCCTCCCGCCCGCCGACCGTTCCGGGCTCCACGCGTTGCTAGGACCGGGCAGGGCGTCCCCGCTGAGCCCCCCCGTCCGCCGATCGGTCGGGGCTCCACGTGCTGCTGGGACCAGGCAGGGCGTCCTCGTGCTGCCCCCTCCCGACCGCAGCTCTCTCGCTATGGACTGCAATGGGGGCAGGCAGTGCGGCAGCAACCGGCACCCTCCCGCCCGCCTCACCTCCGGTCCTTCTGATGACGGTGGGGCCAGGCAGGGCGCTGCCGCAACGCCCCCTCCTGCCCGCCGCGCCACGTCTGGTGCCCTGGCTGGCAGACACCCCCGAGCGGTCCTCATCCCTGGGGGAGCCCTCGATCCTGCCTCCCGCCGCTGTGTTGCCCGGCGCCGGCCCCCGCCGGCCTCGCCGCTGTGAGGGCCTGCCGCGGCCTTCACTCTCCTCCCTGCTGCGCGACTCTTCGGCTCCTGCCCGCGACGACACTTCCGGTCCGGCCTGCTGTTCCTGTCCGGCTCCCACACGCTTGCCGCCCGTGCTGACCGGCCGGCTGGGCGGATTCCTGCCGGGACGGGCGCAGGGAGGGGATGCAGCCCCATCTGTTGCGCCGCCCGCAGGGTCCCTGGAGGGGCTCCGCAGCCGCCGCCTGCTGCGGGCTGACACCTCCGGTGACAGCCTTTTGGGGGGACGGGTCCTCCTTCCACGCCGGCTGGATCCCTGCTCCGCAGCGCTGAGGAGGGAGGAAAGTTGGGTCTGTAGCCATCCTCCCCTCCTGGACCTGGCCACATCCTGCAGCCTGGCGAAAAGTTGCTGCTCGTCGTCCATTGATTCAGGTGGGACTTCTCTCCTCTGCTCCTGGCTGGTGAGTGCGGTTTTTCCCGCACTTTTTCCCTAATACAGGCTGCCCCCACCTTAAACCCCTCCCCCGGCCCCCGTCCCGGCCAACCATTTCAAACTGGCACAACACCAGTTCTAAAACTTCCCACCCATGGCAGTCATGGGGGGCTTCCCCTAGGCTGTGCCTTTCCCCAGCCCCCTTCTGGAAATTAAGAACCTTCCTCAAAAACTCAATGGGGCTATGGAGAACAACATTGGAAGTCAACTCAAGACAACTAGCACAAGTGACCATCAAATGTGGCATATACCAAGGTGATGCACTGTCCCAATTGCTGTTCTGCATAGGCTTGAACCCCCTCAGTCAGATTATTACAGAGTCTGGCTATGGATACAAGTTCAAGGGTGGAAGCACCATCAGTAACCTCCTCTACATGGATGATATCAAGCTGCATGCAACAAATGAACGAGACATCGATTCGCTGATCTACCTGACAAGAATCTACAGTGAAGACATTGGGATGTCCTTTAGACTGAAGAAGTGCGGCCGCTTGGTAATAAAGAGAGGCAAGGTAGTCAAGACCGATGGAGAGGAATTACCAGCAGGGCATATAGCAGATGTACAGACATGCTATAAGTACCTCGGCATCCCACAGGAATACGGTAACCATGATGAGGAGGCAAGGAAAGCAGCAACATCCAAATACCATCAACGGGTAAGACAGGTCCTGAACAGCCAGCTCAATGGGAAGAATAAAATCAGAGCCATTAATACATATGCCCTGCCAGTTATCAGATACCCTGTTGGCATAGTGTGCTGGCCAAAAGAAGAGATGGAAGCTGCAGATGTGAAGACACGAAATCTCCTCACAATGCATGGAGGTCTCGGCCCTAAGTCTAGCACCCAAAGATTGTATACCAACAGAAAGGAGGGTTGATAAGCATCCAAGCCACCATCATGGATGAAACAAGGAGTATCCAGGAATACATCAGAAGAATGGCGCCAGAAGGTGAGATGCTGAGAGAAAGCCTATGGCAGCAACAACAACAGATCTGGAAGGAAGAACAGGAACATGAAACGCCATGGCAAGACAAGCCGCTGCATGGGATGTACCACCGACAGATAATGGAAGTGGCTGACATGGAGAAATCCTACCAATGGCTGGAGAAAGCTGGACTCCGAGACAGCACAGAGGCACTAATCATAGCGGCACAAGAGCAAGCACTAAGTACAAGATCCATAGAAGCAGGAATCTACCACACAAGACAAAACCCAAGTGGCAGGATGCAAAATGCAAGCAGGAACAGCGTATACTGAACGCCACAACCAAGTAGCAGGAATTATATACAGGAACATCTGTGCAGCATATGGGCTAAGCCCCCCTTGGTCCAGGTGGGAGACCCCAGTAAAAGTGGTGGAAAATGAAAGGGCTAAAATCCTGTGGGACTTCAAGTTCCAGACAGATAAGCAGGTGTTGACTAACAAACCAGACATTGTCATAGTAGACAAGGATCAGAAGACAGCAATAATAATAGATGTGGCAGTGCCAAGTGACAGCAACATCAGGAAGAAGGAATATGAGAAGCTGGATAAATACCAGGGCCTCAAAGGAGAACTGGAGAAGATGTGGAAGGTGAAGGCAACAGTGATTCCAGTGGTGATAGGAGCACTTGGAGCAGTGACCCCTAAGTTGGAAGAATGGCTACAACAGATCCCAGGAGCAACATCTGAGCTCTCTGTCCAGAAAAGCGCAATACTGGGAACAACTAAGATCCTGCACAGAACCTTCAATCTCCCAGGCCTCTGGTAGAGGACACAAGTATGAGAAAGGACAACAAAGACCACCCCTATTGAGGGGTGAGAAGTAAATATATATATATATATACGTGTATATATACATATGTCATTTTTTACATTTTAAAAATTACAAAAAGGAAAATGGGCAGATGCAACAGTTTGTGCACTCTGCATAGCATCCTTTTTTTCAAGTATCACAGCTTGTAAACGCTTTTTGTAGTCAGCCAAGAGTCTTTCTTGAGGGATTTCCATCAATAATTCCTTGGAAAAATCTTCTAGTTCCATGAGATTCCTGGGTCATCTTGCATGCATTGCTATTTTGAGGTCTAGACATAGATTGTCAATGATGTTCAGATCAGGGGACTGAGAGGGCCATTGTAAAACCTTCAGCTTGTGCCTTGAAGTAATTTACTTTGAATTTTGAGGTGTGTTTAGGATCATGATCCATTTGTACAAACCATCCTCTTATGAACTTCAGCTTTTTTTTACAGCTGGTGCTTTGTTTGCATAAGAATTTGCTGAAATTTCATTGAATTCATTCTTCCCTCTACCCATGAAATGTTCCCTGTGCCATTGGCTGCAACACAACCCCAAAACATGATCGATCCACCCCCTTGAATTTCTGTGCTCTTTTTCCTCCACAAATACGTTTGATCATTGTGGTTGAAGAGTTCAATTTTAACCTCATCTGTCTACAGAGCTTGTTTCCAAAATGCATTAGGCTTGTTTGGATGTTCTTTTGAATACTTATGACACTGAATAGCAGTCCTACAAGCAGCTCTCACTGAAATTTTGCCTTTTTTTTACAGATCGTATATTGACTTCCACTGTTGCTGTTAACAGCGATTTTTTAATTACATTTCGAACTGAGGAAAGGGCAACTAGAAAACGCTACTTATAGCCATCTCCTGGTTTTTGGACCTCCATCATTTTCATTTTCAGAGTGCTTAGAAGAACCCAGGGTTGCTGTTTTTTGGCACAAAATTAGAGGAGTCTGGGTTTTATAAATCTGGGAAATTTGCATCACCTAGCCTTTTCTAGTGATGATAGTGAACAAGCCATAACCATAACAGGCTAATTAAGGTCTGAAACCTTGGTCAAAATTATCTGAGCACACAAATCTGCAAAGGTGCCCAAACATTCACAAAGGCTCTTTTTCCTTTATGTAATGTTTAAAATGCAAAAAATTACAATATATTTTTTTTGCCTAAAATTTAAAGGAAATGTGTCATCTTTAACTTTAGCCCTTTTATGAACCAAAGTTAACTGCCTGGAATTGATTTTGCTTTTACCAGATTTAGCCTATTGTCTTGTCCTTTTAATTGTTATGCTCTGTAAAATTAGGCAGTCTTTGTCCTGTATGATTTCTGACTCTGATTCTGATTCTTCTGGATTCAACTCCTGAGGTTCCATTTGATATCTCTCTGGTTACGTCATTGTAACTGTGCCCAGCTGCAAACTAGTGACTATTCTGAGAGCATTGATCAGTTTAAGACCAAACAAACTTATGAGACTCTCTGTTGATGAACTGAAGGACCTTTTGGGCTCAAACCTTAAGGTCCAGTTTTCCTGACACAGTAACTTGTGTAATTCAGCACTGTTTGTAATTTAAAGAGAGATCTAAAAATGGCAGTTTGGAGAAGGCACCCTTCAAATATCAGGGACCTGGAACAGTTTGCCAAAGAAGAATGGTCTAAAATTCCACCAGAGCATTGTAAGAAACTCATTGATGGTTACCAGAAGCGGTTGGTCGCAGTTATTTTAGCTAAAGGTTGTGCAACCAAGTATTAGGCTGAGGGTGCCAATACGTTTGTCTGGCCCATTTTTGGAGTTTTGTGTGAAATGATCAATGTTTTGCTTTTTGCTTCATTTTCTTTTGTGCTTTTTAATTTAAGTCAAATTAAATGAAGATAATAATACCAAAGAATTTGTGATTGCAATCATTTTCAGGAAGAAACTGAGTATTATCTGACAGAATTGCAGGGGTGTCAATACTTTTGGCCACAACTGTACATAATCATATTAATGGGATAATTCTCTCTAGTCCATAAAATACATATATTCTGGAGAGAGTTTCGATTAATGCTTTTATGAAACTCAGGAAACCTGCTGACTATTTTAAAAGTGGGTATTTTTGTGTTCTGAAAATAGGGAAGTATTTATGGGGAAGCGGTTTCCTAAGTGCTCAGTAAGCTGAATTTATCTGTGGTAAAAATATGCAAGGGCACCATAAGGCAAGAACTAAATATAAACCAGCAGAAGTATTCAGTATATCAGAATAAAAAAAAAAATTGTTCTCCTAAATGGATGCTTTGGTGAAAACCATTGTATGCCACATAGTACTAGAGTGTAATTATTCATTAAGGAGCAGTTTAAACTTCAAATAAAAATTCCTGTAAGTGCCAAGTTTGCCAGACATATACAGCGTTGAAGCTGGCAAGAGAGGCACGGTCACCCTGCCAGACTTTTTCATTAATATTATCAATGTAAGCCTCATGACCACAGAGGATTGTTCCAGATACTCATTCCTTTTCACAGTCTCCAAGGATTTTAATAAGCTGCATATGGAATTGCCCTGAGTGCGAAATAAGCAGATTGAACTGTAAAGGACAGGGACTTAAGTAAAGGATGACAAAGTCTCTATAGCGCTACTGAATATGATGCTTGTGCTCTAAAGATTGGTAAAATTGTATAAAATCCACTATTCCTTTTACACCATCATGTTCAAGAAGCACTTCCATCTAAGTTTCTATCCTCTTAATATACTGCAACCATCATAATATATAGCACTGTGTACTTGCTATTGCTCACTTTGCCTTTCTTCCAAGGTAATTATTCTCTTTTCTTTGCTGTATTTAAAAAGAGGACATTTCTTGTCACTGCATATATTAATCCTTTACAACTCCTGACCCAGTTGCTCCCGGCCTCTCCCTGCCAGGGACATTTACAGTGACTTTTGAGACATACAGGGAAAATTGACCTCCTGTTTCTGCACAGAGCATAGAAAGATTCAGCAAGTCAGTTTTTAATCATGTGATGTCATAGATATAATGGAAAAGAGATGAATACGCAGGGTAGAAAGGTAAAATGAGCAATTGTTAGTACAAAGTGGTATATAATATGAAGATTGCACTATACAGTGGGTATGGAAAGTTTTCAGACACCTTTAAATTTGTCACTCTTTGTTTCATTGCAGCCATTTGGTAAATTCATAAAAAGTTCATTTTTTTTCTCATTAATGTACACTGCACCCCATCTTGCAAATTTATTAAAAAAGAAAAAATGAAATATCACATGGTCATAAGTAGAGTTGAGCGAAACGGGTCGAAAAAATTCAAAAGTCGCCGACATTTGGCAAAGTCGGGTTTCATGAAACGAAACCCGACCCTAGGATGAGGTCGGCCACGAGGTCGGCGACTTACGCGCCAAAGTCGCGTTTCAAAAGTTTGTTTTGCGCTCTTTTTCAGCCAATCAGGATCCACGGACACTGTGGGCAACGTGATGACATAGGCACGGGTCACCACCATCTTTCAGAAGGGCATGCAAGTGATTGGCTTGCTTTGGTGGGCGTCACAGGGGGTATAAAAGGGCGTGCACGCCTACCGCCATCTTACTTCTGCCGATCTTAGTATAGGGAGAGGTTGCTGCTGATTCTGTAGGGAGAGCGTTAGGCTGGGAAGAAGACAAAAAAACTGCATCTGCTGCTAGCGATTTGGCCTGCACAACACACAAGTCACTGTGTGTGCAGTACAAGGGGAGGCTATATTGTGGTGTATCAGTGGTGTTGGTTGTTGGGCTGCCTTCTAAGGCTTCCTGACATGCTGGCATTGCTGTTTACCCACTGCTCCGCAAACTGCTTTTTTAAAAGCAATCCAATCTCCCTTATCCTCTCGTCACTTTGGTCACAGGCAGCTGTGCCATCGAGCGTGTCACATAGCGCTCAGATATCAGTGGGCCGCACACAATCCACAAGTGTCCACTGTCCACAAGTGTACGCAGAGATTCAAAATCTCCATTATCCTCTCGTCACTTTGGTCACAGGCAGCTGTGCCATCGAGCGTGTCACATAGCGCTCAGATATCAGTGGGCCGCACACAATCCACAAGTGTCCACTGTCCACAAGTGTACGCAGAGATTCAAAATCTCCATTATCCTCTCGTCACTTTGGTCACAGGCAGCTGTGCCATCGAGCGTGTCACATAGCGCTCAGATATCAGTGGGCCGCACACAATCCACAAGTGTCCAGTGTCCAAAAGTGTACGCAGAGATTCAAAATCTCCATTATCCTCTCGTCACTTTGGTCAAAGGCAGCTGTGCCATCGAGCGTGTCACATAGCGCTCAGATATCAGTGGGCCGCACACAATCCACAAGTGTCCAGTGTCCACAAGTGTACGCAGAGATTCAAAATCTCCATTATCCTCTCGTCACTTTGGTCACAGGCAGCTGTGCCATCGAGCGTGTCACATAGCGCTCAGATATCAGTGGGCCGCACACAATCCACAAGTGTCCAGTGTCCAAAAGTGTACGCAGAGATTCAAAATCTCCATTATCCTCTCGTCACTTTGGTCACAGGCAGCTGTGCCATCGAGCGTGTCACATAGCGCTCAGATATCAGTGGGCCGCACACAATCCACAAGTGTCCAGTGTCCAAAAGTGTACGCAGAGATTCAAAATCTCCATTATCCTCTCATCACTTTGGTCACAGGCAGCTGTGCCATCGAGCGTGTCACATAGCGCTCAGATATCAGTGGGCCGCACACAATCCACAAGTGTCCAGTGTCCAAAAGTGTACGCAGAGATTCAAAATCTCCATTATCCCCTCGTCACTTTGGTCACAGGCAGCTGTGCCATCGAGCGTGTCACATAGCGCTCAGACATCAGTGGGCCGCACACAATCCTCAAGTGTCCACTGTCCACAAGTGTACGCAGAGATTCAAAATCTCCATTATCCTCTCGTCACTTTGGTCACAGGCAGCTGTGCCATTGAGCGTGTCACATAGCGCTCAGATATCAGTGGGCCGCACACAATCCACAAGTGTCCAGTGTCCAAAAGTGTACGCAGAGATTCAAAATCTCCATTGTCCTCTCGTCACTTTGGTCACAGGCAGCTGTGCCATCGAGCGTGTCACATAGCGCTCAGATATCTGTGGGCCGCACACAATCCACAAGTGTCCAGTGTCCAAAAGTGTACGCAGAGATTCAAAATCTCCATTATCCTCTCGTCACTTTGGTCACAGGCAGCTGTGCCATCGAGCGTGTCACATAGCGCTCAGATATCAGTGGGACGCACACAATCCACAAGTGTCCACTATCCACAAGTGTACGCAGAGATTCAAAATCTCCATTATCCTCTCGTCACTTTGGTCACAGGCAGCTGTGCCATCGAGCGTGTCACATAGCGCTCAGATATCAGTGGGCCGCACACAATCCACAAGTGTCCAGTGTCCACAAGTGTACGCAGAGATTCAAAATCTCCATTATCCTCTCGTCACTTTGGTCACAGGCAGCTGTGCCATCGAGCGTGTCACATAGCGCTCAGATATCAGTGGGCCGCACACAATCCACAAGTGTCCACTGTCCACAAGTGTACGCAGAGATTCAAAATCTCCATTATCCTCTCGTCACTTTGGTCACAGGCAGCTGTGCCATCGAGCGTGTCACATAGCGCTCAGATATCAGTGGGCCGCACACAATCCACAAGTGTCCAGTGTCCAAAAGTGTACGCAGAGATTCAAAATCTCCATTATCCTCTCGTCACTTTGGTCACAGGCAGCTGTGCCATCGAGCGTGTCACATAGCGCTCAGATATCAGTGGGCCGCACACAATCCACAAGTGTCCAGTGTCCAAAAGTGTACGCAGAGATTCAAATTCTCCATTATCCTCTCGTCACTTTGGTCACAGGCAGCTGTGCCATCGAGCGTGTCACATAGCGCTCAGATATCAGTGGGCCTCACACAATCCACAAGTGTCCAGTGTCCAAAAGTGTACGCAGAGATTCAAAATCTCCATTATCCTCTCGTCACTTTGGTCACAGGCAGCTGTGCCATCGAGCGTGTCATATAGCGCTCAGATATCAGTGGGCCGCACACAATCCACAAATGTCCAGTGTCCAAAAGTGTACGCAGAGATTCAAAATCTCCATTATCCTCTCGTCACTTTGGTCACAGGCAGCTGTGCCATCGAGCGTGTCACATAGCGCTCAGATATCAGTGGGCCGCACACAATCCACAAGTGTCCACTGTCCACAAGTGTACGCAGAGATTCAAAATCTCCATTATCCTCTCGTCACTTTGGTCACAGGCAGCTGTGCCATCGAGCGTGTCACATAGCGCTCAGATATCAGTGGGCCGCACACAATCCACAAGTGTCCACTGTCCACAAGTGTACGCAGAGATTCAAAATCTCCATTATCCTCTCGTCACTTTGGTCACAGGCAGCTGTGCCATCGAGCGTGTCACATAGCGCTCAGATATCAGTGGGCCGCACACAATCCACAAGTGTCCAGTGTCCAAAAGTGTACGCAGAGATTCAAAATCTCCATTATCCTCTCGTCACTTTGGTCAAAGGCAGCTGTGCCATCGAGCGTGTCACATAGCGCTCAGATATCAGTGGGCCGCACACAATCCACAAGTGTCCAGTGTCCACAAGTGTACGCAGAGATTCAAAATCTCCATTATCCTCTCGTCACTTTGGTCACAGGCAGCTGTGCCATCGAGCGTGTCACATAGCGCTCAGATATCAGTGGGCCGCACACAATCCACAAGTGTCCAGTGTCCAAAAGTGTACGCAGAGATTCAAAATCTCCATTATCCTCTCGTCACTTTGGTCACAGGCAGCTGTGCCATCGAGCGTGTCACATAGCGCTCAGATATCAGTGGGCCGCACACAATCCACAAGTGTCCAGTGTCCAAAAGTGTACGCAGAGATTCAAAATCTCCATTATCCTCTCATCACTTTGGTCACAGGCAGCTGTGCCATCGAGCGTGTCACATAGCGCTCAGATATCAGTGGGCCGCACACAATCCACAAGTGTCCAGTGTCCAAAAGTGTACGCAGAGATTCAAAATCTCCATTATCCCCTCGTCACTTTGGTCACAGGCAGCTGTGCCATCGAGCGTGTCACATAGCGCTCAGACATCAGTGGGCCGCACACAATCCACAAGTGTCCAGTGTCCAAAAGTGTACGCAGAGATTCAAATTCTCCATTATCCTCTCGTCACTTTGGTCACTGGCAGCTGTGCCATCGAGCATGTCACATAGCGCTCAGATATCAGTGGGCCGCACACAATCCACAAATGTCCAGTGTCCAAAAGTGTACGCAGAGATTCAAAATCTCCATTATCCTCTCGTCACTTTGGTCACAGGCAGCTGTGCCATCGAGCGTGTCACATAGCGCTCAGATATCAGTGGGCCGCACACAATCCACAAGTGTCCACTGTCCACAAGTGTACGCAGAGATTCAAAATCTCCATTATCCTCTCGTCACTTTGGTCACAGGCAGCTGTGCCATCGAGCGTGTCACATAGCGCTCAGATATCAGTGGGCCGCACACAATCCACAAGTGTCCACTGTCCACAAGTGTACGCAGAGATTCAAAATCTCCATTATCCTCTCGTCACTTTGGTCACAGGCAGCTGTGCCATCGAGCGTGTCACATAGCGCTCAGATATCAGTGGGCCGCACACAATCCACAAGTGTCCACTGTCCACAAGTGTACGCAGAGATTCAAAATCTCCATTATCCTCTCGTCACTTTGGTCACAGGCAGCTGTGCCATCGAGCGTGTCACATAGCGCTCAGATATCAGTGGGCCGCACACAATCCACAAGTGTCCAGTGTCCAAAAGTGTACGCAGAGATTCAAAATCTCCATTATCCTCTCGTCACTTTGGTCACAGGCAGCTGTGCCATCGAGCGTGTCACATAGCGCTCAGATATCAGTGGGCCGCACACAATCCACAAGTGTCCACTGTCCACAAGTGTACGCAGAGATTCAAAATCTCCATTATCCTCTCGTCACTTTGGTCACAGGCAGCTGTGCCATCGAGCGTGTCACATAGCGCTCAGATATCAGTGGGCCGCACACAATCCACAAGTGTCCAGTGTCCAAAAGTGTACGCAGAGATTCAAAATCTCCATTATCCTCTCGTCACTTTGGTCACAGGCAGCTGTGCCATCGAGCGTGTCACATAGCGCTCAGATATCAGTGGGCCGCACACAATCCACAAGTGTCCACTGTCCACAAGTGTACGCAGAGATTCAAAATCTCCATTATCCTCTCGTCACTTTGGTCACAGGCAGCTGTGCCATCGAGCGTGTCACATAGCGCTCAGATATCAGTGGGCCGCACACAATCCACAAGTGTCCAGTGTCCAAAAGTGTACGCAGAGATTCAAAATCTCCATTATCCTCTCGTCACTTTGGTCACAGGCAGCTGTGCCATCGAGCGTGTCACATAGCGCTCAGATATCAGTGGGACGCACACAATCCACAAGTGTCCAGTGTCCAAAAGTGTACGCAGAGATTCAAAATCTCCATTATCCTCTCGTCACTTTGGTCACAGGCAGCTGTGCCATCGAGCGTGTCACATAGCGCTCAGATATCAGTGGGCCGCACACAATCCACAAGTGTCCACTGTCCACAAGTGTACGCAGAGATTCAAAATCTCCATTATCCTCTCGTCACTTTGGTCACAGGCAGCTGTGCCATCGAGCGTGTCACATAGCGCTCAGATATCAGTGGGCCGCACACAATCCACAAGTGTCCAGTGTCCAAAAGTGTACGCAGAGATTCAAAATCTCCATTATCCTCTCGTCACTTTGGTCACAGGCAGCTGTGCCATCGAGCGTGTCACATAGCGCTCAGATATCAGTGGGCCGCACACAATCCACAAGTTACCACTGTCCACAAGTGTACGCAGAGATTCAAAATCTCCATTATCCTCTCGTCACTTTGGTCACAGGCAGCTGTGCCATCGAGCGTGTCACATAGCGCTCAGATATCAGTGGGACGCACACAATCCACAAGTGTCCAGTGTCCAAAAGTGTACGCAGAGATTCAAAATCTCCATTGTCCTCTCGTCACTTTGGTCACAGGCAGCTGTGCCATCGAGCATGTCACATAGCGCTCAGATATCAGTGGGCCGCACACAATCCACAAGTTACCACTGTCCACAAGTGTACGCAGAGATTCAAAATCTCCATTATCCTCTCGTCACTTTGGTCACAGGCAGCTGTGCCATCGAGCGTGTCACATAGCGCTCAGATATCAGTGGGACGCACACAATCCACAAGTGTCCAGTGTCCAAAAGTGTACGCAGAGATTCAAAATCTCCATTATCCTCTCGTCACTTTGGTCACAGGCAGCTGTGCCATCGAGCGTGTCACATAGCGCTCAGATATCAATGGGCCGCACACAATCCACAAGTGTCCAGTGTCCACAAGTGTACGCAGAGATTCAAAATCTCCATTATCCTCTCGTCACTTTGGTCACAGGCAGCTGTGCCATCGAGCGTGTCACATAGCGCTCAGATATCAGTGGGCCGCACACAATCCACAAGTGTCCACTGTCCACAAGTGTACGCAGAGATTCAAAATCTCCATTATCCTCTCGTCACTTTGGTCACAGGCAGCTGTGCCATCGAGCGTGTCACATAGCGCTCAGATATCAGTGGGCCGCACACAATCCACAAGTGTCCAGTGTCCAAAAGTGTACGCAGAGATTCAAAATCTCCATTATCCTCTCGTCACTTTGGTCACAGGCAGCTGTGCCATCGAGCGTGTCACATAGCGCTCAGATATCAGTGGGCCGCACACAATCCACAAGTGTCCAGTGTCCAAAAGTGTACGCAGAGATTCAAATTCTCCATTATCCTCTCGTCACTTTGGTCACTGGCAGCTGTGCCATCGAGCATGTCACATAGCGCTCAGATATCAGTGGGCCGCACACAATCCACAAGTGTCCAGTGTCCAAAAGTGTACGCAGAGATTCAAAATCTCCATTATCCTCTCGTCACTTTGGTCACAGGCAGCTGTGCCATCGAGCGTGTCACATAGCGCTCAGATATCAGTGGGCCGCACACAATCCACAAGTGTCCACTGTCCACAAGTGTACGCAGAGATTCAAAATCTCCATTATCCTCTCGTCACTTTGGTCACAGGCAGCTGTGCCATCGAGCGTGTCACATAGCGCTCAGATATCAGTGGGCCGCACACAATCCACAAGTGTCCAGTGTCCAAAAGTGTACGCAGAGATTCAAAATCTCCATTATCCTCTCGTCACTTTGGTCACAGGCAGCTGTGCCATCGAGCGTGTCACATAGCGCTCAGATATCAGTGGGCCGCACACAATCCACAAGTGTCCAGTGTCCAAAAGTGTACGCAGAGATTCAAAATCTCCATTATCCTCTCGTCACTTTGGTCACAGGCAGCTGTGCCATCGAGCGTGTCACATAGCGCTCAGATATCAGTGGGCCGCACACAATCCACAAGTGTCCAGTGTCCAAAAGTGTACGCAGAGATTCAAAATCTCCATTATCCTCTCATCACTTTGGTCACAGGCAGCTGTGCCATCGAGTGTGTCACATAGCGCTCAGATATCAGTGGGCCGCACACAATCCACAAGTGTCCAGTGTCCAAAAGTGTACGCAGAGATTCAAAATCTCCATTATCCCCTCGTCACTTTGGTCACAGGCAGCTGTGCCATCGAGCGTGTCACATAGCGCTCAGATATCAGTGGGCCGCACACAATCCACAAGTGTCCACTGTGCAGAAATTCTAAAACTCCCCTGTCCTATAGACACCTTGTACCTTGTTTTACATTACTATATAGTTTGTTGGATTTTTACTACATTTCTACCAAAAATGAGGAAGGCTGGTGGAAGAGGCCGTGGAATTGAGCGGGGGTTGGCAGCCGGTAATGATGGTGTTGGTGGTGGATCTGATGGTAGTGGCAAAAGCAAAATAGGACCAAATGCAGGAGGTGCTGACCCTGCGTCATCGTCTGTCTACATAAGGCCTCGAACGCTTAGTTTTCTAGGAGTTGGCAAACCGCTTTTAAAGGCAGAGCATCAGGAAAAAGTTTTGTCTTACATTGCTGACTCAGCCTCCAGCTCTATCGCCTCCTCTTCTTCAGTTGTAAAAAGTAAAACACTGAGTCGTCATTGGAGGCTCATGTTCATGAACCACACCTTTCCTTGTGTCCTTCACCCCAACCAAGATTGAAGGATGACGCAGGCCATACTACTGATTACTCCATGGAGCTGTTTTCACATACCATGCCTGGATTATCAAGTCAAATGGTGAATTACCCAGGCCAAGATGAATCTGACATGGAGTGCACTGATGCACAGCCGCTGATGGATGATTCTGCTGGTACATTCACTCAGAGCACTACATTGTCCTCGCAGTGTACAGAGCCAGATTTTGACCCTGATGAGACTCAGGTGCCCCTTCCCGCACACTATACCACCATACACGGTGACACAGAGAAAGGTGCACATGACATAGAAGAGGAGGTGATGGATGACCCAGTTGTTGACCCAGATTGGCATCCATTGGGGGAAGAGGGTGCTGCTTCCAATAGCTCAGATGAGGAGCATCCACAGCAGACATCGACATCGCAACAGCTGTTATCTGGCAGGCCCGGAGCACTCCAAAGACAGGTTCCAAACATCAAAAGAGTTGCTGGACAGCTTGTCCAGAGGGTCAAAAGATCACAGCGTGCTAGGCCGCAAAATGTCTGCCAAAGTAGGAAGAGTGCAGTGTGGCAGTTTTTTTAACAAAATCCTCATGATCAGGCCAAGGTTATCTGTAAGAAGTGCGCAAAGACCTTTAGCCGAGGGAAAAATCTGAAAAATTTGAATACCAGTTGCATGCTTAGACATTTAACCAGCATGCACTTGCAAGCGTGGACACAACACCAAACCTCAAGTGCCACATGTGCAACTGATCACAACGAAGGTAGTCAGCAACGCTACAATTGTTTCCCCCACTGTAAGCACACCGGTTAGCACAGCAGCAAATGTTGAGGTGTCGTTGCAAGGCCACAGCAGTCAGGGAATCCCACTGTTATATCAACGAAAGACTGATTCTAGGCCATCAGAAAGAACACCAACTCCATCACCATCATCAACCCTCTCTCAGTCCGCCCTGTCCACCGCTACTTCCACCATATGCAGCTCTCAAGTCCAGCTCACCCTCCCAGACACTATGAGTAGGTCAAGAAAGTGCTCAGTCTCTCATCCGCGTACACTGGGTTTGAACGCCCACATTGCCAAACTAATCTCGTTTGAGATGATGCCCTTTCGGTTGGTGGAAAGCACAGCTTTCCGCGAACTCATGGCCTATGCAGTACCACGCTATGACCTACCCAGTCGCCACTTCTTCTCTCGCAAAGCCATCCCAGCCCTCCACCATCATGTGAAAGACCTCATTGTCCATGCACTCAAGCAGTCAGTGAGCGGAAAGGTGCACCTCACAACTGATGCATGGTCCAGTCGGCATGGCCAGGGCCGTTACGTGTCCATCACTGTGCACTGGGTTAATGTGGTGGATGCAGGGTCCACAGGGGACAGCGGTGGTGGGACAGTGCTGCCTAGCCCACGGTATAGGAAACAGTTGGCTGTAGGCGTTCGACCCTCCTCCTCCTCCTCCTCCAGAAGCGACAGCTCGTCCACAGAGCGCAGTCGTACGAGCACTCCATCTGCAGCTGCCACTGTTGCACACGATGTGTCCCCCTATCGAGCAGCTAGTGGAAAGCGTCAGCAGGCTGTGTTGCAGATGATGTGTTTGGGCGACAGACACACCGCCGAGGTGCTGGCCGAGTACTTGAAGCGACAAACTGAGTCATGGCTGGGCAGTGTACATCTTGAGGCAGGCAAGGTAGTTAGTGATAACGGCCGTAATTTTGTGGCAGCCATAGCCCTTTCAAAACTCAGCCACATACCTTGCTTGGCTCACACCTTGAACCTGGTGGTGCAGTGCTTCCTCAAAAATTATCCGGAGTTAACAGCCCTGCTCCAGAAGGTGCGAAGACTGTGCGCGCACATCCGCCGGTCGCCTGTACACTCCGTTCGTATGCAGAAGCTGCAGCGATTGCTCCACCTTCCCAACCACCGCCTCATTATCGACATTGCAACAAGGTGGAACTCCACCCTGCACATGGTGGAGCGGCTGTGCGAGCAGAGGCAGGCCATAATGCATTTGTGGGAGGATACACGGCCAGGCACTTTGAGAGCAGACATGGAGTTGACAGGCGTGCAGTGGTCGAAGCTGAAAGACCTTTGTAAAGTCCTTCAGTGTTTTGAGGAATGCACACGGCTGGTAAGCGCAGACGACGCCATCCTAAGCATGAGCATCCCACTTATGCGTCTGCTCATGCAAACTTTGACGCACCTTAAGGAGCAGGCGTCTGCAGCCAATGTTGATGAGGAGGAAGAGGAGGAGGGAATCCTTGATGACATTCAGCCATTGTCTGCTCAGGGACCTCTCCTGGACGAGGTGGAGGAAGAAGAGGAGGAGGAGGAGGAGGATGATGGGGATGATTACTTAGGGGAGGAGGATGCATCTCGTGGGGCAAGTGAAAATGTTGGCGTGGCAAGGTCTGGTACAGGGTTTGTGCGTGACTGGAGGGATGTGGATTTGCCAGAAAGTGCTCCTCCACCCAGCACTCGCAGTGCATCATTGACACCGGGAACATTGGCCCACATGTCAGATTATGCCTTGCGGATCCTAAAAAGGGACCCCCGCATTGCCAAAATGATGAACGATGATGACTACTGGTTGGCCAGCATCCTGGATCCACGCTATAAAGGCAAATTACAAAACATCATGCCACAGGAGAACCTTGACCTAATATTGGCTAATAAACAAGCAACTCTGGTAAATCGGTTGCTTGAGGCATTCCCAGCACACAGCAGCGGTGATGGTTCTCACACGAGCCGTACGGGCCGGGGGCAGCTTGGCAGAGGTGTTCGTGGTGCACACAGCAGAAGTGGCGATGGAGAAAGGGGTTTCATGACAATGTTGTGTACTGATTTTTCAAATACCGCTCACACAACTGGTAATACTGCATCGATGGAAAGTGACAGGAGACAGCAGTTGTCAACTATGGTTACAAACTACTTTTCCTCCCATATCGATGTTCTCCCACACAGGTCATTCCCCTTTGACTATTGGGCCGCTAAACTGGACACCTGGCCTGAATTGGCACAATATGCCTTACAGGAGCTTGCTTGCCCAGCTGCAAGTGTGCTATCGGAAAGAGTCTTCAGTGCAGCTGGATCAATCCTGACAGAAAAAAGGACCCGTCTGTCAACCCAAAATGTGGATGATCTAACCTTCATTAAAATGAACCACGCATGGGTTTCCAAGAATTTTGTCCCACCTTCCCCTGATGACACATAGGGTGACAGAAAAATGGCTTGCTTTGGTCCACCTCTTCCTGGTACTTCACCTATTTCGCCTTTTGCATCAGTTGAATGTCCAACATCAACATATGTCACTTTCTAAAACTCCCTAACTGTGCTGCCTCCCCTCCCATGGCCGGGGTCACCACCTAGCGCACGACACCGTGCGGGTGCCGTTGCCCTGGACAGGTGGGTAGGCCGACTCTTGGGCGCGGGCACTGGCACAGGGTCCCTCATAGTGCAATCAAGTGTCTCTGACGGTGGTGGTGCACAACCGCCGTCAGACACACCGCTGTACTATGAGGGGCCCAGTGCCAGTACCGACGCCCACGAGTGGGCCCCCCTTGCTTGGCCAGGGCCCCAGCATTTGCAATCTTTTCCTCTCCCTGCTCCTCCGCTGTGTAATCTGGGCCGTCAAATCCATACTGTGCCTGACACCGTCTGAGCCTGCCTCCTGATGTATAGACATATATTTTGAATGTGTACACTATCCATACATGTTATCCGGGGATACGGTACCCCTTCTAACCTTTGTGCAATGACGTGCAATCCATACTGGGCCTAACACCGTCTGAGCCTGCCTCATGCTGTATAGACATATATTTTGAATGTGTACGCTATCCATACATGTTATCCGGGGATACGGTACCCCTTCTAACCTTTGTGCAATGACGTGCAATCCATACTGGGCCTAACACCGTCTGAGCCTGCCTCATGCTGTATAGACATATATTTTGAATGTGTACGCTATCCATACATGTTATCCAGGGATACGGTACCCTTTCTAACCTTTGTGCAATGAAGTGCAATCCATACTGGGCCTAACACCGTCTGAGCCTGCCTCATGCTGTATAGACATATATTTTGAATGTGTACGCTATCCATACATGTTATCCAGGGATACGGTACCCTTTCTAACCTTTGTGCAATGACGTGCAATCCATACTGGGCCTAACACCGTCTGAGCCTGCCTCATGCTGTATAGACATATATTTTGAATGTGTACGCTATCCATACATGTTATCCGGGGATACGGTACCCCTTCTAACCTTTGTGCAATGACGTGCAATCCATACTGGGCCTAACACCGTCTGAGCCTGCCTCATGCTGTATAGACATATATTGTGAATGTGTACGCTATCCATACATGTTATCCGGGGATACGGTACCCCTTCTAACCTTTGTGCAATGACGTGCAATCCATACTGGGCCTAACACCGTCTGAGCCTGCCTCATGCTGTATAGACATATATTTTGAATGTGTACGCTATCCATACATGTTATCCAGGGATACGGTACCCTTTCTAACCTTTGTGCAATGACGTGCAATCCATACTGGGCCTAACACCGTCTGAGCCTGCCTCATGCTGTATAGACATATATTTTGAATGTGTACGCTATCCATACATGTTATCAGGGGATACGGTACCCCTTCTAACCTTTGTGCAATGACGTGCAATCCATACTGGGCCTAACACCGTCTGAGCCTGCCTCATGCTGTATAGACATATATTTTGAATGTGTACGCTATCCATACATGTTATCCGGGGATACGGTACCCCTTCTAACCTTTGTGCAATGACGTGCAATCCATACTGGGCCTAACACCGTCTGAGCCTGCCTCATGCTGTATAGACATATATTTTGAATGTGTACGCTATCCATACATGTTATCCAGGGATACGGTACCCATTCTAACCTTTGTGCAATGACGTGCAATCCATACTGGGCCTAACACCGTCTGAGCCTGCCTCATGCTGTATAGACATATATTTTGAATGTGTACGCTATCCATACATGTTATCCAGGGATACGGTACCCTTTCTAACCTTTGTGCAATGACGTGCAATCCATACTGGGCCTAACATCGTCTGAGCCTGCCTCATGCTGTATAGACATATATTTTGAATGTGTACGCTATCCATACATGTTATCCGGGGATACGGTACCCCTTCTAACCTTTGTGCAATGACGTGCAATCCATACTGGGCCTAACACCGTCTGAGCCTGCCTCATGCTGTATAGACATATATTTTGAATGTGTACGCTATCCATACATGTTATCCAGGGATACGGTACCCTTTCTCACCTTTGTGCAATGACGTGCAATCCATACTGGGCCTAACACCGTCTGAGCCTGCCTCATGCTGTATAGACATATATTTTGAATGTGTACGCTATCCATACATGTTATCCGGGGATACGGTACCCCTTCTAACCTTTGTGCAATGACGTGCAATCCATACTGGGCCTAACACCGTCTGAGCCAGCCTCATGCTGTATAGACATATATTTTGAATGTGTACGCTATCCATACATGTTATCCGGGGATACGGTACCCCTTCTAACCTTTGTGCAATGACGTGCAATCCATACTGGGCCTAACACCGTCTGAGCCTGCCTCATGCTGTATAGACATATATTTTGAATGTGTACGCTATCCATACATGTTATCCAGGGATACGGTACCCTTTCTAACCTTTGTGCAATCACGTGCAATCCATACTGGGCGTGAGAACGGCTGGCGAGCTGTTAAGCAAGCTACAGCACCTGTCCAGACAAGTACAGGGATTCCCTAGCGAGGAGACTTATTTGATTGTTTTCTATGTTGGGACAGCAATTTTTGGGGAGCACTATACTCTGGAGAATGATATATGGGGCCCACCATACACTGGAACATTCCAAAGGTGGACATCAATGTTAGATTTCAGAAAGGCAGATTTTAAGGGATTCAGAAAGAGAATTGGAGGGATCCAATGGCTGGATATCCTTAAAGACAAAAATGTCCAGGAAGGATGGGAAATCTTGAAAAATGAAATTCTCAAAGCACAGTTGTTAACAATTCCGAAAAGAGGGAAGAATAGGAAGCAGTTAAGGAAACCAGGATGGATGAACACAGAACTTAAGCACATGCTAAAAAGGAAGAAAAAAATGTTTATAAAATGGAAAGAGGGAGGCATATCTAAAGAAGAATATAATGCTGTCTGCAGAACCTGCAGGGCACAAATCAGATTAGCTAAAGCTGAAAATGAATTGAGGCTTGCAAGAGATGTCAAAAGCAATAATAAAGGATTTTGGGGATATGTCAAAAGTAAAAGAAAAGTCAAAGATGCTATAGGATTTTTACAGGATGAAAATGATGAAATGGTAAGACAGGATGTTGAGAAGGCTGAACTTTTAAATTCCTATTTTGCATCTGTTTTCTCTCAGAAAGGAAATGTAACATCAACTGTTATTCACTGTCCTATTAAGGGAATAGAAGAATCCAGGATATCTATAAACAGAAAGATAGTGAGGAAACACTTAGCTAGCCTAAATGAATTCAAGTCTCCAGGTCCAGATGAATTACACCCCAGAGTACTGAAGGAGATAGCAGAAGAAATTTTTGAACCCCTCTCTATAATCTTTGAAAATTCTTGGAGAACAGGAGAAGTGCCAGAAGACTGGAGAAGAGCAAATGTTGTTCCTATCTTCAAAAAGGGGAAGAAGGTGGACCCAGGTAACTATAGGCCGGTGAGTCTAACTTCTATACCAGGAAAGATCTTTGAACAAATTATTAAACAACATGTATGTCAATACCTGGATAAGAATGAAGTGATTAAACAGAGTCAGCATGGGTTTGTAACTAATAAGTCATGTCAGACTAACTTAATTTCCTTCTATGACGGTATCACTGATTGGGTGGATCAAGGAAATGCTGTAGATATAGTATATCTTGACTTCAGCAAAGCAATTGACAAAGTCTCTCATACAATCCTTATTGAAAAAATGATTAAGTATGGAATGAACAAGGCAACTGTTAGGTGGATTCATAACTGGCTTAGTGATCGGACCCAAAGAGTGGTCGTAAATGGCTGCACATCCAGTTGGAAGAATGTCTCAAGTGGGGTACCACAGGGCTCTGTCCTGGGCCCTGTATTGTTCAACATCTTTATCAACGATTTAGATGAAGGAATTGAGGGTAAACTGATTAAATTTGCTGATGACACAAAGCTAGGAGGGATAGCTAATACTAGAGAAGAGAGAGAGAGGATTCAAAAAGATTTAAATAAACTGGAGAAGTGGGCAGCAACTAACAGAATGGTTTTTAACAGGGAGAAATGCAAAGTACTACATCTGGGCAATAAAAATGGAAAAAGCATATATAGAATGGGAGGAATAGGGCTAAGTGACAGCACATGTGAAAAAGACTTGGGTATACTAATAGATCACAGACTGAATATGAGTCAACAGTGTGATGCAGCAGCAAAAAAGGCAAATGCAATTCTAGGATGTATTAACAGAAGCATACAGTCTAGATCACGTGAAGTCATTATTTCCCTCTACTCCTCTTTGGTCAGACCTCATCTGGAATATTGTGTCCAATTTTGGGCACCACATTTTAAAAAAGACATCAACAAACTGGAGCAAGTTCAGAAAAGAGCGACCAGAATGGTGACCGGTCTGCAAACCCTGTCTTATGAGGAAAGGTTGCAGGATTTGGGAATGTTTAGTTTGCAAAAGAGAAGACTGAGAGGAGACTTAATAGCTGTCTACAAATATCTAAAGGGCTGTCACATTGTAGAAGGATCAACTTTATTCTCATTTGCACAAGGAAAGACTAGAAGCAATGGTTTGAAACTGAATGGGAGGAGACACAGATTAAATATTAGAAAAAACTTTTTGACAGTTAGAGTGATCAATGAGTGGAACAGGCTGCCACGAGAAGTGGTGAGTTCTCCTTCAATGGAAGTCTTCAAACAGAGGCTGGACAGACATCTGACTGGGATGATTTAGCGAATCCTGCTTTGAGCAGGGGGTTGGACCAGATGGCCCAGGAGGTCCCTTCCAACTCTACAATTCTATGATTCTATGATTCTATGATTCTATCAGACACTGGAGCAGCATTTACAGGCCCCATTATACACTAGAGCATTAGAAATGGGGCCCATTATGTTTGGAGCATTATTTGGGCCCATAAGACAGTGGAGCTTCATCCATGGGGACCAACATATACTGTAGCATTATGTGGAGCTCATCATATACTGTTTCAAACATTATATGGGACCAATGATTTTGTATGGAGAAATAGATGGGCCTCGTCATGAGATGTAAAAAGTGAGGTATTTTTCATTGTACTATACCGCTATTTCTCTGCCGTATCGGAGCATGATGAGTTGTGGTATGTGTTAAAGGGGCGCTCTTTCGCCCAGGGCACATGAAAACCTGCAGCCAGCCCTCCCCCCCCACAAATTTAGCCAAATAACCCCCATTTTTCAGTGCGTAACTTGTATTATGAAGTTAATTAAGGTTGACAAGCTTAAGTAAGAAGAATTGATGCTTTTGGCATTCAAATGGGCACTGTAGGTGTGTTTCCTGTCCTCCTCTCACTGCCGACTTTTATTCCCCATTGACTTACATTGGGTTTCGTGTTTCGGGACGACCCCGACTTTTCCCTATAATCGGACGATCTTGCTCGACCCGACTTTTGGAAAAGTCGGGTTTCATGAAACGAAACGCGACCCTAAAAAAGGAAAAGTCGCTCAACTCTAGTCATACGTATTCAGACCCTTTGCCCAGTATTGAGTAGAAGCACCCTTTTGAGCTAGTACAACCATGATTCTTCTTGGGAATGATTTCAACAAGTTTTTCACACCTGGTGTTCTGTCCACACTAAATGAAGCAGAATTCATGTAGCTTATACAGGCGCTAAACGGCTATACCGGGGGTCCAATAAGGAGACTGTAGAACTAACTAAGCAGGGTATTATGAGGCAGGAATTGGATACAGCATACATAAGTACATACAAGCGATGCTGTCACAAGGAGAGAAGAGATATGAGATGCTTCCTGAATGCAGGCAGAAGCAAAATTATGGATTGGAGGGAAAATGGGGGCTGAACTAACCATAATCCTTTGCAAAGGCTACCAGGGTGAATTGCAACTTCACCAGAATGCACTGCAAATGGAGGGAAATAGCAAAGTGAAAGTAAACACACAATACCACTGCGGTTATGACTCTGGTCACTAGATGGAGCCAGAAAACACTGTAAACATTAACAAGCAGATAATCAGGATTATGAGTCAGATGTCGAAGACAGAACACCTGGATTTGGGGATCCTCTGCCATTCTTCCTTGCAGATTATCTCCAGTTCCATCAGGTTGGAAGGTGAACGTTGGTGGACAGCCATTTTATGGTCTCTCTTTCTGTACCCACTGCATTAAGTGGATAAAAGCTTTGATGAGAGGAGCGCTTCTTTAATAAAACATTTCTCTTAAATATTGTAAATCTGAATGTTATGAATTAAGTATCGTGTACATTGTAACATTTCAATGTAAGCCAAGGTTAATAAACAATGCAAGTAACAGAGAAAAATAATTGTACACAGAGGACTCCACAATACTACTGCTGTCCAAGCAGAATATACATTTCTAGTATGTGTGTGCAAGGAAATACATTTCTTAAAACTTTTTCATTGTTTAAACTGAAACTTCCCAGCCTTTCTTACCTTAAAAGCCACATTCTGCTCTGAAAGATAATCGCGAGCCACATTCTCTGGTAAGAAATCGTAAAAGCCTTATATTTCTCTTTGTAGGTAGTAATTCCGTGAGTATCCCCTTAAAAAGTAATAATGCTCCAAACGCCCCCTTGCAAAGAAATAATAAAACAAGTGCCCATTTAATAAATAACTAGCTGAAGGGCCCGGCGTTGCCTGGGCATAGTAACCAACTGTGGTTAGTTATAACAAATTATAATGATTATATTGAACATAAAAACCGTGCATCTAATCCTATCCTGTGTGTTACTGACTGCTGATCTGCGTATCTAATCCTATCCTGTGTGATACTGTCTGCTGAGCCGTGTATCTAATCCTATCCTGTGTGATACTGTCTGCTGAGCTGTGTATCTAATCCTCTCCTGTGTGATACTGCCTGCTGAGCCATGTGTCTAATCCTCTCCTGTGTGATACTGTGTGCTGAGCCATGTATCTCTTCCTATCCTGTGTGATACTGACTGCTGAGCTGTGTATCTAATCCTATCCTGTGTGATACTGTCTGCTGAGCTGTTTATCTAATCCTCTCCTGTATGATACTGACTGCTGAGCCGTGTATCTAATCCTATCCTGTGTGATACTGACTGCTGAGCTGTTTATCTAATCCTATCCTGTGTGATACTGTGTGCTGAGCCATGTATCTCTTCCTATCCTGTGTGATACTGACTGCTGAGCTGTGTATCTAATCCTATCCTGTGTGATACTGTCTGCTGAGCTGTTTATCTAATCCTCTCCTGTATGATACTGACTGCTGAGCCGTGTATCTAATCCTATCCTGTGTGATACTGACTGCTGAGCTGTGTATCTAATCCTATCCTGTGTGATACTGTGTGCTGAGCTATGTATCTAATCCTATCCTGTGTGATACTGTCTGCTGAGCCGTGTATCTAATCCTATCCTGTGTGATACTGCCTGCTGAGCCATGTGTCTAATCCTCTCCTGTGTGATACTGTGTGCTGAGCCATGTATCTCTTCCTATCCTGTGTGATACTGACTGCTGAGCTGTGTATCTAATCCTATCCTGTGTGATACTGTCTGCTGAGCTGTTTATCTAATCCTCTCCTGTATGATACTGACTGCTGAGCCGTGTATCTAATCCTATCCTGTGTGATACTGACTGCTGAGCTGTTTATCTAATCCTATCCTGTGTGATACTGCCTGCTGAGCCGTGTACAAGGGACAGAAGGTTCTTTCTGGGTTTGAACACCAATAATTAATGATTGCTTCCTGGGAAATATTTGAATGTGTGACATGTATGTGAATAAAATTCAGTGTAAACCTGTGTAAAACGTGCCAATAAAATAAATTAAGGGACTTACTGTAAGAACTAGAGTTGAGCGACTTTTGTTTTTTTAGGGTCGAGTTTCGTTTCGTGAAACCCGACTTTTCCAAAAGTCGGGTCGAGCAAGATCGTCCGATTATAGGGAAAAGTCGGGGTCGTCCCGAAACACGAAACCCAATGTAAGTCAATGGGGAATAAAAGTCGGCAGTGAGAGGAGGACAGGAAACACACCTACAGTGCCCATTTGAATGCCAAAAGCATCAATTCTTCTTACTTAAGCTTGTCAACCTTAATTAGCTTCATAATACAAGTTACGCACTGAAAAATGGGGGTTATTTGGCTAAAGTTGTGGGGGGGTAGGGCTGGCTCCAGGTTTTCATGTGCCCTGGGCGAAAGAGCGCCCCTTTAACACATACCACAACTCATCATGCTCCGAAACGGCAGAGAAATAGCGGTATAGTACAATGAAAAATACTTCACTTTTTACATCTCATGACGAGGCCCATCTATTTCTCCATACAGAATCATTGGTCCCATATAATGTTTGAAACAGTATATGATGAGCTCCACATAATGCTACAGTATATGTTGGTCCCCATGGATGAAGCTCCACTGTCTTATGGGCCCAAATAATGCTCCAAACATAATGGGCCCCATTTCTAATGCTCTAGTGTATAATGGGCCCTGTAAATGCTGCTCCAGTGTCTGATGTCCACCTTTGGAATGTTCCAGTGTATGGTGGGCCCCATCTATCATTCTCCAGAGTATAGTGCTCCCCAAAAATTGCTGTCCCAACATTGAAAACAATCAAATAAGTCTCCTCGCTAGGGAATCCCTGTACTAGTCTGGACTCCTCGTCGTCCCCATCTTCCATCTCACTGCACAGTATTTCAACCTTGCAAGTGCTGTGATCCTGAGCAAGCAGGGGGGGCCCACTCGTTGGCGACGGCACTGGCACAGGGCCCCTGATAGTACGGTGGTGTGTCTGATGGCGGGTGGGCCGAACCTGCACTTTCATCTGCAGCTTCCTCTTTGTCACCGTGTAAGATGGAACTGTATATGGGAAGGGTAACCTGAGTTTCATCAGGGTCAGATTCAGGCCGTGTAGCGTGCGAGGGGAATGTAGTGGTCTGGGTCAATGTACCAGCAGATTCATCGAGCAGTGGCTGGGCATCAGTGCACATGTTGTCGCCCCCAGGAGTACGGTCGCCACATGGCATTACCTTCATCCTAGGGAGTGTGATGTCATGCTTGGGAGCAACGAAGGATCTCTCTAGCAGGTTAACTGATTGGGCGGCGTTATTCCCACGAGTCATGACCCTCCAAACAGCGTTCATGAAGGCAAAGTGTTTGTTTTACGTGGGCAGTATGGTTGCAAAGCTGAACCTTAAAGGAATGTCCAGAAGGGCACCATCAGGAGTGGAGCCTACGGTTAAATTCGACTCCACCTGGGAAACCTCAACCATGCCAGCTATAGAAAAGATGCACACATTGCAAGCTTAATTCCATTAACGAACGAGACTCCGTCATGCCCCGCGGTCCGAGTCCGTCTTAGTAGAGGGACACGTGAGGCTCTGGCACATGAGATTGGCCAATAACTGGTGTGTCATGTCCTTACATGTCCGTGGCTGCATGTGCGCTACACTGAAAAGGCCAGCGTTTGTCGCTTACAGGTGCAGATAACCCGCTGAACAACATTAGTGATGAGGATCACTGATTACAATTATTACCCGCGAACGATGATTTCCCAGTAAGTGCAGGTCAACCGCAGTTCCGGAATTAGGCCTAACCGTCATTCCTGAAAAAATGAAAAACTTACGTGTGCAAACCACAGGTGCTGTAGCTTGCTTAACAGCTCGCCAGGCGTTCTCACGCCCAGTATGGATTACACGTGATTGCACAAAGGTGAGAAAGGGTACCGTATCCCCGGATAACATGTATGGATAGCGTACACATTCAAAATATATGTCAATACATCACGAGGCAGGCTCAGACGGTGTTAGGCCCAGTATGGCTTGCACGTGATTGCACAAAGGTGAGAAAGGGTACCGTATCCCCGGATAACATGTATGGATAGCGTACACATTCAAAATATATGTCTACACATCAGGAGGCAGGCTCAGACGGTGTTAGGCCCAGTATGGCTTGCACGTGATTGCACAAAGGTGATAAAGGGTACCTTATCCCCGGATAACATGTATGGATAGCGTACACATTCAAAATATATGTCTATACATCAGGAGGCAGGCTCAGACAGTGTTAGGCCCAGTATGGCTTGCACGTGATTGCACAAAGGTGAGAAAGGGTACCGTATCCCCGGATAACATGTATGGATAGCGTACACATTCAAAATATATGTCTATACATCAGGAGGCAGGCTCAGACGGTGTTAGGCCCAGTATGGATTGCACGTGATTGCACAAAGGTGAGAAAGGCTACTGTATCCCCGGATAACATGTATGGATAGCGTACACATTCAAAATATATGTCTATACATCAGGAGGCAGGCTCAGACGGTGTTAGGCCCAGTATGGCTTGCACGTGATTGCACAAAGGTGAGAAAGGGTACCGTATCCCCGGATAACATGTATGGATAGCGTACACATTCAAAATATATGTCTATACATCAGGAGGCAGGCTCATCAGACGGTGTTAGGCCCAGTATGGATTGCACGTGATTGCACAAAGGTGAGAAAGGGTACCGTATCTCCGAATAACATGTATGGATAGCGTACACATTCAAAATATATGTCTATACATCAGGAGGCAGGCTCAGACGGTGTCAGGCACAGTATGAATTTGACGGCCCAGACTACACAGCGGAGGAGCAGGGAGAGGTAAAGATGGCAAATGCTGGGGCCCTGCCCAAGCAAGGGGGGCCCACTCGTGGGCGTCAGTACTGGCACTGGGCCCCTCATAGTACGGCGGTGTGTCTGACGGCGGGGGTGCACCACCACCGTCAGAGACACTTGATTGCACTATGAGGGACCCTGTGCCACTGCCCGCGCCCAAGAGTCGGCCTACCCACCTGTCCAGGGCAACGGCACTCGCACGGTGTCGTGCGCTAGGTGGTGACCCCGGCCATGGGGGGGGGGGCAGCACAGTTAGGGAGTTTTAGAAAGTGGCATATGTTGATGTTGGACATTCAGCTGATGCAAAAGGCGAAATAGGTCAAGTCCCAGGAAGATGTGGACCAAAGCAAGCCATTTTTCTGTCACCCTATGTGTCATCAGGGGAAGGTGGGACAAAATCCTTGGAAACCCATGCATGGTTCATTTTAATGAAGGTTAGATCATCCACATTTTGGGTTGACAGACGGGTCCTTTTTTCTGTCAGGATTGATCCAGCTGCACTGAAGACTCTTTCCGATAGCACACTTGCAGCTGGGCAAGCGAGCTCCTGTAAGGCATATTGTGCCAATTCAGGCCAGGTGTCCAGTTTAGCGGCCCAATAGTCAAAGGGGAATGACCTGTGTGGGAGAACATCGATATGGGAGGAAAAGTAGTTTGTAGCCATAGTTGACAACTGCTGTCTCCTGTCACTTTCCATCGATGCAGTATTACCAGTTGTGTGAGCGGTACTTGAAAAATCAGTCCACAACATTGTCATGAAACCCCTGTCTCCAACGCCACTTCTGCTGTGTGCACCATGAACACCTCTGCCAAGCTGCCCCCGGCCCGTACGGCTCGTGTGAGAACCATCACCGCTGCTGTGTGCTGGGAATGCCTCAAGCAACCGATTTACCAGAGTTGCTTGTTTATTAGCCAATATTAGGTCAAGGTTCTCCTGTGGCATGATGTTTTGTAATTTGCCTTTATAGCGTGGATCCAGGATGCTGGCCAACCAGTAGTCGTCATCATTCATCATTTTGGCAATGCGGGGGTCCCTTTTTAGGATCTGCAAGGCATAATCTGACATGTGGGCCAATGTTCCCGGTGTCAATGATGCACTGCGAGTGCTGGTTGGAGGAGCACTTTCTGGCAAATCCACATCCCTCCAGTCACGCACAAACCCTGTACCAGACCTTGCCACGCCAACATTTTCACTTGCCCCACGAGATGCATCCTCCTCCCCTAAGTAATCATCCCCATCATCATCCTCCTCCTCCTCTTCTTCCTCCACCTCGTCCAGGAGAGGTCCCTGAGCAGACAATGGCTGAATGTCATCAAGGATTCCCTCCTCCTCTTCCTCCTCATCAACATTGGCTGCAGACGCCTGCTCCTTAAGGTGCGTCAAAGTTTGCATGAGCAGACGCATAAGTGGGATGCTCATGCTTAGGATGGCGTCGTCTGCGCTTACCAGCCGTGTGCATTCCTCAAAACACTGAAGGACTTTACAGAGGTCTTTCAGCTTCGACCACTGCACACCTGTCAACTCCATGTCTGCTCTCAAAGTACCTGGCCGTGTATCCTCCCACAAATGCATTATGGCCTGCCTCTGCTCGCACAGCCGCTCCACCATGTGCAGGGTGGAGTTCCACCTTGTTGCAATGTCGATAATGAGGCGGTGGTTGGGAAGGTGGAGCAATCGCTGCAGCTTCTGCATACGAACGGAGTGTACAGGCGACCGGCGGATGTGCGCGCACAGTCTTCGCACCTTCTGGAGCAGGGCTGTTAACTCCGGATAATTTTTGAGGAAGCACTGCACCACCAGGTTCAAGGTGTGAGCCAAGCAAGGTATGTGGCTGAGTTTTGAAAGGGCTATGGCTGCCACAAAATTACGGCCGTTATCATTAACTACCTTGCCTGCCTCAAGATGTACACTGCCCAGCCATGACTCAGTTTGTCATTTCAAGTACTCGGCCAGTACCTCGGCGGTGTGTCTGTCGCCCAAACACATCATCTGCAACACAGCCTGCTGACGCTTTCCACTAGCTGCTCGATAGGGGGACACCTCGTGTGCAACAGTGGCAGCTGCAGATGGAGTGCTCGTACGACTGCGCTCTGTGGACGAGCTTTCGCTTTTGGAGGAGGAGGAGGAGGGTCGAACGCCTACAGCCAACTGTTTCCTATACCGTGGGCTAGGCAGCACTGTCCCACCACCGCTGTCCCCTGTGGACCCTGCATCCACCACATTAACCCAGTGCGCAGTGATGGACACGTAACGGCCCTGGCCATGCCGACTGGACCATGCATCAGTTGTGAGGTGCACCTTTCCACTCACTGACTGCTTGAGTGCATGGACAATGCGGTCTTTTACATGATGGTGGAGGGCTGGGATGGCTTTGCGAGAGAAGAAGTGGCGACTGGGTAGGTCATAGCGTGGTACTGCATAGGCCATGAGTTCGCGGAAAGCTGTGCTTTCCACCAACCGAAAGGGCATCATCTCAAACGAGATTAGTTTGGCAATGTGGGCGTTCAAACCCAGTGTACGCGGATGAGAGACTGAGTACTTTCTTGACCTACTCATAGTGTCTGGGAGGGTTAGCTGGACTTGAGAGCTGCATATGGTGGAAGTAGCGGTGGACAGGGCGGACTGAGAGAGGGTTGATGATGGTGATGGAGTTGGTGTTCTTTCTGATGGCCTAGATTCAGTATTTCGTTGATATAACAGTGGGATTCCCTGACTGCTGTGGCCTTGCAATGACACCTCAAAATTTGCTGCTGTGCTAACCGGTGGGCTTACAGTGGGGGAAACAATGTAGCGTTGCTGACTACCTTCTTTGTGATCAGTTGCACATGTGGCACTTGAGGTTTGGTGTTGTGTCCACGCTTGCAAGTGCATGCTGGTTAAATGTCTAAGCATGCAACTGGTATTCAAATTTTTCAGATTTTTCCCTCGGCTAAAGGTCTTTGCGCACTTCTTACAGATAACCTTGGCCTGATCATGAGGATTTTGTTCAAAAAAGTGCCACACTGCACTCTTCCTACTTTGGCAGACATTTTGCGGCCTAGTACGCTGTGATCTTTTGACCCTCTGGACAAGCTGTCCAGCAACTCTTTTGATTTTTGGAACCTGTCTTTGGAGTGCTCCGGGCCTGCCAGATAACAGCTGTTGCGATGTCGATGTCTGCTGTGGATGCTCCTCATCTGAGCTATTGGAAGCAGCACCCTCTTCCCCCAATGGATGCCAATCTGGATCAACAACTGGGTCATCCATCACCTCCTCTTCAATGTCATGTGCACCTTCCTCTGTGTCACCGTGTATGGTGGTATAGTGTGCGGGAAGGGGCACCTGAGTCTCATCAGGGTCAGAATCTGGCTCTGTACACTGCGAGGACAATGTAGTGCTCTGAGTGAATGTACCAGCAGAATCATCTATCAGCGGCTGTGCATCAGTGCACTCCATGTCAGATTCATCTTGGCCTGGGTAATTCACCATTTCACTTGATAATCCAGGCATCGTATGTGAAAACAGCTCCATGGAGTAATCAGTAGTAAGGCCTGCGTCATCCTTCAATCTTGGTTGGGGTGAAGGACACAAGGAAAGGTGTGGTTCATGAACATGAGCCTCCAATGACGACTCAGTGCTTTTACTTTTTACAACTTCAGAAGAGGAGGCGATAGAGCTGGAGGCTGAGTCAGCAATGTAAGACAAAACTTTTTCCTGATGCTCTGCCTTTAAAAGCGGTTTGCCAACTCCTAGAAAACTAAGTCTTCAAAGCCTTATGGAGCCAGACGATGACGCAGGCTCAACACCTCCTGCATTTGGTCCTATTTTGCTCTTGCCACTACCATCAGATCCACCACCAACACCATCATTACCAGCTGCCAAACCCCGCCCAATTCCACGGCCTCTTCCACCAGCCTTCCTCATTTTTTGTAGAAATGTAGACGAAATCCAACAAACTATATAGTAATGTAAAACAAGGTACAAGGTGTCTATAGGACAGGGGAGATTTTGAATTTCTGCACACACTTGTGGACACTGGACACTTATGGATTGTGTGAGGCCCACTGAATATCACAGCGCTATGTCACAGGCTCGATGGCACAGGTGTGAAAAAAGTGACTACAGGATCACAGAGATTTTGAATTTCTGCACACACTAGTGGACACTGGACACTTTTGGATTGTGTGAGGCCCACTGAATATCAGAGCGCTATGTCACAGGCTCGATGGCACAGGTGTGAAAAAAGTGACTACAGGATCACAGAGATTTTGAATTTCTGCACACACTAGTGGACACTGGACACTTTTGGATTGTGTGAGGCCCACTGAATATCAGAGCGCTATGTCACAGGCTCGATGGCACAGGTGTGAAAAAAGTGACTACAGGATAAGGGAGATTTTGAATTTCTGCACACACTAGTGGACACTGGACACTTTTGGATTGTGTGAGGCCCACTGAATATCAGAGCGCTATGTCACAGGCTCGATGGCACAGGTGTGAAAAAAGTGACTACAGGATAAGGGAGATTTTGAATTTCTGCACACACTAGTGGACACTGGACACTTTTGGATTGTGTGAGGCCCACTGAATATCAGAGCGCTATGTCACAGGCTCGATGGCACAGGTGTGAAAAAAGTGACTACAGGATAAGGGAGATTTTGAATTTCTGCACACACTAGTGGACACTGGACACTTTTGGATTGTGTGAGGCCCACTGAATATCAGAGCGCTATGTCACAGGCAGAAATTGGCTAGTGTATCACAAACTACAAGGTGTATGTAGAATTGGGCAGAATAGGAATCTCCCTAGAGTGTAGGTCTGTAAGAACGGAACAAGTCCTCCACTTATCCTTCCACAGTGACACACAGATAGCTTCACTGTGGCCGTGATAACAGCCGTTACACGGTACTGAGAGGAGCGTGCACATACACGGCTGTCCGGTGTACGTAAAATTGTCAAGCTCCATGTTTTTTAAGTATACGGACTGACACGCTGTCTCTCTATAGTTTTGAATGTGATCAAACAGCAAATATATTTAACTGTTTGAAAGCTAGACAAAACTAGTAGGTGCAGGTCTGTAAGAACGGAACATGTCCTCGACTTATTCTCACAGAGTGACACACAGATAGCTTCACTGTGGCTGTGATAACAGCCTTTACACGGTACTGTGTGAGGAGCGTACACCGCTGTATGGTGTGAAAAAATACACGCTCAGTACCTCAGCAGGACAAAAAAAAAAATTGGGATTGCTTTTAAAAAAGCAGTTTGCAGAGCAGTGGGTGAACAGCAATGCAGCTGTCAGGAAGCCTTAGAAGGCAGCCTAACAACCAACACTGCTGATCCACCACAATATAGCCTCCCCTTGCACTGCACACACAGTGACTGGTGTGTTGTACAGGCAAAATCGCTAGCAGCAGAAGCAGTTTTTTTTTCTTCTTCCCTGCCTAACGCTCTCCCTACAGAATCATCAGCAGCAACCTCTCCCTATGCTAAGATCGGCAGAAGTAAGATGGCGGTCGGCGTGCACGCCCTTTTATAACCCCTGTGACGCCCACCAAAGCAAGCCAATCACTTACATGCCCTTCTGAAAGATGGTGGTGACCCCTGCCTATGTCATCACGTTGCCCACAGTGTCCATGGATCCTGATTGGCTGAAAAAGAGCGCAAAACAAACTTTTGAAACGCGACTTTGGCGCGTAAGTCGCCGACCTCGTGGCCGACCTCATCCTAGGGTCGGGTTTCGTTTCATGAAACCCGACTTTGCCAAAAGTCGGTGACTTTTGAAATTTTTCGACCCGTTTCGCTCAACTCTAGTAAGAACATCTTCTGTTGTGCCATAAATTACACTAATAAATTAACACAATTCCTATTTCTATTCCATATTTTGACATTGTGCCTGGGTAGAAGCCAACATTTTCTTTTACATGTCATGAATACTCTGTTTTTTTTTTAACATAAACCTGTTTTCTGTATATAAATGACAAGAACATAAAACTAACCGTGAAATAACTAAGGCTGTGTGCCCACATTGCGAAAAATAATGAAAATGCTGCGTTTTTAGCCGCTAAGCGTTTCCTATGTGGAAAAAAACGCATTAATTGGCACAAAATGGCCAAAATGCATTAAAATGAATGGGATGCTTATTTTAAGCATTTCTGAAGTGTCTGATCAGGCACAAACACTTCAAAAACAATTAAAAAAACGCAAAGTGGGCACACAGCCTTAGTTATTTCACGGTTAGTTTTATGTTCTTGTCATTTATATACAGAAAACAGGTTTATGTTAAAAAAAAACAGAGTATTCATGACATGTAAAAGAAAATGTTGGCTTCTACCCAGGCACAATGTCAAAATATGGAATAGAAATAGGAATTGTGTTAATTTATTAGTGTAATTTGTGGCACAACAGAAGGTGTTCTTACAGTAAGTCCCTTAATTTATTTTAATGGCACGTTTTACACAGGTTTACACTGAATTTTATTCACAGACAGGTCACACATTCAAATATTTCCCAGGAAGCAATCATTAATTATTGGTGTTCAAACCCAGACAGAACCTTCTGTCCCTTGTACAACATCTTGTTTGCAAGCTGCTATTTTCTTGCATGTCTCTGCATGGCATTCAACTGACTGTTAGCTGCCAAGATCTTACTTTCACGTATATGGACCCTTTGGCTGACAGAACACCAGTGGGCATTATATCCATCTCACCTTGAGTTTCCAAAGGGAAGATAATTTCACAGCTCACCATAGGCCTCCAAGCCTAGTGGTCTTTGGAGTCTAGACAGACTTTTCTGGTGCTTGTGCTATCATTGAGGATGAAGCTCCATCCGCACATGACTGTCCTGCTGTAAAAATGGAATGATACCATTTTACAAACCAAATAAAACAGTAGAGGTATAGGACCTGCTAGCAAATCCCCTTTTCTGATATTACAAATAATGATTACTAGATTACTTGGAATGACCTTTGATCTAGTTATTTAATCTAATGGATTTTTTCCTTGTCCTCCATGGATGGCTGTCTTCTTCTGTGTTAATATTTTAGGGATCAGGTTGTACTGCATGGACAGAATTCTTTTTTTAACCATACTAAATCAGGCCCCAACCACAGAGCTCTGAGCTGACGATCTGGCCAATTACTTCAAAGAAAAAATTGACCAGATTCGACAGGAAATTATCTCCCATTCACCTCATACCATGCACTGTCCTCCCTCCCCCAGTGCATCTAGCTCATTCTCTGATTTTGAACCAGTCACAGAAGAAGTAAGCAGGCTCCTTGCATCTTCTCGCCCAACCACTTGCATCAGTGACCCATTTCCATCACATCTCCTCCAGTCCCTTTCCCCTGCTGTCACCCCTCACCTAACTAAAATATTTAACCTCTCTCTCTCTCTTCTGGTATCGTTCCCTCCTCATTTAAGCATGCTATCATACATCCACTACTTAAAAAACCATCCCTCGACCAAAACTGTGCCGTTAACTATAGACCTGTCTCTAATCTTCCCTTCATCTCTAAACTCCTGGAACGCCTGGTCCACTCCGCTATCTCTCTGATAACTCTTTTCTCGACCCTCTCCAATCCGGTTTCCGCTCCTTACAGCCTACTGAAACTGCCCTCACTAAAGTCTCTAATGATCTACTAACAGCTAAATCAAATGGTCATTACTCCATGCTAATTCTCTTGGATCTCTCTGCAGCATTCGACACTGTGGATCATCAGCTCCTCCTCACTATGCTCCGTTCCATTGGCCTCAAGGACACCGTTCTCCCCTGGTTCTCCTCCTATCTCTTTGACCGCTCCTTTACTGTATCTTTTGCCGGTTCCTCCTCCTCTCACCTTCCCCTTACTGTTGGGGTTCCTTAAGGATCGGTTCTAGGCCCCCTCCTCTTCTCCTTGTACACTGCCCCTATTGGTCAAACAATCAGTAGATTTGGTTTCCAGTACCATCTCTATGCTGATGACACCCAATTATATGCTTCTTCTCCTGACATCACGCCAGCCTTTCTAGAAAACACCGGCGATTGTCTAAACGCTGTGTCTAACATCATGTCCTCACTATATCTGAAACTGAACCTGTCAAAGACTGAACTCCTTGTGTTTCCTCCCTCTACTAATGCACCTATACCCGACATTGCCATTTCTGTGTGTGGCTCCACTATTACTCCCCAGCAACATGCCCACTGTCTTGGGGTCATACTTGATTCCGAGCTTTCCTTTGCCCCCCACATTCGATCACTGGCTCGCTATTGTCATCTGCACCTCAAAAACATTTCTAGAATTCGACCTTTTCTTACTTTTGAAACTGCAAAAACTCTTACTGTTTCTCTTATTCATTCTCATCTCGACAATTGTAACTCTCTTCTAATCGGTCTCCCTCTTACCAAACTCTCCCCTCTCCAATCTGTCTTGAATGTTGCAGCCAGGATCATATTCCTCACCAATCGTTACACCTATGCCTCTACCTTGTGCCAGTCATTACACTGGCTACCCATCCACTCCAGAATTCAGTATAAACTTATTACCCTCACCCACAAAGCCCTCCATGGCTCAGCACCACCCTACATCTCCTCCATTGTTTCAGTATATCACCCTACCCGCGCCCTCCGTTCTGCTGATGACCTGAGGTTAGCATCCTCAATAATCAGGACCTCCCACTCCCGTCTCCAAGACTTTACACGTGCTGCGCCAATTCTTTGGAATGCACTTCCCAGGTCAATACGATTAGTCCCCAATCCCCACAATTTTAAGCATGCCCTGAAAAGCATTTATTCAGACTGGCCTATCGCCTCAACACATTAACCTAATCTATCCCTGTGTGGCACAGCCAAAAGTTTTACCATAACCAGGTTCCCCGCATCATGTTCCCACATGCTTTATGCATCCATTAGCCCTCTGTGTCTGTACTGTTACACACTTAAAATTATGGCTGGCCCATACAATCAGGGCAACTGTTACCACCCAACTTTCGTGTCTACCTCTTTCCTCATAGACTGTAAGCTTGCGAGCAGGGCCCTCATTCCTCTTGGTATTTGTTATAATCTATGTGATTATTGTTATGCTGTAATGTCTATTGTCTGTACAAATCCCCTCCAAAATGTAAAGTGCTGCGGAATATGTCAGCGCTATAGAAATAGAATTTATTATTATTATTATGACAAGTAAGGCGTAATTTACAATATTTTGGTGTACAGTGATTCTGTAAACAATAAAAAAGTTAATGGAAAGTAGAAGTAGTGAAAGTGGAAGTAGATTCCTTAGTGGCAACATTTACATCTACAATCTCTTTGCTTTCCCAGCTCATGGCTAATGGACCCCATACACATTTGACAAAGGTTGTCAATATCACTTCGTCAGGCCAACAGTCTAATGTGTATTGGGCCCCCCCGATTATCTTACTAAAAGATTGTATCAGGGAAGATAAGGATCAGGCATTTTGGAATGCTGGTTTGCTTGTTCTCTAAGGATATGTACCCACGTTGCAGAAATGCTGCTGAAATTTCCGCAACATTTCCGCACTCCCGCCACTAGTAAATCGCATGCGTTTTTCCCGCAGAAAGCAAGCGTTTTGCAAGCATTTTTCGCTTGCGGAATGCTTGCGTGTTCCAAGCGATTAGCATCGCTTGGAAATAGGATGTTAAAATAATAAAAAAAATATATATATTGTTATTCTTACCTTCCGACGGCCCCCGATCTACTCTGCGACGCTCCCGGCGTCTTCAGGTTCCAGTAATGCTTTCCGCGAAGGACCTGAGATGACGTCATGCTCGCGAGAGCACGACGTCATCAGTGGTCATTCGCGCAAAGCATTACTGAGACCGGAAGATGCCGACAGCGTGGTGAGAGGTAGGAAGGACTTCGGGGGGCCGCCGGAGGGTGAGTATATCAATATTTTTTATTTTTATTCTATTTTTTACAGGATTATGGTACCCAGGGCCTGAAAGACAGTCTCCTCTCCTCCAGGCCCTGGGTACCATCCGCACATGATCCGCTTACTTCGCGCATAGTGGGCATAGCCACATGCGGAAAGTAAAGTAGATCAATGCAATCCTATGGCAACAGAATCACTGTGATTCCGCAAAAAGAATGGGCATGCTGCGGATATTTCCGCTATGCTCTTCCGCAGCAGAAAAATCCACAGCATTAGCACAGCATTGCGGAATCCCATTGGATTGCATGGGATGCATTTTCTTTGTGCTTTTGTGGCGATTCCGCGGCGGAAAAACGCAGCGAAAATGCAAAAAAAGATGCAATCGCTTGGAATGCGCAAGCATTATGCAAGCAAAAAATGCTTGCAAAACGCTTATTTTCCGCAGGAAAACGCATGCGAATTCGCATGCGTTTTACCCGAGGTGGGAGTGTGGAAATGTTGTGGAAATTTCCGCAGCATTTCTGCAACGTGGGTACATAGCCTAAGGCTACTTTCACACATCAGGGTTTCGGCGTCAGGCGCGATCCGGCGTCGTGCCGGAACGCCGGATCCAGCAAATGTTTCGTAAAACCGGATGTGACGGATCCGGTTTTCTGCCGGATCCGTCTTTTTCTTGACAGACAAAACCGGATCCGTCTCATCCGGTTCATCCGTTTTTCTACCCGTTTTTCGACGGATTACGCCGGATCCGGTTTTTAAAACTGACCCTTGTGGCCTTCCGAACGGGATTGGCTACTGGAAAACTATATATAGCATGTTCCTACAGCCCTTCTTTGACAGGTTGTAGAGGAGAAAGTGCAGGTTGGAGAGAAGAGCAAGTTACTGGCGAAGATGGATGTTGTCATTGGAAATATTTTGAAGAATTTGGCGGATTTTACAGCGGAGGCAAATCGTTTGAGGGTGATTGTTCTGGAGAAGGAGAGAGCGAGACAGCAGCGCATCAGGCATCGTAGACGACGTTTGTGGATCCACCCCATCACAGCCAAGAGAATGACGCGTGGGGTCTATTCTACACTATGCATGGACCTTCGACGAAACCCGGATAAATTTTTTGGATATGTTAGGATGAAAATGGAGAATTTTGATTACTTGGTGGAGCGCATTGCACACCTCATAAGAAAAGCGGACACCTATTGCCGCTTCTCTGTTTCACCAGCAGAGCGTCTGATGGTGACTTTAAGGTAAGCCACATTTATTGGATATGATCGCATCAGAGCACACTTTCACTGCAATCTTGTTGGTGGTAGTTTGTATCTCCAAGTGTTATAGGTCAGTTTTGGTATGTAATGCTGTGATTTAAAACTAATTTATTGTTTTTTAATTCCCCACAGATTTCTTGCAACTGGAGAATCCCTTTCGTCACTGCATTTCCAGTACAGACTCGGGATTTCCACCATATCTGGAATTGTGAAGTACACATGCCGTGCACTGTGGGACTCCTTAGCTGAAGAGTTTTTACCAGAGCCCACAACAGAGAGGTGGATTGAAATTGCTGACAAGTTTCAACAGATATGTCAGTTTCCAAACTGCTTGGGCGCTGTGGACGGGAAACATATCCGCATTGTAAAGCCAGCTGGATCGGGATCGGAATATTTCAATTACAAGAAATATTTTTCAATTGTCCTCATGGCCATCGCTGACGCGGAATACAAATTTATTGCGGTTGATATTGGGGCCTATGGCCGCTCCAATGACTCTCAAGTTTTCAAACTGTCTGCCATGGGGCGTAAACTGTATGGAAACACCTTCCAGTTCCCACCACCTAGACCGCTGCCGCAAACATCTGGTCCACCTATGCCATTTGTCTGTGTAGGGGACGAAGCCTTCCAGCTGTCAGAACACCTTTTGAAACCGTACTCTAGCAGAGGATTGACAAGACCAAAACGCATTTTTAATTACCGCCTCACAAGAGCAAGAAGAATGGTTGAATGTACCTTTGGTATTCTGACAGCCAAATGGCGGGTCCTATTGACTGCGATCAACCTCAAGACAGAAACTGTGGACGAGGTGATCAAAGCGTGCGTGGTACTCCACAATTTTGTTATCTGCAAGGAACCCATTTCCATTGAGGACACCTCTGAAGAAACCACCTTGCAAGATTACCATGACATTACCACTAGAAGTTCTGTGACGGTTTCAGTAATGAGGGACAATTTTGCACTATACTTTATGTCACCTCAAGGCAGAGTACACTGGCAGGATGACAGAGTGTGAAAGATTTGTGCCCAACCAAACTTGTGTACCTTCTGTACCAACAGTATATACCTTTGCCAACCAAAGTTGGCTATCTTGTCATGGTCTCTATTTTTAGCTTTAGGCCACAGGTGTGTACCTGGTTGTGTTTTATGCAAAGTATTTCACCTTTTAATAAAAGTTGTGTACATTGTTAGGAAATCACCAACAATAAACACAACTTTTTAGGTGAAATACTTTGCTTCAAACACAACCAGGAACACAACTGTGGCAAAAAGCTAAAATTTACCCACAGTTATATACCTAGTTTTGAATACTATTTCACCTTTTAAATACCCTGTATTTAACCTTTTTCGCCGCAGAAAGAAATGACAGACAACCAGTGTAAAATAATTTAACTTTTATTGAAAAATGTTTTTTTTAGTAAACTTTTTTAAAATTTTAATAAACTTGTTTAATAAAACTTTGAAACTATAAAACTGAAACCATAAAACTGGTCATTTTTATTTAAATACACACATTATAAATCTGTGTAGTGTGTGGTGGAAATACTGCTGTAGGGGCTGCGGGACACTTCGACACTGGGAGTGTGGAGAGAGGACTGGGATCGTGGTGGGGAAGGAACAGTTAGAGGTGAAGGTGTGGAAAAAACTACAGAATGGGTGGACATGTGGGAAGCAGAAGAGGTGGTGGGTGGTGGAGTGGAGGGTTGGGCAGGGACTGTAGGAGCAGATGATGTTGATGGCAAGTTGTATGGGGAAGGAGTTTGGTACGGGGCAGGTTGCTGGAAGTGGGGAGATGTCTGGTACGGGGCAGGTTGCTGGAAGTGGGGAGATGTCTGGTACGGGGCAGGTTGCTGGAAGTGGGGAGATGTCTGGTACTGGGGAGGTTGCTGGTACTGGGGAGTTTACAGGTACTGTGGAGGTTGCTGGTACTGGGGAGGTTGCTGGTGCTGGGGAGGTTGCTGGTGCTGGGAGGTGGATGGTGCTGGGGAGGTGGATGGTGCTGGGGAGGTGGATGGTGCTGGGGAGGTGGATGGTATGTAATAGGAGGGGGAGGATGGAAAGTGGCTGGAGGTGGATGGTATGTAATAGGAGGGGGAGGATGGAAAGTGGCTGGAGGGGGTGTAGATGTAATAGGAGGGGGAGGATGGAAAGTGGCTGGAGGGGGTGTAGATGTAATAGGAGGGGGAGGATGGAAAGTGGCTGGAGGGGGTGCAGGTGGAGGAACTACTGTGGTGGGAGGAGGAGGTTGGGAGGTAACTTGCTGGAGAGCAGCGTGGCATGAATGCATTACATGCATCTGCTGGGCAGGAGAGAGCGTTTCCATGCGCTCCACAACAGACCTGAAAAAGGTGTGGTTTGGCGAAGATCTTGCTTCTGAATGCATGGTTTGCAGAAGTGTCTTCACCTCCAGAATGCTGGAGTTGATCTGCTGATAGCCTGCGGAGATTTGCTCTGACAAGACTTTTAGACAGTTCTGGAAAGATGCATTCAGATGCAAGAACTCTGGCGCATAAGTCTTTTCCTGACCCCTCTGCCGCTGCCGCCCAGTACCCGCAGGTGTACTAGAGGTGGCAGGGGCAGAAGGGTGGGGTAAAGGGAAAGCGATCTCCTCACCAGCAGCTTCATGTAATGTAGGCGGCCACGATGCTCCTGTGCTGGTGGATGGGACAGATGGGTCGAATGTGTGGGAAGGCTGGGAAGGTGCAGATGTACCGGGGCGGTCGAAGTGTCCCTCGGTGCCGGTCTCCTCAGGGATCGCCTCAGAAGGGTCCAATCGTGCAGGCTCCCGAGTGCTGCTCACCGTGCTGTGGAATAAAGAGAAAAAAAAACAATTAAAATACTGACATGGTATGGCCCTGGCTGAAAAAAAAATTTACATCTAACATTTTTTTTCACATGTCGTGTGTAATATTTACCTTCTGGTGACCATTGTTTCCCGGAGGAACGACAGGGCTTCTGCGTACTTGTACTTGCTCCTGCGTCCTCCAGATCCACTCGGGGCCCGCATCTCTTTATTGAACTCCTTCTTGAAACGATCCCTCACAGACCGCCACCGATTCACAATTCTGTTCCCTGAAACGAGAAAGGAGTGGTTAGTATACAACATCAGTGTTTCACAAACTCCAGTCCTCATGGTCCCCAGGGGTCATGTTTTCAGGATTTCCATAGTAAATAGAAATCCTGAACACATGATCCGTGGGGACCACGAGGACTGGAGTTCGGGAAACACTGGTTTACATCAAGCAACCGGTACTGTATATACTTACGCTCTGTAATCTGGGCCCGAACATCGAGGTCCTCCCAGCGGCCCACAAGGAGCGAACAGATTTCCTCCCAGAGTCGTCGGGTAACGATAAGGTCAGCGTGGCGGCGGTCAGCCATATTCCAGAGCGGCTCCCTTTCTCTGACGAGATCGATGAGGTGGTCCACATCGAGTCCTCCATCCTCACCATCAGAGTCGGGAGCACGCTGGGAAGGCTGTTAAAGAAAAAGACAAAAATAACATAATTAGCCTCCACATAAGAAATGAAATAAAAAGTGCAAAAAAACAAAGCAAAAATATTTATACTTACACGCTGGTGACCGCCGCGTTGCTGTCGCCGACGACCCTGGGAGGCACTGCGATGACCTCTTGGCCGAGCACCAGATTGGGAAGACTAGAGAAGAAAACAAAAAATGTTATGTCTTTGGATGTAGGCATTTGTTTGCTGTGTGTGGTCTGCAGAACATTGTTTTCTATGTGTTGTGTGTAGTGTGATGTTGTGTTTCTGCGTTTGATGCAAAAAACTTACCAATTGTGAGCCCACTCCAGGTGTCTGTCCACCCCTTCCTTCTTCTTCTGGGAGCTCCTCTTCATCTTGTGATTCCTGTTTTGAAATAAAAGGCAATGAATAGACATATATTACAGAGAAGATGGATTTTGGAAATAAAAACTTACCGTCAAACGCTGACGATGCGAGGGAGGGCTCCCAGAAGATGATGTGCTGTCTTCCTGGTGGCCACACTCCATGCCTGTGGGTGGTGTTCCAGCTGCTGCCATTGCTGCTGCTGCTGCATCTATTGGGCGGCTGTTGAATAAAGAGAAACAAAGGGCCAATGAATATCTTGATATTCAATAGCCCTAGTTTGGGGGAATGGGTGATTTGATAATTACCGTCTCTCATCTGCTGCTGGCCTCCCCTCCTCAGCATGTTCTATTTGCTGCTCCATTTGGGGTGGTGGTGGTGCTGATGGTGCTGCAGTGGTCTCCTGCCTTCTCCTGCTTCGCTTGGTTGCTTTCTTGGGTGGCATATTGGGTGTGGCTGTGGGTCCCACTGTCTTGCTTTTATATATGTCTTGTGGGCAGAGCTACTGAGCATGCTCAGACCAAAAAACCGGATCCGGCGCATTGCGGCGCTCATAGGCTTTCATTGTGTGAAAAAGCCGGACGCGCCGGATCCGGCGTGTCCGGCTTTTTCGCCGGAGACAAAAAACGTTACAGTAGCCGTTTTTTCCAGACGCCGGATCGCGACACATTGCCGTATCCGGCGAAAACCGGATGAAATGCATGGCCATCCGGCGCGATCCGGCGGAAATGCAAGTCAATGGGGGGGAAACCGGATCCGGCATTGCATTTCGCCGGATCCGGTTTCTGTCAAAAGCGCCGGATCGCGCCTGACGCCGAAAACCTGATGTGTGAAAGAGGCCTTAGAGTGATTATAATGTTTGTAAAGTGCTATGGAAATTAATGGTAATATATAAACACGTTGAGTAAAATTAAAGTACAAACTCCAGTACAAGCTTTTGTTTATTTAAAACCTTTTCATGTGCAAATGTAACTATTTCGATATTGTGCTCACCTTTTTGTTTGACAGTGTTCTTTTGAAATGAGTACCAGTATACAAGCTATTTACTTACCTGAAATGGTATGCAGAGAATCTAGAAGCTCTCAAAAATAAAGCATCAAAGGACTAAAGCAAGTTGCCTCATATGAATAAAGGAGGTAAGACTTCAACTTGTGAACAATTTAAAACAATGTAAAGCTAAAAAGTATTAAGCAATACTTCATTAGGAGCATAAAATCAATAAAGAACCATAACTACAGTACAAAACCTACATCTAAAGCAAAATGATAACTATTCAACTTGTGCTGAATGAAGCAGACAAAAAGATTCCTTTAATATATTTGCTTACATAAGGTTTTTAGAAAATGCAACTGAGGCATATTTCTTAGAATCAAGAGCCATGACACTAACTGTAGTAGCATAGTAAAGAAACAAAGAAAACTTTGAAAGTCCTAAAGCTTCAATTGTTTCTTCATAAATTTTTGCTACCCTATTTTTATTTATCTTTTCGATGCTGTTATTTTTAGCAAAGCTATGGATGACAACAACCATGAATTCTTATAAATAGAATGAGCAAATTGATTTGTTTCTAACTCATTCCTATGGAATTTTATGAAGCTTGCAGGTACTGGTGAAATCAAACAATTTGCAATTCGATTTTGCACGAATCGCAAAAAAAAATAGTGGACGCCATTTTACACATTTCAGAACATTGCAACAGTCACAAAAGGCTCAGATGACTTCAGCCAGAACTGCGAGGACATCCACATAATGCCTGGCAACTATCACATCATATGGTATAGCACAAGCAGAAGGGAATATCATAACCTGTATGAAAGTCGAGGTGTAGCTGGCAACTGCCTTGCTGTACTTGAATTATAATTAGAAGCTTATGATTCATTCTTTATGCACTAGTAAGCACCAGCATGACACAAGAAAAAAAACAAAACTAAAATCAGTGTAAATCAGACTTGATGCGCTCACTAGTCACAAGTGAATGTGATAAGAAAAATGAATATGGGTGGTGCAGAATCTGCAGGTAGAAACATACTAAAATCTCACATTTATTGAAAATCAGTTGAAAAGAATAGAATTAAAAGTCACTTATGGCATGGAAGTCACCATATCTACACATTTCAGGTCAATAATAGGCTCTTAATCATGACACTGCTCTGAGTTTTTTTCATTGCTTGTGCAATTCTTTGGTAAAGAAGGGAATAATAATTTAAAAAAAAAGTACTAAGGAAAATTCACCAAATGTTTTGTCTGTTCATCAATTTTTAAGGAATGATTAGTTCTAGGTAATGTCAGTGTTGTGTCAAATTTAATCCACTTCCCTTAACTGTGTTTTATGCTATGCCTAATGCCTTGGAGATATTTTGTACCCTTCTAACTGATAATATTTAAATATGATAGTCCTTTGCTGTGTTGTCAGCTGTTTATGTACAATGGCTTTCAAACTTAGACAATGTTAGGAACATCCTACTAGAACAATTTAACGCCCACAGGGATCTGTGCTTGGACCGATTCTTTATAACCTCTTTATTAATGACCTTTTGGATGGGATTGATAGTAAAGTATCAGTCTTTGCTGATGACACCAAAATATGTAGGATACTAAAATCTGACCTTGACAGTACAATTTTGGATTGAGACATCTGGATAAGATGTCTGAATGGGCACACATTTCACAAATGAGGTTTAACCCCTTCACCCCCAAGGGTGGTTTGCACGTTCATGACCGGGCAAATTTTTACAATTCTGACCACTGTACCTTTATGAGGTCATAACTCTGGAACGCTTCCATGGATCCCGGTGATTCTGACATTGTTTTCTCGTGACATATTGTACTTCATGTTAGTGGTAAAATTTCATTCAAGTAACTTGCATTTATTTGTGAGAAAAATGGAAATTTGGCTAAAATTTTGAAAATTTCGCAATTTTCCAACTTTGAATTTTTATGCCCTTAAATCACAGAGATATGGCACCCAAAAAACTTGGTAACTAACATTTCCCACATGTTTACTTTACATCAGCACAATTTTGGAACCAAAATTTTTTTTTTTGTTAGGAAGTTATAAGGGTTAAAAGTTGACCAGCGATTTCTCATTTTTACAACACCATTTTATTTTTACGGACCACATCACATTGGAAGCCACTTTGAGGGGTCTATATGATAGAAAATACCCAAAATTGACACCATTCTAAAAACTGCACCCCTTAAGGTGCTCAAAACCACATTCAAGAAGTTTATTAACCCTTTAGGTGCGTCACAGGAATTTTTTTGAATATTTAAAAAAAAATGAACATCTAACTTTTTTTCACAAAAAAAATACTTCAGGTTCAATTTTTTTTATTTTACCAAGGGTAACAGGAGAAATTGGACTGCAAAAGTTATTGTGCAATTTGTCGTGAGTGCGCTCATACCTGATATGTAGGGGGGAACGACTGTTTCGGCGCAAGGCAGAGCTCAGAATGGAAGGAGTGCCGTTTGACTTTTTCAATGCAAAATTGTCTGGAATTCAGATCGGACACCATGTCACGTTTGGAGAGTCCCTGATGTACCTAAACAGTGGAACTAGACCCCCCCAACTTTGAACCCACAAGGGCTTTACAGAAGTTTATAACGTACAGCGGTACAATTAAAAAATCATATTTTTTCCACAAAAATGATCTTTTCACCCCAATTTTTATTTTCCCAAGGGTAACAGGACCCTAAAAGTTATTGTGCAATTTGTCCTGAGTACGCTGATACCCCATATGTGGGTGTAAACCACTATTTGGGCGCATGGCAGAGCTCGGAAGGGAAGCAGTGCCATTTGACGTTTTTGGCTGGAATTGAGATCGGACACCATGTAGCGATTGGAAAACCCCTGATGTACCAAAACAGTGGAAACCCCCCACAAATGACACCATTTTGGAAACTAGACCCCCTAAGGAACTTATCTAGATGTGTGGTGAGAACTTTGAACCCCCAAGGGCTTCACAGAAGTTTATAACATAAAGCCATACAATTAAAAAATCATATTTTTTCCACAAAAATGACCTTTTCACCCTCAATTCTTATTTTTCCAAGGGTAACAGGACCCTAAAAGTTATTGTGCAATTTGTCCTGAGTACGCTGATACCCCACATGTGGGGGTAAACCACTATTTGGGCACATGGCAGAGCTCGGAAGGGAAGCAGCGCCATTTGACATTTTTGGCTGAAATTGAGATCGGACACCATGTCGCGATTGGAAAACCCCTGATGTACCTAAACAGTGGAAATCCCCCACGAATGACACCATTTTGAAAACTAGACCCCCTAAGTAACTTATCTAGATGTGAGGTGAGCACTTTGAACCCCCAAGGGCTTCACAGAAGTTTATAATGCCCGGGCATGAAAATAAAAAAAATCGTATATTTTTTCTCAAACATGATCAATTAGTCCCCAATTTTTTTATTTTCCCAAGGGTAACAGGAGAAATTGAACCCCAAAAGTTGTTGTCCAATTTGTCCTGAGTACGCTGACGCCCCATATTTGGGAGAAAACTACTGTATGGACACACGTCGGGGCTTGGAAGGGAAGTAGTGACGTTTTGGAATGCAGACTTTGAGGGAATGTTCTGCGGGTGTCATGTTGCCTTTGGAGAGCCCCTAATGTACCTAAACAGTGGAAACCCCCCACAAATGACCCCATTTTGGAAATGAGACCCCCTAAGGAACTTATCTAGATGTGTGGTGAGCACTTTGAACCCCCAAGGGCTTCACAGAAGTTTATAATGCCCGGGCATGAAAATAAAAAAATTGTATTTTTTCCACAAACATGATCAATTAGTCCCCAATTTTTTCATTTTCCCAAGGGTAACAGGAGAAATTGGACCGCAAAAGTTGTTGTCCAATTTGTCATGAGTACACTGACACCCCATATGTGGGAGAAAACTACTGTATGGACACACGTCGGGGCTCGGAAGGGAAGCAGTGACGTTTTGGAATGCAGACTTTGATGGAATGGTCTGCGGGTGTCATGTGCGTTTGGAGAGCCCCTGATGTACCTAAACTATTGAAACTCCCCACAAGTGACCCTATTTTGGACACTAGACCCCCTACGGAATTTATCTAGATGTGTGGTGAGCACTTTGAACCCCCAAGGGCTTCACAGAAGTTTATAACGTAGAGCCGTGAATATAAAAAATTCATTTTTTTTTCCACAAAAATGATTTTTCGCCCCAAAATTTTTATGTTTACAAGGGTAACAGGAGAAATCATACCTGCACAGTTGTTATGCGATTTGTCCTGAGTACGCCGATACCCCATATGTGGGGGGGAACCACTGTTTGGGCGCATGGGAGAGCTCGGAAGGGAAGGAGTGCCATTTTGGAATGCAGACTTTGATGGAATGGTCGGCGGGCATCATGTTGCGCTTGCAGAGCCACTGATGGGCCTAAACAGTGGAAACCCCCCACAAGTGACCCTATTTTGGAAACTAGACCCATTAAGGAACTTATTTAGATGTGTGGTGAGCACTTTGAACCTTCAAGTGCTTCACAGAAGTTTATAACGTAGAGCCGTGAAAATAAAACCATTTTTTTTCCACAAAAATGATCTTTTTGCCCCCAAATTTTTATTTTTACAAGGGTAACAGGAGAAATCATACCCGCACAGTTGTTATGCGATTTGTCCTGAGTACGCCGATGCCCCATATGTGGGGGGGAACCACTGTTTGGGCACATGGGAGAGCTCGGAAGGGAAGGAGTGCCATTTTGGAATGCAGACTTTGATGGAATGGTCTGCGGGCATCATGTTGCGCTTGCAGAGCCCCTGATGGGCCTAAACAGTGGAAACCCCCCACAAGTGACCCCATTTTGGAAATTAGACCCCCTAAGGAACTTATCTAGATGTGTGGTGAGCACTTTGAACCCCCAAGCGCTTCACAAAAGTTTATAAACGCAGAGCCGTGAAAATAAAAAGTATTTTTTTATTTCCACAAAAGTGATTTTTTAGACCCCAATTTTTAGACCCCCAAAGTTGGCAAATAATGGAAACCCCTCAATTCTTGCTCCAACCCTAACCCCAACACACCCCTAACCCTAATCCCAACCCTAATCCCTAATCCTAATTCTAACCCTAATTCTAGTTCTCCCTAACCCTAATTCTAACCCTAGTCGTGACCCGAGCCCTAACCCTAGCCCAGCCCTAGCCCTAGCACAACCCTAACCCTAGCCTAACCCTAGCCCTAACCCTAGCCCAACCCTAACCCTAGTCCAACCCTAGCCCAACCCTAACCCTAACCCTAACCCTAGCCCAACCCTAACCCTAACCCCAACCCTAGCCCTAACCCTACCCTAACCCTAGCCCTAACCTTACCCTAGCCCAACCCTAACCCTAATGGAAAACTGAAAAAAAAAATATTTTCTATATTTCATTATATTGGCCTATATAAGGGAGTGATAAACGGGGGGGGTTATGTACTATTTTTTTTATTTTGATCACTATGATCGTTTATCATAGTGATCAAAATAATGAATGGAATCTGCCAGCCGGAGCCGGCAGATTCCCGGCGGGCGCACTGCGCATGCGCCCGCCATTTTCAAGATGGCGGCGCCCATCGGAGTATGCCGGCGGGACTTGGGACCACTGGGAGGGGACGGAGGGCCATGGAGAGGTACCGGGGGGGATCGGGGACCCTATTTCTCTCTCCTCTGATGTGTGATCACATCAGAGGAGAGAGAAATGAAATGTAAAATCGCGGCTTTTTTTTTTGCGGTCGCCGTTATAGGGTTAATAACGGCGATCGCAAAAGCGGGGGTCGGTAAAACCCGACCGACTCATGTTCTCTGGGGTCTCGGCTACCCCTGGCAGCCGAGACCACGGAGAAAATCCGACACTGGGGGCGCTATTCACTTAAATCACAGCGCCGTGAATTAACGGCGCTGTGGTTTTAGTACCCTCAATTACCGCCGTTAAAAGGTGTATCGGCGGTCGTTAAGGGGTTAATACCTTTATGCATTATTTGCAGTTTATTTTTTAATTTTTAATTTTAGGATATTTGTGTTTTTTGTTTTTGCTTTCTCTGTGTAATGGTCATGTGTTAATATGCACTTACATTGTGCATACACATTAACTTACTTTCTCAGTTCAGACTCCAGTTTTTTATTCATTTCATTGTGCATTCTGTGCGTATATGACTGTGACCGCCCTCTTTCTGAGCTGGGAAATCCATCCTGTCTGACCTATGCTTTTACTAGTGGTTCAGCCGCTCGATCCTTGTTCACATTCACGTCACTTGGCAAGTGAAAAGGTTTTAAATACTAGAGTTAGGACTGTCCCACAAGAGTTGCCTTGACTTGGTGAGATGACTTGTACATTCCTTTGATCAAAATTATGCTTACGAAATACCCTTATTATTATTATTACCTTTACGCATTATTTGCAGTTTATTTTTTAATTTTAGGATATTTGTGTTTTTTGTTTTTGCTTTCTCTGTGTAATGGTCATGTGTTAATATGCACTTACATTGTGCATACACATTAACTTACTTTCTCAGTTCAGACTCCAGTTTTTTATGTGTTTTAAATGGTGCAAGGAATTTTTGGAGGACTACCCTCAAAAATCAAATCGTAGAGTGTTCTAATTCACTGGGATCTGCAATTTTCAGGACTCAAAGTAGATTGTCCCTGGATCAATCTGGTTATCTCTAGCAACTGCCAGGGGTGTAAAGTTTGGGTCACATGGGCCCATGCAGGAGGGTAGCTAGCCGCCCTTTTTCAGCTGAATGTGTGCCCAACACACATTCAGCTGAAATGTATGTGCAGAGACCCATCAATTCCCTCCGCTGTAATAGCTGTTGTGGCTACCGGCCAATAAGAGGTCAGTGTGGTGTTAATTCCATGTGCTGTCTACCTCCCTGCACTAGCTGTTGAGAAAGCGGGCACTGCTCGCCGTAGGGGCATGGAGAGGTAAGATTAATCTTATATATTTTATGTTTAAATGATTTGAGGAAAGCACCCGAAGGGGGAAAATAATTACATAAAGGCCCAAGGACACAGCCATTATTACAGGATAGGGCCAGGATAAGGAACATTACTACAGAATAGGGCCCAGAACGAGTGAGATTCTTAAAAGTTGGAACCCATTAATACAAAATGGGGACATTACACCAGGAAGAGGAGAATGGAGGAAATTATTAAATAAAAGTGCCATGGCAGGCGACATTATTACAGGATGGGGGACAGTATTACATTAAAAGGCTAGGACGAGGGACATTATTACAGGATGGGAAGCATTATTTAAGTATGATGATCAGGATGGGGGTATTATTAAATTAAGGGCCTAGAACTGGGCCATTATAACAGGATGGGGCCAGGATGAGAAACATTATTGCAGGAACTGGCCCAGGACATTATTACAAGTTAAGTGTTAGGATGGGGGACCTTATTACAAGAAACGTTTTAGGATGGGAGACATTATTACAGGGCACAGAACATTATTGCAGGATATGTGACATTATTATAGAATAGTGACCAAAATGGATTACATCATTACAGGGATCCATAGATCTGACCAACATACTGGTGGGGTTCTTGGTCCAAAGTTTGAATCTGCACCTGAAGGACTCTAGTTTTGCCACTGGAAGCAGTCATAAAGTGTACGTGCACACATTCAGTATTTGCTGGAAAAACGCGGCATAAAATAAATGCGTCTTTGTCTCATTATGACGCTTTTTTGCATACATTTTTTATGCATTTCGTTGTGGAGAAAGAGAAAAAGCAGGATGGCACTCACCGTTCATGTGAATCAAATCACTTTATTTCACATACACAAGGCATAGGCACGGGAGCAATGTGCTGGAAGACGGACAACAGCCGTTTCGCACTCAATACCCTTCAACAGGTCCTATACTGTTAGGACCTGTTGAAGGGTATTGAGTGCGAAACGGCTGGGATTGAGCACCCGTTCCAAGTGGGATTATGGTGTTTTTTATTAATGTGAAAAATATATGTGCAGACATTCAGGGTATTTTTCCACACAATGGTGCCGGATATCTATTTTCTCAATTTTTTTATGCATTTACCCATTCATTAGCATGGGTGATATCTGCAGCAAAAATGCTGAAATAATGAACATGCTACAGATTTACTGTAAATCCACTGCAAATCTGTAAGGAAAAAATAAAATTCCACATCTGCATGAGACTTCAGGAGTTTGCTGGCACTAGGAAATTTTTCAGGTTTTGTGGCAAACAACGCAACAAAAATTAAACAAAACCACGTACCCTAATCGTTGTTTATTTTTGCTTGGAACTATGCAAGCAGAATACAAAAAAAATAATAAATGAAATCCTGCCCTCTTGGGTAGATAAAATAATCAAAAGTTTATTGTAAACATATAATAAAATCCAGGATAAACCAGTTCATCCTGAATTTTATTATATGTGAACAATAAACTTTTGATACCTTTAACCACGCAAGAATGCTGGACTTCATATTTTTTACCTGCTGCTTGCCGTATTCCATCTATGCACCTGATCTGTAGGTGAACTGGCAGCTCTCCAAGCCCAAACTATTTCTATGCTCATGTATGTCTTTCAAAACAAGTCAAGCAATACCTTACATAACCAGTACGTTCTTCTGTTACTGAGAAGTCAGTGATTGAATTGATTTCTAAATAGTTATGGCAGATATACAACTTCTGTCACTCCAGCTCTATTCCTTGCCCAGCCCTGCCATCTACAGCTTGACTGACAGATTGTGTGCTGTGTGACGTTCAGACAAAGGAGTTATTAGTCAAGCAGGAGAAGGAATAGAACTGGAGTGACAGAGGCTTCAGATCTACAGCCTCATTTGTATATTAATTCAAATGCTGATTACTCTGTAATCAAGGAACGGGCCTGGGCATGTAAAGCTATTGCTAGTCTTGTTTTTGAAAAAGCTACATGTGCATAGAAATAGTTTTGGATGTAAAATCTCGCTTTCAGATTCCCTTTAAGATTATACCCTCATTGATAGACTGTAAATGTGAAACGGAGGCCAGGGGGTAGTCATGGCTGACGGTGGCAATTTGGGCACACCCTGGCTCCCTGCCACATTAAAACATTGTAGTCCATGCACTTATAAGTCAGGGTCCATTCCATACTGCCGGGGCTCCTTCTCTTTTAGCACCACACAATGATAGTCAGAGTCCAAGTTCATTTTCATTAAAACAACTTTACTCAGCTTGTCCAGTTTAGTCACAGAAACAGCACAAGATTCTTCGCAGAATATAACCATTCCATTCCCTGTACTGTCCCCCCACTCCTCCAGGAATATCACATTTCTGTACTGTATCCACCATTACCGCAACTTCCTGACTGGTCAGACTAACCCACTTCAGATGTTCCCCACCTGCTTCCCTCTCTGAAGGTGAAGTTGAAGGATGGCTCTTCCATTCCTTTCCAGGCCGTAGGCCTCAGACGTTGATGGTTGTTTCTACGAAGTTGGCTGCTACCATTCTTATGCTGCCCTGATATTCCTCCACCACTGTGTGACTATCAGCTCTTAGGCCCTGGCGACTAGGCTCCTCTGCTTAAACATTCCCCTGGACACGACTGTCCTGTCCTTGCTCCCGAATCACACTAACTAACTCCAGAAAGCTCCCCAACTACTTTTTCTTAGCCCCTCCTAACCAGACAAATCCTATTGGTCTAACTAATCCCTATCCTATTCTATTTTGCCCCCATACTGGTCTAAGTCCTACACTATCCCTATATCTCCTCAACACATAGACATAGGTACAATGCAATACACAATATATCAACATTACATGACATATGGAATATACCGCTTTTACCAAGAACATATGCAAGGAGTGCGGGGCATTAAACTAACCCCTCATACCCCTCACATACCTTCCTAAAATATGGTCGTCCCTGACCATACAGTGCTGGCACAACATAACTTTAATATAAAGCACTTTTTTAAATATATTCAACCATAATAAAATTCTCTTTACATAATAGTCCGTTTTTTTTGTGTTTTGTTTTTTAATGTCCACTTCTGACCTTTTGGCCAGCAATATGCTTTGGGCAGGCACTGGGTTACAGTCCTCCATGACCAGAGCACATACACAGTTCACATTGGAACTCACCACAGTCCCAGCAGTTATAGTCCACATTATATTGAACTGCCTCGCTATCAGGTCCTGGTTGAGTTCTTACCCCTCCCTCCTTTGTATGGATTATGGCCCTTTAACTCATGTGTGCTGCTCTTTCCTAGGAATAAAGTTCAGGTTACACATAGCAAGCTAAAACACAGTCCTTTGCAGCAGTCACATATAGTCCGTTTTTAGTCCAAGGGCACATAACACCTAAGGGTCAGAATCCTGCAATCCAGCAGGGGAGGTGCATCAGACACAACAGAACTTGGGGAGGGGAAAAAACAATGTTTCACATTAACGTTCCACCGTGGCCACACAAGCCACATTGCACTCAACTCTGCACCAGGCTCTGGTGCTACAGGAATCCTCTGTCTGCAGGGATGCGAAACAGTTTCATTCTCTATTCCTTTTCAATAGGTACAACAAGCACAACTCTCCTTTTCAAGTGGCCATTGTCAGTCACTGTCCCGGCGACACACGTCCCGTGCCACTCTGTCCCACATCGGGCTCTGTGTCCGCGCTCCAGGTAGTGATGGTAGTTCTGAGGCTTTCACAAGTGTCATGTCCCACAGTGTCAACAACAGGGGAAATGCAGAGCCCAGCCGTGCAACAGGCAGGGAATGTGAGGACGACTGCGCCTGTTCATGGCACTCATGCAGTTCCAGGTCATCCTCCAGGAGTATCAGAGCGACTGCAATGGCAAAATACCCCTCAGGGTCCATCCTTTTTGAAAAAGGTGACCCAATCTCTTTCCCTCAGGGGCCTCTGAAACTTGACAGAGCTGGTGTTCACACATACCTTGTCATTGGTGTAGACCTCGCGGATAAATCCATACCCACTAGATGGGTTGGTGTGCACCAACACCCGGTAGTTCGCCATCCAGCAATGACGCGCCCTCCAGGTCTGCGCAGCTCTGCCCAGATTTCTCTCTCTCTTATTCTTCCCTTCAATCACCCCCGCTTTCCACTCTGCCTGCCTGGAGGATGGGAAGGGACCCTCTCTTTCCTGGTATCAGGGATGGAACATCTATGAATATGGACCTGCATTATGGTGTGTGGGACTAAGTTCCACTCACTGCCTACTCTACAGGCACAGCTGTCGCACCCTCTGGCTCAGGCTCTTCCGGTTCCGCCTCCTTCAATTCAGGATCCTCCGGGGCAGCTCCTTCTGGTTCACATTCTTCCGGAACATCGATCTCTTCCGCTATGCGGTGGCGTTCTGGGTCAGGCAGCCACCAGTACTGCTCTCCAGCATACAATGGGAACCTTTCGAACCGATACTCATCCCAGACATCGGATGCTCCCCACAGCCTTCTGGGCCGGGTTCTTTCCTCCACCTGCTGCCACTTCTAATCTATGCGGCTGACACCGCCACAACAAAAGATACATGAGTGTGCCATCGGTGCCGGTGCCATGCCTCGCAATGGCGCCACACAGCTGCATACGAGGTTTTCTTCAGGAGCCCCACCCGTTCCAGGGTGGAGCTGCTTCCGGCTGATCCACCCATTCAGCATTGCAGTCCGCCTCCCCTCAGGAATCTGCTGTAAGGGGCGAGGCTTCCTTTTCTTCCGTCGTGCCTACCATGGGCAGGCACCGCTCATCAAGGGATGCATCTCAGGCCTGCACCACTGTCTCTGCCATACTGAGTTTTGCGCACCATTTTCAGGTTAGGATGCTCATGAGAGGCAGAACTAGAGCTGTCCTCAGTCTCCGCACCATTGTCCGCCATGTTTGCCATACTAAGGGTATCTCCGCCTTCTGAATGGGAGGTATCCGGATCCTGCCATACTATGCCAAGTGAAACGGAGGCCAGGGGGTAGTCGTGGCTGATGGTGGCAATACTGGCCCACCCTGGCTCCCTGCCACATTAACACTTTGTAGTCCACTCACTTGTAAGTCAGGGTCCATTCCACACTGCCGGGGCTCCTACTCTTTTAGCACCACACAATGATAGTCAGAGTCCAAGTTCATTTTCAGTAAAACAACTTTACTCAGCTCATCCAGTCACAGAAACAGTACAAGATTCTTTGCAGAACATAACCATTCCATTCCCTGTACTGTCCCTCACTCCTCCAGGAATATCACATTTCTGTACATATCCGTCAGTACTGCAGCTTCCTGACTGGTCAGACTAACCGGCTTCAGGAGTTCCCTGCCCGCTTCCCTCTCCAAAGGTGAAGTTGAAGGATGGCTCTTTCATTTCTTTCCAGGCCGTAGGCCTCAAGCGTTGAGGGTTGTTCCCACAAAGTTAGCCGCTACCATTCTCATGCTGCCCTGATATTCCTCCACCACTGTGCGACTGTCAGCTCTTAGGCCCTGGATCTCTGGGCTCCTCTGCTTAAACGTTCCCCCGGACACAAATGTCCTGTCCTTGCTCCCGCCTCACACTAACTCCAAGAAGCTCCTCAACTACTCTTTCTTAGCCCCTCCTAACCAGACAAATCCTATTGGTCTAACTAATCCCTATATGTACTCAACACATAGACATACTGTAGGTACAATGCAATACACAATATATCAACATTACACGACATATGGAATATACCGTTTTTACCAGGAGCATATTCAAAGGAGTGCAGGGCATTAAACTAGCCCCCCATACCCCTTACAACTGCTTAATTGCTGAGCCTGTGTTAGTTAATGCGCCATGCTCAAGTAGAGTCCGACTTATGGATCACTCGTAGACCACCCATAGCCTGATGTATATTCATAGCAGTTTTTTTGTACTTTTTACAGTTAGTTACCCTTGTTTTGCTAACTGAAAAGCAGTCTAAAAGCTAAGTAAGGCTACTTTCACACAGCTGTATTAATGATGGCTTTTGGTGTCTACTTTGTATTAGTGTGGCAATGACCTGACCTTCCATGATTCTAAGGACTGAACATAGATAAGCTCAAGATATATGAGTGATGAATCCATAGAGCTTAAAATCATACTATAACTGTAAGACAGTGGTCTAATACTATTTTTATTGGCCATAGCCAAAATAAGCCATAGGTCTAGCTGTGCAAGGCCTGTCTGGAAAGCTCATCTTCCACGCTGGAGTGAGAACATCACTAAAGTGAGACATATACTCAGGCATCATGCATCACGTCAGGCGAACCTTGCGTCTCAAACACCATACAAGTACAGTGATTGCTTTGATTTAAGGCAATCCTGCTTTTTTGTTGTTTATTTGTGTTGTTTGTACTTGTGAATGGAATAAAATACAACATTAAACCAATCTATTTTTTATATATAGATTATTGTTCTTCCAATAAGAAAAAAAATGCTCACTCACTGGCTGCCCTTTTCACATTCTCCCCAGTTATGCATACAACATGGCAACAGGAACCAGGTACATTCTAAATGGAAATCATTGCATTAATTAGATACAGGCTGCTTGAGCCAACACAATGCATGCTGAGACACATCCATCAAATAACTTTCTCAAAAAGCTGACGCTGGCTGCCATGCCTATAGATACTGTGAAAGTGCACTGATCCTCTCTCGGTGCAGCTTTTGTTGTCAGACCTTCTTGTTTCAAATGTTGCCATGGTGCCAACCAATTATCATAAGAAAGCAGAGAGAAAAAGGAATTTAGAAAAGTCTGTTGCTTCAGACGAGAAACTATTTTTCTTATTCTAGCATTAAGCAAAGAAAGAAGTTAAACCAAGTTTCAGTAACAAAGATTTTTCGCAACCACATGAATAATGTGGCTTTATTAAGCAACTGTTTCAGAAACTGAAAGTTTCAAAATTTTGAAATTTCTAATTGTGCTTTTTAAAAGTTATACACTCTAGTGATAAGTGATCAGGAACCCGCATTGAGACTCGGATAGACATGTTGGGGGTGATAGTCAATAATTCTGACAAACTTCTCATCTGTCTCTTTATCATAACTGGTCTGGTTGTAGCATAATCTGAGGGTTTGTTTTTTTAAATCTAAAATGTTGAAAAGTTTCCTCTATGCCCATTTTATGTTCGTTTTTAACTAACGGCTGACTTGTATGCCTCTGCGTGCATTTACATTAACAACCATATACTGGAAATCAAAGAATCAAAGTTAATCAAACTAGGGCGGCATGGTGGCTCAGTGGTTAGCGCTGCAGCCTTGTTGTCAAATCCCACCAAGGACAACATCTGCAAGGAGTTTATATGTTCTCCCCGTGTTTGCGTGGGTTTCCTCCAGGCACTCCGGTTTCCTCCCACATTCCAAAGACATACTGATAGGGAATTTAGATTGTGAGCCTTCAGGGACAGCAATGCTAATGTGTGCAAAACTGTAAAGCGCTGCGGAATTTGTTAGCGTTATATAAAAATAAAGATTATTATTATTATTATTAAATTAGTTTTTGGCATGCTGATTTGCTGTAGTTTTGCTTAAGTTACTTGGACTCAGTACATATGTACATATAGTGCCTAGTGCCCCACTTTTTGGGCTGTGCAAAACAGTCAGGTTTGGGTCTTACTCTGCCCCGTCTATTGAGACCTGCTGGTACAAATACTAGAGAAAAGACTATCCTGCTTGTGTACGCCTTATCGCTTTTTTGATTAAAATAGTGTCAACTAAGTACCCTATTGTAATTGCATGTACTAATACTACTTACTGCAAGCTATTTGCTCATTGTTTTTATACTTGGTTTTGAATACAAATATGCAAAAATTAATTTTAATAATGGAATCGAGCTTAAAGACGAGGACATATTAGAGAAATTCAAAAATGAAAAAAGACGCAGATGTCAACTGCAACCAGTTTGATTTCAGCTCTCATCTTTAGAGTGTTTTCAGCCAATAACAGCCTGTTTTGTTTGCATATCAGGCACCCTTAGCTTATGTTGGGTTGCAGCATGTTATCAAATTCTCATGGCCTCCTTAGGCTGCAGGGGCAGGCTGGGCCGGGTGGCAGAGGGGCAAGGTTGAAAGTGTATAATGCTGGTGGTTTAGTTATAGGCATTGCAGGGAAAACAGTCACATTACACAGCATTAATCGCACATTTAAAGTAGAAACCAGTTACCAGTATTTGCAATGTGGAACAGTCCTTTCAACTAAGATGGTGGCTGGTTCTCAGCACTAAAATGAGGATTGTGGGTAAACAATTTTTACATAGATTAAAAAAGGTTTTCTTAGAAGAAGAATTTAATTGTCGTACTAATTTGTTGACTTCTTTTTGTGTGGTATCATGATGCATTCTTGAAAATATATATTTTTTTTACATATAGGAATAGTTAACAGAGCTAGCATTGCTTTGAAAGCTGATTTTTATAAAAGAAAATGTTGGACTTCAAAAAGGAAAGATTTTCATAAAGTATTAGTGAACTAAGCCAATGTCTTTTGATGTGATATTAAATATATAAAAGAAAGATATTAAAAGTTAATAAAAGGAGCTAAAATGACCTGTTTGCGCATCATTACACCCCAGCTATGCTTCTATTCATTATAGGCAAAGTAAGCTTTGGTCATGAAAAAATACATACCGTAAGTAGGTTGTAGATATCTTTTCTATTTTTCAAGACACGTGAGCTTACCTGATACTAAGGCATGAGTAATATTCCTGCCCCGAATAGATGTGGAGGCTGAGTATCAAGGTTAGGTAAAATGAGATTAGCATTTTCTATTGTTTTACAAGTGTGGGATTTGTGACCTCAACTCTTTCATACATTGTTTTGCTTAATCTAAATTGAGATTGCAAGTCAGACCTCACTAATGCTCTTCTGGATAAATAGAGACAAATTCACAAATGCCAATATCTCATGAAAAGCCTACCAAGAGGCTGTTATAGCTGCAAAAATAGGCCTAATTACCACCTGCAATTTTTAAATGGAATATCCAACAAACTCATTCAGGTTTGATACGGGTTAACATACTTTTGTCATGTAGCGTTACAGCTTAATAATACAGCATTTCTTGCTTGATTGTTATGGTTAGAGATGAGCGAAGCTTTCAAGGTTTGGTTTGGTTCAATTCACCGAACATTTAGACTTTCACCAAACATGTTCGCTAAATGCCATTAGATTCAATGGGAGCCCAAACCAAAAGTATACACAACACCTTAAGGGGTGACAAAAAGCTTTCCAAACGGCTACAATTAGGCGCATACTCCATGAAATGTGGCATCAATTAACCCACAGTAGAAATTTGCAAATGGCATAGCAGCAGTCAGCCATTGGCCATGCATGAGGTATCAGGGTCAGGTTCAGCATTTACAGCTTGGAATTGAAGTTTCAAATAGGACCTGGTGGATAAGGAAGCATAAGCCTTTTTAGCTGGGATACCTGAAACCTCAAGGAAAACACCTCCATTATTTTTATTCCAGCCACTCTCAGATGGCATAAACATCAGCTTCATACAGTACTAGAGTTGAGCGTCTTTTGGTTTTTTATGGTCGAGTTTCGTTTCGTGAAACCCGACTTTTCCAAAAGTCGGATCGAGCAAGATCGGCCGATTATAGGGAAAAGTCGGGGTCGTCCCGAAACACGAAACCCAATGTAAGTCAATGGGGAATAAAAGTCGGCAGTGAGAGGAGGACAGGAAACACACCTACAGTGCTCATTTCAATGCCAAAAGCATCAATTCTTCTTACTTAAGCTGGTCAACCTTAATTAACTTCATAATACAAGTTACGCACTGAAAAATGGGGGTTATTTGGCTAAAGTTGTGGGGGGGTAGGGCTGGCTCCAGGTTTTCATGTGCTCTGGGCGAAAGAGCGCCCCTTTAACACATAATACCACAACTCATCATGCTCCGATACGGCAGAGAAATAGCGGTATAGTACAATGAAAAATACTTCACTTTTTACATCTCATGACGAGGCCCATCTATTTCTCCATACAGAATCATTGGTCCCATATAATGTTTGAAACAGTATATGATGAGCTCCACATAATGCTACAGTATATGTTGGTCCCCATGGATGAAGCTCCACTGTCTTATGGGCCCAAATAATGCTCCAAACATAATGGGCCCCATTTCTAATGCTCTAGTGTATAATGGGCCCTGTAAATGCTGCTCCAGTGTCTGATGTCCACCTTTGGAATGTTCCAGTGTATGGTGGGCCCCATCTATCATTCTCCAGAGTATAGTGCTCCCGAAAAATTGCTGTCCCAACATTGAAAACAATGAAATAAGTCTCCTCGCTGGGGAATCCCTGTACTAGTCTGGACTCCTCGTCGTCCCCATCTTCCATCTCACTGCACAGTATTTCAACCTTGCAAGTGCTGTGATCCTGAGCAAGCAGGGGGGCCCACTCGTTGGCGACGGCACTGGCACAGGGCCCCTGATAGTACGGTGGTGTGTCTGATGGCGGGTGGGCCGAACCTGCACTTTCATCTGCAGCTTCCTCTTTGTCACCGTGTAAGATGGAACTGTATATGGGAAGGGTAACCTGAGTTTCAACAGGGTCAGATTCAGGCTGGGTAGCGTGCGAGGGGAATGTAGTGGTCTGGGTCAATGTACCAGCAGATTCATCGAGCAGTGGCTGGGCACCAGTGCACTTGTGTCGCCCCTAGGAGTACGGTCACCACAGTGGCATTACCTTCCTCCTAGGGAGTGTGATGTCATGCTTGGGAGCAACGAAGGATCTCTCTAGCAGGTTAACTGATTGGGCGGCGTTATTCCCACGAGTCATGACCCTCCAAACAGCGTTCATGAAGGCAAAGTGTTTGTTTTACGTGGGCAGTATGGTTGCAAAGCTGAACCTTAAAGGAATGTCCAGAAGGGCACCACCAGGAGTGGAGCCTACGGCGTAATTTGACTCAACACGGGCAACCTCAACCATGCCAGCTACACAACAGATGCACACATTGCAAGCTTAATTCCGTTAACGAACGAGACTCCGTCATGCCCCGCGGTCCGAGTCCGGCTTACTAGAGGGACACGTGAGGCTCTGGCACATGAGATTAATAATAATAATAATAATTTTTATTTATATAGCGCCAACATATTCCGCAGCACTTTACAATTAAGCGGGGACATGTACAGACAATAAATTCAATACAAGTTAAGACAATTCAAACAGTGACATTAGGAGTGAGGTCCCTGCTCGCAAGCTTACAATCTACAAGGAAATGGGGGGACACAGTAGGTGAGAAATGCTTGTTAATTCAGGTCTGGCAATTATAATAGGGATTTTCATATAAAGCTGCATGATCCGGTCATCAGCCCGTGTGTTTAAGTGCAATAGACAAGTATCAAGTGCAGTTATCATGTGCATGAAGGGTGTGGAGACAGATGAATAGTAGGGTGCAGATTCAGAATAATATTTGGAAGGAGGGAACAGGGCAAAGTTAGCTTGCTGAGTAGTTGATGTGGTAGGCTTGTTTGAAGAGATGGGTTTTCAAAGCGCGCTTGAATAGGTCAGGGCTAGGTATTAGTGTTGAGCATTCCGATACCGCAAGTATCGGGTATCGGCCGATATCAGCGGTATCGGAATTCCGATACTTAATTCCGATACTTTTTTCATATCGGATTCCGGGATCGGAATCGGAATAGGAAGTTCCCATCATGCTATGAGCCTGCTTGCTTTGATTAAGCCAATGGGAATCCTCCGAAGTGTGGGCACATCCTGTTAGGCATGTAGGCATGTTAACTATTGGCATGGCTGTGATTGGCTGCCGAAATGATGTCATGATGCACTATAAAAGCCACCGCAGCCGCCATTTCTGGTCACTCTGCTGTGAATTCAGTTAGGGACAGGCTGCTGTAGAAGACTGTGAGGGACAGTTAGAAATAGCGATTCTAAAAACAATATTGTGCTTTATCCAGGCTACATAAACCACCACTGTAGCTTGCTTTTCCCTAGCAGCGCTGTTTTCACAGCTGTCTGCAAGGGCTGTGTGAGTGCAGCTCACGCTGTGGAGTGGGTCCTGCAGCCACGTCAGGCTGTAGGCCACCCAGTGTGATCACTGCTGCCTCATACATCTTTTATTTTTTGAGCTGCATTTTTTAAATAATTTCAATCTAGTGTGCTTCCATCCGTATCCATATACGTTGGTTGCAAACACTAGTAGTAGACAGCGGAGCCTTTCTGCAGCCTTTCAGTGCTAGTGTCCACTTTGCTGCACTGTTCACGGCTGTCTGAGAGGTCTCTGACTGTGTGTGAGTGCAGCTCACGCTGAGTAGTGTGTCCTGCAGCTACGTCTGGCTGTAGGACGCTCAGCGTGCGTCACTGCCTCACACATATTTTTATTTGAGTGCAGCTCATTTTTTCTTCTATTAGTGTGCATCCATCCGTCTCCATCTACGGTGGTTGCAAACACTATATAGGAGTACACAGCGGAGCCTTTCTGCAGCCTGTCAGTGCCAGTGCCCACTTAGCTGCACTGTTGACGGCTGTCTGAGAGGTCTCTGACTGTGTGTGAGTGCAGCTCACGCTGAGTAGAGTGTCCTGCAGCTACGTCTGGTTGTAGGACGCTCAACGTGCGTCACTGCCTCACACATATTTGTCTCTGAGTGCAGCTCATTTTTTCTTCTCCTATTAGTGTGCATCCATCCGTATCCATCAACATTGGTTGGTTGCAAACACTATATAGGAGTAGATAGAGGAGCCTTTTTTTCTGGCTTGTGCCCTGCCGGCGCAGCCAGATTAGTATTACCCAATTTTTTTGGAGCCTCATCTTTTGCATTGTAGGTTACCTGCCTGCATTGTAATAGCTCCAAAAAGTTGGTGATACTATCAGTTTCAATTCTTTGTTCTCATACTTTGAGTTTGTTTCAAACAAAGAAACCACATAAAAAGTTCACCAAACACTACATTTTGAACTTGTGTAGGCCACATCAGCTCCTATTAAAGTCTAGTCCACACACACACACTTCATAAAATTAGTGTTTCTTGTACCTGTAACCAGCTGTTCAGGAATAAGCACACTAAGGCCCCCCTTTGTCCTTTTTTGCCTATCTTAAGCAGTCTTGCAAGATGAAGAAGGCAGGGAGTAAGGCGCGGGGGCGTGGGCGTGGGCGTGGAGTTTCAGCAGGGAGAGGACGTGGGGATTCTGCAGGGAGAGGACGTGGGGATTCTACAGGTAGAGGACGTGGGGATTCTGGGCCTGCTGCGGGCACCAGTGGATCAGCATCCCCCAGTTTTAGCAGGCAACAGTCCTTTATGCGCAGCTTTGTAGGACCTCAACGTACCCCACTGCTGCGGGAGGAACAAATTGAAGCCGTTGTCGGATGGATGGCAGCTAACGCATCGACTTCAATTACTTCCGCATCCTCTCAGGGTCAGAGCACCGAAGAGCAACCATCTGTCTCTTCACCACCTGCCAAAGTGCCCAGGCAGTCAGAGAGACATGGACAGGAGCCATCACAATCTCTACTTCTGTTCTCGGAATCTGTTGGCTTGGAAAGAGGGGGCCAGCCAAGCAGCATTCCTGAATGTGAAGAAGAGGGAGTATGCAGTGATGCGCAACTTCTTTGTCCCTCTGAATCTGAAGAGGCGAGTGGGCCAGTGCCTATGGTCAGCACACCTCAGTACGCATCAGATGATGACGAGACTCAGTTGCCACTTTCTGGTGCGTACGGTGCTGGCGAGACAACCCCGGAGAAGCAGCTGTTTGAAGAGGGGAGGGAAGATGATGAGGTCCTTGACCCATCATGGCGTGAGCAACAGGAAGGTGGTGGGAGCAGCTCGGAGGAAGAGATTCCCCTACCGGCCAAAACAGGAGGCAGAGGGAGGGGGAAGACTTGGTTGCCTGTACCCTCCACTTCGGCACCCGTTAGGAGCATTCCTCCTTCCAAAGGCAAACCGGGCGCTCACAAGAGTTGCAGTGCGTGGTCCTTTTTTGACACAGTTGCAGATGACATTTGCTTTGTCAAATGCAAGCTGTGTCATCAGAGAGTCAAAAGAGGGAGAAATGTCAGCAACCTCAATACCACAAATATGTGGAAACATGTGCGCACCAAGCACGAGTTGGAGTTGCATAGACACCCTCAAGACGTAGGCCAACGTACAGCACCACCTACCACCTCTTCAGTTCGTGTTGGGCCCTCTTCCTCCAGCTCACACACTGCTGGTTCGGCTTCCTCACAGGATCGCCAAGGAAGAACCTCTGCCACTGTTGTCCGGAGACCCTGTCAGATTCCACCCATAACAGCACGTTCCCATCCATCACAGCCATCGGTAGCACAGGCATGGGATAAAAGGCGCCCTTACTCGGCAAACCATCCCCGAGCACAGTCTCTGAATGCTGGCATTGCCAAACTTCTGGCAGTTGAAATGCTGTCATTCAGGCTGGTGGACACTGACACCTTCCGGGACTTAATGGCATTGGCAGTCCCCCAATACAACGTGCCCAGCCGCTTTTATTTCAGCAGGCGAGCCGTCCCTGCCCTGCAGAAACATGTTGAGGGCAAAATAAAACATGCGCTACTAAACGCCGTTAGTAGCAAGGTCCACCTGACCACCGATGCGTGGACCAGTAACCATGGACAGGGACGATACCTTTCCCTCACTGCCCACTGGGTCAATGTTGTGGAGCCGGGTACGGATCTGGAGAGTGGCGCTGTACGTGTTCTTCCAACGCCACGGATTGCAGGACTCCAGTCTGTACACATAGACTCCTCCTCCTACTCAAGTTCCTCAGAAACAGCAGAGCAGGAGCCTGTTACGACCGATATGAGCACAGCCGTGGCCAAACGTCAACAGGCTGTACTCAAATTAATTTCTTTGGGGAATCGAAGCCACACAGCGCAGGAGCTCTGGAATGCTATCAAGCTGGAGAGCGATGTGTGGTTTGGGCCAGCGAATCTCCAGCCGGGCTTGGTAGTGTGTGACAATGGCCGAAATCTGGTGGCAGCTCTTGGCCTAGGCAACCTCACACACATCCCATGTCTGGCACATGTTCTTAACTTGGTCGTGCAGAGCTTTCTGAGGGACTATCCGGATCTTGATGCACTGTTGCACAAGGTCCGCATAGAGTGCGCTCACTTGCGACGTTCCAGCACGGCAAGATCGCGCCTCGCTGCTCTGCAGCGACGATTTGGCCTTCCAGAACATCGCATCATATGTGACCTACCCACCCGGTGGAATTCAACGTTACATATGTTGGAGCGGTTGTGTGAGCAGCAGGCAGCAGTCATGGAGTACCAGCTGCATCAGGCGCAAACAAGTCGCACTGTGCGCCGTTCACACTTCAGCACCATTGAGTGGGCCTCTATGAAGGACATCTGCCTCGTTTTGCGTGCCTTCGATGAATCCACGCGGATGGCGAGTGCAGATGATGCACTAGTCAGCATGACTGTCCCCCTTATCTGCCTGCTTCAACAAACACTGCAAGCACTAAGGGATGAGGTTTCAGAAGAGGTGGAGGATGAGGAGTCCCAAATGCCATCTGCTTCTGGACAGTCTGCGCTACGTGTTTCCTCACAAAGGCCTAGGCAGGGGACACTTTGTGAGGAGGATGAGGAGGAGTCGATGGAGGAGGAAGACATCTCTCCAGAGGAGGGAGGTACACAAACCTCTACTCAGTATGTACAGCGAGGGTGGGGTGATGCAGAGCAGGTCGAGGTCACGCCTCAAACAGGGGACAGCGGTTCTTTGGCAGTTGGGAGTCTGCAGCACATGGTTGATTTCATGCTGCAGTGCCTGAGAAACGACCGCCGCATCGCCCACATTCTCGTCTCGGCTGATTATTGGGTGTACACCCTCCTAGATCCTCGCTACCGGGACAGCGTACAAAGGCTCATACCAACGTTGAACCGGGAGCGTAAAATGCGGGAGTACGAAGAGTCACTGGTGCAGTCCATAATGTTTTCCATTCCACCCGACAGCATTGTTGCAAGTGCTTTACAAAGCAGCTCTGTGCGTCGAGGCAGTGGAGGAAACTCTGCACAAAGAGGGAGCAGAGGCAGTGCCGCAGCACAAGGCAAGACCACTATGGCCCAAATGTGGCAAAGTTTTGTGTGTCCACCACAATTGTCTACACCATCAGCGACGCCTCGAGTCAGCAGGAGGCAACGCTTCCGTCAGATGGTGTCAGACTACATGTCTTGCCCTGTCGCTGTACTCCCAGATGGCTCTTCCCCCTTCAAGTTTTGGGTCTCTAAGCTGGATACATGGCCAGAGCTTAGCCAGTATGCATTGGAGGTGCTGGCTTGCCCTGCTGCCAGTGTATTATCGGAACGTGTCTTTAGTGCCGCAGGTGGTGTACTAACAGACCGTCGCACGCGACTATCTTCCGATAATGTTGACCGGCTGACTTTTCTGAAAATGAACAAGGCCTGGATCTCCAAAGACTTTGCCATTCCTCTTACAGACTAAATTAGTGGTTGGCAACTGTATCCAGGTCTGCTGGTGTGTTCATTTTTCTACCACCTGAACTATAATCCCTGTGCTTCAACACAGCCAGTTGTCGCTCAGATGTGTCGTCTGCACAGAGAAACACACTAGCTCCTGTGTTACTGGGGTTCAGTAATGCCAGCTGATCCCCTGCTGTGTGGACGGCAGAGTCACCAGCTCCATCAACATTCAAACCACTACTGATTTTTAACCGTGCCCAACTTAGGTCTCTGGCTCCACTGTCTCTACTATTTCCCCTGACCTCCAACCCCGCCATCTACATCTCTGAAGTGGCGTCAGCACAATCTACACTTGTTCCTGTGTTCCTGTGGCTCAGTCCCATCAGTTTATCCCCTGATGTGTGTCCGGCAAGGTCTCCTGCTCTGTCCACATTCCCATAACCAGTAGTGGGAATGAGGACAGAGCTGGCGAACTTGCCGGACAAACATCAGGGGATCAACTGATGGGACTGAGCACCAGTAACACAGGAACAAGTGTAGATTGTGCTGACGCCACTTCAGAGATGTAGCTGGCGGGGTTGGAGGCCAGGGTAAATAGTAGAGACAGTGGAGCCAGAGGCCTAAGTGGAGCATGGTTAGAATCAGTAGTAGTCCACAACCTCCATAAAAACCGCTGCCCATTGGCCTCTGCATGCGGCATGCGTAATCCTGGGCACCAACAGCGTCAGTAGGTGTTTAGAAGTGTCGTCTCCACAGAGCCAAACACATTCGTTCAAGTGTTAGTGGGGTTCAGCACTGCCAGCTGTTCCCCTGCTGTGGAGATGGCAAGTCTCCTGCTGCCTTCACCTGCCAAAATCCAGTAGGCCCCAGCCTGCTCCTCGCCTAATCCTGGGCTCCAACAGCGTCAGTTGGTGTTCAGAAGTGTCGTCTCCACAGAGCCAAACACATTCGTTCAAGTGTTAGTGGGGTTCAGCACTGCCAGCTGTTCCCCTGCTGTGGAGATGGCAAGTCTCCTGCTGCCTTCACCTGCCAAAATCCAGTAGGCCCCAGCCTGCTCCTCGCCTAATCCTGGGCTCCAACAGCGTCAGTTGGTGTTCAGAAGTGTCGTCTCCACAGAGCCAAACACATTCGTTCAAGTGTTAGTGGGGTTCAGCACTGCCAGCTGTTCCCCTGCTGTGGAGATGGCAAGTCTCCTGCTGCCTTCACCTGCCAAAATCCAGTAGGCCCCAGCCTGCTCCTCGCCTAATCCTGGGCTCCAACAGCGTCAGTTGGTGTTCAGAAGTGTCGTCTCCACAGAACCAAACACATTCGTTCAAGTGTTAGTGGGGTTCAGCACTGCCAGCTGTTCCCCTGCTGTGGAGATGGCAAGTCTCCTGCTGCATTCACCTGCCAAAATCCAGTAGGCCCCAGCCTGCTCCTCGCCTAATCCTGGGCTCCAACAGCGTCAGTTGGTGTTCAGAAGTGTCGTCTCCACAGAGCCAAACACATTCGTTCAAGTGTTAGTGGGGTTCAGCACTGCCAGCTGTTCCCCTGCTGTGGAGATGGCAAGTCTCCTGCTGCCTTCACCTGCCAAAATCCAGTAGGCCCCAGCCTGCTCCTCGCCTAATCCTGGGCTCCAACAGCGTCAGTTGGTGTTCAGAAGTGTCGTCTCCACAGAGCCAAACACATTCGTTCAAGTGTTAGTGGGGTTCAGCACTGCCAGCTGTTCCCCTGCTGTGGAGATGGCAAGTCTCCTGCTGCCTTCACCTGCCAAAATCCAGTAGGCCCCAGCCTGCTCCTCGCCTAATCCTGGGCTCCAACAGCGTCAGTTGGTGTTCAGAAGTGTCGTCTCCACAGAGCCAAACACATTCGTTCAAGTGTTAGTGGGGTTCAGCACTGCCAGCTGTTCCCCTGCTGTGGAGATGGCAAGTCTCCTGCTGCCTTCACCTGCCAAAATCCAGTAGGCCCCAGCCTGCTCCTCGCCTAATCCTGGGCTCCAACAGCGTCAGTTGGTGTTCAGAAGTGTCGTCTCCACAGAGCCAAACACATTCGTTCAAGTGTTAGTGGGGTTCAGCACTGCCAGCTGTTCCCCTGCTGTGGAGATGGCAAGTCTCCTGCTGCCTTCACCTGCCAAAATCCAGTAGGCCCCAGCCTGCTCCTCGCCTAATCCTGGGCTCCAACAGCGTCAGTTGGTGTTCAGAAGTGTCGTCTCCACAGAACCAAACACATTCGTTCAAGTGTTAGTGGGGTTCAGCACTGCCAGCTGTTCCCCTGCTGTGGAGATGGCAAGTCTCCTGCTGCATTCACCTGCCAAAATCCAGTAGGCCCCAGCCTGCTCCTCGCCTAATCCTGGGCTCCAACAGCGTCAGTTGGTGTTCAGAAGTGTCGTCTCCACAGAGCCAAACACATTCGTTCAAGTGTTAGTGGGGTTCAGCACTGCCAGCTGTTCCCCTGCTGTGGAGATGGCAAGTCTCCTGCTGCCTTCACCTGCCAAAATCCAGTAGGCCCCAGCCTGCTCCTCGCCTAATCCTGGGCTCCAACAGCGTCAGTTGGTGTTCAGAAGTGTCGTCTCCACAGAGCCAAACACATTCGTTCAAGTGTTAGTGGGGTTCAGCACTGCCAGCTGTTCCCCTGCTGTGGAGATGGCAAGTCTCCTGCTGCCTTCACCTGCCAAAATCCAGTAGGCCCCAGCCTGCTCCTCGCCTAATCCTGGGCTCCAACAGCGTCAGTTGGTGTTCAGAAGTGTCGTCTCCACAGAGCCAAACACATTCGTTCAAGTGTTAGTGGGGTTCAGCACTGCCAGCTGTTCCCCTGCTGTGGAGATGGCAAGTCTCCTGCTGCCTTCACCTGCCAAAATCCAGTAGGCCCCAGCCTGCTCCTCGCCTAATCCTGGGCTCCAACAGCGTCAGTTGGTGTTCAGAAGTGTCGTCTCCACAGAGCCAAACACATTCGTTCAAGTGTTAGTGGGGTTCAGCACTGCCAGCTGTTCCCCTGCTGTGGAGATGGCAAGTCTCCTGCTGCCTTCACCTGCCAAAATCCAGTAGGCCCCAGCCTGCTCCTCGCCTAATCCTGGGCTCCAACAGCGTCAGTTGGTGTTCAGAAGTGTCGTCTCCACAGAACCAAACACATTCGTTCAAGTGTTAGTGGGGTTCAGCACTGCCAGCTGTTCCCCTGCTGTGGAGATGGCAAGTCTCCTGCTGCATTCACCTGCCAAAATCCAGTAGGCCCCAGCCTGCTCCTCGCCTAATCCTGGGCTCCAACAGCGTCAGTTGGTGTTCAGAAGTGTCGTCTCCACAGAGCCAAACACATTCGTTCAAGTGTTAGTGGGGTTCAGCACTGCCAGCTGTTCCCCTGCTGTGGAGATGGCAAGTCTCCTGCTGCCTTCACCTGCCAAAATCCAGTAGGCCCCAGCCTGCTCCTCGCCTAATCCTGGGCTCCAACAGCGTCAGTTGGTGTTCAGAAGTGTCGTCTCCACAGAGCCAAACACATTCGTTCAAGTGTTAGTGGGGTTCAGCACTGCCAGCTGTTCCCCTGCTGTGGAGATGGCAGTCTCTCCTGCTGTCTCCGCATTACAAAGACAGTAGGCCTCTGCCTACACCCTCCTATTTCCTGGGCTTCAACACAGCCAGTTGTAGCTCGGAAGTGCCGTCCACACGGAAAGAGATACTTGCTCCCGTGTCTCAGTGGGGTTCAGTAACGTCAGCTGATCCCCTGCTGTGTGGATGGCAGTCTCTCCTGCTGTCACCTCATTCAAAATTCAGTAGGCCTCTGCCTACACCCTCCTATTTCCTGGGCTTCAACACAGCCAGTTGTAGTTCGGAAGTGCCGTCCACACGGAAAGAGATACTTGCTCCCGTGTCTCAGTGGGGTTCAGTAACGTCAGCTGATCCCCTGCTGTGTGGATGGCAGTCTCTCCTGCTGTAAACTCATTCAAAATACAGTAGGCCTCTGCCTACACCCTCCTATTTCCTGGGCTTCAACACAGCCAGTTGTAGTTCGGAAGTGCCGTCCACACGGAAAGAGACACTTGCTCCCGTGTCTCAGTGGGGTTCAGTAACGTCAGCTGATCCCCTGCTGTGTGGATGGCAGTCTCTCCTGCTGTCACCTCATTCAAAATTCAGTAGGCCTCTGCCTACACCCTCCTATTTCCTGGGCTTCAACACAGCCAGTTGTAGTTCGGAAGTGCCGTCCACACGGAAAGAGATACTTGCTCCCGTGTCTCAGTGGGGTTCAGTAACGTCAGCTGATCCCCTGCTGTGTGGATGGCAGTCTCTCCTGCTGTCACCTCATTCAAAATTCAGTAGGCCTCTGCCTACACCCTCCTATTTCCTGGGCTTCAACACAGCCAGTTGTAGTTCGGAAGTGCCGTCCACACGGAAAGAGATACTTGCTCCCGTGTCTCAGTGGGGTTCAGTAACGTCAGCTGATCCCCTGCTGTGTGGATGGCAGTCTCTCCTGCTGTCACCTCATTCAAAATTCAGTAGGCCTCTGCCTACACCCTCCTATTTCCTGGGCTTCAACACAGCCAGTTGTAGTTCGGAAGTGCCGTCCACACGGAAAGAGATACTTCCTCCCGTGTCTCAGTGGGGTTCAGTAACGTCAGCTGATCCCCTGCTGTGTGGATGGCAGTCTCTCCTGCTGTAAACTCATTCAAAATACAGTAGGCCTCTGCCTACACCCTCCTATTTCCTGGGCTTCAACACAGCCAGTTGTAGTTCGGAAGTGCCGTCCACACGGAAAGAGACACTTGCTCCCGTGTCTCAGTGGGGTTCAGTAACGTCAGCTGATCCCCTGCTGTGTGGATGGCAGTCTCTCCTGCTGTAAACTCATTCAAAATACAGTAGGCCTCTGCCTACACCCTCCTATTTCCTGGGCTTCAACACAGCCAGTTGTAGTTCGGAAGTGCCGTCCACACGGAAAGAGACACTTGCTCCCGTGTCTCAGTGGGGTTCAGTAACGTCAGCTGATCCCCTGCTGTGTGGATGGCAGTCTCTCCTGCTGTCACCTCATTCAAAATTCAGTAGGCCTCTGCCTACACCCTCCTATTTCCTGGGCTTCAACACAGCCAGTTGTAGTTCGGAAGTGCCGTCCACACGGAAAGAGATACTTGCTCCCGTGTCTCAGTGGGGTTCAGTAACGTCAGCTGATCCCCTGCTGTGTGGATGGCAGTCTCTCCTGCTGTCACCTCATTCAAAATTCAGTAGGCCTCTGCCTACACCCTCCTATTTCCTGGGCTTCAACACAGCCAGTTGTAGTTCGGAAGTGCCGTCCACACGGAAAGAGATACTTGCTCCCGTGTCTCAGTGGGGTTCAGTAACGTCAGCTGATCCCCTGCTGTGTGGATGGCAGTCTCTCCTGCTGTCACCTCATTCAAAATTCAGTAGGCCTCTGCCTACACCCTCCTATTTCCTGGGCTTCAACACAGCCAGTTGTAGTTCGGAAGTGCCGTCCACACGGAAAGAGATACTTGCTCCCGTGTCTCAGTGGGGTTCAGTAACGTCAGCTGATCCCCTGCTGTGTGGATGGCAGTCTCTCCTGCTGTAAACTCATTCAAAATACAGTAGGCCTCTGCCTACACCCTCCTATTTCCTGGGCTTCAACACAGCCAGTTGTAGTTCGGAAGTGCCGTCCACACGGAAAGAGACACTTGCTCCCGTGTCTCAGTGGGGTTCAGTAACGTCAGCTGATCCCCTGCTGTGTGGATGGCAGTCTCTCCTGCTGTCACCTCATTCAAAATTCAGTAGGCCTCTGCCTACACCCTCCTATTTCCTGGGCTTCAACACAGCCAGTTGTAGTTCGGAAGTGCCGTCCACACGGAAAGAGATACTTGCTCCCGTGTCTCAGTGGGGTTCAGTAACGTCAGCTGATCCCCTGCTGTGTGGATGGCAGTCTCTCCTGCTGTCACCTCATTCAAAATTCAGTAGGCCTCTGCCTACACCCTCCTATTTCCTGGGCTTCAACACAGCCAGTTGTAGTTCGGAAGTGCCGTCCACATGGAAAGAGATACTTGCTCCCGTGTCTCAGTGGGGTTCAGTAACGTCAGCTGATCCCCTGCTGTGTGGATGGCAGTCTCTCCTGCTGTAAACTCATTCAAAATACAGTAGGCCTCTGCCTACACCCTCCTATTTCCTGGGCTTCAACACAGCCAGTTGTAGTTCGGAAGTGCCGTCCACACGGAAAGAGACACTTGCTCCCGTGTCTCAGTGGGGTTCAGTAACGTCAGCTGATCCCCTGCTGTGTGGATGGCAGTCTCTCCTGCTGTAAACTCATTCAAAATACAGTAGGCCTCTGCCTACACCCTCCTATTTCCTGGGCTTCAACACAGCCAGTTGTAGTTCGGAAGTGCCGTCCACACGGAAAGAGACACTTGCTCCCGTGTCTCAGTGGGGTTCAGTAACGTCAGCTGATCCCCTGCTGTGTGGATGGCAGTCTCTCCTGCTGTCACCTCATTCAAAATTCAGTAGGCCTCTGCCTACACCCTCCTATTTCCTGGGCTTCAACACAGCCAGTTGTAGTTCGGAAGTGCCGTCCACACGGAAAGAGATACTTGCTCCCGTGTCTCAGTGGGGTTCAGTAACGTCAGCTGATCCCCTGCTGTGTGGATGGCAGTCTCTCCTGCTGTCACCTCATTCAAAATTCAGTAGGCCTCTGCCTACACCCTCCTATTTCCTGGGCTTCAACACAGCCAGTTGTAGTTCGGAAGTGCCGTCCACATGGAAAGAGATACTTGCTCCCGTGTCTCAGTGGGGTTCAGTAACGTCAGCTGATCCCCTGCTGTGTGGATGGCAGTCTCTCCTGCTGTAAACTCATTCAAAATACAGTAGGCCTCTGCCTACACCCTCCTATTTCCTGGGCTTCAACACAGCCAGTTGTAGTTCGGAAGTGCCGTCCACACGGAAAGAGACACTTGCTCCCGTGTCTCAGTGGGGTTCAGTAACGTCAGCTGATCCCCTGCTGTGTGGATGGCAGTCTCTCCTGCTGTAAACTCATTCAAAATACAGTAGGCCTCTGCCTACACCCTCCTATTTCCTGGGCTTCAACACAGCCAGTTGTAGTTCGGAAGTGCCGTCCACACGGAAAGAGACACTTGCTCCCGTGTCTCAGTGGGGTTCAGTAACGTCAGCTGATCCCCTGCTGTGTGGATGGCAGTCTCTCCTGCTGTCACCTCATTCAAAATTCAGTAGGCCTCTGCCTACACCCTCCTATTTCCTGGGCTTCAACACAGCCAGTTGTAGTTCGGAAGTGCCGTCCACACGGAAAGAGATACTTGCTCCCGTGTCTCAGTGGGGTTCAGTAACGTCAGCTGATCCCCTGCTGTTTTGATGGCAATCTGTCCTGCTGCCTCCCAATTGACAGCACATCAGGCCTCAGCCTGCTAAGTGCTTGTCCTGGGCTCCAACATCGCCAGTTGCTGCTCATAACTGACTTTGGCACGGGTACTCCCTCCTGCCCAGCTTGGTTCCAGCCCTGCCTGCTGTTTCCGGGAAGTGTCAATGTCAGTTTGCCACCCCAAGTTGCCATGTCGTGTTGCGGTTGGGTTAGCCGAGGCTAGGGTGCCAGCAGTTTGGGTGCTTCCTATGTGGACTGCGGGTTCTGGTAAGAAAGGTTTGTTCCATAGTGCCAGTAGGACAAGCACCCCCTGTAGGACTGTGTGATTCGGTAACTGCGGCCAGCTTGCGGCATGCCAACTTTGCTTTTCAGGGGTAACTTCTGATACCCCTCCGGGTTCCAGCACCGTCAGCTGGTTCTCATCAGAGCCTTTGGCCTAGGTGCCTCCATCTCGGTATCCGAGTTCCAGCAACGTCTGCTGGTCCTTGGTAGTGCTTTGTAGCACAGGTACCTCCTGCTTAGTAACCGGGTTCCAGCACCGTCAGCTGGTCCTCGGTTGTGCCATTGGCTCTTATTCCTTCTGCTGCCCCTCCGGGTGCCAGCACTGTCAGCTGGTCCTCGCTATTTCCATTTGCTCTTGCAGCTTATGCTACCCCTCCGGGTTCCAGCACCGTCAGCTGGTTCTCGTCAGAGCCTTTGGCCTAGGTGCCTCCATCTCGGTATCCGAGTTCCGGCAACGTCTGCTGGTCCTTGGTAGTGCTTTGTAGCACAGGTACCTCCTGCTTAGTAACCGGGTTCCAGCACCGTCAGCTGGTCCTCGGTTGTGCCATTGGCTCTTATTCCTTCTGCTGCCCCTCCGGGTGCCAGCACTGTCAGCTGGTCCTCGCTATTTCCATTTGCTCTTGCAGCTTATGCTACCCCTCCGGGTTCCAGCACCGTCAGCTGGTTCTCGTCAGAGCCTTTGGCCTAGGTGCCTCCATCTCGGTATCCGAGTTCCGGCAACGTCTGCTGGTCCTTGGTAGTGCTTTGTAGCACAGGTACCTCCTGCTTAGTAACCGGGTTCCAGCACCGTCAGCTGGTCCTCGGTAGTGCCATTGGCTCTTGTTCCTTCTGCTGCCCCTCCGGGTGCCAGTACCGTCAGCTGGTTCAAGAGGACAAAGAACAGGAAGACAACCACCAAGATGCAGAACAACAAGAGAGAGAAGACAAAGAAGCATAAAAAAAACAAAGCAGAAGAACATTAAGCATAAGACTAATACTCTGAGCAAATGATATTATCTTATTTATAAGCAGAAGAAGACTAAGCAGTGTATGGGGGTGAGTCCGTTCCTCCTCGTGGTGCCCCTGGAAAAGGCCTGCTTCTGCAGGCCAAACTGAACGCGGACAAATCCTGTTGTAAATCTTTTGTGACAGGCAGAACGGAAGGTGTAAACTTCTAACTTTTCTAGATAACAACTACAGGAATGCCTGACACAAACAAGAATATGATGAAGAAGAATAGGAAGAAGATGAAGAAGCTGAATATGTAGAATAATAATTGTTGAACAAGAAGAATATGAAGAATGTAAGAAAAGGAAGAAGAAGAAGAAGAAGAAGAAGAAGAAGAAGAAGAAGAAGAAGAAGAAGAAGAAGAAGAAGAAGAAGAAGAAGAATGTAAAAAAAGGAAGTAGAAGAAGAAGAAGAAGAATGTAAAAAAAGGAATAAGAAGAAGAATGTAAAAAAAGGAAGTAGAAGAAGAAGAAGAAGAATGTAAAAAAAGGAAGTAGAAGAAGAAGAAGAAGAATGTAAAAAAAGGAAGTAGAAGAAGAAGACATACATGTCTGGCAAAATATAAATGAGGCTAACATAGTCAATATCTTTGTAACTCCTAACATCTTTAAAAAAAAAAGTTTAATTCCTGCTATTCCATTTGATTGGGCTAAACCTCTATGGCTTTAATGTCTCCTCCACCTCCCACAATACATTCTACATTATTCTTAGTTGTTTTTCTTCATGTAGAATTAACCTACAAGGAAAGAAAGGGTTTTTTTTAATTCCGATATTTTGGCCCCATTGACTTGCATTGGTTCCCGGTATCGGAATCGGCGATACCGATACTTTTTTTTAAGATCGGCCGATCCATTCCGATCCGATATTTTCAAGTATCGGCTGGTATCGCTCAACTCTACTAGGTATCAGTCTTGGCCAATAACTGGTGTGTCATGCCCTTACATGTCCGTGGCTGCATGTGCGCTACACTGAAAAGGCCAGCGTTTGTCGCTTACAGGTGCAGATAACCCGCTGAACAACGTTAGTGATGGGGATCACTGATTACAATTATTACTCGCGAACGATGATTTCCCAGTAAGTGCAGGTCAACCGCAGTTCCGGAATTAGGCCTAACCGTCATTCCTGAAAAAAATGAAAAACTTACGTGTGCAAACCACAGGTGCTGTAGCTTTCTTAACAGCTCGCCAGCCGTTCTCACGCCCAGTATGGGTTACACGTGATTGCACAAAGGTGAGAAAGGGTACCGTATCCCCGGATAACATGTATGGATAGCGTACACATTCAAAACATATGTCTATACATCAGGAGGCAGGCTCAGACGGTGTTAGGCCCAGTATGGCTTGCACGTGATTGCACAAAGGTGAGAAAGGGTACCGTATCCCCGGATAACATGTATGGATAGCGTACACATTCAAAAGATATGTCTATACATCAGGAGGCAGGCTCAGATGGTGTAAGGCCCAGTATGGCTTGCAAGTGATTGCACAAAGGTGAGAAAGGGTACCGTATCCCCGGATAACATGTATGGATAGCGTACACATTCAAAAGATATGTCTATACATCAGGAGGCAGGCTCAGACGGTGGTAGGCCCAGTATGGCTTGCACGTAATTGCACAAAGGTGAGAAAGGGTACCGTATCCCCGGATAACATGTATGGATAGCGTACACATTCAAAAGATATGTCTATACATCAGGAGGCAGGCTCAGACGGTGTCAGGCACAGTATGGATTTGACGGCCCAGACTACACAGCGGAGGAGCAGGGAGAGGTAAAGATTGAAAATGCTGGGGCCCTGCCCAAGCAAGGGGGGCCCACTCGTGGGCGTCGGTACTGGCACTGGGCCCCTCATAGTACGGCGGTGTGTCTGACGGCGGGTGTGCATGGTTCATTTTAATGAAGGTTAGATCATCCACATTTTGGGTTGACAGACGAGTCCTTTTTTCTGTCAGGATTGATCCAGCTGCACTGAAGACTCTTTCCGATAGCACACTTGCAGCTGGGCAAGCGAGCTCCTGTAAGGCATATTGTGCCAATTCATGCCAGGTGTCCAGTTTAGCAGCCCAATAGTCAAAGGGGAATGACCTGTGTGGGAGAACATCGATATGGGAGGAAAAGTAGTTTGTAACCATAGTTGACAACTGCTGTCTCCTGTCACTTTCCATCGATGCTGTATTACCAGTTGTGTGAGCGGTACTTGAAAAATCAGTCCACAACATTGTCATGAAACCCCTGTCTCCAACGCCACTTCTGCTGTGTGCACCATGAACACCTCTGCCAAGCTGCCCCCGGCCCGTATGGCTCGTGTGAGAACCATCACCACTGCTGTGTGCTGGGAATGCCTCAAGCAACCGATTTACCAGAGTTGCTTGTTTATTAGCCAATATTAGGTCAAGGTTCTCCTGTGGCATGATGTTTTGTAATTTGCCTTTATAGCGTGGATCCAGGATGCTGGCCAACCACTAGTCGTCATCGTTCATCATTTTGGCAATGCGGGGGTCCCTTTTTAGGATCCGCAAGGCATAATCTGACACGTGGGCCAATGTTCCCGGTGTCAATGATGCACTGCGAGTGCTGGTTGGAGGAGCACTTTCTGGCAAATCCACATCCCTCCAGTCACGCACAAACCCTGTACCAGACCTTGCCACGCCAACATTTTCACTTGCCCCACGAGATGCATCCTCCTCCCCTAAGTAATCATCCCCATCATCATCCTCCTCCTCCTCTTCTTCCTCCACCTCGTCCAGGAGAGGTCCCTGAGCAGACAATGGCTGAATGTCATCAAGGATTCCCTCCACCTCTTCCTCCTCGTCAACATTGGCTGCAGACGCCTGCTCCTTAAGGTGCGTCAAAGTTTGCATGAGCAGACGCATAAGTGGGATGCTCATGCTTAGGATGGCGTCGTCTGCGCTTACCAGCCGTGTGCATTCCTCAAAACACTGAAGGACTTTACAGAGGTCTTTCAGCTTCGACCACTGCACACCTGTCAACTCCATGTCTGCTCTCAAAGTGCCTGGCCGTGTATCCTCCCACAAATGCATTATGGCCTACCTCTGCTCGCACAGCCGCTCCACCATGTGCAGGGTGGAGTTCCACCTTGTTGCAATGTCGATAATGAGGCAGTGGTTGGGAAGGTGGAGCAATCGCTGCAGCTTCTGCATATGAACGGAGTGTACAGGCGACCGGCGGATGTGCGCGCACAGTCTTCGCACCTTATGGAGCAGGGCTGTTAACTCCGGATAATTTTTGAGGAAGCACTGCACCACCAGGTTCAAGGTGTGAGCCAAGCAAGGTATGTGGCTGAGTTTTGAAAGGGCTATGGCTGCCACAAAATTACGGCCGTTATCACTAACTACCTTGCCTGCCTCAAGATGTACACTGCCCAACCATGACTCAGTTTGTCGCTTCAAGTACTCGGCCAGCACCTCGGCGGTGTGTCTGTCGCCCAAACACATCATCTGCAACACAGCCTGCTGACGCTTTCCACTAGCTGCTCGATAGGGGGACACCTCGTGTGCAACAGTGGCAGCTGCAGATGGAGTGCTCGTACGACTGCGCTCTGTGGACGAGCTTTCGCTTCTGGAGGAGGAGGAGGAGGGTGGAACGCCTACAGCCAACTGTTTCCTATACCGTGGGCTAGGCAGCACTGTCCTACCACCGCTGTCCCCTGTGGACCCTGCATCCACCACATTAACCCAGTGCGCAGTGATGGACACGTAACGGCCCTGGCCATGCCGACTGGACCATGCATCAGTTGTGAGGTGCACCTTTCCACTCACTGACTGCTTGAGTGCATGGACAATGCGGTCTTTCACATGATGGTGGAGGGCTGGGATGGCTTTGCGAGAGAAGAAGTGGCGACTGGGTAGGTCATAGCGTGGTACTGCATAGGCCATGAGTTCGCGGAAAGCTGCGCTTTCCACCAACCGATAGGGCATCATCTCAAACGAGATTAGTTTGGCAATGTGGGCGTTCAAACCCAGTGTACGCGGATGAGAGACTGAGTACTTTCTTGACCTACTCATAGTGTCTGGGAGGGTGAGCTGGACTTGAGAGCTGCATATGGTGGAAGTAGCGGTGGACAGGGCGGACTGAGAGAGGGTTGATGATGGTGATGGAGTTGGTGTTCTTTCTGATGGCCTAGATTCAGTATTTCGTTGATATAACAGTGGGATTCCCTGACTGCTGTGGCCTTGCAACGACACCTCAACATTTGCTGCTGTGCTAACCGGTGGGCTTACAGTGGGGGAAACAATGTAGCGTTGCTGACTACCTTCTTTGTGATCAGTTGCACATGTGGCACTTGAGGTTTGGTGTTGTGTCCACAATTGCAAGTGCATGCTGGTTAAATGTCTAAGCATGCAACTGGTATTCAAATTTTTCAGATTTTTCCTTCGGCTAAAGGTCTTTGCGCACTTCTTACAGATAACCTTGGCCTGATCATGAGGATTTTGTTCAAAAAAGTGCCACACTGCACTCTTCCTACTTTGGCAGACATTTTGTGGCCTAGCACGCTGTGATGTTTTGACCCTCTGGACAAGCTGTCCAGCAACTCTTTTGATTTTTGGAACCTGTCTTTGGAGTGCTCCGGGCCTGCCAGATAACAGCTGTTGCGATGTTGATGTCTGCTGTGGATGCTCCTCATCTGAGCTATTGGAAGCAGCACCCTCTTCCCCCAATGGATGCCAATCTGGGTCAACAACTGGGTCATCCATCACCTCCTCTTCAATGTCATGTGCACCTTCCTCTGTGTCACCGTGTATGGTGGTATAGTGTGCAGGAAGGGTCACCTGAGTCTCATCAGGGTCAGAATCTGGCTCTGTACACTGCGAGGACAATGTAGTGCTCTGAGTGAATGTACCAGCAGAATCATCTATCAGCGGCTGTGCATCAGTGCACTCCATGTCAGATTCATCTTGGCCTGGGTAATTCACCATTTCACTTGATAATCCAGGCATGGTATGTGAAAACAGCTCCATGGAGTAATCAGTAGTATGGCCTGCGTCATCCTTCAATCTTGCTTGTGGTGAAGGACACAAGGAAAGGTGTGGTTCATGAACATGAGCCTCCAATGACGACTCAGTGCTTTTACTTTTTACAACTTCAGAAGAGGAGGCGATAGAGCTGGAGGCTGAGTCAGCAATGTAAGACAAAACTTTTTCCTGAGGCTCTGGCGTTAAAAGCGGTTTGCCAAATCCTAGAAAACTAAGCCTTCGAAGCCTTATGGAGCCAGACGATGACGCAGGCTCAACACCTCCTGCATTCGGTCCTATTTTGCTTTTGCCACTACCATCAGATCCACCACCAACACCATCATTACCAGCTGCCAACCCCCGCCCAATTCCACGGCCTCTTCCACCAGCCTTCCTCATTTTTGGTAGAAATGTAGACAAAATCCTACAAACTATATAGTAATGTAAAACAAGGTACAAGGTGTCTATAGGACAGGGGAGATTTTGAATTTCTGCAGACACTTGTGGACACTGGACAATTGGATTGTGTGAGGCCCACTGAATATCACAGCACTATGTCACAGGCTCGATGGCACAGGTGTGAAAAAAGTGACTACAGGATAAGGGAGATTTTGAATTTCTGCAGACACTTGTGGACACTGGACACTTGGATTGTGTGAGGCCCACTGAATATCACAGCGCTATGTCACAGGCTCGATGGCACAGGTGTGAAAAAAGTGACTACAGGATAAGGGAGATTTTGAATTTCTGGGAGATTTTGAATTTCTGCAGACACTTGTGGACACTGGACACTTGGATTGTGTGAGGCCCACTGAGTATCACAGTGCTATGTCACAGGCTCGATGGCACAGGTGTGAAAAAAGTGACTACAGGATAAGGGAGATTTTGAATTTCTGCAGACACTTGTGGACACTGGACACTTGGATTGTGTGAGGCCCACTGAATATCACAGCGCTATGTCACAGGCTCGATGGCACAGGTGTGAAAAAAGTGACTACAGGATAAGGGAGATTTTGAATTTCTGCAGACACTTGTGGACACTGGACACTTGGATTGTGTGAGGCCCACTGAATATCACAGTGCTATGTCACAGGCTTGATGTCACAGGTGTGAAAAAAGTGACTACAGGATAAGGGAGATTTTGAATTTCTGCAGACACTTGTGGACACTGGACACTTGGATTGTGTGAGGCCCACTGAATATCACAGTGCTATGTCAAAGGCTCGATGGCACAGGTGTGAAAAAAGTGACTACAGGATAAGGGAGATTTTGAATTTCTGCAGACACTTGTGGACACTGGACACTTGGATTGTGTGAGGCCCACTGAATATCACAGCGCTATGTCACAGGCTCGATGGCACAGGTGTGAAAAAAGTGACTACAGGATAAGGGAGATTTTGAATTTCTGCAGACACTTGTGGACACTGGACACTTGGATTGTGTGAGGCCCACTGAATATCACAGTGCTATGTCACAGGCTCGATAGCACAGGTGTGAAAAAAGTGACTACAGGATAAGGGAGATTTAGATTTTCTGCAGACACTTGTGGACACTGGACACTTGGATTGTGTGAGGCCCACTGAATATCACAGCGCTATGTCACAGGCTCGATGGCACAGGTGTGAAAAAAGTGACTACAGGATAAGGGAGATTTTGAATTTCTGCAGACACTTGTGGACACTGGACACTTGGATTGTGTGAGGCCCACTGAATATCACAGTGCTATGTCACAGGCTCGATGGCACAGGTGTGAAAAAAGTGACTACAGGATAAGGGAGATTTTGAATTTCTGCAGACACTTGTGGACTCTGGACACTTGGATTGTGTGAGGCCCAGTGAATATCACAGTGCTATGTCACAGGCTCGATGGCACAGGTGTGAAAAAAGTGACTACAGGATAAGGGAGATTTTGAATTTCTGGGAGATTTTGAATTTCTGCAGACACTTGTGTACACTGGACACTTGGATTGTGTGAGGCCCACTGAATATCACAGCGCTATGTCACAGGCTCGATGGCACAGGTGTGAAAAAAGTGACTACAGGATAAGGGAGATTTTGAATTTCTGCATACACTTGTGGACACTGGACACTTGGATTGTGTGAGGCCCACTGAATAACACAGCGCTATGTCACAGGCTCGATGGCACAGGTGTGAAAAAAGTGACTAAAGGATAAGGGAGATTTTGAATTTCTGGGAGATTTTGAATTTCTGCAGACACTTGTGGACACTGGACACTTGGATTGTGTGAGGCCCACTGAATATCACAGCGCTATGTCACAGGCTCGATGGCACAGGTGTGAAAAAAGTGACTACAGGATAAGGGAGATTTAGATTTTCTGCAGACACTTGTGGACACTGGACACTTGGATTGTGTGAGGCCCACTGAATATCACAGCGCTATGTCACAGGCTCGATGCAGCAGGTGTGAAAAAAGTGACTACAGGATAAGGGAGATTTTGAATTTCTGCAGACACTTGTGGACACTGGACACTTGGATTGTGTGAGGCCCACTGAATATCACAGTGCTATGTCACAGGATCGATGGCACTGGTGTGAAAAAAGTGAGTACAGGATAAGGGAGATTTTGAATTTCTGGGAGATTTTGAATTTCTGCAGACACTTGTGGACACTGGACACTTGGATTGTGTGAGGCCCACTGAATATCACAGCGCTATGTCACAGTCTCGATGGCACAGGTGTGAAAAAAGTGACTACAGGATAAGGGATATTTTGAATTTCTGCAGACACTTGTGGACACTGGACACTTGGATTGTCTGAGGCCCACTGAATATCACAGCGCTATGTCACAGGCTCGATGGCACAGGTGTGAAAAAAGTGACTACAGGATAAGGGAGATTTTGAATTTCTGCAGACACTTGTGGACACTGGACACTTGGATTGTGTGAGGCCCACTGAATATCACAGCGCTATGTCACAGGCTCGATGGCACAGGTGTGAAAAAAGTGACTACAGGATAAGGGAGATTTAGATTTTCTGCAGACACTTGTGGACACTGGACACTTGGATTGTGTGAGGCCCACTGAATATCACAGCGCTATGTCACAGGCTCGATGCAGCAGGTGTGAAAAAAGTGACTACAGGATAAGGCAGATTTTGAATTTCTGCAGACACTTGTGGACACTGGACACTTGGATTGTGTGAGGCCCACTGAATATCACAGTGCTATGTCAAAGGCTCGATGGCACAGGTGTGAAAAAAGTGACTACAGGATAAGGGAGATTTTGAATTTCTGCAGACACTTGTGGACACTGGACACTTGGATTGTGTGAGGCCCACTGAATATCACAGCGCTATGTCACAGGCTCGATGGCACAAGTGTGAAAAAAGTGACTACAGGATAAGGGAGATTTTGAATTTCTGCAGACACTTGTGGACACTGGACACTTGGATTGTGTGAGGCCCACTGAATATCACAGTGCTATGTCACAGGCTCGATGGCACAGGTGTGAAAAAAGTGACTACAGGATAAGGGAGATTTAGATTTTCTGCAGACACTTGTGGACACTGGACACTTGGATTGTGTGAGGCCCACTGAATATCACAGCGCTATGTCACAGGCTCGATGGCACAGGTGTGAAAAAAGTGACTACAGGATAAGGGAGATTTTGAATTTCTGCAGACACTTGTGGACACTGGACACTTGGATTGTGTGAGGCCCACTGAATATCACAGTGCTATGTCACAGGCTCGATGGCACAGGTGTGAAAAAAGTGACTACAGGATAAGGGAGATTTTGAATTTCTGCAGACACTTGTGGACACTGGACACTTGGATTGTGTGAGGCCCACTGAATATCACAGTGCTATGTCACAGGCTCGATGGCACAGGTGTGAAAAAAGTGACTACAGGATAAGGGAGATTTTGAATTTCTGCAGACACTTGTGGACACTGGACACTTGGATTGTGTGAGGCCCAGTGAATATCACAGTGCTATGTCACAGACTCGATGGCACAGGTGTGAAAAAAGTGACTACAGGATAAGGGAGATTTTGAATTTCTGGGAGATTTTGAATTTCTGCAGACACTTGTGTACACTGGACACTTGGATTGTGTGAGGCCCACTGAATATCACAGCGCTATGTCACAGGCTCGATGGCACAGGTGTGAAAAAAGTGACTACAGGATAAGGGAGATTTTGAATTTCTGCATACACTTGTGGACACTGGACACTTGGATTGTGTGAGGCCCACTGAATATCACAGCGCTATGTCACAGGCTCGATGGCACAGGTGTGAAAAAAGTGACTACAGGGTAAGGGAGATTTTGAATTTCTGGGAGATTTTGAATTTCTGCAGACACTTGTGGACACTGGACACTTGGATTGTGTGAGGCCCACTGAATATCACAGCGCTATGTCACAGGCTCGATGGCACAGGTGTGAAAAAAGTGACTACAGGATAAGGGAGATTTAGATTTTCTGCAGACACTTGTGGACACTGGACACTTGGATTGTGTGAGGCCCACTGAATATCACAGCGCTATGTCACAGGCTCGATGCAGCAGGTGTGAAAAAAGTGACTACAGGATAAGGGAGATTTTGAAATTCTGCAGACACTTGTGGACACTGGACACTTGGATTGTGTGAGGCCCACTGAATATCACAGTGCTATGTCACAGGATCGATGGCACTGGTGTGAAAAAAGTGACTACAGGATAAGGGAGATTTTGAATTTCTGGGAGATTTTGAATTTCTGCAGACACTTGTGGACACTGGACACTTGGATTGTGTGAGGCCCACTGAATATCACAGCGCTATGTCACAGGCTCGATGGCACAGGTGTGAAAAAAGTGACTACAGGATAAGGGAGATTTAGATTTTCTGCAGACACTTGTGGACACTGGACACTTGGATTGTGTGAGGCCCACTGAATATCACAGCGCTATGTCACAGGCTCGATGGCACTGGTGTGAAAAAAGTGACTACAGGATAAGGGAGATTTTGAATTTCTGCAGACACTTGTGGACACTGGACACTTGGATTGTGTGAGGCCCACTGAATATCACAGTGCTATGTCACAGGCTCGATGGCACAGGTGTGAAAAAAGTGACTACAGGATAAGGGAGATTTAGATTTTCTGCAGACACTTGTGGACACTGGACACTTGGATTGTGTGAGGCCTACTGAATATCACAGCGCTATGTCACAGGCTCGATGGCACAGGTGTGAAAAAAGTGACTACAGGATAAGGGAGATTTTGAATTTCTGCAGACACTTGTGGACACTGGACACTTGGATTGTGTGAGGCCCACTGAATATCACAGTGCTATGTCACAGGCTCGATGGCACAGGTGTGAAAAAAGTGACTACAGGATAAGGGAGATTTTGAATTTCTGCAGACACTTGTGGACACTGGACACTTGGATTGTGTGAGGCCCACTGAATATCACAGTGCTATGTCACAGGCTCGATGGCACAGGTGTGAAAAAAGTGACTACAGGATAAGGGAGATTTTGAATTTCTGCATACACTTGTGGACTCTGGACACTTGGATTGTGTGAGGCCCAGTGAATATCACAGTGCTATGTCACAGGCTCGATGGCACAGGTGTGAAAAAAGTGACTACAGGATAAGGGAGATTTTGAATTTCTGGGAGATTTTCAATTTCTGCAGACACTTGTGTACACTGGACACTTGGATTGTGTGAGGCCCACTGAATATCACAGCGCTATGTCACAGGCTCGATGGCACAGGTGTGAAAAAAGTGACTACAGGATAAGGGAGATTATGAATTTCTGCATACACTTGTGGACACTGGACACTTGGATTGTGTGAGGCCCACTGAATATCACAGCGCTATGTCACAGGCTCGATGGCACAGGTGTGAAAAAAGTGACTACAGGATAAGGGAGATTTTGAATTTCTGGGAGATTTTGAATTTCTGCAGACACTTGTGGACACTGGACACTTGGATTGTGTGAGGCCCACTGAATATCACAGCGCTATGTCACAGGCTCGATGGCACAGGTGTGAAAAAAGTGACTACAGGATAAGGGAGATTTAGATTTTCTGCAGACACTTGTGGACACTGGACACTTGGATTGTGTGAGGCCCACTGAATATCACAGCGCTATGTCACAGGCTCGATGCAGCAGGTGTGAAAAAAGTGACTACAGGATAAGGGAGATTTTGAATTTCTGCAGACACTTGTGGACACTGGACACTTGGATTGTGTGAGGCCCACTGAATATCACAGTGCTATGTCACAGGATCGATGGTACTGGTGTGAAAAAAGTGACTACAGGATAAGGGAGATTTTGAATTTCTGGGAGATTTTGAATTTCTGCAGACACTTGTGGACACTGGACACTTGGATTGTGTGAGGCCCACTGAATATCACAGCGCTATGTCACAGGCTCGATGCAGCAGGTGTGAAAAAAGTGACTACAGGATAAGGGAGATTTAGATTTTCTGCAGACACTTGTGGACACTGGACACTTGGATTGTGTGAGGCCCACTGAATATCACAGCGCTATGTCACAGGCTCGATGCAGCAGGTGTGAAAAAAGTGACTACAGGATAAGGGAGATTTTGAATTTCTGCAGACACTTGTGGACACTGGACACTTGGATTGTGTGAGGCCCACTGAATATCACAGTGCTATGTCACAGGATCGATGGCACTGGTGTGAAAAAAGTGAGTACAGGATAAGGGAGATTTTGAATTTCTGGGAGATTTTGAATTTCTGCAGACACTTGTGGACACTGGACACTTGGATTGTGTGAGGCCCACTGAATATCACAGCGCTATGTCACAGGCTCGATGGCACAGGTGTGAAAAAAGTGACTACAGGATAAGGGAGATTTAGATTTTCTGCAGACACTTGTGGACACTGGACACTTGGATTGTGTGAGGCCCACTGAATATCACAGCGCTATGTCACAGGCTCGATGGCACAGGTGTGAAAAAAGTGACTACAGGATAAGGGAGATTTTGAATTTCTGCAGACACTTGTGGACACTGGACACTTGGATTGTGTGAGGCCCACTGAATATCACAGCGCTATGTCACAGGCTCGATGGCACAGGTGTGAAAAAAGTGACTACAGGAAAAGGGAGATTTTGAATTTCTGCAGACACTTGTGGACACTGGACACTTGGATTGTGTGAGGCCCACTGAATATCACAGCGCTATGTCACAGGCTCGATGGCACAGGTGTGAAAAAAGTGACTACAGGATAAGGGAGATTTTGAATTTCTGCAGACACTTGTGGACACTGGACACTTGGATTGTGTGAGGCCCACTGAATATCACAGTGCTATGTCACAGGCTCGATGGCACAGGTGTGAAAAAAGTGACTACAGGATAAGGGAGATTTAAATTTTCTGCAGACACTTGTGGACACTGGACACTTGGATTGTGTGAGGCCCACTGAATATCACAGCGCTATGTCACAGGCTCGATGCAGCAGGTGTGAAAAAAGTGACTACAGGATAAGGGAGATTTTGAATTTCTGCAGACACTTGTGGACACTGGACACTTGGATTGTGTGAGGCCCACTGAATATCACAGTGCTATGTCACAGGCTCGATGGCACAGGTGTGAAAAAAGTGACTACAGGATAAGGGAGATTTTGAATTTCTGCAGACACTTGTGGACACTGGACACTTGGATTGTGTGAGGCCCAGTGAATATCACAGTGCTATGTCACAGGCTCGATGGCACAGGTGTGAAAAAAGTGACTACAGGATAAGGGAGATTTTGAATTTCTGGGAGATTTTGAATTTCTGCAGACACTTGTGTACACTGGACACTTGGATTGTGTGAGGCCCACTGAATATCACAGCGCTATGTCACAGGCTCGATGGCACAGGTGTGAAAAAAGTGACTACAGGATAAGGGAGATTTTGAATTTCTGCATACACTTGTGGACACTGGACACTTGGATTGTGTGAGGCCCACTGAATATCACAGCGCTATGTCACAGGCTCGATGGCACAGGTGTGAAAAAAGTGACTACAGGGTAAGGGAGATTTTGAATTTCTGGGAGATTTTGAATTTCTGCAGACACTTGTGGACACTGGACACTTGGATTGTGTGAGGCCCACTGAATATCACAGCGCTGTGTCACAGGCTCGATGGCACAGGTGTGAAAAAAGTGACTACAGGATAAGGGATATTTAGATTTTCTGCAGACACTTGTGGACACTGGACACTTGGATTGTGTGAGGCCCACTGAATATCACAGCGCTATGTCACAGGCTCGATGCAGCAGGTGTGAAAAAAGTGACTACAGGATAAGGGAGATTTTGAAATTCTGCAGACACTTGTGGACACTGGACACTTGGATTGTGTGAGGCCCACTGAATATCACAGTGCTATGTCACAGGATCGATGGCACTGGTGTGAAAAAAGTGACTACAGGATAAGGGAGATTTTGAATTTCTGGGAGATTTTGAATTTCTGCAGGCAATTGTGGACACTGGACACTTGGATTGTGTGAGGCCCACTGAATATCACAGCGCTATGTCACAGGCTCGATGGCACAGGTGTGAAAAAAGTGACTACAGGATAAGGGAGATTTAGATTTTCTGCAGACACTTGTGGACACTGGAAACTTGGATTGTGTGAGGCCCACTGAATATCACAGCGCTATGTCACAGGCTCGATGCAGCAGGTGTGGAAAAAGTGACTACAGGATAAGGGAGATTTTGAATTTCTGCAGACACTTGTGGACACTGGACACTTGGATTGTGTGAGGCCCACTGAATATCACAGTGCTATGTCACAGGATCGATGGCACTGGTGTGAAAAAAGTGACTACAGGATAAGGGAGATTTTGAATTTCTGGGAGATTTTGAATTTCTGCAGACACTTGTCGACACTGGACACTTGGATTGTGTGAGGCCCACTGAATATCACAGTGCTATGTCAAAGGCTCGATGGCACAGGTGTGAAAAAAGTGACTACAGGTTAAGGGAGATTTTGAATTTCTGCAGACACTTGTGGACACTGGACACTTGGATTGTGTGAGGCCCACTGAATATCACAGCGCTATGTCACAGGCTCGATGGCACAGGTGTGAAAAAAGTGACTACAGGATAAGGGAGATTTTGAATTTCTGCAGACACTTGTGGACACTGGACACTTGGATTGTGTGAGGCCCACTGAATATCACAGTGCTATGTCACAGGCTCGATGGCACAGGTGTGAAAAAAGTGACTACAGGATAAGGGAGATTTAGATTTTCTGCAGACACTTGTGGACACTGGACACTTGGATTGTGAGAGGCCTACTGAATATCACAGCGCTATGTCACAGGCTCGATGGCACAGGTGTGAAAAAAGTGACTACAGGATAAGGGAGATTTTGAATTTCTGCAGACACTTGTGGACACTGGACACTTGGATTGTGTGAGGCCCACTGAATATCACAGTGCTATGTCACAGGCTCGATGGCACAGGTGTGAAAAAAGTGACTACAGGATAAGGGAGATTTTGAATTTCTGCAGACACTTGTGGACACTGGACACTTGGATTGTGTGAGGCCCACTGAATATCACAGTGCTATGTCACAGGCTCGATGGCACAGGTGTGAAAAAAGTGACTACAGGATAAGGGAGATTTTGAATTTCTGCATACACTTGTGGACTCTGGACACTTGGATTGTGTGAGGCCCAGTGAATATCACAGTGCTATGTCACAGGCTCGATGGCACAGGTGTGAAAAAAGTGACTACAGGATAAGGGAGATTTTGAATTTCTGGGAGATTTTCAATTTCTGCAGACACTTGTGTACACTGGACACTTGGATTGTGTGAGGCCCACTGAATATCACAGCGCTATGTCACAGGCTCGATGGCACAGGTGTGAAAAAAGTGACTACAGGATAAGGGAGATTATGAATTTCTGCATACACTTGTGGACACTGGACACTTGGATTGTGTGAGGCCCACTGAATATCACAGCGCTATGTCACAGGCTCGATGGCACAGGTGTGAAAAAAGTGACTACAGGATAAGGGAGATTTAGATTTTCTGCAGACACTTGTGGACACTGGACACTTGGATTGTGTGAGGCCCACTGAATATCACAGCGCTATGTCACAGGCTCGATGCAGCAGGTGTGAAAAAAGTGACTACAGGATAAGGGAGATTTTGAATTTTTGCAGACACTTGTGGACACTGGACACTTGGATTGTGTGAGGCCCACTGAATATCACAGTGCTATGTCACAGGATCGATGGTACTGGTGTGAAAAAAGTGACTACAGGATAAGGGAGATTTTGAATTTCTGGGAGATTTTGAATTTCTGCAGACACTTGTGGACACTGGACACTTGGATTGTGTGAGGCCCACTGAATATCACAGCGCTATGTCACAGGCTCGATGCAGCAGGTGTGAAAAAAGTGACTACAGGATAAGGGAGATTTAGATTTTCTGCAGACACTTGTGGACACTGGACACTTGGATTGTGTGAGGCCCACTGAATATCACAGCGCTATGTCACAGGCTCGATGCAGCAGGTGTGAAAAAAGTGACTACAGGATAAGGGAGATTTTGAATTTCTGCAGACACTTGTGGACACTGGACACTTGGATTGTGTGAGGCCCACTGAATATCACAGTGCTATGTCACAGGATCGATGGCACTGGTGTGAAAAAAGTGAGTACAGGATAAGGGAGATTTTGAATTTCTGGGAGATTTTGAATTTCTGCAGACACTTGTGGACACTGGACACTTGGATTGTGTGAGGCCCACTGAATATCACAGCGCTATGTCACAGGCTCGATGCAGCAGGTGTGAAAAAAGAGACTACAGGATAAGGGAGATTTAGATTTTCTGCAGACACTTGTGGACACTGGACACTTGGATTGTGTGAGGCCCACTGAATATCACAGCGCTATGTCACAGGCTCGATGCAGCAGGTGTGAAAAAAGTGACTACAGGATAAGGGAGATTTTGAATTTCTGCAGACACTTGTGGACACTGGACACTTGGATTGTGTGAGGCCCACTGAATATCACAGTGCTATGTCACAGGATCGATGGCACTGGTGTGAAAAAAGTGAGTACAGGATAAGGGAGATTTTGAATTTCTGGGAGATTTTGAATTTCTGCAGACACTTGTGGACACTGGACACTTGGATTGTGTGAGGCCCACTGAATATCACAGCGCTATGTCACAGGCTCGATGGCACAGGTGTGAAAAAAGTGACTACAGGATAAGGGAGATTTAGATTTTCTGCAGACACTTGTGGACACTGGACACTTGGATTGTGTGAGGCCCACGGAATATCACAGCGCTATGTCACAGGCTTGATGGCACAGGTGTGAAAAAAGTGACTACAGGATAAGGGAGATTTTGAATTTCTGCAGACACTTGTGGACACTGGACACTTGGATTGTGTGAGGCCCACTGAATATCACAGCGCTATGTCACAGGCTCGATGGCACAGGTGTGAAAAAAGTGACTACAGGAAAAGGGAGATTTTGAATTTCTGCAGACACTTGTGGACACTGGACACTTGGATTGTGTGAGGCCCACTGAATATCACAGCGCTATGTCACAGGCTCGATGGCACAGGTGTGAAAAAAGTGACTACAGGATAAGGGAGATTTTGAATTTCTGCAGACATTTGTGGACACTGGACACTTGGATTGTGTGAGGCCCACTGAATATCACAGCGCTATGTCACAGGCTCGATGGCACAGGTGTGAAAAAAGTGACTACAGGATAAGGGAGATTTTGAATTTCTGCAGACACTTGTGGACACTGGACACTTGGATTGTGTGAGGCCCACTGAATATCACAGTGCTATGTCACAGGCTCGATGGCACAGGTGTGAAAAAAGTGACTACAGGATAAGGGAGATTTAGATTTTCTGCAGACACTTGTGGACACTGGACACTTGGATTGTGTGAGGCCCACTGAATATCACAGCGCTATGTCACAGGCTCGATGGCACAGGTGTGAAAAAAGTGACTACAGGATAAGGGAGATTTTGAATTTCTGCAGACACTTGTGGACACTGGACACTTGGATTGTGTGAGGCCCACTGAATATCACAGTGCTATGTCACAGGCTCGATGGCACAGGTGTGAAAAAAGTGACTACAGGATAAGGGAGATTTTGAATTTCTGCAGACACTTGTGGACACTGGACACTTGGATTGTGTGAGGCCCACTGAATATCACAGTGCTATGTCACAGGCTCGATGGCACAGGTGTGAAAAAAGTGACTACATGATAAGGGAGATTTTGAATTTCTGCAGACACTTGTGGACACTGGACACTTGGATTGTGTGAGGCCCAGTGAATATCACAGTGCTATGTCACAGGCTCGATGGCACAGGTGTGAAAAAAGTGACTACAGGATAAGGGAGATTTTGAATGTCTGGGAGATTTTGAATTTCTGCAGACACTTGTGTACACTGGACACTTGGATTGTGTGAGGCCCACTGAATATCACAGCGCTATGTCACAGGCTCGATGGCACAGGTGTGAAAAAAGTGACTACAGGATAAGGGAGATTTTGAATTTCTGCATGCACTTGTGGACACTGGACACTTGGATTGTGTGAGGCCCACTGAATATCACAGCGCTATGTCACAGGCTCGATGGCACAGGTGTGAAAAAAGTGACTACAGGATAAGGGAGATTTTGAATTTCTGGGAGATTTTGAATTTATGCAGACACTTGTGGACACTGGACACTTGGATTGTGTGAGGCCCACTGAATATCACAGCGCTATGTCACAGGCTCGATGGCACAGGTGTGAAAAAAGTGACTACAGGATAAGGGAGATTTAGATTTTCTGCAGACACTTGTGGACACTGGACACTTGGATTGTGTGAGGCCCACTGAATATCACAGCGCTATGTCACAGGCTCGATGCAGCAGGTGTGAAAAAAGTGACTACAGGATAAGGGAGATTTTGAATTTCTGCAGACACTTGTGGACACTGGACACTTGGATTGTGTGAGGCCCACTGAATATCACAGTGCTATGTCACAGGATCGATGGTACTGGTATGAAAAAAGTGACTACAGGATAAGGGAGATTTTGAATTTCTGGGAGATTTTGAATTTCTGCAGACACTTGTGGACACTGGACACTTGGATTGTGTGAGGCCCACTGAATATCACAGCGCTATGTCACAGGCTCGATGGCACAGGTGTGAAAAAAGTGACTACAGGATAAGGGAGATTTAGATTTTCTGCAGACACTTGTGGACACTGGACACTTGGATTGTGTGAGGCCCACTGAATATCACAGCGCTATGTCACAGGCTCGATGCAGCAGGTGTGAAAAAAGTGACTACAGGATAAGGGAGATTTTGAATTTCTGCAGACACTTGTGGACACTGGACACTTGGATTGTGTGAGGCCCACTGAATATCACAGTGCTATGTCACAGGATCGATGGCACTGGTGTGAAAAAAGTGACTACAGGATAAGGGAGATTTTGAATTTCTGGGAGATTTTGAATTTCTGCAGACACTTGTGGACACTGGACACTTGGATTGTGTGAGGCCCACTGAATATCACAGCGCTATGTCACAGGCTCGATGGCACAGGTGTGAAAAAAGTGACTACAGGATAAGGGAGATTTTGAATTTCTGCAGACACTTGTGGACACTGGACACTTGGATTGTGTGAGGCCCACTGAATATGACAGTGCTATGTCACAGGCTCGATGGCACAGGTGTGAAAAAAGTGACTACAGGATAAGGGAGATTTAGATTTTCTGCAGACACTTGTGGACACTGGACACTTGGATTGTGTGAGGCCCACTGAATATCACAGCGCTATGTCACAGGCTCGATGCAGCAGGTGTGAAAAAAGTGACTACAGGATAAGGGAGATTTTGAATTTCTGCAGACACTTGTGGACACTGGACACTTGGATTGTGTGAGGCCCACTGAATATCACAGTGCTATGTCACAGGCTCGATGGCACAGGTGTGAAAAAAGTGACTACAGGATAAGGGAGATTTTGAATTTCTGCAGACACTTGTGGACACTGGACACTTGGATTGTGTGAGGCCCAGTGAATATCACAGTGCTATGTCACAGGCTCGATGGCACAGGTGTGAAAAAAGTGACTACAGGATAAGGGAGATTTTGAATTTCTGGGAGATTTTGAATTTCTGCAGACACTTGTGTACACTGGACACTTGGATTGTGTGAGGCCCACTGAATATCACAGCGCTATGTCACAGGCTCGATGGCACAGGTGTGAAAAAAGTGACTACAGGATAAGGGAGATTTTGAATTTCTGCATACACTTGTGGACACTGGACACTTGGATTGTGTGAGGCCCACTGAATATCACAGCGCTATGTCACAGGCTCGATGGCACAGGTGTGAAAAAAGTGACTACAGGGTAAGGGAGATTTTGAATTTCTGGGAGATTTTGAATTTCTGCAGACACTTGTGGACACTGGACACTTGGATTGTGTGAGGCCCACTGAATATCACAGCGCTATGTCACAGGCTCGATGGCACAGGTGTGAAAAAAGTGACTACAGGATAAGGGAGATTTAGATTTTCTGCAGACACTTGTGGACACTGGACACTTGGATTGTGTGAGGCCCACTGAATATCACAGCGCTATGTCACAGGCTCGATGCAGCAGGTGTGAAAAAAGTGACTACAGGATAAGGGAGATTTTGAAATTCTGCAGACACTTGTGGACACTGGACACTTGGATTGTGTGAGGCCCACTGAATATCACAGTGCTATGTCACAGGATCGATGGCACTGGTGTGAAAAAAGTGACTACAGGATAAGGGAGATTTTGAATTTCTGGGAGATTTTGAATTTCTGCAGGCACTTGTGGACACTGGACACTTGGATTGTGTGAGGCCCACTGAATATCACAGCGCTATGTCACAGGCTCGATGGCACAGGTGTGAAAAAAGTGACTACAGGATAAGGGAGATTTAGATTTTCTGCAGACACTTGTGGACACTGGAAACTTGGATTGTGTGAGGCCCACTGAATATCACAGCGCTATGTCACAGGCTCGATGCAGCAGGTGTGGAAAAAGTGACTACAGGATAAGGGAGATTTTGAATTTCTGCAGACACTTGTGGACACTGGACACTTGGATTGTGTGAGGCCCACTGAATATCACAGTGCTATGTCACAGGATCGATGGCACTGGTGTGAAAAAAGTGACTACAGGATAAGGGAGATTTTGAATTTCTGGGAGATTTTGAATTTCTGCAGACACTTGTGGACACTGGACACTTGGATTGTGTGAGGCCCGCTGAATATCACAGTGCTATGTCAAAGGCTCGATGGCACAGGTGTGAAAAAAGTGACTACAGGTTAAGGGAGATTTTGAATTTCTGCAGACACTTGTGGACACTGGACACTTGGATTGTGTGAGGCCCACTGAATATCACAGCGCTATGTCACAGGCTCGATGGCACAGGTGTGAAAAAAGTGACTACAGGATAAGGGAGATTTTGAATTTCTGCAGACACTTGTGGACACTGGACACTTGGATTGTGTGAGGCCCACTGAATATCACAGTGCTATGTCACAGGCTCGATGGCACAGGTGTGAAAAAAGTGACTACAGGATAAGGGAGATTTAGATTTTCTGCAGACACTTGTGGACACTGGACACTTGGATTGTGTGAGGCCTACTGAATATCACAGCGCTATGTCACAGGCTCGATGGCACAGGTGTGAAAAAAGTGACTACAGGATAAGGGAGATTTTGAATTTCTGCAGACACTTGTGGACACTGGACACTTGGATTGTGTGAGGCCCACTGAATATCACAGTGCTATGTCACAGGCTCGATGGCACAGGTGTGAAAAAAGTGACTACAGGATAAGGGAGATTTTGAATTTCTGCAGACACTTGTGGACACTGGACACTTGGATTGTGTGAGGCCCACTGAATATCACAGTGCTATGTCACAGGCTCGATGGCACAGGTGTGAAAAAAGTGACTACAGGATAAGGGAGATTTTGAATTTCTGCATACACTTGTGGACTCTGGACACTTGGATTGTGTGAGGCCCAGTGAATATCACAGTGCTATGTCACAGGCTCGATGGCACAGGTGTGAAAAAAGTGACTACAGGATAAGGGAGATTTTGAATTTCTGGGAGATTTTCAATTTCTGCAGACACTTGTGTACACTGGACACTTGGATTGTGTGAGGCCCACTGAATATCACAGCGCTATGTCACGGGCTCGATGGCACAGGTGTGAAAAAAGTGACTACAGGATAAGGGAGATTTTGAATTTCTGCATACACTTGTGGACACTGGACACTTGGATTGTGTGAGGCCCACTGAATATCACAGCGCTATGTCACAGGCTCGATGGCACAGATGTGAAAAAAGTGACTACAGGATAAGGGAGATTTTGAATTTCTGGGAGATTTTGAATTTCTGCAGACACTTGTGGACACTGGACACTTGGATTGTGTGAGGCCCACTGAATATCACAGCGCTATGTCACAGGCTCGATGGCACAGGTGTGAAAAAAGTGACTACAGGATAAGGGAGATTTAGATTTTCTGCAGACACTTGTGGACACTGGACACTTGGATTGTGTGAGGCCCACTGAATATCACAGCGCTATGTCACAGGCTCGATGCAGCAGGTGTGAAAAAAGTGACTACAGGATAAGGGAGATTTTGAATTTCTGCAGACACTTGTGGACACTGGACACTTGGATTGTGTGAGGCCCACTGAATATCACAGTGCTATGTCAGAGGATCGATGGTACTGGTGTGAAAAAAGTGACTACAGGATAAGGGAGATTTTGAATTTCTGGGAGATTTTGAATTTCTGCAGACACTTGTGGACACTGGACACTTGGATTGTGTGAGGCCCACTGAATATCACAGCGCTATGTCACAGGCTCGATGCAGCAGGTGTGAAAAAAGTGACTACAGGATAAGGGAGATTTAGATTTTCTGCAGACACTTGTGGACACTGGACACTTGGATTGTGTGAGGCCCACTGAATATCACAGCGCTATGTCACAGGCTCGATGCAGCAGGTGTGAAAAAAGTGACTACAGGATAAGGGAGATTTTGAATTTCTGCAGACACTTGTGGACACTGGACACTTGGATTGTGTGAGGCCCACTGAATATCACAGTGCTATGTCACAGGATCGATGGCACTGGTGTGAAAAAAGTGAGTACAGGATAAGGGAGATTTTGAATTTCTGGGAGATTTTGAATTTCTGCAGACACTTGTGGACACTGGACACTTGGATTGTGTGAGGCCCACTGAATATCACAGCGCTATGTCACAGGCTCGATGGCACAGGTGTGAAAAAAGTGACTACAGGATAAGGGAGATTTAGATTTTCTGCAGACACTTGTGGACACTGGACACTTGGATTGTGTGAGGCCCACTGAATATCACAGCGCTATGTCACAGGCTCGATGGCACAGGTGTGAAAAAAGTGACTACAGGATAAGGGAGATTTTGAATTTCTGCAGACACTTGTGGACACTGGACACTTGGATTGTGTGAGGCCCACTGAATATCACAGTGCTATGTCACAGGCTCGATGGCACAGGTGTGAAAAAAGTGACTACAGGATAAGGGAGATTTTGAATTTCTGCAGACACTTGTGGACACTGGACACTTGGATTGTGTGAGGCCCACTGAATATCACAGTGCTATGTCACAGGCTCGATGGCACAGGTGTGAAAAAAGTGACTACATGATAAGAGAGATTTTGAATTTCTGCAGACACTTGTGGACACTGGACACTTGGATTGTGTGAGGCCCATTGAATATCACAGTGCTATGTCACAGGCTCGATGGCACAGGTGTGAAAAAAGTGACTACAGGATAAGGGAGATTTTGAATTTCTGGGAGATTTTGAATTTCTGCAGACACTTGTGTACACTGGACACTTGGATTGTGTGAGGCCCACTGAATATCACAGCGCTATGTCACAGGCTCGATGGCACAGGTGTGAAAAAAGTGACTACAGGATAAGGGAGATTTTGAATTTCTGCATACACTTGTGGACACTGGACACTTGGATTGTGTGAGGCCCACTGAATATCACAGCGCTATGTCACAGGCTCGATGGCACAGGTGTGAAAAAAGTGACTACAGGATAAGGGAGATTTTGAATTTCTGGGAGATTTTGAATTTATGCAGACACTTGTGGACACTGGACACTTGGATTGTGTGAGGCCCACTGAATATCACAGCGCTATGTCACAGGCTCGATGGCACAGGTGTGAAAAAAGTGACTACAGGATAAGGGAGATTTAGATTTTCTGCAGACACTTGTGGACACTGGACACTTGGATTGTGTGAGGCCCACTGAATATCACAGCGCTATGTCACAGGCTCGATGCAGCAGGTGTGAAAAAAGTGACTACAGGATAAGGGAGATTTTAAATTTCTGCAGACACTTGTGCACACTGGACACTTGGATTGTGTGAGGCCCACTGAATATCACAGTGCTATGTCACAGGATCGATGGTACTGGTATGAAAAAAGTGACTACAGGATAAGGGAGATTTTGAATTTCTGGGAGATTTTGAATTTCTGCAGACACTTGTGGACACTGGACACTTGGATTGTGTGAGGCCCACTGAATATCACAGCGCTATGTCACAGGCTCGATGGCACAGGTGTGAAAAAAGTGACTACAGGATAAGGGAGATTTAGATTTTCTGCAGACACTTGTGGACACTGGACACTTGGATTGTGTGAGGCCCACTGAATATCACAGCGCTATGTCACAGGCTCGATGCAGCAGGTGTGAAAAAAGTGACTACAGGATAAGGGAGATTTTGAATTTCTGCAGACACTTGTGGACACTGGACACTTGGATTGTGTGAGGCCCACTGAATATCACAGTGCTATGTCACAGGATCGATGGCACTGGTGTGAAAAAAGTGACTACAGGATAAGGGAGATTTTGAATTTCTGGGAGATTTTGAATTTCTGCAGACACTTGTGGACACTGGACACTTGGATTGTGTGAGGCCCACTGAATATCACAGTGCTATGTCAAAGGCTCGATGGCACAGGTGTGAAAAAAGTGACTACAGGATAAGGGAGATTTTGAATTTCTGCAGACACTTGTTTACACTGGACACTTGGATTGTGTGAGGCCCACTGAATATCACAGCGCTATGTCACAGGCTCGATGGCACAGGTGTGAAAAAAGTGACTACAGGATAAGGGAGATTTTGAATTTCTGCAGACACTTGTGGACACTGGACACTTGGATTGTGTGAGGCCCACTGAATATCACAGTGCTATGTCACAGGCTCGATGGCACAGGTGTGAAAAAAGTGACTACAGGATAAGGGAGATTTAGATTTTCTGCAGACACTTGTGGACACTGGACACTTGGATTGTGTGAGGCCCACTGAATATCACAGCGCTATGTCACAGGCTCGATGGCACAGGTGTGAAAAAAGTGACTACAGGATAAGGGAGATTTTGAATTTCTGCAGACACTTGTGGACACTGGACACTTGGATTGTGTGAGGCCCACTGAATATCACAGTGCTATGTCACAGGCTCGATGGCACAGGTGTGAAAAAAGTGACTACAGGATAAGGGAGATTTTGAATTTCTGCAGACACTTGTGGACACTGGACACTTGGATTGTGTGAGGCCCACTGAATATCACAGTGCTATGTCACAGGCTCGATGGCACAGGTGTGAAAAAAGTGACTACATGATAAGAGAGATTTTGAATTTCTACAGACACTTGTGGACACTGGACACTTGGATTGTGTGAGGCCCAGTGAATATCACAGTGCTATGTCACAGGCTCGATGGCACAGGTGTGAAAAAAGTGACTACAGGATAAGGGAGATTTTGAATTTCTGGGAGATTTTGAATTTCTGCAGACACTTGTGTACACTGGACACTTGGATTGTGTGAGGCCCACTGAATATCACAGCGCTATGTCACAGGCTCGATGGCACAGGTGTGAAAAAAGTGACTACAGGATAAGGGAGATTTTGAATTTCTGCATACACTTGTGGACACTGGACACTTGGATTGTGTGAGGCCCACTGAATATCACAGCGCTATGTCACAGGCTCGATGGCACAGGTGTGAAAAAAGTGACTACAGGATAAGGGAGATTTTGAATTTCTGGGAGATTTTGAATTTATGCAGACACTTGTGGACACTGGACACTTGGATTGTGTGAGGCCCACTGAATATCACAGCGCTATGTCACAGGCTCGATGGCACAGGTGTGAAAAAAGTGACTACAGGATAAGGGAGATTTAGATTTTCTGCAGACACTTGTGGACACTGGACACTTGGATTGTGTGAGGCCCACTGAATATCACAGCGCTATGTCACAGGCTCGATGCAGCAGGTGTGAAAAAAGTGACTACAGGATAAGGGAGATTTTGAAATTCTGCAGACACTTGTGGACTCTGGACACTTAGATTGTGTGAGGCCCAGTGAATATCACAGTGCTATGTCACAGGCTCGATGGCACAGGTGTGAAAAAAGTTACTACAGGATAAGGGAGATTTTGAATTTCTGGGAGATTTTGAATTTCTGCAGACACTTGTGTACACTGGACACTTGGATTGTGTGAGGCCCACTGAATATCACAGCGCTATGTCACAGGCTCGATGGCACAGGTGTGAAAAAAGTGACTACAGGATAAGGGAGATTTTGAATTTCTGCATACACTTGTGGACACTGGACACTTGCATTGTGTGAGGCCCACTGAATATCACAGCGCTATGTCACAGGCTCGATGGCACAGGTGTGAAAAAAGTGACTACAGGATAAGGGAGATTTTTAATTTCTGGGAGATTTTGAATTTCTGCAGACACTTGTGGACACTGGACACTTGGATTGTGTGAGGCCCACTGAATATCACAGCGCTATGTCACAGGCTCGATGGCACAGGTGTGAAAAAAGTGACTACAGGATAAGGGAGATTTAGATTTTCTGCAGACACTTGTGGACACTGGACACTTGGATTGTGTGAGGCCCACTGAATATCACAGCGCTATGTCACAGGCTTGATGCAGCAGGTGTGAAAAAAGTGACTACACGATAAGGGAGATTTTGAATTTCTGCAGACACTTGTGGACACTGGACACTTGGATTGTGTGAGGCCCACTGAATATCACAGTGCTATGTCACAGGCTCGATGGCACAGGTGTGAAAAAAGTGACTACAGGATAAGGGAGATTTTGAATTTCTGGGAGATTTTGAATTTCTGCAGACACTTGTGTACACTGGACACTTGGATTGTGTGAGGCCCACTGAGTATCACAGTGCTATGTCACAGGCTCGATGGCACAGGTGTGAAAAAAGTGACTACAGGATAAGGGAGATTTTGAATTTCTGCAGACACTTGTGGACACTGGACACTTGGATTTTGTGAGGCCCACTGAATATCACAGCGCTATGTCACAGGCTCGATGGCACAGGTGTGAAAAAAGTGACTACAGGATAAGGGAGATTTTGAATTTCTGCAGACACTTGTGGACACTGGACACTTGGATTGTGTGAGGCCCACTGAATATCACAGTGCTATGTCACAGGCTTGATGTCACAGGTGTGAAAAAAGTGACTACAGGATAAGGGAGATTTTGAATTTCTGCAGACACTTGTGGACACTGGACACTTGGATTGTGTGAGGCCCACTGAATATCACAGTGCTATGTCACAGGATCGATGGTACTGGTGTGAAAAAAGTGACTACAGGATAAGGGAGATTTTGAATTTCTGGGAGATTTTGAATTTCTGCAGACACTTGTGGACACTGGACACTTGGATTGTGTGAGGCCCACTGAATATCACAGCGCTATGTCACAGGCTCAATGGCACAGGTGTGAAAAAAGTGACTACAGGATAAGGGAGATTTAGATTTTCTGCAGACACTTGTGGACACTGGACACTTGGATTGTGTGAGGCCCACTGAATATCACAGCGCTATGTCACAGGCTCGATGCAGCAGGTGTGAAAAAAGTGACTACAGGATAAGGGAGATTTTGAATTTCTGCAGACACTTGTGGACACTGGACACTTGGATTGTGTGAGGCCCACTGAATATCACAGTGCTATGTCACAGGATCGATGGCACTGGTGTGAAAAAAGTGACTACAGGATAAGGGAGATTTTGAATTTCTGGGAGATTTTGAATTTCTGCAGACACTTGTGGACACTGGACACTTGGATTGTGTGAGGCCCACTGAATATCACAGTGCTATGTCAAAGGCTCGATGGCACAGGTGTGAAAAAAGTGACTACAGGATAAGGGAGATTTTGAATTTCTGCAGACACTTGTGGACACTGGACACTTGGATTGTGTGAGGCCCACTGAATATCACAGCGCTATGTCACAGGCTCGATGGCACAGGTGTGAAAAAAGTGACTACAGGATAAGGGAGATTTTGAATTTCTGCAGACACTTGTGGACACTGGACACTTGGATTGTGTGAGGCCCACTGAATATCACAGTGCTATGTCACAGGCTCGATGGCACAGGTGTGAAAAAAGTGACTACAGGATAAGGGAGATTTAGATTTTCTGCAGACACTTGTGGACACTGGACACTTGGATTGTGTGAGGCCCACTGAATATCACAGCGCTATGTCACAGGCTCGATGGCACAGGTGTGAAAAAAGTGACTACAGGATAAGGGAGATTTTGAATTTCTGCAGACACTTGTGGACACTGGACACTTGGATTGTGTGAGGCCCACTGAATATCACAGTGCTATGTCACAGGCTCGATGGCACAGGTGTGAAAAAAGTGACTACAGGATATGGGAGATTTTGAATTTCTGCAGACACTTGTGGACACTGGACACTTGGATTGTGTGAGGCCCACTGAATATCACAGTGCTATGTCACAGGCTCGATGGCACAGGTGTGAAAAAAGTGACTACAGGATAAGGGAGATTTTGAAATTCTGCAGACACTTGTGGACTCTGGACACTTAGATTGTGTGAGGCCCAGTGAATATCACAGTGCTATGTCACAGGCTCGATGGCACAGGTGTGAAAAAAGTGACTACAGGATAAGGGAGATTTTGAATTTCTGGGAGATTTTGAATTTCTGCAGACACTTGTGTACACTGGACACTTGGATTGTGTGAGGCCCACTGAATATCACAGCGCTATGTCACAGGCTCGATGGCACAGGTGTGAAAAAAGTGACTACAGGATAAGGGAGATTTTGAATTTCTGCATACACTTGTGGACACTGGACACTTGGATTGTGTGAGGCCCACTGAATATCACAGCGCTATGTCACAGGCTCGATGGCACAGGTGTTAAAAAAGTGACTACAGGATAAGGGAGATTTTTAATTTATGGGAGATTTTGAATTTCTGCAGACACTTGTGGACACTGGACACTTGGATTGTGTGAGGCCCACTGAATATCACAGCGCTATGTCACAGGCTCGATGGCACAGGTGTGAAAAAAGTGACTACAGGATAAGGGAGATTTAGATTTTCTGCAGACACTTGTGGACACTGGACACTTGGATTGTGTGAGGCCCACTGAATATCACAGCGCTATGTCACAGGCTCGATGCAGCAGGTGTGAAAAAAGTGACTACAGGATAAGGGAGATTTTGAATTTCTGCAGACACTTGTGGACACTGGACACTTGGATTGTGTGAGGCCCACTGAATATCACAGTGCTATGTCACAGGCTCGATGGCACAGGTGTGAAAAAAGTGACTACAGGATAAGGGAGATTTTGAATTTCTGGGAGATTTTGAATTTCTGCAGACACTTGTGGACACTGGACACTTGGATTGTGTGAGGCCCACTGAGTATCACAGTGCTATGTCACAGGCTCGATGGCACAGGTGTGAAAAAAGTGACTACAGGATAAGGGAGATTTTGAATTTCTGCAGACACTTGTGGACACTGGACACTTGGATTGTGTGAGGCCCACTGAATATCACAGCGCTATGTCACAGGCTCGATGGCACAGGTGTGAAAAAAGTGACTACAGGATAAGGGAGATTTAGATTTTCTGCAGACACTTGTGGACACTGGACACTTGGATTGTGTGAGGCCCACTGAATATCACAGTGCTATGTCACAGGCTTGATGTCACAGGTGTGAAAAAAGTGACTACAGGATAATGGAGATTTTGAATTTCTGCAGACACTTGTGGACACTGGACACTTGGATTGTGTGAGGCCCACTGAATATCACAGTGCTATGTCAAAGGCTCGATGGCACAGGTGTGAAAAAAGTGACAACAGGATAAGGGAGATTTTGAATTTCTGCAGACACTTGTGGACACTGGACACTTGGATTGTGTGAGGCCCACTGAATATCACAGCGCTATGTCACAGGCTCGATGGCACAGGTGTGAAAAAAGTGACTACAGGATAAGGGAGATTTTGAATTTCTGCAGACACTTGTGGACACTGGACACTTGGATTGTGTGAGGCCCACTGAATATCACAGTGCTATGTCACAGGATCGATGGTACTGGTGTGAAAAAAGTGACTACAGGATAAGGGAGATTTTGAATTTCTGGGAGATTTTGAATTTCTGCAGACACTTGTGGACACTGGACACTTGGATTGTGTGAGGCCCACTGAATATCACAGCGCTATGTCACAGGCTCGATGGCACAGGTGTGAAAAAAGTGACTACAGGATAAGGGAGATTTAGATTTTCTGCAGACACTTGTGGACACTGGACACTTGGATTGTGTGAGGCACACTGAATATCACAGCGCTATGTCACAGGCTCGATGCAGCAGGTGTGAAAAAAGTGACTACAGGATAAGGGAGATTTTGAATTTCTGCAGACACTTGTGGACACTGGACACTTGGATTGTGTGAGGCCCACTGAATATCACAGTGCTATGTCACAGGATCGATGGCACTGGTGTGAAAAAAGTGACTACAGGATAAGGGAGATTTTGAATTTCTGGGAGATTTTGAATTTCTGCAGACACTTGTGGACACTGGACACTTGGATTGTGTGAGGCCCACTGAATATCACAGTGCTATGTCAAAGGCTCGATGGCACAGGTGTGAAAAAAGTGACTACAGGATAAGGGAGATTTTTTTGAATTTCTGCAGACACTTGTGGACACTGGACACTTGGATTGTGTGAGGCCCACTGAATATCACAGCGCTATGTCACAGGCTCGATGGCACAGGTGTGAAAAAAGTGACTACAGGATAAGGGAGATTTTGAATTTCTGCAGACACTTGTGGACACTGGACACTTGGATTGTGTGAGGCCCACTGAATATCACAGTGCTATGTCACAGGCTCGATGGCACAGGTGTGAAAAAAGTGACTACAGGATAAGGGAGATTTAGATTTTCTGCAGACACTTGTGGACACTGGACACTTGGATTGTGTGAGGCCCACTGAATATCACAGCGCTATGTCACAGGCTCGATGGCACAGGTGTGAAAAAAGTGACTACAGGATAAGGGAGATTTTGAATTTCTGCAGACACTTGTGGACACTGGACACTTGGATTGTGTGAGGCCCACTGAATATCACAGTGCTATGTCACAGGCTCGATGGCACACGTGTGAAAAAAGTGACTACAGGATAAGGGAGATTTTGAATTTCTGCAGACACTTGTGGACACTGGACACTTGGATTGTGTGAGGCCCACTGAATATCACAGTGCTATGTCACAGGCTCGATGGCACAGGTGTGAAAAAAGTGACTACAGGATAAGGGAGATTTTGAAATTCTGCAGACACTTGTGGACTCTGGACACTTAGATTGTGTGAGGCCCAGTGAATATCACAGTGCTATGTCACAGGCTCGATGGCACAGGTGTGAAAAAAGTGACTACAGGATAAGGGAGATTTTGAATTTCTGGGAGATTTTGAATTTCTGCAGACACTTGTGTACACTGGACACTTGGATTGTGTGAGGCCCACTGAATATCACAGCGCTATGTCACAGGCTCGAAGGCACAGGTGTGAAAAAAGTGACTACTGGATAAGGGAGATTTTGAATTTCTGGGAGATTTTGAATTTCTGCAGACACTTGTGGACACTGGACACTTGGATTGTGTGAGGCCCACTGAATATCACAGCGCTATGTCATAGGCTCGATGGCACAGGTGTGAAAAAAGTGACTACAGGATAAGGGAGATTTAGATTTTCTGCAGACACTTGTGGACACAGGACACTTGGATTGTGTGAGGCCCACTGAATATCACAGCGCTATGTCACAGGCTCGATGCAGCAGGTGTGAAAAAAGTGACTACAGGATAAGGCAGATTTTGAATTTCTGCAGACACTTGTGGACACTGGACACTTGGATTGTGTGAGGCCCACTGAATATCACAGTGCTATGTCAAAGGCTCGATGACACAGGTGTGAAAAAAGTGACTACAGGATAAGGGAGATTTTGAATTTCTGCAGACACTTGTGGACACTGGACACTTGGATTGTGTGAGGCCCACTGAATATCACAGCGCTATGTCACAGGCTCGATGGCACAAGTGTTAAAAAAGTGACTACAGGATAAGGGAGATTTTGAATTTCTGCAGACACTTGTGGACACTGGACACTTGGATTGTGTGAGGCCCACTGAATATCACAGTGCTATGTCACAGGCTCGATGGCACAGGTGTGAAAAAAGTGACTACAGGATAAGGGAGATTTAGATTTTCTGCAGACACTTGTGGACACTGGACACTTGGATTGTGTGAGGCCCACTGAATATCACAGCGCTATGTCACAGGCTCGATGGCACAGGTGTGAAAAAAGTGACTACAGGATAAGGGAGATTTTGAATTTCTGCAGACACTTGTGGACACTGGACACTTGGATTGTGTGAGGCCCACTGAATATCACAGTGCTATGTCACAGGCTCGATGGCACAGGTGTGAAAAAAGTGACTACAGGATAAGGGAGATTTTGAATTTCTGCAGACACTTGTGGACACTGGACACTTGGATTGTGTGAGGCCCACTGAATATCACAGTGCTATGTCACAGGCTCGATGGCACAGGTGTGAAAAAAGTGACTACAGGATAAGGGAGATTTTGAATTTCTGCAGACACTTGTGGACACTGGACACTTGGATTGTGTGAGGCCCAGTGAATATCACAGTGCTATGTCACAGGCTCGATGGCACAGGTGTGAAAAAAGTGACTACAGGATAAGGGAGATTTTGAATTTCTGGAAGATTTTGAATTTCTGCAGACACTTGTGTACACTGGACACTTGGATTGTGTGAGGCCCACTGAATATCACAGCGCTATGTCACAGGCTCGATGGCACAGGTGTGAAAAAAGTGACTACAGGGTAAGGGAGATTTTGAATTTCTTTGAGATTTTGAATTTCTGCAGACACTTGTGGACACTGGACACTTGGATTGTGTGAGGCCCACTGAATATCACAGCGCTATGTCACAGGCTCGATGGCACAGGTGTGAAAAAAGTGACTACAGGATAAGGGAGATTTAGATTTTCTGCAGACACTTGTGGACACTGGACACTTGGATTGTGTGAGGCCCACTGAATATCACAGCGCTAAGTCACAGGCTCGATGCAGCATGTGTGAAAAAAGTGACTACAGGATAAGGGAGATTTTGAAATTCTGCAGACACTTGTGGACACTGGACACTTGGATTGTGTGAGGCCCACTGAATATCACAGTGCTATGTCACAGGATCGATGGCACTGGTGTGAAAAAAGTGACTACAGGATAAGGGAGATTTTGAATTTCTGGGAGATTTTGAATTTCTGCAGACACTTGTGGACACTGGACACTTGGATTGTGTGAGGCCCACTGAATATCACAGCGCTATGTCACAGGCTCGATGGCACAGGTGTGAAAAAAGTGACTACAGGATAAGGGAGATTTAGATTTTCTGCAGACACTTGTGGACACTGGAAACTTGGATTGTGTGAGGCCCACTGAATATCACAGCGCTATGTCACAGGCTCGATGCAGCAGGTGTGGAAAAAGTGACTACAGGATAAGGGAGATTTTGAATTTCTGCAGACACTTGTGGACACTGGACACTTGGATTGTGTGAGGCCCACTGAATATCACAGTGCTATGTCACAGGATCGATGGCACTGGTGTGAAAAAAGTGACTACAGGATAAGGGAGATTTTGAATTTCTGGGAGATTTTGAATTTCTGCAGACACTTGTGGACACTGGACACTTGGATTGTGTGAGGCCCACTGAATATCACAGTGCTATGTCAAAGGCTCGATGGCACAGGTGTGAAAAAAGTGACTACAGGATAAGGGAGATTTTGAATTTCTGCAGACACTTGTGGACACTGGACACTTGGATTGTGTGAGGCCCACTGAATATCACAGCGCTATGTCACAGGCTCGATGGCACAGGTGTGAAAAAAGTGACTACAGGATAAGGGAGATTTTGAATTTCTGCAGACACTTGTGGACACTGGACACTTGGATTGTGTGAGGCCCACTGAATATCACAGTGCTATGTCACAGGCTCGATGGCACAGGTGTGAAAAAAGTGACTACAGGATAAGGGAGATTTAGATTTTCTGCAGACACTTGTGGACACTGGACACTTGGATTGTGTGAGGCCCACTGAATATCACAGCGCTATGTCACAGGCTCGATGGCACAGGTGTGAAAAAAGTGACTACAGGATAAGGGAGATTTTGAATTTCTGCAGACACTTGTGGACACTGGACACTTGGATTGTGTGAGGCCCACTGAATATCACAGTGCTATGTCACAGGATCGATGGCACAGGTGTGAAAAAAGTGACTACAGGATAAGGGAGATTTTGAATTTCTGCAGACACTTGTGGACACTGGACACTTGGATTGTGTGAGGCCCACTGAATATCACAGTGCTATGTCACAGGCTCGATGGCACAGGTGTGAAAAAAGTGACTACAGGATAAGGGAGATTTTGAAATTCTGCAGACACTTGTGGACTCTGGACACTTAGATTGTGTGAGGCCCAGTGAATATCACAGTGCTATGTCACAGGCTCGATGGCACAGGTGTGAAAAAAGTGACTACAGGATAAGGGAGATTTTGAATTTCTGGGAGATTTTGAATTTCTGCAGACACTTGTGTACACTGGACACTTGGATTGTGTGAGGCCCACTGAATATCACAGTGCTATGTCACAGGCTCGATGGCACAGGTGTGAAAAAAGTGACTACAGGATAAGGGAGATTTTGAATTTCTGCATACACTTGTGGACAATGGACACTTGGATTGTGTGAGGCCCACTGAATATCACAGCGCTATGTCACAGGCTCGATGGCACAGGTGTGAAAAAAGTGACTACAGGATAAGGGAGATTTTTAATTTCTGGGAGATTTTGAATTTCTGCAGACACTTGTGGACACTGGACACGTGGATTGTGTGAGGCCCACTGAATATCACAGCGCTATGTCACAGGCTCGATGGCACAGGTGTGAAAAAAGTGACTACAGGATAAGGGAGATTTAGATTTTCTGCAGACACTTGTGGACACTGGACACTTGGATTGTGTGAGGCCCACTGAATATCACAGCGCTATGTCACAGGCTCGATGCAGCAGGTGTGAAAAAAGTGACTACAGGATAAGGGAGATTTTGAATTTCTGCAGACACTTGTGGACACTGGACACTTGGATTGTGTGAGGCCCACTGAATATCACAGTGCTATGTCACAGGATCGATGGCACTGGTGTGAAAAAAGTGAGTACAGGATAAGGGAGATTTTGAATTTCTGGGAGATTTTGAATTTCTGCAGACACTTGTGGACACTGGACACTTGGATTGTGTGAGGCCCACTGAATATCACAGCGCTATGTCACAGGCTCGATGGCACAGGTGTGAAAAAAGTGACTACAGGATAAGGGAGATTTAGATTTTCTGCAGACACTTGTGGACACTGGACACTTGGATTGTGTGAGGCCCACTGAATATCACAGCGCTATGTCACAGGCTCGATGGCACAGGTGTGAAAAAAGTGACTACAGGATAAGGGAGATTTTGAATTTCTGCAGACACTTGTGGACACTGGACACTTGGATTGTGTGAGGCCCACTGAATATCACAGCGCTATGTCACAGGCTCGATGGCACAGGTGTGAAAAAAGTGACTACAGGATAAGGGAGATTTTGAATTTCTGCAGACACTTGTGGACACTGGACACTTGGATTGTGTGAGGCCCACTGAATATCATAGCGCTATGTCACAGGCTCGATGGCACAGGTGTGAAAAAAGTGACTACAGGATAAGGGAGATTTAGATTTTCTGCAGACACTTGTGGACACTGGACACTTGGATTGTGTGAGGCCCACTGAATATCACAGCGCTATGTCACAGGCTCGATGCAGCAGGTGTGAAAAAAGTGACTACAGGATAAGGGAGATTTTGAATTTCTGCAGACACTTGTGGACACTGGACACTTGGATTGTGTGAGGCCCACTGAATATCACAGTGCTATGTCAAAGGCTCGATGGCACAGGTGTGAAAAAAGTGACTACAGGATAAGGGAGATTTTGAATTTCTGCAGACACTTGTGGACACTGGACACTTGGATTGTGTGAGGCCCACTGAATATCACAGCGCTATGTCACAGGCTCGATGGCACAGGTGTGAAAAAAGTGACTACAGGATAAGGGAGATTTTGAATTTCTGCAGACACTTGTGGACACTGGACACTTGGATTGTGTGAGGCCCACTGAATATCACAGTGCTATGTCACAGGCTCGATGGCACAGGTGTGAAAAAAGTGACTACAGGATAAGGGAGATTTAGATTTTCTGCAGACACTTGTGGACACTGGACACTTGTATTGTGTGAGGCCCACTGAATATCACAGCGCTATGTCACAGGCTCGATGGCACAGGTGTGAAAAAAGTGACTACAGGATAAGGGAGATTTTGAATTTCTGCAGACACTTGTGGACACTGGACACTTGGATTGTGTGAGGCCCACTGAATATCACAGTGCTATGTCACAGGCTCGATGGCACAGGTGTGAAAAAAGTGACTACAGGATAAGGGAGATTTTGAATTTCTGCAGACACTTGTGGACACTGGACACTTGGATTGTGTGAGGCCCACTGAATATCACAGTGCTATGTCACAGGCTCGATGGCACAGGTGTGAAAAAAGTGACTACAGGATAAGGGAGATTTTGAATTTCTGCAGACACTTGTGGACACTGGACACTTGGATTGTGTGAGGCCCACTGAATATCACAGTGCTATGTCACAGGCTCGATGGCACAGGTGTGAAAAAAGTGACTACAGGATAAGGGAGATTTTGAATTTCTGGGAGATTTTGAATTTCTGCAGACACTTGTGTACACTGGACACTTGGATTGTGTGAAGCCCACTGAATATCACAGCGCTATGTCACAGGCTCGATGGCACAGGTGTGAAAAAAGTGACTACAGGATAAGGGAGATTTTTAATTTCTGGGAGATTTTGAATTTCTGCAGACACTTGTGGACACTGGACACTTGGATTGTGTGAGGCCCACTGAATATCACAGCGCTATGTCACAGGCTCGATGGCACAGGTGTGAAAAAAGTGACTACAGGATAAGGGAGATTTAGATTTTCTGCAGACACTTGTGGACACTGGAAACTTGGATTGTGTGAGGCCCACTGAATATCACAGCGCTATGTCACAGGCTCGATGCAGCAGGTGTGGAAAAAGTGACTACAGGATAAGGGAGATTTTGAATTTCTGCAGACACTTGTGGACACTGGACACTTGGATTGTGTGAGGCCCACTGAATATCACAGTGCTATGTCACAGGATCGATGGCACTGGTGTGAAAAAAGTGACTACAGGATAAGGGAGATTTTGAATTTCTGGGAGATTTTGAATTTCTGCAGACACTTGTGGACACTGGACACTTGGATTGTGTGAGGCCCACTGAATATCACAGTGCTATGTCAAAGGCTCGATGGCACAGGTGTGAAAAAAGTGACTACAGGATAAGGGAGATTTTGAATTTCTGCAGACACTTGTGGACACTGGACACTTGGATTGTGTGAGGCCCACTGAATATCACAGCGCTATGTCACAGGCTCGATGGCACAGGTGTGAAAAAAGTGACTACAGGATAAGGGAGATTTTGAATTTCTGCAGACACTTGTGGACACTGGACACTTGGATTGTGTGAGGCCCACTGAATATCACAGTGCTATGTCACAGGCTCGATGTCACAGGTGTGAAAAAAGTGACTACAGGATAAGGGAGATTTAGATTTTCTGCAGACACTTGTGGACACTGGACACTTGGATTGTGTGAGGCCCACTGAATATCACAGCGCTATGTCACAGGCTCGATGGCACAGGTGTGAAAAAAGTGACTACAGGATAAGGGAGATTTTGAATTTCTGCAGACACTTGTGGACACTGGACACTTGGATTGTGTGAGGCCCACTGAATATCACAGTGCTATGTCACAGGCTCGATGGCACAGGTGTGAAAAAAGTGACTACAGGATAAGGGAGATTTTGAATTTCTGCAGACACTTGTGGACACTGGACACTTGGATTGTGTGAGGCCCACTGAATATCACAGTGCTATGTCACAGGCTCGATGGCACAGGTGTGAAAAAAGTGACTACAGGATAAGGGAGATTTTGAAATTCTGCAGACACTTGTGGACTCTGGACACTTAGATTGTGTGAGGCCCAGTGAATATCACAGTGCTATGTCACAGGCTCGATGGCACAGGTGTGAAAAAAGTGACTACAGGATAAGGGAGATTTTGAATTTCTGGGAGATTTTGAATTTCTGCAGACACTTGTGTACACTGGACACTTGGATTGTGTGAGGCCCACTGAATATCACAGCGCTATGTCACAGGCTCGATGGCACAGGTGTGAAAAAAGTGACTACAGGATAAGGGAGATTTTGAATTTCTGCATACACTTGTGGACAATGGACACTTGGATTGTGTGAGGCCCACTGAATATCACAGCGCTATGTCACAGGCTCGATGGCACAGGTGTGAAAAAAGTGACTACAGGATAAGGGAGATTTTTAATTTCTGGGAGATTTTGAATTTCTGCAGACACTTGTGGACACTGGACACGTGGATTGTGTGAGGCCCACTGAATATCACAGCGCTATGTCACAGGCTCGATGGCACAGGTGTGAAAAAAGTGACTACAGGATAAGGGAGATTTAGATTTTCTGCAGACACTTGTGGACACTGGACACTTGGATTGTGTGAGGCCCACTGAATATCACAGCGCTATGTCACAGGCTCGATGCAGCAGGTGTGAAAAAAGTGACTACAGGATAAGGGAGATTTTGAATTTCTGCAGACACTTGTGGACACTGGACACTTGGATTGTGTGAGGCCCACTGAATATCACAGTGCTATGTCACAGGATCGATGGCACTGGTGTGAAAAAAGTGAGTACAGGATAAGGGAGATTTTGAATTTCTGGGAGATTTTGAATTTCTGCAGACACTTGTGGACACTGGACACTTGGATTGTGTGAGGCCCACTGAATATCACAGCGCTATGTCACAGGCTCGATGGCACAGGTGTGAAAAAAGTGACTACAGGATAAGGGAGATTTAGATTTTCTGCAGACACTTGTGGACACTGGACACTTGGATTGTGTGAGGCCCACTGAATATCACAGCGCTATGTCACAGGCTCGATGGCACAGGTGTGAAAAAAGTGACTACAGGATAAGGGAGATTTTGAATTTCTGCAGACACTTGTGGACACTGGACACTTGGATTGTGTGAGGCCCACTGAATATCACAGCGCTATGTCACAGGCTCGATGGCACAGGTGTGAAAAAAGTGACTACAGGATAAGGGAGATTTTGAATTTCTGCAGACACTTGTGGACACTGGACACTTGGATTGTGTGAGGCCCACTGAATATCATAGCGCTATGTCACAGGCTCGATGGCACAGGTGTGAAAAAAGTGACTACAGGATAAGGGAGATTTAGATTTTCTGCAGACACTTGTGGACACTGGACACTTGGATTGTGTGAGGCCCACTGAATATCACAGCGCTATGTCACAGGCTCGATGCAGCAGGTGTGAAAAAAGTGACTACAGGATAAGGGAGATTTTGAATTTCTGCAGACACTTGTGGACACTGGACACTTGGATTGTGTGAGGCCCACTGAATATCACAGTGCTATGTCAAAGGCTCGATGGCACAGGTGTGAAAAAAGTGACTACAGGATAAGGGAGATTTTGAATTTCTGCAGACACTTGTGGACACTGGACACTTGGATTGTGTGAGGCCCACTGAATATCACAGCGCTATGTCACAGGCTCGATGGCACAGGTGTGAAAAAAGTGACTACAGGATAAGGGAGATTTTGAATTTCTGCAGACACTTGTGGACACTGGACACTTGGATTGTGTGAGGCCCACTGAATATCACAGTGCTATGTCACAGGCTCGATGGCACAGGTGTGAAAAAAGTGACTACAGGATAAGGGAGATTTAGATTTTCTGCAGACACTTGTGGACACTGGACACTTGTATTGTGTGAGGCCCACTGAATATCACAGCGCTATGTCACAGGCTCGATGGCACAGGTGTGAAAAAAGTGACTACAGGATAAGGGAGATTTTGAATTTCTGCAGACACTTGTGGACACTGGACACTTGGATTGTGTGAGGCCCACTGAATATCACAGTGCTATGTCACAGGCTCGATGGCACAGGTGTGAAAAAAGTGACTACAGGATAAGGGAGATTTTGAATTTCTGCAGACACTTGTGGACACTGGACACTTGGATTGTGTGAGGCCCACTGAATATCACAGTGCTATGTCACAGGCTCGATGGCACAGGTGTGAAAAAAGTGACTACAGGATAAGGGAGATTTTGAATTTCTGCAGACACTTGTGGACACTGGACACTTGGATTGTGTGAGGCCCACTGAATATCACAGTGCTATGTCACAGGCTCGATGGCACAGGTGTGAAAAAAGTGACTACAGGATAAGGGAGATTTTGAATTTCTGGGAGATTTTGAATTTCTGCAGACACTTGTGTACACTGGACACTTGGATTGTGTGAAGCCCACTGAATATCACAGCGCTATGTCACAGGCTCGATGGCACAGGTGTGAAAAAAGTGACTACAGGATAAGGGAGATTTTTAATTTCTGGGAGATTTTGAATTTCTGCAGACACTTGTGGACACTGGACACTTGGATTGTGTGAGGCCCACTGAATATCACAGCGCTATGTCACAGGCTCGATGGCACAGGTGTGAAAAAAGTGACTACAGGATAAGGGAGATTTAGATTTTCTGCAGACACTTGTGGACACTGGACACTTGGATTGTGTGAGGCCCACTGAATATCACAGCGCTATGTCACAGGCTCGATGCAGCAGGTGTGAAAAAAGTGACTACAGGATAAGGGAGATTTTGAATTTCTGCAGACACTTGTGGACACTGGACACTTGGATTGTGTGAGGCCCACTGAATATCACAGTGCTATGTCACAGGATCGATGGTACTGGTGTGAAAAAAGTGACTACAGGATAAGGGAGATTTTGAATTTCTGGGAGATTTTGAATTTCTGCAGACACTTGTGGACACTGGACACTTGGATTGTGTGAGGCCCACTGAATATCACAGCGCTATGTCACAGGCTCGATGGCACAGGTGTGAAAAAAGTGACTACAGGATAAGGGAGATTTAGATTTTCTGCAGACACTTGTGGACACTGGACACTTGGATTGTGTGAGACCCACTGAATATCACAGCGCTATGTCACAGGCTCGATGCAGCAGGTGTGAAAAAAGTGACTACAGGATAAGGGAGATTTTGAATTTCTGCAGACACTTGTGGACACTGGGCACTTGGATTGTGTGAGGCCCACTGAATATCACAGTGCTATGTCACAGGATCGATGGCACTGGTGTGAAAAAAGTGACTACAGGATAAGGGAGATTTTGAATTTCTGGGAGATTTTGAATTTCTGCAGACACTTGTGGACACTGGACACTTGGATTGTGTGAGGCCCACTTAATATCACAGCGCTATGTCACAGGCTCGATGGCACAGGTGTGAAAAAAGTGACTACAGGATAAGGGAGATTTTGAATTTCTGCAGACACTTGTGGACACTGGACACTTTTGGATTGTGTGAGGCCCAATGAATATCAGAGCGCTATGTCACAGGCTCGATGCAGCAGGTGTGAAAAAAGTGACTACAGGATAAGGGAGATTTTGAAATTCTGCAGACACTGGACACTTTTGGATTGTGTGAGGCCCAATGAATATCAGAGCGCTATGTCACAGGTTCGATGCAGCAGGTGTGAAAAAAGTGACTACAGGATAAGGGAGATTTTGAATTTCTGCAGACACTTCTGGACACTGGACACTTTTGGATTGTGTGAGGCCCACTGAATATCAGAGCGCTATGTCACAGGCTCGATGGCACAGGTGTGAAAAAAGTGAATTGTAGAATTGGGCAGAATAGGAATCTCCCTAGAGTGTAGGTCTGTAAGAACGGAACAAGTCCTCCACTTATCCTTCCACAGTGACACACAGATAGCTTCACTGTAGCTGTGATAACAGCCGTTACACGGTACTGTGTGAGGAGCATACACCGCTGTATGGTGTGAATAAATGCACGCTCAGTACCTTAGCAGGACAAAAAAAAAAATTGGGATTGCTTTTAAAAAAGCTGTTTGCAGAGCAGTGGGGAAACAGCAATGCAGCTGTCAGGAAGCCTTAGAAGGCAGCCTAACAACCAACACCGCTGATCCACCACAATATAGCCTCCCCTTGCACTGCACACACAGTGACTGGTGTGTTGCACAGGCAAAATCGCGAGCAGCAGAAGCAGTTTTTTTGTCTTCTTCCCTGCCTAACGCTCTCCCTACAGAATCTGCAACCTCTCCCTATGCTAAGATCGGCAGAAGTAAGATGCACGCCTTTTTATAACCCCTGTAACGCCCACCAAAGCAAGCCAATCACTTGCATGCCCTTCTGAAAGATGGTGGCGACCCCTGCCTATGTCATCACATTGCCCACAGTGTCCGTGGATCCTGATTGGCTGAAAAAGAGCGCTAAACAAACTTTTGAAACGCGACTTTGGCGCGTAAGTCGCCGACCTCGTGGCCGACCTCATCTTAGGGTCGGGTTTCGTTTCATGAAACCCGACTTTGCCAAAAGTCGGCGACTTTTGAAATTGTTCGACCCGTTTCGCTCAACTCTATACAGTACTATTGGTAGAAAAATGAAAGAATAGTAACGTAGGTAGTTGATTTATCAATTGACCCATAGTAAAACCTTTTATAATGACAAAGAAGCAGTTACCCATGACCCATGCATGAAGTATCAGGGTCTGCCCCAGCATTTACAGATTGGAATTGAAGTTTCAGTGAAGACCTGATGTTTAAGGGAGCAGCGTTAGCCTTCTTAGTTGGGAGCCCTGATACCTCATGCCACACTCAAATGGCACAAACATCAGTTTCATACAGTACTATTGGTAGAAGAATGTAAGGAAAGTAACACATGTAGCTGACTGAAAGTAATTGCAGGCCTGCCTGTCTGGGAGTCCTACTTATACAGGCAACCCTCCAGAAGGGACCCTATTTGGAGTCTCCACATTTCAAAAAATTATTGTCACACACCACTAAAGTGGCATCGATTTCCACGGAGTAGAAACAGTACAATAGGCCTCTGACACACCTTTTACTGCAGGCAACCCACCAGATGGATACCAAACTTGGAGTGTCCACATTTAAAAATAATATTGAAACACACCAATGAAGTGGAATCAATTTCCACATAGTAGAAACAGTATACGAGACCTCAGAGAAACCTCCCACCACAAGCAACGCAATAATGCGAGATCAAAACATGACACTTAAAACTACACCATCGTCAAGTCTGCCCAGTCTGCGACTGGGGTTCAAAAGTAATTGGAAATCCAAGACTTTATTATTATGAAGAAAGTTAGGCGGTCTACCCTTTCAGGAGACAGCCGGATGCACCTTCCTTCTTTTCCTGCCCTGATACTACTGTACAGCCTGCGTGCACCTCTGGTATCTGAGTCTTATCGGGATCACCTCCACCCTTGGTGGCTAATGTCTGGTGACGAGGGTCTGGATTCTGCTCAGACCCTACTTTGTTTGGTCCCTGATCCAACAAGATAAAATTTTGGTCATCAGTGCGGATGCTTTTCTCCTCTGGATACTGTGATTCTTTGGAACAGACCTCTGATGCTTATTGAATAGAATGTGTGAACAGCTCTGCAGAATGGCCCATCTGTAGTTCCCCAGAGTCAGTTGGGTATTTGGAAATTTTTGACATGGGAGAAACAAAGGTGATTGGGGTGCCATCTCTGGATATTGTACTATTTGGGTTGTTAAGGTGGAGGAAGTGGAGGAGAGGCCACTTGATACAGAATTTGCGATCCACTGGAGCACATTCTCTTTCTGAGCCTCATCTACAAGACATACTGCTGTGTGGCTGCAAAAGAAAGGGAGTTGAGTAGCCCATCCAGTATGTTGTCAGTGGTCTTTGAATAGGACGAGACAGTGTTTGCTCAATTTAGCTTTCATTAACACTAACACCTAACCCACGTACACATCTAATTGTAAGCCTATTCCCCCTTCCACTATGACCTCGCTTTGTCCCACTCATGTTATATGTAGCCTTCCTCTCTTGTAACCTGCTGTTTCACAACTTTAGGACCACAGCTGTCAGTCATCTGTCACTAAATGAACAATCACTATTTATTTTCTTAGATAGTGTGCCAGAACAACACTGTTATACCTAATCATTTTTAAGTGGAAATTTGGCCTTCTGGTTTCTCACTAAAACACAGTTTTATCACTAATGATTTCGAACAGCTAATTTAGCCTCCGCACTCCACCTCAATATAAGGCTTAATAATTTTTAAGTGGAAATCTGGCCTTCTGATTTGTCACTAAAACACAGTTTTATCACAAACGATTTGGATTAACATAGTAACATAGTAGCATAGTTAGCAAGGCCGAATAAAGACATTTGTCCATCCAGTTCAGCCTATATTCCGTCAGAATAAATCCCCAGATCTACGTCCTTCTAAAGAACCTAATATCGGTAAGCAGGGCCGTATTTAGAGTTTATGCTGCCCTAGGCACTTTTAGTGCTGCCTCCCCCATTAGTGAGTATGACTAAAGCACCACCACAGTTCCGCCTACACATCTCAAACCTTCCAAAGTCCCACCGCCCGCTCTTGGAAAAACGCATCTTCTGCACCACATTCTCACCAATCTGATATTAACAGTTCCCAGCAGACACCAGATCACATATATAGCCAGCAGCTTTTGTTTTGGCCAAAATAATTTTTAAGCCACCACTACGACAAGGTAGACTCTTTTGGCTGGGCCCTACTCTACTCTAATCTATTAAACATTTCTTAAAATATAAAATGCTATTTTTAGGTATATTTTTATTTATTTTTCTTTAGGGGAATGAGTCACATATATATTTTAGAATGACCATTAATACCACATACAAGGGACAAATACCATCACACCATGACCAGACGACATATTACCACCACATAGTGATAGAATAATACCTCATACAAGGAACAAATGCCTCCATACCATGACCAGATCACATTACCATCACGTAGTGACCAGATAATACCACATACAGGGAGAAATACCACCACACCATAACCAGATCACATACTACCACTACATAGTGACCAAATACTACAATACTGATCATTAATAAAAAAACAACACTAATGCCATTATACACAGGAACTCTGTATATAGTGTCAGTGTACAGGTAATACAGTGATCACCAGTGACATTATACATAGGAGTTCTGTGTATACTGTCAGTGTACAGGTAATACCGTGATCACCAGTGACATTACACACAGGAGCTCTGTATATAGTGTCAGTGTACAGGTAATACAGTGATTACCAGTGACATTATATACAGGAGCTCTGTATATAGTGTACAGTGAACAAGTAATAGAGTGTATAGTGTCAGTATACAGGTAACACTCTGATTCACCAGTGACGTCTCTAGCTGAAGTCCTTCATCTTTGCTTTTCTTTTTCATGCAGCGCAGACTGCCATCATTTCTTCCACGCAGGACTCGTCTCTGCATAAAATAACACATAGTTACTTAGATTACCGCTTCCAGTGCACATTCCCCACTTTTCCCTTTCTTCTACCCTACACATCTGAATATAGACATGCACCCATCATTGTTATATAATTATTTATTATTAATCCACCACTGTGCCCCCACCAACTATAAATAGCCATTTTCCACACTTAATAAATATATATATTAATTAGCCCTTGTACTCTTTCCTCCAATTCATTAAGTCACTGCATCCTCAACGCCCCCACTATGTGTCTCCTGCACCCCCGATTCAAAATATTTACGTGCCCCTTCTGCCCCAATTCATTGTCATGTCTCTTTCTCTCCCACCCCCATCCTCTATTCATTATCAACTGCTCTCCTCCCACATTCATTACATCATTTACTCCCACTACACCCAAAATTCATCATTATTTGCTCTCCCCCAGGTCCTCATTTGCTTTCCCTGTTCCCCACCTTCAAGTCAATTGCTGTCCCCTGTCCCTCTCTTCATCATTTGCTGTCCCCCTCCCCCTCTCTTCATCATTCGCAGTCCCCCTTCTCCCCCACTTCATTATTCGCAGTTATCCTTCCCTCTCACTTCATCATTTACAGTCCCCCTTCCCCCCTCACTTCATCATTTGCAGACCCCTTTCCCCCCTCACTTCATCATTTGCAGTCCCACTTCCCCCCTCACTTCATCATTTGCATTCCTCCTTCCCCCCTCACTTCATTATGTGCAGTCCCCTTTCATTCATGTGCAGTTCCCCTTCCCCTCCCACACATCATCATTTGAAGCCCCCCTCCATCATTTGAAGCCCGCACTCCATCATTTGCAAATTACAGCCCCCCTCCATAATCATTTGCAGCCCTCTTCATCATCATTTGAAGCCCCCTCCATCATTTGCAGATAAGCCCTTTCATCATGCGCAGACTCCCCTTTCATCATATGCAGGTCCCCCCCTTTCATCATGTGCAGAACCCCCTTTCATCATGTGCAAATCCCCTCTATCATCATGTGCAGATCCCCCTTTAATCATGTGCAGAACCCCCCATTTAATAATATGCAGAACCCCCCCTTTCATCATATGCAGATCCCCCCCATTCATCATGTGCAGGACCTCCTTTCATCATGTGCAGAACCCCCCTTTTATCATATGCAGAACCCCCCCTTTCATTATGTGCAGATCCCCCCTTTCATCATATGCAGATCTCCCTTTCATCATGTGCAGAACCCCCCCTTTCATCATGTGCAGATTTCCCCTTTCATCATGTGCAGATTTCCCCTTTCTTCATGTGCAGATCCCCCTTTCATCATGGGCAGATCCCCCTTTCATCATGTGCATACCCGCCTTTCAGCATGTGCAGACCCCCTTCATCATGTGCAGAACCCCTCCTTCATCATGTGCAGATCCCCCTCATCATGTGCAGACCCCCCATCATCATGTGCAGACTCCCCTTTCATCATGTGCAGATTTCCCCTTTCTTCATGTGCAGATCCCCCTTTCATCATGTGCAGACCCCCCTTTCATCATGTGCAGACCCCCCTTCGTCATGTGCAGACTCCCCTTTCATCATGTGCAGATTTCCCCTTTCTTCATGTGCAGATCCCCCTTTCATCATGTGCAGATCCCCCTTTCACCATGTGCAGACCCCCCTTTCAGCATGCGCAGACCCCCTTCATCATGTGCAGAACCCCTCCTTCATCATGTGCAGATCCCCCCTCATCATGTGCAGACCCCCCTTCATCATGTGCAGACCCCCCATCATCATGTGCAGACTCCCCTTTCATCATGTGCAGACCCCCCTTCGTCATGTGCAGAACCCCCCCTTTCATCATGTGCATACCCGCCTTTCAGCATGTGCAGACACCCTTCATCATGTGCAGAACCCCTCCTTCATCATGTGCAGATCCCCCCTCATCATGTGCAGACCCCCCCTTCATCATGTGCAGACCCCATCATCATGTGCAGACCCCCCTTTCATCATGTGCATACCCGCCTTTCAGCATGTGCAGACCCCCTTCATCATGTGCAGAACCCCTCCTTCATCATGTGCAGATCCCCCTCATCATGTGCAGACCCCCCATCATCATGTGCAGACTCCCCTTTCATCATGTGCAGATTTCCCCTTTCTTCATGTGCAGATCCCCCTTTCATCATGTGCAGACCCCCCTTTCATCATGTGCAGACCCCCCTTCGTCATGTGCAGACTCCCCTTTCATCATGTGCAGATTTCCCCTTTCTTCATGTGCAGATCCCCCTTTCATCATGTGCAGATCCCCCTTTCACCATGTGCAGACCCCCCTTTCAGCATGCGCAGACCCCCTTCATCATGTGCAGAACCCCTCCTTCATCATGTGCAGATCCCCCCTCATCATGTGCAGACCCCCCTTCATCATGTGCAGACCCCCCATCATCATGTGCAGACTCCCCTTTCATCATGTGCAGACCCCCCTTCGTCATGTGCAGAACCCCCCCTTTCATCATGTGCATACCCGCCTTTCAGCATGTGCAGACACCCTTCATCATGTGCAGAACCCCTCCTTCATCATGTGCAGATCCCCCCTCATCATGTGCAGACCCCCCCTTCATCATGTGCAGACCCCATCATCATGTGCAGACCCCCCTTTCATCATGTGCAGACCCCCCTTCGTCATGTGCAGAACCCCCCCTTTCATCATGTGCATACCCGCCTTTCAGCATGTGCAGACCCCCTCATCATGTGCAGAACCCCTCCTTCATCATGTGCAGATCCCCCCTCATCATGTGCAGACCCCCCCTTCATCATGTGCAGACCCCCCATCATCATGTGCAGACTCCCCTCCTTTTATCTTGTGCAGAACCCCCTTTCATCATGTGTAGAACCCCCTTTCACCATGTGCAGATCCCCTTTTCATCATGTGCAGAACCCCTTTCATCATGTGCAGACCCCCCCTTTCATTATGTGCAGACCCCCCTTCATCATGTGCAGACCCCCTTTCGTCATGTTCAGAACCCCCCCTTTCATCATGTGCATACCCCCCTTTCAGCATGTGCAGATCCCCCTTTCATCATGTGCAGACCCCCCTTTTATGTGCAGACCCCCTTTCGTCACGTGCAGATCCCCCCATCATCATGTGCAGACCCCCCTTCATCATGTGTAGACCCCCCATCATCATGTGCAGACACCCCTTTCATCATGTGCAGATTTCCCCTTTCATCATGTGCAGAACCCCCTTTCATCATGCGCAGATCCCCTTTTCAATATGTGCAGAACCCCTTTCATCATGTGCAGACCCCCTTTCATGTGCAGACCCCTCCCTTTCATGTGCAGACACCTTTTCGTCATGTTCAGAACCCCCCTTTCATCATGTGCTTACCCGCCTTTCAGCATGTGCAGACCCCCCTTCATCATGTGCAGACCCCCCTTCATCATGTGCAGACCCCCCTTCATCATGTGCAGACCCCCTCCCTTTCATATGCAGTGCCCCTTTCATCATGTGCAGAACCCCCCCCTTTCATCATAAGCAGGCAGCACCCCCCCCGGCGCTGGGCTCATTTTCATCCTCCCCCGGGCCCCCCCATGCATGGCTGGGCTCATGTCGCTCACCTGTCCAGAGCATACGGTCTCACTCCCTGCAGTGTATGTTGTTTACCAATTAGCAGACTCCAGGTGCCGGTATTCTTCCTGTGTGAGCAGTCACTTGGTACCGCTCATTAATGTCATGAAAATGGACGCCACGCCTATGGCAGTGGAGTGGCATCCATATTCATGACCTTAATGAGCAGTACCACATAGTATATCTTGACTTCAGCAAAGCATTTGACAAAGTATCTCATACAATCCTTATTGAAAAAATGACTAAGTATGGAATGGACAAGGCAACTGTTAGGTGGATTCATAACTGGCTTAGTGATCGGACCCAAAGAGTGGTCGTAAATGGCTGCACATCCAGTTGGAAGAATGTCTCAAGTGGGGTACCACAGGGCTCTGTCCTGGGCCCTGTATTGTTCAACATCTTTATCAATGATTTAGATGAAGGAATTGCGGGTAAACTGATTAAATTTGCTGATGACACAAAGCTAGGAGGGATAGCTAATACTAGAGAAGAGAGAGAGAGGATTCAAAAAGATATAAATAAACTGGAGAAGTGGGCAGCAACTAACAGAATGGTTTTTAACAGGGAAAAATGCAAAGTACTACATCTGGGCAATAAAAATGAAAAAAGCATATACAGAATGGGAGGAATAGGGCTAAGCAACAGCACATGTGAAAAAGACTTGGGTATACTAATAGATCACAGACTGAATATGAGTCAACAGTGTGATGCAGCAGCAAAAAAGGCAAATGCAATTCTAGGATGTATTAACAGAAGCATACAGTCTAGATCACGTGAAGTCATTATTTCCCTCTACTCCTCTTTGGTCAGACCTCATCTGGAATATTGTGTCCAGTTTTGGGCACCACATTTTAAAAAAGACATCAACAAACTGGAGCAAGTTCAGAAAAGAGCGACCAGAATGGTGACCGGTCTGCAAACCCTGTCTTATGAGGAAAGGTTGCAGGATTTGGGAATGTTTAGTTTGCAAAAGAGAAGACTGAGAGGAGACTTAATAGCTGTCTACAAATATCTAAAGGGCTGTCACATTGTAGAAGGATCAACTTTATTCTCATTTGCACAAGGAAAGACTAGAAGCAATGGGATGAAACTGAATGGGAGAAGACACAGATTAGATATTAGAAAAAACTTTTTGACAGTTAGAGTGATCAATGAGTGGAACAAGCTGCCATGAGAAGTGGTGAGTTCTCCTTCAATGGAAGTCTTCATACAGAGGCTGGACAGACATCTGACTGGGATGATTTAGCGAATCCTGCTTTGAGCAGGGGGTTGGACCAGATGGCCCAGGAGGTCCCTTCCAACTCTACGATTCTATGATTCTATGATTCTATGATTCTATGACTACTCACACAGGAAGAATACCGGCGCCAGAGACGATCGGAGCTGCAGGCACTGCTGGAAGAGGTGAGAATAATGTCTTCAAGGGTGAGGGGAGGGGAGAGGGGGGAGGTGAGGGGGGAAGAGGGAGGGGGGTGACCCCGGCAAAAAAATAAATAAATAAACATTGCGCAGGTGCCGCCCCCCTGCAGAGTCCCACCCTAGGCTTGTGCCCTTGAGTGCCTAGTGGGAAATACAGCCCTGTCTGTAAGATACAATATTGTTACGCTCCAGGAATACATCCAGGCCTCTCTTGAACCCCTCAACTGAGTTTGCCATCACAACCTCCTCAGGCAGGGAATTTCAGATTCTCCCTACCCTAACAGTAAAAGAATCCTCTTCTATGTTGGTGGAAAAACCTTTTCTCCTCCAGACGCAGAGAATGCCCCCTTGTGACCGTCACCTTCCTTCGTATAAACAGATCCTCGGAGAGATATTTGTATTGTCCCCTTATATACTTATACATGGTTATTAGATCGCCCCTCAGTCGTCTTTTTTCTAGACTAATTAATCCTATTTTTGCTAATCTCTCTGGGTATTGTAGTTCCCCCATCCCTTTTATTAATTTTGTTGCCCTCCTTTGTACTCGCTATAGTTCCATTATATCCTTCCTGATCACTGGTGCCCAAAACTGTACAGAGTCTAACCAGTAAATGGGGCCTCCTCGCTGCACCCTAATATCAGGCCTAACGATTTTTAAGTAGAAATCTTGCTTTCTGATTTCTCACTGAAACAAAGTTTTATCACAAATGTTTTGCATTAGCTAATTGGGACTTCTTGCTGCACCCCACTATTAGGACTAACAATTTTTAGTTAGAAACCTAGCTTTCTGATTTGTCAATTAAACACAATTTTATCACAAATAATTTGGATTAGCTTATTTACACTCCTCGCTCCACAAAAATATTAGGTTAATGATAATTAAGTGTAATTCTGGCCTTCTGATTTGTCTCTGAAACACAGTTTTATCACAAATGATTTGGATTAGCTAACTGGGCCTCCTCGCTGCATCCAATCTAGTTAGATGCTGGAAGATCGATTTCACACAGGATAGGATCCCATCTAGCTAACTAACAAGTTCAATTGCAGCACTAGCAGAAGCGGCTTCTCTGCACTGTGACATTGAGATAAAGGTGCCAGCAAAGCAAGACGTTCTCTTTTTATGTGGCCAGGGACATGAGACTTTGGTAGCACAGAAGACCTTGTGTCATGACGCTATGGATGGTTTCTGCACCCTGATTGGCTGCCGGAATCAACACACATAAAGTTAAGGAAAAAAAAAAGAGCGCCCACTCATCTAATCTCTTCACACACGCTCCCCTCATCAAACATGCCCGACCATAACTCCCCCTCATCATACAGCACCAATATCCTAGCCAAATTAATAACAAAAGCATTATTGGAAACTCAATGACTTACAGAACTGTGACCGAATTTTGCCGACTATGAGTAAAAATGCCTATGAAGCCAAACACGAATCCGAATGTGAAACGTCTGTGCCGAATTTGAAATTGGCAAATGTTTTCTGAACAAATTTGCTCCTCTCTAGTTATAGTGATAATATACACACGTGGTCAAAATTGTTGGAACCCCTCGTTTAATGACAGAAAAACCCACAATGGTCACAGAAATAACTTGAATCTGACAAAAGTAGTATCTAAAAAATCTATGATAATGAACAAATGAAAATCAGACATTGCTTTTCAACCATGCTTCCATAGAATTTTAAAAAAAATAAAACTCATGAACTAGGCCTCGACAGAAACAGCTGGGGGCCAAAATCAATGGGCCTCGCCAGCCTGAGAATACCACGCCGCAGCTGTCTGCTTTTTACTTGGCTGGTTAACAAAAATAAGGGGACCCCACTATATTTTTTTTCGAGGGGATCCCACTCTTTTTGCTAATCATCCAAGGTAAGCAGACTGCTGCGGCCTGGTATTATCAGGCTGGTAAGGTTCATGGATATTGGATCATTCCCAGCCTGAAATACCAGTCCCAGTAGTCTGCTTTACTCTGGCTGGTTAACAAATAATGGGGGACCCCATGCCATTTTTTTTTTAATTTTTAATTTAGTTAAAAAAAAAAAAGGAAAGGACATTACATATTACTGACCTCTCTCTGCTTTCAGGAACTTTCTGTGTCATGTTTTTCCGGATGTGACATAAGATTCAATATATGTAAATTAGTACACATGGGAAGTAAGCTGCATTTCCGCAGTTAATACGCATGTGACTAATAAGTAGATACAGTTTTACCGCATTTATTGATCGTCTATGGGAAATTTACGCTGCGGGGACTGAGCGTCTTCTCATCGTAAATAAACATGCTGTGGTCTGGAAAGACGCGTCACATGTCTATTTACGCAGGTTTGCCACCTGCGTCTTTGAACGCATATTGGAGATGAGATTTCTTGAAATCCCATCCACTATGCTGTAACAGCTGGACCCTGCAGGTTGGATGCTGTAAATGTATGTAGGGTCCAACCCATAGCGTTTACAGGAAGTTAGAGCTGTGGCTGCTCTCTCTCCTCCTCTCGATTACTTATACGTCTTGAGAGCCCAGCTAGCACCATGAGAAACACAGTGCAGAGGCGAGTTCACCGCAGTTCAACTACACCGCAGCTAGTTTTAGGCTAGAGGGAGCCAATATCCATGGCCCCTTAACAGCTTAAGAATACCAGCCCCCAGCTGTCTGCTTTATATTGGCTGGTTGTCAAAAATGGGGGGGACCCCATTCCTTTTTTTAAATGACTTATTAAAATAGTTAAAAATGATGGTGTGGGGACCACTCTAATCTTTATAACCAACTTTGCTGAAGCTGAAAGCTGCTTCAGCAAGGTTTGGTTGCAGTCCCTAGCTATGAGTTTTGCCTGACTGGGTATCAAAAATACCTATGCAGTTTTGTTTTTAATTATTTATTTACAGCGCAGGCGCCGGCTGATGAATCCTCCCATCAGCAGCTTCTGCTTTCACTGTTATTATCGGCCAATGGGAGCAGTAGTCCTATCAGCTGACACCAGTTACCGGAGGTAAAATTTCTACCTCTGATCACAGCTGTCTTTTGACAGCGTGGGAACCACGGCTGTCTGATCAGCGGTGATGATTTTACCACCAATCAGAAATGGTATTTGCCGCTCTGTTATGCACATGACAGCGTGGCAAAACACTGGATGATGCTGGGCCCTGATTTAAGTGACTGGGGTCCGTATACTGTTCTAGTACTCGAGCCCAAACATTTTATAACTGTTCGGTTGAACCAGTCGGACCCGACCATCCAGGTATCCGCCCATCTCTACTTGTTCTCTTTTGGATATCAACAATTTGTCACACAATATGACCTCGTATTGTATATTTTACATTTATTATACAGGGTGGCCCAAAAGTAGCAATATAGCTGAATCAATGAAATTTTATTATTCTTTATGGTTACACATATACACTGACACAAAACAACTGTGGATAGGAATGATAACCTAAACATGTTGCATGTCATTATACGAGTATTGCCAGAACTCAGAACTAGGCTAACTCAGGAGAGAGATGAGATCTGAATCTGAGCTTGCGCGGGCTCCAGCAGCCATTTTCCCGGAGGCCACCGCATCGCAGCAATGGAGCTGCCTGGGCCTTCGGGCTATGGGGAAATGCCGGAGCCCCAACGCTGGACAGAGAGCCGCCGCAGCCGCCCCCAGCACAGCGCCCTCATGCTGGACAAAGAGGAGCTGCCGCCGACACCCAGCACAGAGCCGCCACACTGCAGATGGAGGAGCCGCCGATCCCCACAGCACAGAGACCAGCAGCACCGCTGCCACCAATGAGGTAAAAGGGGGATGATAACTCCACTTACACCCTCCCTTCTTCATCAGGACCACTCCCCCGCCCTATGAAGATTGCTCTGCACCCAGCATATAAGATGACACAATTGTATAAGAAGATCAACCGACTTTTAAGAAGATTTACTATTTTAACTGGAAAAGTTGGGGGGTCGTCTTATACGCCTGGTCGTCTTATACGCCGGAAAATACGGTACCTACTTTTGGACCACCCCGCATATTGTATTTTAGGGTGAGCATTTTTAGTTCTGTTTTTTGTCATTTTGTCATTATAGGTCAAATATGGTAATCTCTATCTGAATCTATTATATCTGAAAGGTTACGTACGTACCTGATTATGATTATGTTTCCTTCTTCATTATTAAAAGTAAAACTTCTTTCTGAAACCTCACGCTACACCAGAAATAAAAACAATATAGCTGGTGCTCAGATTATCTTGGTGCAGGATGTAAAGTTAGTTTGGGCACCTGCTAGAGTATTAGTTGGTGACTATGTAAAGCTACATCTTTAGAAGCTACCTCTGCTCATGTAATTCCACGCCTCATAGTTTTATTACATGAATGCCTGCTCTTTATAATGACAGTCATGCAAGGATTGTCAAGCTGAGTCTCTCCTGGGTGGCTGTGCCTGGAATTTACTCTGCATACACGTAGATGTCAGAGCGAATGAATCTGGTTGCATGAACCAAATTTGTGTTGGGAATTACAGCTTTGTTTAGGCCTCAAGCCACTTTAATGCATTCCATGAGATCATGCTGAAACCTCTAAGGGTAGCAGACATTCAACTGTTGTTTCCAAGACATGCCACTGCTGCGACCATCAATCAGACAGTAGTGATCGCTCTTCTTAATGCTCCTCTAGAAATTATTGATTAGATAACTGCATACAGATACAGGTATGGGATGATTTTCAAAGTTGATCCTGAGCCAGATAGTCTGTCTGCATACCAGAAGGCAAATTCTCTTGTCTGGAATTCTCATCATGATTTTTTAATTTAGATAACACATACAGTATAACCAACAGTAAAAAAAAAAACCTATCCTAAAAAAAGGTTAAATATTTAATTAATTTCATAGCAATGTCAGTAGTATAAGTAGAAAGAGAAGAAAATAATAAGATAAAGTAAGATTAGTTATAAGCTTTCTTACATGGTGACATCATATAACACAGGTCCGTATACCGAGTGTCAATAATAAGTCTTTGGGTTTGTATTTATTTGCACATAAATCGGACCAGTGCAATCCAATATAAAAACAGATTCCACTCTGACTAATGTTATTCACTGATTTAGTGCCCATCTGCGACTTTTTTCACAGCTGTAATCTGGATGAGAAAAAAATCGCAGCATGCTGCGAGTGGCCGCGTATATAAGGCAACTCAATGGGTGCGAGAAAAAATAGGACGGCACACGGACCATCCATATGCCATTCGAATTTTATGGATACATTACCATTCTTTGGAACAGAACACTGTACATGGTCCTGTAAATGAATGTAGAATAATAATTGCATAGAAAAAAAATGCAATGCATACACATGTCTTAGGGTACCGTTACACTTAGAGATGCACCAGCGATCCCGACAACGATATGGATCACTGGTGCATCGCTAAGAGGTCGCTAGTGAGCTGCCACATAGGCAGATCTCACCAGCGACATCGCTGGGGTCGGGGGTCGTTACTTACCTGTTAGACGCGGCGATCCTGACGTCCTCCCGCCCACGTCCACGCGTCGGTGCCACAGGAAGCCCAGCAGGAAGCGACTGACGAGATATGATCCAGGACGTTCTCGCGCGACCAGCGATGAGCAGCGGGGGAGCCGGTCGCAGGTATCAGACATAGCGATATCGCTAGCAATATCGCTGCTGCGTCACAAAATCGGTGACGTTACAGCGATATTGCTAGCGATATCGCTATGTGTAACGGGGGCTTTACAAATGTCATCTGACAAAAATTGTATTGCACTCGCATGACACTCGCCCTACTATTTTGGATTAATATTGGAGCAATATTTTAAGCGCAGATGAGCGCGAGCCCTTTAGCAGAGAGTGCAAGATCTATCCTTTTCCTAACTTGTAATTCACTACATTCTACCATTGAATTTGCATGTCCTAAAGCACTTTTGGAACATGATGAACAGTGATGGGACATAAAATAGACTTATAGTTCAACATGCGTTTAATCTATGTTCAATACAATAACACCCTCATTATTAATTATGGATAGTAAATTGGTCAATGGAGAGGTGGTTGCAATGTTTGGTCACTCTCCATTAAAATTAATGACAGTCAGCCATAACTGTCTCTTATTTATTTCAGTGAAGAGCCACCCTGCTTCTGCATACATCTCTCCTCCAAAGCAATGCACTTGGTCTAACCTCTTCTTGGGGATCTATTATGGTTCCAATATGTCATACATATAAAACTCACATATCAAGAATGTGAGAGTTAAGAAACAACATGATTACAAAGAAGTACAAAAATCCAAGATCACCTCCAATTGGAGTACAGATCAACACCAGAGCATTTCAAATGGTAAAATATAATTACTTTTATTAATACAAATATCAAAACATTAAAAGACATACAAGTTTCCAAGATCAGTGCAAAAAGAGAGGGACCTGCAACTCCCATTATATGTATTTTTCTGCTGCATGGTATAGAACCTCATAGCTACTAAGCAATCAGTTGATGTATGCTCCTGGAAAGCTATACTATAAATGTCTGCTGTTTACTCAAACATGCAGAGTATAATGACTACACAGCACAAGCTCATCGGTTCAGATAAACCAAAGTTATAAAATAACATCCATGGTATACCTATGTAAACTAGTTAGCATTAAAGCTACTGAGGCCATTACCTGAATCCTGGCAGCGTTAATAGAAGTCCCCTGGGAGAAAAATCCCTACACACCGACATGCACGTTTCACCCCCCGAGGAAGCTGGGAGCGAAACGTGCATGTCGGGGTGTAGGGATTTTTCTCCCAGGGGACTTCTATTAACGCTGCCAGGATTCAGGTAATGGCCTCAGTAGCTTTAATGCTAACTAGTTTACATAGGTATACCATGGATGTTATTTTATAACTTTGGTTTATCTGAACCGATGAGCTTGTGCTGTGTAGTCATTATACTCTGCATGTTTGAGTAAACAGCAGACATTTATAGTATAGCTTTCCAGGAGCATACATCAACTGATTGCTTAGTAGCTATGAGGTTCTATACCATGCAGCAGAAAAATACATATAATGGGAGTTGCAGGTCCCTCTCTTTTTGCACTGATCTTGGAAACTTGTATGTCTTTTAATGTTTTGATATTTGTATTAATAAAAGTAATTATATTTTACCATTTGAAATGCTCTGGTGTTGATCTGTACTCCAATTGGAGGTGATCTTGGATTTTTGTACTCATTTGTGGTGAGCATTACTATTGACAATTTGGCTAGGGTAGTAGTAAATGATTACAAAGAAGTGTATTTTGTTTGCTCCACTTCTTTCAAAGCAATATTGTTAATCCTAGCTTTTCAAAGAGGTGTAAGCATATTATTACTAAAGATAATTATTTTACTCCCTTATATAGCACCAATACTTTCCACAGAACTTTACAAAATGCTTGCAGCTGATTACTATCTGTACTGTCCAGTTGTTCAACAGTGAATATTTATTTATTCACACACAAAGATAACACAGCTTACAACTGGTATTTCTTATAGCTTAGGATCTTATCATATTGTCTGTCAGCTTGCAAAGTGAAAGAAGAAATGTGCTCCAGCTGCATACACTGAGTGAATGGGAACTTCCTGCTTTGTTTTTTTTGCCGTTAATTATTGCCAATATAAGACTATTGCTGGAGACAGAAGCTCATGCACTATTAAACATTAGTGAATAGTAATGGATGCAATATGTACAGTAATAGGCATTATTCCAACACAGAACTGTCCCCATTAAGGCTCACTGTCAAGGTTTCCTTTTAGTATTGTCTTTGGAATGTGAGAGGAAACGGGAGAACCTAGTGGAAACCCATGCAAACACTGGGAGAACATACAAACTCCCTGCAGATGTTGTCTTTGGTGGGATTTGATGGGATTTGAACCCAGAACCCCAGTACAAACTCCTTGCAGATGTTGTCTTTGGTGGGATTTGAACCCAGAACCCCAGTGCTGCAAGGCTATAGTGCTAACCACCGATCCACCATGTTCAGAAATAAAACATAGACTTACTTCAGCCTATCTGATCTGATTCCAGTATCAACCCTATATTTACTGCAGAAAAGATGTGTTAATTAATCAGTTCAACATGGGGGTAATTTTTCACTTATAATATTTAAAACAACTTTTCACCTATTAATATTTATTACCCTTTTAGCTTTGGAGTTCAGATTATAGGCAGTCCATGACTTACGAAATTTACAACAATTGCTGTCCAATAGTCAGTGTAGGGTAACGATTTAGTTTGCAAAAGAGAAGACTGAGAGGAGACTTAATAGCTGTCTACAAATATCTAAAGGGCTGTCACATCGTAGAAGGATCAACTTTATTCTCATTTGCAAAAGGAAAGACTAGAAGCAATGGGATGAAACTGAATGGGAGGAGACACAGATTAGATATTAGAAAAAACTTTTTGACAGTTAGAGTGATCAATGAGTGGAACAAGCTGCCACGAGAAGTGGTGAGTTCTCCTTCAATGGAAGTCTTCAAACAGAGGCTGGACAGACATCTGACTGGGATGATTTAGCGAATCCTGCTTTGAGCAGGGGGTTGGACCAGATGGCCCAGAAGGTCCCTTCCAACTCTACGATTCTATGATTCCATGATTCTATGATTCTAGTCATAAATTGCCTAAGGCAAATAAACCCTAACTAAAGACCATAAAATTTAACTTTAAATGATACTATTTAAACATAAACTCTAAAAATCCGCATTAGTCAGTGTATATCTCTGTTGACACCAATGTGCTCACTGTCCTAGTAAACCATGTCTCTTTTTTAAGAGTTCGGATAACATGACATGGCAGCTACCTATTTCCTATTATTGGGTACACCCCATAAATGCACTAACGAGCGCTATTAAAATTGGCTGCTAAGCCTTCCCAACATGTTTCACCAGATGGGACTGGCGCCATCAGGGGAGCAAGTTAGGAGCAAGGTTTATGCTTTATCCTTGGCCTTAAAAAATTGATTCTGTATGGTTTACTAGGACAGTGCGCACATTTAAGACGTTAGTCTAATGAATAGCACATTGGTATCCACAGAGATATACACTGACTAATGTGGATTTTAAGAGTTTTCCTTTAATAGTATCATATAAAGTTAAATTTGATGGTCTTCAGTTAGGGTTTATTTGCCTTAGGCAATCTGTGGTTAATAATGATTTACAAATATTTGACTTATGTTTGACCCTTAGTTATAAACATCAGATGTGGAGAAAAAAAACGAATAATTCTCCATTCACCTTAACGGATGCCTCTGCTCACCATCTACCATCAAAACTTTTTTTTTACACCGTCATGTGTCATATCTCTGGCTTCTTCACTAAAGACCAAGACTTCTGGCTGTGCCCAGGCCTCAGAGGTCACTATGTGTCATAAGGTCGCGGCCTGTGTCTTCACATCACAAAGTTGCAACTTGTATGGGGTCAGAAATCCAGGCTTAGAATGAAGAGGCAGGAGATGCAGCATATGCCATGGTGAGCAGTGGTAAAGACAAAAAAAGGAATGCTCACTCCGATCACCCTGCTGCTATTTGCCCGCTGTCTGGTCCTCTTCTTTATGCCATTGTATGCCTCATCTCCAGCTTCTTCACTGTAAGTTGTGACTTTGGCACATATCTTGACACCACGAAGTCACAACCTTACAACACACAGTGTCCCCAAATGCTTGGAAGCAGCCAGAATTCTTGGGCATTAAAGAAAGGGCTAAAAATACAGTGCGCTACGTGGAAAGTAGAGCAGCCAGAGAGTTCAGTGATGAGGAGAGTAATAGTTATATTTTTGACGGCCCTGTTCCAATTGACATACAAATTTGGGTTATGAACAAACCTACAGGACCTATCTGGTTGGCAAGCCATGAATAGCCTGCATATGCTTGATAGCATTATGCTAATAACACCATCTAATCTTATAGTCATAGTGTAAAAAGAGTAGCCTCAGAAATATACTGGCTTGTATACTAATACCAACTACACTACTCAATGCCATATTTGTGATTGCATTTCTACATAATTGCATATGCTAGACAGGACATAGTAATCTTAAAAATAATGCTGTGGAACTAATATGTTTCTGTTGCAACCATTTTAATTTAAAAAGATGCAATTTTACACATTCTTTTCTGCCACTTTTGTAACATTGGAAAGTGCTGCATGACAGTGCAGATGGAGGGACAGAAAAGACCTGAGTGGGTTGCATGGCACCAAAGGTATGTTGAAGGCCAAGGGTGTGTGGTGTCAAGAAGATTTAGGCTAAGTTCAAACATAGCAGAATTCCTGCGGAAGTTACCGTGAGAATTCCGGAATTCCATTCCACGGGAAAATCGCATTTTAAATTCCCGCGATTTTCCCGTGGAAAAACTAGGGATTTGCAAGCGTAATTAGCTTGCAGAATGCTAGCGTTTTCCAAGCGATCTGTAGCATCGCTTGGAGAACTGATTGACAGGTTGGTCACACTCATCAAACATAGTGTTTGACAAGTGTGACCAACTTTTTACTACTGATGCTGCCTATGCGGCATCAGTAGTAAAAGATAGGATGTAAAAAATAATAAAAAAAATAAAAAATACTGTTATTCTCACCTTCCGGTGTCCTGCGCAGCCTTCCTGCCTCTCTCCACGCTTCCGGCATCTTCCGGTCCCAGTATTCCTTTGCACGAATGACTGCGAGATGTTGCGCTCCCGTGACGTCATCGGAAATGACCGCGAGACGTCGCGCTCCCTCGAGACCGCGACGTCATTCTCGCAAAGGATTACTGGGACCGGAAGATGCCGGGAGCATGGAGAGAGGCGGGAAGAAGATCGCCGGCCGTCGGAAGGTGAGAATAACAATATATTTTTTTTTAATTCTATTTTTTTACAGGGATATGGTACCCACAGCCCGGAGGACAGTCTCCTCTCCTCCGGACCGTGGGTACCATCTGCAAATGTTCTGCTTACATTTCGCATGGTGGGCACAGCCACATGCGGAAAGTAAGCAGAACAATGCATTCCTATGTAGGCGGAATCACCGTGATTCCGCAAAATTAATGAGCATGCTGCGTATTTTACTGCAATGTGATTCCGCCGCGGGAAAATCCTCAGCATTAGCACAGCATTGCGGAATCCCATAGGATTGCATGGGATGCAGGTTTTTTGCGTTTTCGCTGCAAAATCGCGCGATTAAAATCACTGCGAAAACGCAAAAAAAAACCGCTATGTGTGAACCCAGCCTTACAATGGAAAGTTTGACCTGAGTTTGTCCATTGGAGATGTGTATGTGAAAGGGAGATCAGAGTGAGCTTGTTTATCCTGGAATAATCAATAGACTGGAGTCCAGGAGAGATTGTTCAGAGTTAGGGTACCGTTACACCTAGCGATGTACCAGCGATCCCGACTAGCGATATGACGCGGTCAGGATCGCTGTTGCATTGCTAGGTGGTTGCTAGTGAGCTGCCACACAGGCAGATCTCACCAGCGACATCGCTGGGGACGGGGATCACTACTTACCTGTCAGACGCGGCGATCCTTCATCCTCCTGCCCGGCTCCACGCGTCGCTCGTCGTCACAGCAGGAAGCGCCGCAGGAAGTGACCGAGGAGGAATGGTCCAGGAGCTTCTTGCGCGATCAGCGATTACCAGCGGGGGAGCCGGTCAGAGGTAGGTATCACATGCAGCGATATCGCTAGCAATATCGCTGCTACGTCACAAAATTGGTGACTTTACAGCGATATTGCTAGCGATATCGCAGTGTGTAACGGGGGCTTTAGAGAGGCAGTGTGCTAGAAGGTGGAGAGTGTTAAATGGACATGACTTCTAGAGATGTTAAATAGTAATATGCTACCTGTTGACTCTTGTCTTTGGGATCCCTATGGATATAGGGGTCAACTGTATATTTTTTAGCATGGCCTGAATGTTGTCACTGGAAACAGATGTTTCACTGAGGTATAGAATCGTGACCACTCGTGAAGTAGGCTGAGATAATCATAGTTGAGGAATTAGACAGCTTGCAGGGCTTAGGGTCCCGTTTCACATAGCGACGCACCAGCGATCCCGACAACGATACGACCTGGTTAGGATTGCTGGTGCGTTGTCACACAGCAGCTACTCTGAACGATTCCAGCCTGCATCCCTGCATGCTGGCCAGCGGGACGCCGACAATGTAAAAATGGCCCAGGATATTCGAGCACGATCAGCAATATCCAGCAGGGGGGCCGGTCGCCGCTATGTGTCACATGTAGCGAGATTGCTGGCGAGATCTCTGTTGCGTCACAAAATCGGTGATGCATCAGCGAATCTTTGTAGCGATCTCGCAATGTGAGAAGGGAGCTTTAGTCTGCTGCTGAAACTGAATGTGCTGAATGAGTTAGGGTCAGTTCTGGGAAGTGTCCTTAGTCTGTGAATGATATCAGCTCAGAGAAAAGCCAAGGCGAATTTGGTGGTGTTAGATTCAAACATGGAGGAGGCTAAAAACTGAGTATTGGTGTTGGGGGGATTGTTTGTGACATGAATATAGAGGTAGAGTTGAGCGAAACGGGTCGAAAAAATTCAAAAGTCGCCGACTTTTGGCAAAGTCGGGTTTCATGAAACGAAACCCGACCCTAGGATGAGGTCGGCCACGAGGTCGGCGACTTATGCGCCAAAGTCGCGTTTCAAAAGTTTGTTTTGCACTCTTTTTCAGCCAATCAGGATCCACGGACACTGTGGGCAACGTGATGACCGAGGCACGGTTCACCACCATCTTTCAGAAGGGCATGCAAGTGATTGGCTTGCTTTGGTGGGCGTCACAGGGGGTATAAAAGGGCGTGCACGCTGACTGCCATCTTACTTCTGCCGATCTTAGTATAGGGAGAGGTTGCTGCTGATTCTGTAGGGAGAGCGTTAGGCAGGGAAGAAGACAAAAAACTGCTTCTGCTGCTAGCGATTTGGCCTGCACAACACACAAGTCACTGTGTGTGCAGTGCAAGGGGAGGCTATATTGTGGTGTATCAGTGGTGTTGGTTGTTGGGCTGCCTTTTAAGGCTTCCTGACACGCTGGCATTGCTGTTTACCCACTGCTCCGCAAACTGCTTTTTTAAAAGCAATCCAATCTCCCTTATCCTCTAGTCACTTTTGTCACAGCTGTGCCATCGAGCCTGTCACATAGCGCTCAGATATCAGTGGGCCTCACACAATCCACAAGTGTCCAGTGTCCAAAAGTGTGCGCAGAGATTCAAAATCTCCATTATCCTCTCGTCACTTTGGTCACAGGCAGCTGTGCCATCGAGCGTGTCATATAGCGCTCAGATATCAGTGGGCCTCACACAATCCACAAGTGTCCAGTGTCCAAAAGTGTGCGCAGAGATTCAAAATCTCCATTATCCTCTCGTCACTTTGGTCACAGGCAGCTGTGCCATCGAGCGTGTCACATAGCGCTCAGATATCAGTGGGCCTCACACAATCCACAAGTGTCCAGTGTCCAAAAGTTTGCGCAGAGATTCAAAATCTCCATTATCCTCTCGTCACTTTGGTCACAGGCAGCTGTGCCATCGAGCGTGTCACATAGCGCTCAGATATCAGTGGGCCTCACACAATCCACAAGTGTCCAGTGTCCAAAAGTGTGCGCAGAGATTCAAAATCTCCATTATCCTCTCGTCACTTTGGTCACAGGCAGCTGTGCCATCGAGCGTGTCACATAGCGCTCAGATATCAGTGGGCCTCACACAATCCACAAGTGTCCAGTGTCCAAAAGTGTGTGCAGAGATTCAAAATCTCCATTATCCTCTCGTCACTTTGGTCACAGGCAGCTGTGCCATCGAGCGTGTCACATAGCGCTCAGATATCAGTGGGCCTCACACAATCCACAAGTGTCCAGTGTCCAAAAGTGTGCGCAGAGATTCAAAATCTCCATTATCCTCTCGTCACTTTGGTCACAGGCAGCTGTGCCATCGAGCGTGTCACATAGCGCTCAGATATCAGTGGGCCTCACACAATCCACAAGTGTCCAGTGTCCAAAAGTTTGCGCAGAGATTCAAAATCTCCATTATCCTCTCGTCACTTTGGTCACAGGCAGCTGTGCCATCGAGCGTGTCACATAGCGCTCAGATATCAGTGGGCCTCACACAATCCACAAGTGTCCAGTGTCCAAAAGTGTGTGCAGAGATTCAAAATCTCCATTATCCTCTCGTCACTTTGGTCACAGGCAGCTGTGCCATCGAGCGTGTCACATAGCGCTCAGATATCAGTGGGCCTCACACAATCCACAAGTGTCCAGTGTCCAAAAGTGTGTGCAGAGATTAAAAATCTCCATTATCCTCTCATCACTTTGGTCACAGGCAGCTGTGCCATCGAGCTTGTCACATAGCGCTCAGATATCAGTGGGCCTCACACAATCCACAAGTGTCCAGTGTCCAAAAGTGTGCGCAGAGATTCAAAATCTCCATTATCCTCTCGTCACTTTTGTCACAGGCAGCTGTGCCATCGAGCCTGTCACATAGCGCTCAGATATCAGTGGGCCTCACACAATCCACAAGTGTCCAGTGTCCAAAAGTGTGCGCAGAGATTCAAAATCTCCATTATCCGCTCGTCACTTTTGTCACAGGCAGCTGTGCCATCGAGCCTGTCACATAGCGCTCAGATATCAGTGGGCCTCACACAATCCAAAAGTGTCCACTGTCCACAAGTGTGTGCAGAAATTCTAAATCTCCCCTGTCCTATAGACACCTTGTACCTTGTTTTACATTACTATATAGTTTGTTGGATTTTGTCTACATTTCTACCAAAAATGAGGAAGGCTGGTGGAAGAGGCCGTGGAATTGGGCGGGGGTTGGCAGCTGGTAATGATGGTGTTGGTGGTGGATCTGATGGTAGTGGCAAGAGCAAAATAGGACCGAATGCAGGAGGTGCTGACCCTGCGTCATCGTCTGGCTACATATGGCCTCGAACGCTTAGTTTTCTAGGAGTTGGCAAACCGCTTTTAAAGGTAGAGGATCAGGAAAAAGTTTTGTCTTACATTGCTGACTCAGCCTCCAGCTCTATCGCCTCCTCTTCTTCAGTTGTAAAAAGTAAAAGCACTGAGTCGTCATTGGAGGCTCATGTTCATGAACCACACCTTTCCTTGTGTCCTTCACCCCAAACAAGATTGAAGGATGACGCAGGCCATACTACTGATTACTCCATGGAGCTGTTTTCACATACCATGCCTGGATTATCAAGTGAAATGGTGAATTACCCAGGCCAAGATGAATCTGACATGGAGTGCACTGATGCACAGCCGCTGATGGATGATTCTGCTGGTACATTCACTCAGAGCACTACATTGTCCTTGCAGTGTACAGAGCCAGATTTTGACCCTGATGAGACTCAGGTGCCCCTTCCCGCACACTATACCACCATACATGGTGACACAGAGAAAGGTGCACATGACATAGAAGAGGAGGTGATGGATGACCCAGTTGTTGACCCAGATTGGCATCCATTGGGGGAAGAGGGTGCTGCTTCCAATAGCTCAGATGAGGAGCATCCACAGCAGACATCGACATCGCAACAGCTGTTATCTGGCAGGCCCGGAGCACTCCAAAGACAGGTTCCAAACATCAAAAGAGTTGCTGGACAGCTTGTCCAGAGGGTCAAAAGATCACAGCGTGCTAGGCCGCAAAATGTCTGCCAAAGTAGGAAGAGTGCAGTGTGGCACTTTTTTGAACAAAATCCTCATGATCAGGCCAAGGTTATCTGTAAGAAGTGCGCAAAGACCTTTAGCCGAGGGAAAAATCTGAAAAATTTGAATACCAGTTGCATGCTTAGACATTTAACCAGCATGCACTTGCAAGCGTGGACACAACACCAAACCTCAAGTGCCACATGTGCAACTGATCACAACGAAGGTAGTCATCAACGCTACATTGTTTCCCCCACTGTAAGCCCACCGGTTAGCACAGCAGCAAATGTTGAGGTGTCGTTGCAAGACCACAGCAGTCAGGGAATCTCACTGTTATATCAACGAAAGACTGATTCTAGGCCATCAGAAAGAACACCAACTCCATCACCATCATCAACCCTCTCTCAGTCCGCCCTGTCCACCGCTACTTCCACCATATACAGCTCTCAAGTCCAGCTCACCCTCCCAGACACTATGAGTAGGTCAAGAAAGTACTCAGTCTCTCATCCGCGTACACTGGGTTTGAACGCCCACATTGCCAAACTAATCTCGTTTGAGATGATGTCCTTTCGGTTGGTGGAAAGCACAGCTTTCCGTGAACTCATGGCCTATGCAGTACCACGCTATGACCTACCCAGTCGCCACTTCTTCTCTCGCAAAGCCATCCCAGCCCTCCACCATCATGTGAAAGACCGCATTGTCCATGCACTCAAGCAGTCAGTGAGCGGAAAGGTGCACCTCACAACTGATGCATGGTACAGTCGGCATGGCCAGGGCCGTTACGTGTCCATCACTGCGCACTGGGTTAATGTGGTGGATGCAGGGTCCACAGGGGACAGCGGTGGTGGGACAGTGCTGCCTAGCCCATGGTATAGGAAACAGTTGGCTGTAGGCGTTCGACCCTCCTCCTCCTCCTCCTCCTCCTCCTCCAGAAGCGAAAGCTCGTCCACAGAGCACAGTCGTACGAGCACTCCATCTGCAGCTGCCACTGTTGCACACGATGTGTCCCCCTATCGAGCAGCTAGTGGAAAGCGTCAGCAGGCTGTGTTGCAGATGATGTGTTTGGGCGACAGACACACCGCCGAGGTGCTGGCCGAGTACTTGAAGCGACAAACTGAGTCATGGCTGGGCAGTGTACATCTTGAGGAAGGCAAGGTAGTTAGTGATAACGGCCGTAATTTTGTGGCAGCCATAGCCCTTTCAAAACTCAGCCACATACCTTGCTTGGCTCACACCTTGAACCTGGTGGTGCAGTGCTTCCTCAAAAATTATCCGGAGTTAACAGCCCTGCTCCAGAAGGTGCGAAGACTGTGCGCGCACATCCGCCGGTCGCCTGTACACTCCGTTCGTATGCAGAAGCTGCAGCGATTGCTCCACCTTCCCAACCACCACCTCATTATCGACATTGCAACAAGGTGGAACTCCACCCTGCACATGGTGGAGCGGCTGTGCGAGCAGAGGCAGGCCATAATGCATTTGTGGGAGGATACACGGCAAGGCACTTTGAGAGCAGACATGGAGTTGACAGGCGTGCAGTGGTCGAAGCTGAAAGACCTCTGTAAAGTCCTTCAGTGTTTTGAGGAATGCACACGGCTGGTAAGCGCAGACGACGCCATCCTAAGCATGAGCATCCCACTTATGCGTCTGCTCATGCAAACTTTGACGCACCTTAAGGAGCAGGCGTCTGCAGCCAATGTTGATGAGGAGGAAGAGGAGGAGGGAATCCTTGATGACATTCAGCCATTGTCTGCTCAGGGACCTCTCCTGGACGAGGTGGAGGAAGAAGAGGAGGAGGAGGAGGATGATGGGGATGATTACTTAGGGGAGGAGGATGCATCTCGTGGGGCAAGTGAAAATGTTGGCGTGGCAAGGTCTGGTACAGGGTTTGTGCGTGACTGGAGGGATGTGGATTTGCCAGAAAGTGCTCCTCCACCCAGCACTCGCAGTGCATCATTGACACCGGGAACATTGGCCCACATGTCAAATTATGCCTTGCGGATCCTAAAAAGGGACCCCCGCATTGCCAAAATGATGAACGATGACGACTACTGGTTGGCCAGCATCCTGGATCCACGCTATAAAGGCAAATTACAAAACATCATGCCACAGGAGAACCTTGACCTAATATTGGCTAATAAACAAGCAACTCTGGTAAATCGGTTGCTTGAGGCATTCCCAGCACACAGCAGCGGTGATGGTTCTCACACGAGCCGTACGGGCCGGGGGCAGCTTGGCAGAGGTGTTCGTGGTGCACACAGCAGAAGTGGCGTTGGAGACAGGGGTTTCATGACAATGTTGTGGACTGATTTTTCAAATACCGCTCACACAACTGGTAATACTGCATCGATGGAAAGTGACAGGAGACAGCAGTTGTCAACTATGGTTACAAACTACTTTTCCTCCCATATCGATGTTCTCCCACACAGGTCATTCCCCTTTGACTATTGGGCCGCTAAACTGGACACCTGGCCTGAATTGGCCCAATATGCCTTACAGGAGCTCGCTTGCCCAGCTGCAAGTGTGCTATCGGAAAGAGTCTTCAGTGCAGCTGGATCAATCCTGACAGAAAAAAGGACCCGTCTGTCAACCCAAAATGTGGATGATCTAACCTTCATTAAAATGAACCACGCATGGGTTTCCAAGGATTTTGTCCCACCATCCCCTGATGACACATAGGGTGACAGAAAAATGGCTTGCTTTGGTCCACCTCTTCCTGGTACTTCACCTATTTCGCCTTTTGCATCAGCTGAATGTCCAACATCAACATATGCCACTTTCTAAAACTCCCTAACTGTGCTGCCTCCCCCCCCATGGCCGGGGTCACCACCTACCGCACGACACCGTGCGAGTGCTGTTGCCCTGGACAGGTGGGTAGGCCGACTCTTGGGCGCGGGCACTGGCACAGGGTCCCTCATAGTGCTATCAAGTGTCTCTGATGGTGGTGGTGCACACCCGCCGTCAGACACACCGCTGTACTATGAGGGGCCCAGTGCCAGTACCGACGCCCACGAGTGGGCCCCCCTTGCTTGGGCAGGGCCCTAGCATTTGCAATCTTTACCTCTCCCTGCTCATCCGCTGTGTAATCTGGGCCGTCAAATCCATACTGTGCCTGACACCGTCTGAGCCTGCCTCCTGAGACATATATTTTGAATGTGTACGCTATCCATACATGTTATCCGGGGATACGGTACCCTTTCTAACCTTTGTGCAATCACGTGCAATCCATACTGTGCCTGACACCGTCTGAGCCTGCCTCCTGAGACATATATTTTGAATGTGTACGCTATCCATACATGTTATCCAGGGATACGGTACCCTTTCTAACCTTTGTGCAATCACGTGCAATCCATACTGGGCCTGACACCGTCTGAGCCTGCCTCCTGAGACATATATTTTGAATGTGTACGCTATCCATACATGTTATCCAGGGATACGGTACCCTTTCTAACCTTTGTGCAATCACGTGCAATCCATACTGTGCCTGACACCGTCTGAGCCTGCCTCCTGAGACATATATTTTGAATGTGTACGCTATCCATACATGTTATCCAGGGATACGGTACCCTTTCTAACCTTTGTGCAATCACGTGCAATCCATACTGGGCCTGACACCGTCTGAGCCTGCCTCCTGAGACATATATTTTGAATGTGCACGCTATCCATACATGTTATCCAGGGATACGGTACACTTTCTAACCTTTGTGCAATCACGTGCAATCCATACTGGGCCTAACACCGTCTGAGCCTGCCTCCTGAGACATATATTTAGAATGTGTATGCTATCCATACATGTTATCTGGCGATACGGTACCCTTTCTAACCTTTGTGCAATCACTTGCAATCCATACTGGGCCTGACACCATCTGAGCCTGCCTCCTGAGACATATATTTTGAATGTGTACGCTATCCATACATGTTATCCAGGGATACGGTACCCTTTCTAACCTTTGTGCAATCACGTGCAATCCATACTGGGCCTGACACCGTCTGAGCCTGCCTCCTGAGACATATATTTTGAATGTGTACGCTATCCATACATGTTATCCAGGGATACGGTACCCTTTCTAACCTTTGTGCAATCACGTGCAATCCATACTGGGCCTAACACCGTCTGAGCCTGCTTCCTGAGACATATATTTTGAAAGTGTACGCTATCCATACATGTTATCCGGGGATACGGTACCCTTTCTAACCTTTGTGCAATCACGTGCAATCCATACTGGGCCTGACACCATCTGAGCCTGCCTCCTGAGACATATATTTTGAATGTGTACGCTATCCATACATGTTATCCAGGGATACGGTACCCTTTCTAACCTTTGTGCAATCACGTGCAATCCATACTGGGCCTGACACAGTCTGAGCCTGCCTCCTGAGACATATATTTTGAATGTGTACGCTATCCATACATGTTATCCAGGGATACGGTACCCTTTCTAACCTTTGTGCAATCACGTGCAATCCATACTGGGCCTGACACCGTCTGAGCCTGCCTCCTGAGACATATATTTTGAATGTGTACGCTATCCATACATGTTATCCAGGGATACGGTACCCTTTCTAACCTTTGTGCAATCACGTGCAATCCATACTGGGCCTAACACCGTCTGAGCCTGCCTCCTGAGACATATATTTTGAATGTGTACGCTATCCATACATGTTATCCGGGGATACGGTACCCTTTCTAACCTTTGTGCAATCACGTGCAATCCATACTGTGCCTGACACCGTCTGAGCCTGCCTCCTGAGACATATATTTTGAATGTGTACGCTATCCATACATGTTATCCAGGGATACGGTACCCTTTCTAACCTTTGTGCAATCACGTGCAATCCATACTGGGCGTGAGAACGGCTGGCGAGCTGTTAAGCAAGCTACAGCACCTGTCCAGACAAGTACAGGGATTCCCTAGCGAGGAGACTTATTTGATTGTTTTCAATGTTGGGACAGCAATTTTTGGGGAGCACTATACTCTGGAGAATGATAGATGGGGCCCACCATACACTGGAACATTCCAAAGGTGGACATCAGACACTGGAGCAGCATTTACAGGGCCCATTATACACTAGAGCATTAGAAATGGGGCCCATTATGTTTGGAGCATTATTTGGGCCCATAAGACAGTGGAGCTTCATCCATGGGGACCAACATATACTGTAGCATTATGTGGAGCTCATCATATACTGTTTCAAACATTATATGGGACCAATGATTCTGTATGGAGAAATAGATGGGCCTCGTCATGAGATGTAAAAAGTGAGGTATTTTTCATTGTACTATACCGCTATTTATCTGCCGTATCGGAGCATGATGAGTTGTGGTATGTGTTAAAGGGGCGCTCTTTCGCCCAGGGCACATGAAAACCTGCAGCCAGCCCCCCCCCCACAACTTTAGCCAAATAACCCCCATTTTTCAGTGCGTAACTTGTATTATGAAGTTAATTAAGGTTGACAAGCTTAAGTAAGAAGAATTGATGCTTTTGGCATTCAAATGGGCACTGTAGGTGTGTTTCCTGTCCTCCTCTCACTGCCGACTTTTATTCCCCATTGACTTACATTGGGTTTCGTGTTTCGGGACGACCCCGACTTTTCCCTATAATCGGACGATCTTGCTCGACCCGACTTTTGGAAAAGTCGGGTTTCACGAAACGAAACGCGACCCTAAAAAACCAAAAGTCGCTCAACTCTATATAGAGGTACTGGTGATCAGCATATGGCAGAAGGTTGACTGCCCTGAAGCCTAAGTTCAGTTCTGTGCATCACTGTATGAACTGAGCACAGGAAGAATAACAATGACCTGAAATCCCCATGGAGCTAACATGACCCTGCCAGAAGCAAAGTTGTTGTATGTATCATATTACTACTATAGTAAACTGTAATCATGGAGTGCTTTAGTGCTCCTATCATGTAAAAAATATTCACACCCAGGTCAAGACGTGGTGCCCAAAGACCTCTATGCCATGTATAAAGACACCACTTTTTTAAAAGGCAGATGATCTATTACAGACTGTACATTGAGATCAATGCACTTTAAAAAATGTCTGATAACTTTGTATACATTTTAGATGGGTTTTTACTAGTTAGAAGTTACTGTTGCACCAGTTAGATTTCTCCCACTTAAGCTTTCCCTCTCAAAAAATGCAGTTCTCAGACAATAAGAGATACTGCAGCTGCATCCCCCTCCTCCCTGTCTTCAATCCTCTATAATACTCTTCATTGAATTTTTAGCTGGTTTGAAAACATTTACAATACAGAGGACCTACAGGCTTATAGAAATTTTAAAAATATGTCACTTTTGCCTAAGACGACATATTCCAAATATTCATAGATTCACGCTATTTATTAAAAAATAAATAAATCTAATGAGTAGGGTTGATCGAATAGCTTTGGATAAGAGCTTATCCGAATAGCTATAGCACTTCCTAAATAGCTGCATTGGTAACCTGGATACCTGGAGCGCTCCCGATAATCAGCTATTCAGTAGCCCATTTGTTGGGCTATCCATGCATGTGTGATTGTCACACAGCCGCGACACAAGCAGCTGATTATCGGGAGCGCTCCAGGTATCTGGGTTACCGCTATAGCTATTCGGATAAGTTCTTATCCGAAGATATTCGATCAACCCTACTAATGATGATTCCATTTTGACAAATGTAACATTATTGGTTAAACTTCAATATATGTAATAGTGAAAGTTTCCTGAGTCTAATAGATAAGTGTATTTTCTAGAAATCTGTCATTACATCAGTCATCAGCATATTTAGAACAAGAAAGATCATTGTTGTTTTAACTTTTCAGCAAATTCATTTCCAAGGTTTATGGTTAGAAATGTGACTATTTGTTATTTGCTACAGCTAAAGCCTAAAAACATATTGTTACATTTCAAATGTTCCCAAGGAAAAATTATTGACTGCAACCTAGAAACTGCAGTGGAAAAGCAAGAAGTACTGAATATTTTCTTCCCGTTATCACAAATCATTTGTATGAAATCCAGAGGCTGCAGCAGAACACGTTAAATCTGGGAATACTTGTAAGTCGTATGTGCGCTTTTCGGCCTCAACCCCAGTAAGTAATGTGGGTCAGAACAGTGTGCAAGTTCAGCGAGAGGAGATAAAATCAGGTTCCCAATGTAAGGATGGCAGCACAGGCCGGAGCAGACACTAATCTGCTGCTGAATCTAGGTCAATGGGATGCTTTGAAGCTGCAGCTGGCCGTGTAGGGACCACAGCCTCATGCAATATTCACAAAGAATCATAATGGCTGGACTTCATTTTATCAGTGACAGAATTATTGTAAATTCCCGTCTTGTTTCATACGGTCAATCAAACCTAACTGTGACTCGAGTGAAGTGATAAGCTGCCCGCCTGTTGACTCTTCTGCTTATACGTGGGCCTATCAATAAAGATAAGTCATTGCAGTGCATTGAATGTATGGAAGCAGCACATTTACAGAAACTGTTAGCAAGACTTGGCTCTTTATTCGGAATTTACAGCAAGAAAATGGAAGAAATCAGTAAAGCATTGTGATAAGACGTTAGAAGAGCACCTGCTGCCTATAATACGAACATCCTGTCTTTCCTGAAGTGCCTTTGAATAAGGCTTGTTAGTCACTTATAAAGTCATGTAATCTGGCGCTTCGTTTGTACCTGAACCATGGAGTATTATCGCCTCATATTAAATAACACGTTTTATCATTACTCCTATTATGTCACCATTAGAGAGCTAAACGAGCAAAGACGTGAAAAATCTCACCAATTTTGTACCACCTAATTAAAAATGTTATCGAAAGCATAAATATTTCTGTGATGATGCCCCGTTCTAATCACCTCCCCACTATGGTTAAAGCATGATGATATCATCGCTTCCAGTGCTGGAACAGACCACATGAGCGTGCTGCAGGTAAACAGTAGAGATTTTGTTATTTCACCCCATCCATACCAGTAACTAGAGTTGAGTGAATCGGGTCAGTCAGATTCAAAAGACGCCGACTTTCGCCAAAGTCGGGTATCGCCAAGCGAAACCGGACCATAGCGTGAGGTCGGCCATGCGGTCGCCGACCCGATCGCCAAAGTCCCGTTTCCCATAATGCTTTCAGGCGCCTTTTCTCTGCCAATGAGCAAGGATGCACACTGTGGGCAACGCGATGACATGGGCAGCGGCCACCACCATCTTAGAGAAGGGCAGTGCAGTGATTGGCTTGCTTTGTATGGCATCACAGTGGCTATAAAAGCCCTGACCGCCATTTTACTTCTGCCGATGTTAGCATAGGGAGAGGTTGCTGCTGCTGTTTCTCAATAGGGAGAGTGTTAGGCAGGAAAGAAAACAGATAGGCAGCAAAGAAAAAACATTCTGTGTTTCTGCTGATAGCAATTGTGCTGTACAGTTAGTGTGCAGTGACAGGGGAGGATTTTTTGTGTGCAGCAGCGCTGGTTATTAGGCTGCCTGATAGCTGCATTGCTGTGTGCAAACTGCTGTGCAGACTGCTTTTTAAACAGCACTCATACTTTTATTCTTTTTTCTGCACAGTTACCGAGTGTTGATTTTTTCCCACACTGTCTAGAGCTGTACGATTCTCACACACTGCCGTGCACCGGCTGGTATCAAGGACAAATACATGCTATCTGTGTGTGACTCCGGAAATAAATATACAGAGATTTACATTTTTCCATACACCGTATAGAGCTGTCTGCTTCTGATACAGTACGATAAATCTGCTGTTTGAATTACGGTCAAATCCATACTGAGTCAGCATGTGTGTGTGATTCCGTTAAAATATATACGGAGATGTACATTTTTACATACACCGTATAGAGCTTTATGCTCCTCACACACTACCGTGTAATGGCTGCTATCACGGATAAATATATGCTATCTGTGTGTGACTCCGGAAATAAATATACAGAGATTTACATTTTTACATACACCGTATAGAGCTGTCCGCTTCTGATACAGTACCGTATATCTGCTGTTTGGATCATGGTCAAATCCATACTGAGACAGCGTGTGTGTGTGACTCCGGAAATAAACATACAGAGATTTACATTTTTCCATACACCGTATAGAGCTGTACCTTCCTCACACACTACCGTGTACCGTCTGGTAAGACGGACAAATACATGCAATCTGTGTGACTCCGGAAATAAATATACAGAGATTTACAGTTTTGCAAACACCGTATAAAGCTGTCCGCTTCTGATACAGTACCGTATATCTGCTGTTTGGATTACGGTCAAATCCATACTGAGACAGCGTGTGTGTGTGACTCTGGAAATAAATATACGGAGATTTACATTTCCCCCTACACTGTATTCAGTTGTCCGCTTCTGATACAGTACCGTATATCTGCTGTTTGGATTATGCTCAAATCCATACTGAGACAGCGTGTGTGTGTGACTCCGGAAATAAATATATGGAGATTTACATTTTTCCGTACACCGTATAGAGCTGTATGCTCCTCACACACTACCGTGTACACGCTGGTATCACAGACAAATACATGATATCTGTGTGTCACTCCGGAAATAAACATATGGAGATTTACATTTTTACATACACCGTAAAGAGCTGTCCGCTTCTGATACAGTACCGTATATCTGCTGTTTGGATCATGGTCAAATCCATACAGAGACAGCGTGTGTGACTCAGGAAATAAATATACAGATATTTACATTTCCCCTTACACTGTATTCAGCTGTCCGCTTCTGATATGTTACAGTATATCTGCTGTTTGGATTACAGTCAAATCCATACTGAGACAGCATGTGTGTGTGACTCCGGAAATAAATATACGGAGATTTACATTTCCCGCTATACCATATTCAGCTGTCCGCTTCTGATATGTTACAGTATATCTGCTGTTTGGATAACGGTCAAATCCATACTGAGACAGCGTGTGTGTGACTCCGGAAATAAATATATGGACAAGTACATTTTTCCATACAACGTATAGAGCTGTCCGCTTCTGATACAGTACCGTATATCTGCTGTTTGGATTATGGTCAAATCCATACTGAGACAGCGTGTGTGTGTGACTATGGAAGTAAATATACGGAGATTTACATTTTTCCATACACCGTATAGAGCTGTACACTCCTCACACACAACTGTGTACAGGCTGGTACCATGGACAAATACATGATATCTGTGTGTGACTCCGGAAATAAATATACGGAGATTTACATTTTTCCATACACTGTAAAGAGCTGTCCGCTTCAGATACAGTACCGTTAGAGATGAGCGACTCTGCCTTTTTTCGGGTCGAGTCGGGTTTCATGAAACCCGACTTTCTCAAAAGTCGGGTTGAATGAAATCGGCCGATTATCGTGAAAAGTCGAAGGCCGACTGAAGCACGAAACCCAATGCAAGTCAATGGAGAAGCAAAGTCGGCAGGGAGTGGAGGACATTAAACACACCTACAGGGTGTACAGCTTGTCAACCTTAATTTACTTCATAATAATAGTTACGCACTGAAAACTGGGGGTTATTTGGCTAAAGTTGTGGGGGGGTAGGGCTGGCTCCAGGTTTTCATGTGCCCTAGGCCAAAGAGCGCCCCTTTAACACACACTACAACTCATGATGCTCCGATACGGCAGAGAAATAGCGGTATAGTACAATGAAAAGTACTTCACTTTTCACATCTCATGACTGATATCCATTTTAAATTTTCCAATAGCTCCAAAAACGGACAGTATATAACTCCATACAGTATTATGGGCACCGCATAGTGTGCTATACAGAGTAATGAGGCCCATATATTTCTCCATACAGAATCATTGGTCCCATATAACGTTTGAAACAGTATATGATGAGCTCCACATAATGCTACAGTATATGTTGGTCGCCATGGATGAAGCTCCACTGTCTTATGGGCCCAAATAATGCTCCATATATAATGGGCCCCATTTCTAATGCTCTAGTGTATAATGGGCCCTGTAAATGCTGCTCCAGTGTCTGATGTCCACCTTTGGAATGATCCAGTGCATGGTGGGTCCCATATATCATTCTCCAGAGTATAGTGCTCCCCAAAAATTGCTGTCCCAACATTGAAAACAAATAAATAAGTCTCCTCACTAGGGAATCCCTGTACTAGTCTGGACTCCTCGTCGTCCCCATCTTCCATCTCCTGCACTTGGCTGTTTAGGCAAAGGGCGTACAAACGTGATGTCATTGCGCTCTCTGATTAGAAAATCACTGTCAGGACACGCGGAAGACGTCATGGTGGTGGAGCAGGGAGAGGTAAGTATTTCAACTTTGCAAGTGCTGTGATCCGGAGCAAGCAGGGGGGGCCCACTCGTTGGCGACGGCACTGGCACAGGGCCCCTCACAGTAGGCCGGTGTCTCTGATGGTGGGGGGGCCCATTTGCAGTTACAGTCACTGTCTTACTATGAGGGGCCCTGTGCCACTTCCATCGCCCACGAGTGGGCCCCCCCTGCTTGCTCAGGGCACCAGCACTTACAATACTTACCTCTCCCTGCTCCACCGCTTTGCCCTCTTCCGCATTTCCTGACAGTGACATTCATATCAGAGAGCGCGATGATGTCACGTCTGTACGCCCTCTGCCTGAACAGTCCGAGTGCAGAGAGCTGGAAGATGGCAAGGCTGAGGAGTCTAGAGTAGAGCAGTGCCCAGCGAGGAGAGGTATTACATTTTTTTAATGTTTGGAGCAGTATACGGGGAGCATTATACACTGGAGAATTATATATGGGACCCATCATATACTTGAGCATCATAGATAGGGCCCATTATACACTGGAGCATCATATGGGGCCATTATATATGGAGCATTATATGGGGCCATCATACACTGGAGCATTATAAATGGGGCCCATCATACACTAGAGCATCATCCATGGGGCCCATCATACACCTGCGCATTATAAATGGGGCCCATCATACACTGGAGCATCATATATGGGACCCATTATGCACTGGAGCATTATTAATGGGGCCCACTATATATGGAACATTATACACTGTTTGCATAATTATTATTAGGCAAGCTGTATTTGAGAGGATTCTTTTTATTATTGAACAGCTGCTATATTCTCAATCAGCCGAAAAGACTCATAAATATCCAAAGCTTAATATTTTTGGAAGTTGGAGTGTTTTTTTTTTAGATTTGGCTATCTTAGGAGGATATCTGTTTGTGCAGGTAACTATTACTGTGCAGAATTATTAGGCAACTTAATAAAAACCAAATATATACCCATCTCACTTGTTTATTTTCACCAGGTAAACCAATATAACAACACAAAATGTAGAAATAAACATTTCTGACATTCAAAACCAAAATAAAAGGGACCAACATGGCCACCTTTCTTTATGATGACACAGAAAAGCCTTCCATCCATATATTCTGTCAGTTGCTTGATCTGTTTACAATCAACATTGCGTGCAGCAGCCAACACAGCCTCCCTGACACTGTTCCCAGAGGTGTAATGTTTTGACTCCCTGCAGATCTCACGTTTTATGAGAGACCACAGGTTCAGATCAGGTGAACAAGGGGGCCATGTCTTTATTTTTTCTTCTTTTAGACCTTTACTGGGCAGCCATGCTGTGGAGCATTTGGATGCATGTGATGGAGCATTGTCCTGCATGAAAATCATGTTTTTCTTGAACGATATCGACTTCTTCCTGTACCACTGGTTGAAGAAGGTGTCTTCCAGAAACTGGCAGTAGGTCTGGGAGTTGATCTTCACTTCATCCTCAACCCGAAAAGGTCCCACAAGTTCATCTTTGATGATACCAGCCCATACCAGTACCTCACCTCCACCTTGCTGGCATCTGAGTCAGAGTGGAGCTCTCTGGCCTTTACTGATCCAGCCTCGGGCCCATCCATCTGGCCCATCAAGAGTCACTCTCATTTCATCACTCCATAAAACCTAACAAAAATCTGACCTAACATATTTCTTGGCCCAGTCTTGACGTTTTATCTTATGTTTATTGTTCAAAGGTGGTCGTTTTCCAGCCTTCCTTACCTTGGCCATGTCCCTGAGTATGGCACACCTTGTGCTTTTTGATACTCCAGTAACGTTGCAGATCTGAAATATGGCAAAACTGGTGTCAAATGGCATCTTGGCAGCTTCACGCTTGATTTTCCTCAATTCATGGGCAGTTATTTTGAACCTTTTTTTATCAACACGCTTCTAGCGACCCTGTTGGATTTTTGCCATGAAACGCTTGATTGTTCAGTGATCACGCTTCAAAAGTTTGGCAATTTCAAGACTGCTGCATCCCTCTGCAAGACATCTCACAATTTTTGACTTTTCAGAGTCCGTCAAATCTCTCTTCTGACCCATTTTGCCAAAGGAAAGGAAGTTACCTAATAATTAAGCACACCTTATATAGGGTGTTGATGTCATTAGACTACACCCCTCCCTATTACAGATATGCAAATCACCTGATTTACATAATTGGCAGTTGGCTTTCAAGCCTATACAGCTTGAGTAGGACAACATGTATGAAAAGGATGATGTGATCAAAATACTCATTTGCCTTACAATTCTGCACACAGTGTATAGGCCCATCATACACTGGAGCATCATCCATGGGGCCCATCATATACTGCAGCATCATATGGGGCCCATTATATATGGAGCATTATATAGGCCCATCATACAATGGAGCATCATCCATGGGGCCCATCATATACTAGAGCATCATATTGGGGCCATTATACAGTGGGGAAAAAAAGTATTTAGTCAGTCAGCAATAGTGCAAGTTCCACCACTTAAAAAGATGAGAGGCGTCTGTAATTTACATCATAGGTAGACCTCAACTATGGCAGACAAACTGAGAAAAAAAATCCAGAAAATCACATTGTCTGTTTTTTTTTCATTTTATTTGCATATTATGGTGGAAAATAAGTATTTGGTCAGAAACAAGCAATCAAGATTTCTGGCTCTCACAGACCTGTAACTTCTTCTTTAAGAGTCTCCTCTTTCCTCCACTCATTACCTGTAGTAATACCTATACTGTATGGCACATTATATGGGGACCATCATATACTGTAGCATTATGTGGAGCTCATCATATACTGTATGGAACATTATATGGGACCAATTATTCTGTATGGAGCAATATATGGAGCTCATTATTCTGTATGGCGCACTATGTGGTGGACGTAATACTGTATGGAGGAATATACTGTCCGGTTTTTGAGCTGTTGTATAATTTAAAATAGATATCAGTCATGTAATGTTAGAAGTGAAGTATTTGACATTGCATTATACCTCTATTTCTCTGCCATATCGGATCATCATGAATTGTGGTATGTATTAGAGGGGCCCACTGACACACTTTCGCCTGGGGCACACGAAAACCAGGAGCCAGCCCTACCCCCCCACAACTTTAGCCAAATAACCCCCAGTTTTCAATGCGTAACTACTATAATTATAAAGTAAATTAAGGTTGACAAGCTTAAGTAATAAGAATTGATGTCATTGGCATTGAAATGGGCACTGTAGGTGTGTTTATTGTCATCCACTCCCTGACGACTTTGCTTCCCCATTGACTTGCATTGGGTTTCGTGTTTCAGTCGGACCTCCGACTATTCCCGATAATTTCGTTCGACTCGACTTTTGAGAAAGTTGGGTTTCATGAAACCCGACTCGACCCTAAAAAAGGCAAAGTCGCTCATCTCTACCAGTAACGTTTTTATTTGGTTAGGCAAAAAAACACGACACTCCAGAGAAAAAGGAAGGTTGTTCGGTGCTCAGGTAAGGTTTCCAGCCTATAAATATGTACAAAAATACTTGGCACTCAAAAAAGAAGAAGCAGTATATTCTTTATTTAGCATCCAGACAAAAATAGACTCATATCATACGAACGTTTTCGGTCCAACAACGGACCTTCATCAGAAAGGTTTTTTGGTTTCTTTTGGTAGAAAACTGCAAAAGATACCGATAGGGTACTAGATATCCTTAGGTGGTAGCAAAGTCTATGCTGCTGGTATTATATAGAGGCTGGAGCACGAGTCTATCTGGTTGGAATTAGATAAATGTGACTGGATAAAGCAGGGCTACAGGAATGGGTTAACAGCGCTAGGAGAAATCCAGGGTGCCGCCGTGTGAGGAGGACCGTGCATGAGAAATCCAGGGTGCCTGCAGGCATTAAGCGCTGTATCTGTTTGCAGAGCCTGCACTCCTAGCGCTGTTAACCCATTCCTGTAGGCCTGCTTTATCCAGTCACATTTATCTAATTCCAGCCTCCAGCTCCTATATAATACCAGCAGCATAGACTTTGCTACCACCTAAGGATATCTATTACCCTATCGGTATCTTTTGCAGTTTTCCACCAAAAGAAACCAAAAAACCTTTCTGATGAAGGTCAGTTGTTGGACCGAAAACGTTCATACGATATGAGTCTTTTTTTGTCTGGATGCTAAATAAAGAATATACTGCTTCTTCATTTTTGAGTGCCAAGTATTTTTGTACAACGTTTTTATTTGGTCACACAACCTCATGAATAGGAACTGAACTTCAGTTCTCTGGAACGGCCACTACACAGATTACAGAACTGTACAGTCCCTGCTCCTTACAGTGCTTACATCCATCCATCTGGATCACAATTGTGCATGTTAAAGGGAAACTGTCAGTAGGATTAACTTTTCCAAATAACACAAGGCCCACAAGACAACATTATTCTTGGGGCCCATCATCCATTTACTATAGAAATAAGAAAGGCTAAAGTCTGCAACAAAAAGGACAGCACTGTGTACATTGAGATAAAGCATTTGAAACTAAATATCAAAGATTTCTTTCATTTTTTTATCTCTATATAGAATATATTGAATTTTAAGGACTATGTTAGACCAACATGTTATCTAGTTGGTTAATAAAAAAAATATCTAGTTGGTTAATAAAGTAATTTTGTTTTGTGTAACACTTTATTATAGCATTAGTAATGGAGGTATCTGACAGAAAACTTTCAATTATTCACGCTGGGTCTTAGTGTCAGCAGGATTATTTTGTTGCCTTAAAAATTGACATCCCCTCACTATTAAGTCACTGCCTAATGTATTGGGGTATTGGAAAGGAGTTGGTAACCCACAGAAACCAACCATCCAATGTGCCTGGGAATCTGGGATGGCTGCAAGCTATTATTTTTAGATTGGAAAATAATCAGTATCTAAAGACTTTTCCATCCTCAGAGCATCAGTTTGCTTGTGTTGGTTTTGCATTGACCGCTTATGAAAATGTATGGATTCACATAAAAAGAATTGTTCATAAGTAAATTAGGCTGTTTCACATGTCAGCATATTATCCTGTGTTTGCTTGAAAATGACCAAGAGCTCAAGGGCTGAAGATAAAAGTTAAATTCTTCTATTCTAAAGAAATATAAATAAATGGCCTCAGTATAGTGGATACAGACTGCTCATTTCTGCATAAATGAGGAGTTAGAAAACAAAAATAACATGGGCTCTTCTCATTGTACATAACCAACCATTGTAAAAATGATATTAGCAAACTGATATTATCAGAAAGGGAAGGTCCATTGATATTGGTCCCTTCACACCCTATAAAACATCAGCCAGCAGTCACTCCAGAGGAGGCCTGTCATAGTAAATTGTCCAATTCTGAGGGTAACTCAGCTCCTCTCAATACTCCTGTGCTTGTGTAGTTAAAGAGTTTGTCCACGATTTTTTTTTCCCTTTGGACCCAAAACCTAACAAGTGTCGGCTCAGAGTGGTTAGTGATGGCTCCTGCCTTCAATTCAACTTCTCCATGCTAACAGAACATATGTTTCTCTTCCAGACTGCTATGTTTAATTAACAAATAAAGTTGCACTTTATAGTGCTATAACATTTAAACATGAAATATGAATTGCATTACTGCTCTGAATAATATGAAAAAATGAAGACACTTAGCACATAATTTAGGCAATTCATGCATGCCCAGCAGCCATCGACAAGGCGATCTCTTGTTGCTGGGACCTATCCTAATGTGAATGATGTCCTAGATGTCCTAACAAAACCATTTTTTTAGGTACTACATAGCATTTAAATTGACTTTGAGGGGTCTATATTACAGCAAACACCCAAAAACTGACACCATTATAAAATCTGCACCCCTTAAGGTGCTCAATGCCACATTCAAGAAGTTTATTAACCTTTCAGTTGCTGCATGAGAACGGAAGCAATGTGGAAGATAAAAATTAACATGTAACTTTTTTCACAAAAAATTTACTTTAGACCCAAGCTTTTTTATTTTCACAAGGTTAATAAGAAAATGCACCAGAATATTTGTTGTGCCATTTATCCTGAGTACACCAATACCCCATATGTGGGGGAAATCTACTGTTAGGCCCATGGCAAGGCTAAGAATGGAAGGAGCACCATTTCACTTTTTGAACTCTATATTATCTGGAATCGAAGGCACACGCCATGTCACTTTTATAGAGCTCCTGATGTGCCTAAACAGTGGAAATCCCCTAGAAGTGACCCCAATTTGGAAACCACACCCCTCAAGGATTTTATCCAGGAGTATAGTGAGCATTTTGTACCCACAGGTACGACACAGAATTTGATAACATTAGGTCGTCATGTTAAATGTGTCGCCATTAGTGTTGAATGCAAGTGCTTGCTACTCCAATTTGCATCGGGTGCTCGGGTATGCACCAAATATCGCTGATGCTCAAGTGACAAGCTCGAGTGCCTGCCCCCATGTTTCGCAGCTGTTAGGCACCCCCAAAAAAATGCAGGGATCCGCGATAGTCCTTGCATACCCGAGCACCCTATGCAGACTCGAGTAGCGAGCACTTGTGCTCAAAACTAGCTGTCATATCATCATTTTTTTACTTTTGAAAAAAAAACAATTCTAACTCCAACCCTAATACAACCCTAGCCTCAACCTTAACCCTAACACAACTCTAACCCCATCCCTAACCCTAACACAAACCTAACCACAGCCATAATCCCAACCCTAACTCCAACCCCATCCCTAACCCTAAACCTAAGCCCTAACCTCAACCCCAAAAATTACAATTTTTGAATTTTATATTTTTTTTCTATCTAAGGGGGTGATAAAGAGGGATTTAATTTGCTATTTTTTTATTTTGATTTCTGTGATAGGGTCTATCACAGTGATCAAAAGGAACCAAAAGGAAAACTTTCCTATTGTTGCCGGGTATCGGCCATCAAATCCTGGGGGGGTGTACTGCGCATGTGCCTGACAATTTTTTTCAGGAAGATGACCTTGAGGGCAGAGGGATAGATGAGGAGGGCCCGAGATGAGGTAGGACCCAAGGGTTTTGGGGGTCCCCATTTCTCTCTTCTTTGATATGCTAGATCATATGAAAGGAGAGAGAAATGAATTGCAAATCTGAATTTTTTTCTTTTTTTTGTGATTGCCATTATTCGGTAAATGATGGCGATCACGTGACAGGGGACCATAAAGAACGGCCATGGTCATATTCTCCAGGGTCTCAGCTACTGGGGGTACCTGCGCATGTGCCTGACATTTTTTTTCAGGAAGATGACCTTGGGGGCAGAGGGATAGATGAGGAGGGCTAGGGATGAGGTAGGACCCAAGGGTTTTGGGGGTCCCCATTTCTCTCTTCTTTGATATGCTAGATCATATCAAAGGAGAGAGAAATGAATTGTAAATCTGAATTTTTTTCTTTTTTTTCGTGTTTGCCATTATTCGGTAAATGATGGCGATCGCGTGACAGGGGACCATAAAAAGCGGCCATGGTCATATTCTCCAGGGTCTCAGGTACCCCCAGTAGCTGAAACCCTGGAGATTCTCCAACGCTCGGTGGTGCTATGCTCTTATTTTTCAGCAGCATTAAAAAGAGGGACTGAGGAATAAGTACCCTTAAATGCCGCTGTTAAAAGGCGTATCGACGGACGTCAAAGGGTTAATTGGAAAAATGACAGACTCCTTTAATGCATCTAAATTAACTCACACATCATTGGCCAGTCCACAGAAGTCATGGTCTCCGTTATCAGAATTAAAAAAATAAACCACAATATTCCTTACCTGTCTGTCAAGAAGATAATAATTTACTTGTCTTTGCTCTCCCCGCATGCCTCCTTGACCTGCACGTCCATTTTTCATGTCCAGACCACCAAACGTGAAATAAAGGATTCTGAATACTCAGCTTCAACTTGGTAAGTGCCACATTTTTCATCTTTGATCAATATTATTATTATTATGCATTTATATAGCGCCATTTATTCCATGGCACTTTACATGTGAAAAGGGGAAATATAGACAAGTATAGTAAACATGTGTAAGACAAGGGACACACAAGTACATAAGGAGAGGGGACCCTGCCCGCGAGGGCTCACAGTCTACAGGGATGGGTGAGGATACAGTAGGAGAGGGTAGAGCATGTCATGCTGCGGTTCAGTAGACCGAGGATCATTGCAGGCTGTAGGCTTGTCGGAACAGGTGGGTCTTCAGGTTCTTCTTGAAGGTTTCCGTTGATGGTGAGAGTCTGATGTGTTGCGGCAGGGAGTTCCAGAGTATGGGGGAAGCACGGGAGAAGTCTTGTATGCGGTTGTGGGAAGAAGAGATAAGGGGGGAGTAGAGAAGGAGATCTTGAGATGATCGAAGGTTGCGTGCGGGTAGGTATCTTGAGACCATGTCACAGATGTATGGAGGAGACAGGTTGTGGATGGCTTTGAATGTCATGGTTAGGGTTTTGAATTGGTGCCTCTGGGCGATAGGAAGCCAGTGAAGGGCCTGGCATAGGGGGGAGGCTGGGGAATAGCGGGAAGACAGGTGGATTAGTCGGGCAGCAGAGTGTAGGATGGACTGGAGCGTAGCCAGAGTGCTAGAGGGGAGGCCAGAGAGTAGGAGGTTGCAGTAGTCGAGGCAGGAGATGATAAGAGCATGCACTAGTGTTTTTGTGGTTTCATGGTTGAGGAATGAGCGGATCCAGGAAATGTTTTTGAGTTTGAGGCGGCAGGAGGAGGCGAGAGCTTGGATATGTGGTTTGAAAGAGAGCGAAGAGTCGAGGATCACCCCAAGGCACTGAGCGTACGGGACTGGGGAAAGAGAGCAGCCGTTGACATTGATGGATAGGTCTGGTGGAGGGGTAGAGTGAGATGGGGGAAAGATGATGAATTCTGTTTTGTCCATGTTCAGTTTGAGAAAGCGAGCAGAGAGGAAGGCTGAGATAGCAGACATTGTGGGATTTCAGTCAGTAAGGAGGCGAGGTCGGGTCCAGATAGATAGATCTGCGTGTCATCGGCATAGAGGTGATACTGCAAACCGTGAGATTCTATAACCTGTCCTACATGTGATATATTCATGCTGAGCACCGTGTACAAGTTGACAAGTGCTCAGAAAATTTAAAGGAACATACATGTATAATTGTGATATAGGATCTCTACTGGTGCAGTTCGTTTTTTCTCTTTGCACTAAATTAATTAAAGGACTTTATTCTGGGTGAGTGTGTTTTTTTTCTACAATATGACAATGGGGTTAGTAGTACTAACCTCTGGGCTTGTTAATTATTTACTGAGACAATGACTTTTGAGTTTTCATTGGCTGTAAACCATAATCATCAACATTAATAGAAATAAGCACTTCAAATAGATCACTCTGTTTGTAATGACTCTATGTAATATATGAGTTTCACTTTTTGTATTGAAGAACTGAAATAAATTAATTTTTGATGATATTCTACTTTTGTGAGTAGCACCTGTATGTATACATAGTATGAATGTTTATAGTCATGCGCAATGCATTTATTGCTGTCAGTTTGAGTGTGGGGGCCCTCATTCTATAAGAGTTGATATGGGTGTTGTGGGATGGGGACTTCAAGTCACCAATAAGTGATGCAAGGCATCACCCAACACTACCTATATGACCTTAGTGAATGAGGTCCCCATAACTCACACCTATGGCTATACACACTTTATAGATAAGTATAAGCACCAGCATCATGTGTCTCTACAACGAATGTGATCCCTGGAAGAGCAAGTGATGTCTCCGCTGAAACAATGCTGGCACAGGAGGTGAGTATAAGCTTTATTATTTTATAAGGGCCAAACATTTTGATCAAGAAGATGTTGGCCTAGTAGTGGACAACCCTTTTAAAATAAGCTCTGAAACATATTTTCAATATAACCAGTGTCTGCCCAGTAGAGCGTAAAGCAAACCTATCATCAAAATCAGGATTTTAATAAGTAAACTACAGGCACTGTCAAGTTGGAGCTGTTACACTGATTAAAATGATACATGGGTTGATTAAATCCGCCTAGTGGTTCATGTTTAATCTGTATTTGCATTTTCAGTTAATGAGATTCTCATGCTTTGGGGCTGGTCTGTGATCTGGTCTTTGTTTGGTGCTCTGCAGGTCATTGAACCTTCATTTTAAATACTGAGCTTATGCAGTTCATATTGTGGTCTTTAACCCCTTCACCCCCAAGGGTGGTTTGCACGTTCATGACCGGGCCAATTTTTACAATTCTGACCACTGTACCTTTATGAGGTCATAACTATGGAACGCTTCCATGGATCCTCGTGATTCTGACATTGTTTCTCGTGACATATTGTACTTCATGTTAGTGGTAAAATTTTATTCAAATAAGTTGAGTTTATTTGTGAGAAAAACGGAAATTTGGCAAAAATGCTGAAAATTTCGCAATTTTCCAACTTTGAATTTTTATGCCCTTAAATCACAGAGATACAGCACACAAAAAACTTGATAACTAACATTTCCCACATGTTTACTTTACATCAGCACAATTTTGGAACCAAAATTTTTTTTTGTTAGGAAGTTATAAGGGTTAAAAGTTGACCAGCCATTTTTCATTTTTACAACACCATTTTATTCTTAGGACCACATCACATTTGAAGCCACTTTGTGGGGTCTATATGATAGAAAATACCCAAAAGTGACACCATTCTAAAAACTGCACCCCTTAAGGTGCTCAAAACCACATTCAAGAAGTTTATTAACCCTTTAGGTGCATCACAGAAATTTTTTTGAATATTTAAAAAAAAAATGAGCGTCTAACTTTTTTTCACAAAAAAAATACTTCAGGTTCAATTTTTTTTATTTTACCAAGGGTAACAGGAGAAATTGGACTGCAAAAGTTATTGTGCAATTTGTCCTGAGTACGCTGATACCTGATATGTGGGGGGAACGACTGTTTCGGCACATGGCAGAGCTCAGAATGGAAGGAGAGCCGTTTGACTTTTTCAATGCAAAATTGGCTGGAATTCAGATCGGACGCCATGTCACGTTTGGAGAGTCCCTGATGTATCTAAACAGTGGAAACCCCCCACAAGTGACCCCATTTTGGAAACTAGACCCCCCAAGGAACTTATCTAGATATGTGGTGAGAACTTTGAACCCACAAGGGCTTTACAGAAGTTTATAACGTACAGCGGTACAATTAAAAAAATCATATTTTTTCCACAAAAATGATCTTTTCACCCCAATTTTTATTTTCCCAAGGGTAACAGGACACTAAAAGTTATTGTGCAATTTGTCCTGAGTACGCTGATACCTCACATGTGGGGGTCAACCACTATTTGGGCGCATGGCAGAGCTCGGAAGGAAAGCAGCGCCATTTGACGTTTTTGGCTGGAATTGAGATCGGACATCATGCCGCGATTGGAAAACCCCTGATGTACCAAAACAGTGGAAACCCCCCACAAATGACACCATTTTGGAAACTAGACCCCCCCAAGGAACTTATCTAGATGTGTGGTGAGAACTTTGAACCCCCAAGGGCTTCACAGAAGTTTATAACATACAGCCGTACAATTAAAAAATCATATTTTTTCCACAAAAATGATCTTTTCACCCCAATTTTTATTTTCCCAAGGGTAACAGGACCCTAAAAGTTATTGTGCAATTTGTCCTGAGTACGCTGATACCCCACATGTGGGGGTAAACCACTATTTGGGCGCATGGCAGAGCTCGGAAGGGAAGCAGCGCCATTTGACGTTTTTGGCTGGAATTGAGATCGGACACCATGTCGCGATTGGAAAACCCCTGATGTACCAAAACAGTGGAAACCCCCAACAAATGACACCATTTTGGAAACTAGACCCCCTAAGGAACTTATCTAGATGTGTGGTGAGAACTTTGAACCCCCAAGGGCTTCACAGAAGTTTATAACATAAAGTCATACAATTAAAAAATCATATTTTTTCCACAAAAATGATCTTTTCACCCTCAATTCTTATTTTTCCAAGGGTAACAGGACCCTAAAAGTTATTGTGCAATTTGTCCTGAGTATGCTGATACCCCACATGTGGGGGTAAACCACTATTTGGGCGCATGGCAGAGCTCGGAAGGGAAGCAGCGCCATTTGACATTTTTGGCTGGAATTGAGATCGGACACCATGTCACGATTGGAAAACCCCTGATGTACCTAAACAGTGGAAACCCCCAGAAATGACACCATTTTGTAAACTAGACCCCCCAAGGAACTTATCTAACTGTGTGGTGAGCACTTTGAACCCCCCAGTGCTTCACAGAAGTTTATAATGCCAGGGCATGAAAATAAAAAAATTGTATTTTTTCCACAAACATGATCAATTAGTCCCCAATTTTTTTATTTTCCCAAGGGTAACAGGAGAAATTGAACCCCAAAAGTTGTTGTCCAATTTGTCCTGAGTACGCTGACACCCCATATGTGGGAGAAAACTACTGTATGGACACACGTCAGGGCTCGGAAGGGAAGTAGTGACGTTTTGGAATGCAGACTTTGATGGAATGATCTGCGGGTGTCATGTTGCCTTTGGAGAGCCCCTAATGTACCTAAACAGTGGAAACCCCCACAAATGACCCCATTTTGGAAACAAGACCCCCTAAGCAACTTATCTAGATGTGTGGTGAGCACTTTGAACCCCCAAGGGCTTCACAGAAGTTTATAATGCCAGGGCATGAAAATAAAAAAATCGCATTTTTTCCACAAACCTGATCAATTAGTCCCCAATTTTTTTATTTTCCCAAGGGTAACAGGAGAAATTGAACCCCAAAAGTTGTTGTTCAATTTGTCCTGAGTACGCTGACGCCCCATATGTGGGAGAAAACTACTGTATGGACACACGTCGGGGCTCGGAAGGGAAGCAGTGACGTTTTGGAATGCAGACCTTGATGGAATGGTCTGCGGGTGTCATGTGCGTTTGGAGAGCCCCTGATGTACCTAAACTATTGAAACTCCCCACGAGTGACCCCATTTTGGATACTAGACCCCCCACGGAACTTATCTAGATGTGTGGTGAGCACTTTGAACCCCCAAGTGCTTCACAGAAGTTTATAACGCTCGGACGTGAAAATAAAAAAATCATTTTTGTCCACAAAAATGATATTTTTGCCCCCATTTTTTTATTTTCCTAAGGGTAACAGGAGAAATTGGACCCCAAAAATTGTTTTGCAATTTGTCCTGAGTAGGCTGATACCCTACATGTGGGGGTAAAACACTGTTTGGGCGCATGGCAGAGCTTGGAAGGGAAGTAGCACCATTTGACTTTTTCAACTCAGAATTGGCTGGAATTGAGATCAGACGCCATGTTGCATTTGGAGAGCCCCTGATGTGCCCAAACAGTGGAAACCCCCAATTCTAACTCCAACCCGAACCCCAACACACCCCTAACCCTAATCTCAGCCCTAACCCTATCCCTAACCCTAACCCTAGCCCTAGCCCTAACCCTAACCCTAGCCCTAACCCTACCCTAACCCTAACCCTAGCCCTAACCCTAATGGAAAAATGGACATAAATACATTTTTTTTATTTTATTATTTTTCCCTAACTAAGGGGGTGATAACGGGGGGGTTTGATTTACTATTTATGGTGGTTTTTATATTTGGCAGCTGTCACACGCTAAAAGACGCTTTTTATTGTAAAAATAGTTTTTGCATCACCACATATTGAGAGCTATAATTTTTCCGTATTTTGACCCCCTGAGTCATGTGAGGTCTTATTTTTTGTGGGACAAGTTGACGTTTTTATTGGTACCATTTTCGGGCACGTGACATTTTTTGATCGCTTTTTATTCCGATTTTTGGGACGCAGAATGAACAAAACCAGCGTTTCATGAATTTCTTTTGGGGGGGTGCATTTACACCGTTCCGCGTGCGGTAAATTTGATAAAGCGGTTTTATTCTTCGGGTCAGTACGGTTACAGCGATACCTCGTTTAGGTCATTTTTTTATGTTTTGTCGGTTTTATGCAATGAAAACTATTTTATATAAAAAATAATTATTTTTGCATCGCTTTATTCTGCGAGCTATAACTTTTTTATTTTTTCGGTGATGATGCTGTGTGGTGGCTCATTTTTTGCGGGACAAGATGACGTTTTCAGCGGTACCATGGATATTTATATGCGTCTTTTTGATCGCGCGTTATTACACTTTTTGTTTGGTGGTATGATAATAAATCATTATTTTTTGCTTCGTTTTTTATTTTTATTTTTTAAGGGGTTGGCTACAGGGGTTAACTAATGGGACAGTTTTATAGGGCAGGTCATTACGGACGCAGCGATACCTAATATGTGTACTTTTATTGTTTTTTTTTTATTTCCAAAAAATGGATTTATTTGGGGGAATATTTTTTTTTTTTCTAATTTATTTGGCGATTTTTTTAAATTTATTTTAACACTTTTTTTTATTTTTTTTTAACTTTATTAAATAGTCCCAGGTGGGACATCACTGTCCTGTGACAGATCGCTGATCTGTCACATCACAGATCACTGCAGTGCAGAAGGCTTCCTCATGCCTGCGCTTTGCAGGCACTGAGGAAGCCAGCTTCCTGCAGGCCCCCAAAGGCCCCCGTCGCCATTTCGGGGGCCTGCAGGAAAGGAGCCCCCCGCAGCAGCGCTGCACATTGCGCTGCCATGGGGGGCTCAGGGAAGCACGGAGGGAGCCCCCTCCCTGCCGATGCTTCCCTTTAACCCCCTGTACACCGCGATCATGTTTGATCGCGGTGTGCAAGGGGTTAACATGTCAGGGGCCGTCCGTGACCGCCCCTGACACATTGTGCCCGGTGTCAGCTGTGATAATCAGCTGACACCCGGCTGCGATCAGCGGTGCTCACCACATGGGCGCCGCTGATCGCGGTAGACGTACTATCCCGTCCATGGGCATAGGGGCCCGGGTCCCATGGACGGGATAGTACGTCGGATGTCAGGAAGGGGTTAAAGAAAATAAAAAAATGGCAGCGCATGTGCTGTAGCATCTATTGCTGATAGATGATAATACGCAAGTACCGCTGCAGACACCATTTTGCTGCAGCCAAATTTCTTTTTCTTTGTACAAACTGGCGCAGCCACCATTTTGCTGTAGCTATTTTTTTTAAACATGGCTTGTCATATTCATAATGAGCACCACATGGCCTCTTAGTTACAGCATGAACCTCACATAGACTCCAATATATATCGTGATTCCCCATATATCCCTTGAATAGCGAGAGAGACGGATGTTGCCTGTGGATCGCTCTTTGCCCAGATCTGCTATAGACATATGTTGTATACTGATGTTGTAGAAAGGATGGAAGGACTCAGTTGCAGAGCCACCAGTGAAATCCCTTTTTCTCACTCAATGACTCAACTGACATTTTATTGGCCTCCAAAATGAAAATGTCTAGTATATTTCTGCAGGTCATCCAATAAGTTATCCTTGTGCATTCTTAATAGTAGTTTCCATTAGTGCTTTATAGTGTCTGCTATATATGTTTAGTGAACCACAGGCTTCAGTACATGTCAGCAAGTACTTCCTTAGAGACACCTGCAGTCTGAATAGTACTCTGGAAGTATGTTCAAAATTTATAACAAATATGAAAAATTTAGATCTAACCATATGCTTAGCTGTGTCTGGTGTAAAATGTAGTATGCTGAGATAGACAACATGCAGAAATACAACTATAAATAAGACATATGAAGACACCATAAACGAATGTCACCATGACCAGAATAATTTATTTTACAACCCATATATTGTAAACATGTTTTATGTATAACACTCATCTTAAAGTATGCACACCAAATAGTCAACAGCTGTCACAGATGTAGGTCAACCATGAAGTCATAGATAGGAGTTTGCAGAGAAATCTATGCTACTCAACATTGAACTTACAACTGCATGAAGGAAAAGCAGTGGAATTATGGATATCACAAGATCAATAGACATGTTAGTGATAAGCAAATGATGAAAAAATGGAAACATTTTCAAAACATGTCAAATTGTTCAGTATCAAGTGCCACACAACAAAATGCACAGACTTATTCTTAGTGAGGTTATTGATGGTTGTCTTAGGAATGATCTGCCATGCTGAATTCAATGCCCAAATTAACAAGATCTGCTGCTGGAAGCTCCCTTTGCAATTACTGACCAATGATGTTCCAGATGTGCTTGATGGAAGATAAGTCTGGAGATGCTGCAAGCCATGGAAGCACATTTAGGTCACGCAGGCTGCTCACAGTCGCAAGAGCAAAATGTGGCCTGGGGTTGTCATGTTGAAAAATGGCTCAAGACGAGGGGGCGTGGCTTGGCACCCTGGCTATGTAGGCAGAAGGAGTTCAGAGCTCCCGGTTTGATATCCTAAAAGCGAGCCACAAAGCGACTAGAGGTTCAGTTAAACAACTTTATTTGGCTCAGAAAAGATCCCTGATCACCTGGGACCATTTTGATTCTACTATCAACAAACAAGGAGAATTGGAACTACTAACACAGGAAAAGAAATATGATGTCATTGGAATCACTGAAACTTGGTGGGATGATACACATGATTGGAATACAAGACTAGAAGGATACAACTTATTTGCAAGAAGCAGACTTGATAAACGAGGAGGAGGTGTCGCATTGTATGTTAGAAACGCGTATATCTGCACAGAGATTGAAACTTCAGAGACTGGGAGCTCTGTGGAAACTGTTTGGGTAAGAATACAAGGACAGAACAATGGAAAGGACACCATTGTAGGCATTTACTACAGGCTGCCTGTGCAAGCTGAAGATATGGATGAACTCTTTATGCATCAAATGGCCAAGTTCGCCAAAAAATATGACATAGTTGTCATGGGAGATTTCAACTATCCAGACATTTGTTGGGAATCTCTCTCAGGCAAAACTAACAGGTCAAGGAAATTCTTATCCTCTCTTGCTGACAACTTTATCTTCCAAAAGGTAGGAGAGAAAACAAGGGGAACTGCTACCTTGGATCTAATCCTTATAATCAGGGAGGAAATGGTTGAGGAGGTAAAAGTGGCTGGGACCCTAGGAGGTAGCGACCATGCTATTTTAGAATTTTGGATAACTAGAGGCGGAAGACCTGTGAAGACTCAGACGTCAAGGTTAGATTTCAGAAAGGCAAATTTTAAGGGATTCAGAAACAGAATTGGAGGGATCCAATGGCTGGATATCCTTAAAGACAAAAATGTCCAGGAAGGATGGGAAATCTTCAAAAATGAAATTCTCAAAGCACAGTTGTTAACAATTCCGAAAAGAGGGAAGAATAGGAAGCATTTAAGGAAACCAGGATGGATGAACACAGAACTTAAGCACATGCTAAAAAGGAAGAAAAAAATGTTTATAAAATGGAAAGAGGGAGGCATATCTAAAGAAGAATATAATGCTGTCTGCAGAACCTGCAGGGCACAAATCAGATTAGCTAAAGCTGAAAATGAATTGAGGCATGCAAGAGATGTCAAAAGCAATAATAAAGGATTTTGGGGATATGTCAAAAGTAAAAGAAAAGTCAAAGATGCTATAGGATTTTTACAGGATGAAAATGATGAAATGGTAAGACAGGATGTTGAGAAGGCTGAACTTTTAAATTCCTATTTTGCATCTGTTTTCTCTCAGAAAGGAAATGTAACATCAACTGTTCTTCACTGTCCTATTAAGGGAATAGAAGAATCCAGGATATCTATAAACAGAAAGATAGTGAGGAAACACTTAGCTAACCTAAATGAATTCAAATCTCCAGGTCCAGATGAATTACACCCCTGAGTACTGAAGGAGATAGCAGAAGAAATTTTTGAACCCCTCTCCATAATCTTTGAAAATTCTTGGAGAACAGGAGAAGTGGCAGAAGACAGGAGAAGAGCAAATGTTGTTCCTATCTTCAAAAAGGGGAAGAAGGTGGACCCAGGCAACTATAGGCCAGTGAGTCTGACTTCTATACCAGGAAAGATTTTTGAACAAATTATTAAACAACATGTATGTCAGTACCCGGATAAGAATGAAGTGATTAAACAGAGTCAGTATGGGTTTGTAACTAATAAGTCATGTCAGACTAACTTAATTTCCTTCTATGACAGAATCACTGATTGGGTGGATCAAGGAAATGCTGTAGATATAGTATATCTTGACTTCAGCAAAGCATTTGACAAAGTCTCTCACACAATCCTTATTGAAAAAATGACTAAGTATGGAATGGACAAGGCAACTGTTAGGTGGATTCATAACTGGCTTAGTGATCGGACCCAAAGAGTGGTCGTAAATGGCTGCACTTCCAGTTGGAAGAATGTCTCAAGTGGGGTACCACAGGGCTCTGTCCTGGGCCCTGTATTGTTCAACATCTTTATCAACGATTTAGATGAAGGAATTGAGGGTAAACTGATTAAATTTGCTGATGACACAAAGCTAGGAGGGATAGCTAATACTAGAGAAGAGAGAGAGGATTCAAAAAGATATAAGTAAACTGGAGAAGTGGGCAGCAACTAACAGAATGGTTTTTAACAGGGAGAAATGCAAAGTACTACATCTGGGAAATAAAAAGGAAAAAAGCATATACAAAATGGGAGGAATAGGGCTAAGCAACAGCACATGTGAAAAAGACTTGGGTATACTAATAGATCACAGACTGAATATGAGTCAACAATGTGATGCAGCAACAAAAAAGGCAAATGCAATTCTAGGATGTATTAACAGAAGCATACAGTCTAGATCACGTGAAGTCATTATTTCCCTCTACTCCTCTTTGGTCAGACCTCATCTGGAATATTGTGTCCAGTTTTGGGCACCACATTTTAAAAAAGACATCAACAAACTGGAGCAAGTTCAGAAAAGAGCGAACAGAATGGTGACCGGTCTGCAAACCCTGTCTTATGAGGAAAGGTTGCAGGATTTGGGAATGTTTAGTTTGCAAAAGAGAAGACTGAGAGGAGACTTAATAGCTGTCTACAAATATCTAAAGGGCTGTCACATTGTAGAAGGATCAACTTTATTCTCATTTGCACAAGGAAAGACTAGAAGCAATGGGATGAAACTGAATGGGAGGACACACAGATCAGATATTAGAAAAAACTTTTTGACAATTAGAGTGATCAATGAGTGGAACAGGCTGCCACGAGAAGTGGTGAGTTCTCCTTCAATGGAAGTCTTCAAACAGAGGCTGGACAGACATCTGACTGGGATGATTTAGCGAATCCTGCTTTGAGCAGGGGGTTGGACCAGATGGCCCAGGAGGTCCCTTCCAACTCTACGATTCTATGATTCTATGATTCTATGATCAAGCTCCTCTGTTCAGGATAAAAGTGAGGTTTCAATTTCCTCAGAGTCCGACGGTGACAGCAGTGTGAGGTGGCGGAAGGATACCGTTCCCCACCGTGGACCTTCCTGAGGAGATAATTTTACATTGAAGGCAGCAGTTTTCTAATAAGAGGACTATTAAATTCATCATTCCCTGCCGTGAGGTACCCATTTTTAATGTTTCAAAAGAGGCACAACAACGTTCTAATCTTTTAATATCAGCAGGCCTGCACAGTGACAGAGCAGAGTGGTACCGCTCTCTACTGTGTGCTTCTCTGAGGAGCGGTTCTGAATAAAAGTGCAGGCTTCCCTCTCAGCGGGGATCATCACGACCGGCATCCCCAATCTTGAGATACTCATTTCTACCAGTTATTTTGGGGCACACCCGAACACAGGTAACGCGCTGATTTGATACACATCAGCAGCATGTGAAAGTAATTCCTGCGGCGAGATCAGGATAAGCATCACGTGACTTGCTCTGAAGTAGCTGCAGCTCTGGGTCCTGTATTGTTACTTCTCTCTGCCTCCTGGAAGCACCTTGTTGAATCCTAATAATAATACTGCCCGGCTGGGCCTCTCTATTGTAAATTATAAATGTGATATAAGTGGGCTGCCTTGGGGTGCTTCAGGGGCGGGGAAAACTCACCTCACACACAGACTTTGTCACTAGATCACAGAGGACCCTGCATATCACCCATCTTGACTCCCTATCAAAGAGTCCTTCTTTCAAATACCGGGGACATTTGGCAACTGGAGTCCTGGGTCTTATTTAGCGACTTGCTTGATGTAATTTCTATCAAATCCATCGGTCTGGGTATTAACCTTTGATGGGTCACAAAGTGGAAATCAAGTAATAAGGCAACAAGTATATAAAACTCTTCTCTCAAAAACCTTTGTAGGTGTATTGGAGTTCAGCAGTGGACTTTTTCTTTGGGAATCCACAACCTTGTATTTCATAAAAGGGTATATAAGTCATTCCTAATACATCTCTTCCCTCAGTTGAGTCATTGTCTTTAAACTTTCAAACCATATAGTGAATAAAACCGCTTAGTGGAGTTTCTACACTTCAATTTTCATCCTCGCTCTCTGGAACTAAACATAAACAGCTTTTCTCAAAACACCCTGTCGGTGCAACATCCAGCTCTTCAAGACAGTTTTACCTTGTAACAGGTTCTACAAATTTATAGGATCTGACTTGTTTGGGTTTTAAGTCATTTAAGTTACACGTATATTTGTACTATTCTGTAATATTATCTTGCTGCACTATTCCTGTGGTGGGATATTCTAGGAGTCTATTACTGGCCGATTTTAATATCTTGTTTTGTCTGACAAATTTCATTTAACTCTTATATATCTTTTGAAGTCTTGTATATAACTTACATTATTCTCGTTTATTCCTGAATTCTCGTAACTTCTATGCCAGATCCCATTGAGTTTATTTCTAAAACTTATATCTAGCACTTCACTTAATTCTCGTATATTTTTCACATAAACCTTGCCATAGGGGTAGTTGAACAAAATGGATGCTGCAAAGTTGAGAAACAAAACTAAGTCTAAAAAAAAAAATCGCTGTCCCACATGGGATCACTTTCAAAGTCATTTGAAGACTTCCCTTGCCTGTTAATCCCAGGCAGGGGGAGGTCCCCACAAAAGGGAGAGGAGTCAGGGTCTTCCTTTTTCAAACAATCGCAGATCCCAACCTATAGTAGATGGCTCTGACTTAAAAAATTCAGTGTCAAAATCTCAAACTAACTTGCCCTCCTCTAAAGGTAACACTAAAGGTACAGGCAGCCCTCCAGGCCAGATTAATTCTTCTTTAGAGGGGATAGACACCACTATTTCGGCCAAACAAAAGGTTCATAATGATCAAGAGAGTACTTCCCATTCTTGTACTCAGGAATCTGAAAGTTTCTCGGATAATTATTCCTCTAACAATAGTCCAGAGAGACAAAGGGTTAAAAGAACACACGAAACAGTGACACCAACTATGGCAGTTGCACCTCCTTCACTTGATCTAGACCAATATCTTGGTTCTAGAAAACAAGTTACAGAAGGTTATCTAGCAAGTGTCTTCAAAACCAGGGGAAGAGTTCTAAGGAGATCATTTGCATATTCCCAGTGCCTTCTGGGATAAGTGGAGTCTCCGCGAGCTCAAAGATCATTGGATTTTGGCTGTTGCAGCTGAAAAGAGGAAATCGGTGAACCGCGTGCTGAATTTTGGCTCGTTTTTCATCGTTTTGAAATCTCTCTAGCAACAACAATATGGAAGAGACCAGGAGCCATTTGGTGAGCTGCTTTTCTTGCTTCATGTTCACAGACTTACCAGTGGGAAAGCCAAACTTCACATGCCACAAATGCAAGCTTGTGTCCCTGTTGGAGGAAAAGCTGCAAAATCTCGAAGAGAGGTTAGCTACATTGAAGATCATTAAGGAAGGTGAAGAGTTCTTAGACAGAGCAGAATTATCTCTTCATGTTACAGAAAGAGAAGAAATTCGAAGTGCACCTGAAGAAACAGAGGAATGGAAACATGTGACCCATAGAAGCAGGAGGAACGGGAAGCAGACAGCGGCCATACTGCTAAGGAATCAGTACCAGGCTCTTACGCAGGAGAACAAAGAAGAAATACATGAAGATAAGACTTTGCCCACAAACAGCAACCTTGTACGCCTTCAAAATCCTCCTGGATGGCGAAAGAAAAATGTTGTGAAGAAGAAACGGAGAGTGGTGATCATGGGGGATTCCCTGTTGAGAGGAACAGAGGTCGCTATCTGCAGACCGGATATAACTTCAAGAGAAATGTGCTGTCTTCCAGGTGCAAAAATTAAAGATGTGTCTGACAGGATATTAGAACTCTTCAGACCTACAGATGACTACCCATTCCTGCTAATACATGTGGGGACAAATGACACAGCAAGAAACGACCTGGAAACCATCTTTTGTGACTTTGAAAATTTAGGTAAAAAAGTGAAAGAACTGGGAGTGCAGGTGGTCTTCTCTTCCATCCTCCCAGTGGATGGTTATGGAACAAGGAGGTGGAGTAAGATTCTGCAGATGAACAACTGGCTACGTCGATGGTGCCGTCAGCAAGGACTTGGATTTCTGGATCACGGAGTGAATTACCTTTACGATGGACTACTTGCTAGAGATGGGGTGCACCTTACGAAGACTGGAAAATATGTATTTGGAAGTTGTCTTGCTACACTCAACAGGAGAGATTAGAACAATGTGGGAAGGGAAGCAAAAGGCCAGAAAAAGCCATACACCTGACAAATGCTATTGAGAACTCTGCCATTAGAAGTGGGAAGAAAGAACAAAGACAAAAAATCTAAATAATAAAAATATTGGAGAAAGAGAAATCACTCACAAACTAGAATGTTTCTATACTAATGCACAAAGCATGGGCAACAAACAAGGAGAATTGGAACTACTAACGTAGGAAAAGAAATATGATGTCATTGGAATCACTGAAACTTGGTGGGACAATACACATGACTAGAATACAAGACTAGAAGGATACAACTTATTTGCAAGAAACAGACTTGAAAAACGAGGAGGAGGTGTCGCATTTTATGTTAGAAACGCGTATATCTGCACAAAGATTGAAGCTTCAGAGACTGGGAGTTGTGTAGAGACTGGGAGTTCTATGGAAACTGTTTGGCTAAGAATACAAGGACAGAACAATGGAAAGGACACCATTGTAGGCATTTACTACAGACCGCCTGTGCAAGTTGAAGATATGGATGAACTCTTTATGCACCAAATGGCCAAGTTCGCCAAAAATGATGACATAGCTGTCATGGGAGATTTCAACTATCCAGACATTTGTTGGGAATCTCTCTCAGGCAAAAACAGCAGGTCAAGAAAATTCTTTCCTCTCTTGCTGACAACTTCATCTTCCAAAAGGTAGGGGAGAAAACACGGGGAGCTGCTACCTTGGATCTAATCCTTATAAACAGGGAGGAAATGGTTGAAGAGGCAAAAGTGGCTGGGACCCTAGGAGGTAGCGACCATGCTATTTTAGAATTTTGGATAACTAGAGGAGGAAGACCTGTGAAGACTCAGACATTAAGGTTAGATTTCAGAAAGGCAGATTTTAAGGGATTCAGAAAGAGAATTGGAGCGATCCAATGGCTGGATATCCTTAAGGACAAAAATGTGCAGGAAGGATGGGAACTCTTGAAAAATGAAATTCTCACAGCACAATTGTTAACAATTCCGAAAAGAGGGAAGAATAGGAAGCATTTAAGGAAGCCAGGATGGATGAACACAGAACTTAAGCACATGCTAAAAAGGAAGAAAGAAATGTTTATAAAATGGAAAGAGGGAGGCATATCTAAAGAAGAATATAATGCTGTCTGCAGTACCTGCAGGGCATAAATCAGATTATCGAAAGCTGACAATGAATTGAGGCTTGCAAGAGACGTCAAAAGCAATAATAAAGGATTATGGGGATATGTCAAAAGTAAAAGAAAAGTCAAATATGCTATAGGATTTTTACAGGATGAAAATGATGAAATGGTAAGACAGGATGTTGAGAAGGCTGAACTTTTAAACTCCTATTTTGCATCTGTTTTCTCTCAGAAAGGAAATGTAACATTAACAGTTCTTCACTGTCCTATTAAGGGAATAGAAGAATCCAGGATATCTATAAACAGAAAGATAGTGAGGAAACACTTAGCTAACCTAAATGAATTCAAGTCTCCAGGTCCAGATGAATTACACCCCAGAGTACTGAAGGAGATAGCAGAAGAAATTTTTGAACCCCTCTCCATAATCTTTGAAAATTCTTGGAGAACAGGAGAAGTCCCAGAAGACTGGAGAAGAGCAAATGTTGTTCCTATCTTCAAAAAGTGGAAGAAGGTGGACCCATGCAACTATAGGCTGGTGAGTCTGACTTCTATACCAGGAAAGATCTTTGAACAAATTATTAAACAACATGTATGTTAGTACCTGGATAAGAATAAAGTGATTAAACAGAGTCAGCATGGGTTTGTAACTAGTGTCATGTCAGACTAACTTAATTTCCTTCTATGACAGAATCACTGATTGGGTGGATTAGGGAAATGCTGTAGATATAGTATATCTTGACTTCAGCAAAGCATTTGACAAAGTATCTCACACAATCCTTATTGAAAAAATGACTAAGTATGGAATGGACAAGGCAACTGTTAGGTGGATTCAAAACTGACTTAGTGATAGGACCCAAAGAGTGGTCGTAAATGGCTGCACATCCAGTTGGAAGAATGTCTCAAGTGGGGTACCACAGGGCTCTGTCCTGGGCCCTGTATTGTTCAACATCTTTATCAATGATTTAGATGAAGGAATTGAGGGTAAACTGATTAAATTTGCTGATGACACAAAGCTAGGAGGGATAGCTAATACTAGAGAAGAGAGAGAGAGGATTCAAAAAGATATAAATAAACTGGAGCAGTGGGCAGCAACTAACAGAATGGTTTTTAACAGGATAAATGCAAAGTACTACATCTGGGCAATAAAAAGGAAAAAAGCATATACAGAATGGGAGAAATAGGGCTAAGCAACAGCACATGTGAAAAAGACTTGGGTATACTAATAGATCACAGACTGAATATGAGTCAACAGTGTGATGCAGCAGCAAAAAAGGCAAATGCCATTCTAGGATGTATTAACAGAAGCATACAGTCTAGATCACGTGAAGTCATTACTGCCCTCTACTCCTCTTTGGTCAGACCTCATCTGGAATACTGTGTGCAGTTCTGGGCGCCACATTTTAAAAAAGACATCAACAAACTGGAGCAAGTTCAGAAAAAAGCGACCAGAATGGTGACCGGTCTGCAAACCCTGTCTTATGTGGAAAGGTTGCAGGATTTGGGAATGTTTAGCTTGCAAAAGAGAAGACTGAGAGGAGACTTAATAGCTGTCTACAAATATCTCAAGGGCTGTCACAGTGTAGAAGGATCATCTTTATTCTCATTTGCATCAGGAAAGACTAGAAGCAATGGAAGGAAACTGAATGGGAGGAGACACAGATTAGATATAAGAAAAAACTTTTTGACAGTTAGAATGATCAATGAGTGGAGCAGGCTGCCACAAGAGGTGGCGAGTTCTCCTTCAATAGAAGTCTTCAAACAGAGGCTGGACAGACATCTGTCTGGAATGATTTAGCGAATCCTGCTTTGAGCAGGGGGTTGGACCATATGGCCCAGGAGGTCCCTTCCAACTCTACGATTCTGTGATTCTATGAAATATTGCAGTGACGCAATAAAAATAGTGTTCGAAACACAAACCAGAACTCTACAAGAAACATGTAACGGTTTTAACCAAAAGCTTGAAAAGCATGAAAAAAGTCGACCACAGTAGAGGAAGACACTAGATTCCTCTCTAAGCAGAATTCGGTCCTTCAGGAATAGTCTTACTTCTTAAAAATAAACTAACCGATCTCGAGGACCGAAATAAACAAAACAATTTGAAGTTAAGGGGTATCCCAGAGTCCATTTCACCAGATAGTCTTTCAGGGTATGCAAAGAACCTATTTAAGAAACTGGTCCCTAACTTAACAGACCTTGAGTTACATATTGATCGTATCCATCGTCTCCCTCGCCCAGGGGGGATTTCTCAAGACAAACCTAGGGACACCATTCTTAGAATCCATTTTTTCGGTACTAAGGAGAAAATTTTGAAGGCCATTGGGGAAAGGGGCTCCTTTCCAGATCCTCACTGAAATATCAAGGTTTTTTCCAATTTTTCTAAAGCTACAATGGACGCTCACAGGTCTTTTAAAGATACTACCACAAAACTCAGGGACTTCAGAGTCTCCAACAGGCTGGGATTTCCTACCAATCTGATTATTTCGTATAATGGTAAAAACTATATAATCAAGACCCCTCAGGAGGGACAGCGGTTCCTGGCATTTCTCAGGGAGGAACCAGCTTTTAGGGAAAAAGATTAGGAGTTGAGACGTTTATGTCTGTTTTTTTTAGTAAGATATATTATACCTCTAAATGTATGATGCCTTTCTGGGATCTCGGCCACTTATTTGTAGTCTTTTTTTTTGCCCCAAATTTAGGTGAGACTTCAGCTGTATTGAAGTCCACCAGGAGAACTTTTGCTACCTATTATTAGATAGCTGTCCTTTTCTTCTTTTTTGGTTTAAATTTCAGATTTCAGGCAAATTTGCCTATTTGTTTATTGTTTTTTATTTGTTTGTTAACTTGCTGTTCCTTTTCAGGAAGTGTTATGAAGATTTTATCTTACAGCGTCAGGGGTCTTAATAGTCCCCATAAGAGATTTGCAATACGGAAGGAGATTAATTGTATTCACCCTGATATTGTTTTTTTACAGGAGGTTAAGATGGCGGTCGACCACAACCATATTTCCAGCACAAAAACTACCCTCATCAATTTCCTCGAGGTATAGAAATAAAAACAGAGAAAAAATTGCCACTTTGCAAAAACAGATCAATGAGAGAGAGGAACGATAAAATAATTTGTCACTTCCTTCCTCTGCCCTTCAAGGGGAAATTTTAAAACTTAGACAAAGCCTAAAACTCGGAAAGAGTCAACAGAAGGATAAGCAAGATAGTCTCCCTCACGGGCGAACCCAAAACACACCCTAAAGATATCACTAACTCATTTGCAGAATTTTACCAGCGTTTGTATAATCTTAAAGACGATCCTCGGGACCCTGTAGTGAACCACGATTCTATTAATAATTTTCTGGCGGACATTAACCTTCCCAGATCGACTCATTCTGATCTAGAACTCCTTGATTGCCCCTTCTTGAAGGGAGAATTGTTGTCCGTTATTAATAAATTAAAGGCCCAAAAATCCCCGGAACCGGATGGTTTCTCTTCTGAATACTTCAAGTCCTTTTCCAAAGCCTTGATTCCACATATGGTCTCAGTGTTTAATGCAGCGTCCTCTCGGGGCTACTTCCCAAAGGAGATGCTTGAAGCTGTAATTGTTCTGATTCCAAAAGCGGAGGGGACCTGGAGACTATGCAAAATTACGGGCCAATATCACTCATAAACACTGACATTAAAATTTATTCTAAATTGCTTGCCGAAAGGTTAAAAGGCATACTCCCTCGGTTGTTATCCAATGACCAGATTGGCTTTAGAGGGACGTCAGGCGGCAGATGAAACGAGGAGAGTTTTGAAACTACTTACCAGGGCAAATTTATCCAATACTAGATCGGCGTTTCTGGCGTTGGATGCAGAAAAGGCCTTTGACAGGATAAATTGGTCTTACCTGGAAGCGACATTAACTAAATTTGGTTTCAGCCAAGGATTCCTGTCATCGGTCTTCGTATTATATTCTGCCCCCACTGCCAGAATCTGTGCTAATCATTGCCTCTCAAACCCGTTCCCTATTTCAACCCAAACAAGACAAGGGTGCCCTTCGTCACCCTTGCTCTTTGTGTTGGCAATAGAGCCACTGGCGAGAAGATCAAATCCAATGAGAATATTGAGTCCCAATACCAGTAACCGTTAGATCAATATAACTAAAGACATAGGTAAAAAAATCAATGTCTTTATTTGAAAAATACATAGGTAACAATTAGCAATCCACAAGTGACACAATATTCAAGAACAGGCGGGCACCCGCGCTCTGGTTATGCAACCATTATGGGTAAGCTCTGAATAAGGCAGGTTTAGTGACTATTTATATGTAAATCTTGTATCTCTGCACCATTATCTAATGGGCACACTATGTGGATTATTGTACTTATCTAGTTTACATACAGTATGAAGGTGTTAACCCTTTGTCATATTGTTCTTTGTGCATTGCTTATACGGACACATGTAATGTAAAAGTATCATTGTTATTTATGATGAATTGCACTATGCACTTTAATTACAATTCCATTTATTTCATTGTAAATGGACAATTGATATGTCCATTGTGATGGTGCTAGCCATTGCTTGCATGGTTATATAGCTGCCCGCCTGCTCTTGAAATTGGTGTAACTTGTGGATTGTTAATTGTTACCTATGTATTTTTCAAATAAAGACATTGATTTCTTATCTATGTCTTTAGTTATATTGATCTAATGGTTACTGGTATTGGGACTCAAAAATGGCTCTCTGATAGTCCTTTTATGCATTATAGTGTATTTTGAGAGTATCCTTGCAATAAGGAATATGTATCTTACCACCCAATTTTCCCTAAATATGTTTCCAATGAGAATATTGTAGGATTTGATTTCCCCTCCCGTCGTTTTAAAATTGGATTATTTGCTGATAACCTCTTTTTGACCCTACTGAACCCCTTGAATTCCATCAGAGCACTTGCTGCAGATTTGGAAATGTTTTCAAGGGCCTCTTATTTCAAAATTAATTTTCACAAGTCGAAATTCTTAACTCTCAACATGACTTCGGTAGAAATCGAGGAGCTAAAGAGAAGTACTGAGTTTGCCTGGGAAGATAAAGGGATAGTTTATCTTGGGATCACTATAGCTAGTTCTATCCTAGCAACTGTCAGGGCAAATCTAAATAGGATCCTTGCAACTGTCTCCAAGGATATTTCCTTTTTCAGACAAATTGAACTCTCTATGTTTGGTAGGGTGATGGTTGTAAAATTCAACATTGTGCCCAAGATACTCTATTTTTTTAGGACGCTCCCGATCACTCTACCATATCAATCTATACAAAATTTACAAAATTTGCTAAAATCATTTGTGTGGAATGATAGGAGGCCTAGAGTGTCGTCAGAAATTCTATATAAATATAAGAGCAGAGGAGGTACGAGCATGCCTAACTTACATGCATACTACTCCTTGTGTTTCCTCCCGCTACTAATGTACCTATACCCGACATTGCCATTTCCGTGTGTGGTTCCATTATTACTCGCCAGCAACATGCCCGCTGTCTTGGGGTCATACTTGACTCCGAGCTTTCCTTTGCCCCCCACATCCGATCACTGGCTCGCTCTTGTTATCTGTACCTCAAAAACATTTCAAGAATTCGACCTTTTCTTACTTTTGACTCCGCAAATACTCTTAATGTTTATCTTATTTATTCTTGTCTTGACTATTGTAACTCTCTTCTAATCGGTCTCCCTCTTACCAAACTCTCCCCCCTCCAATCTGTCTGGAATGCTGCTGCCAGGATCATATTCCTCACCAATCGTTACACCGATGCCTCTACCTTGTGCCAGGCATTACACTGGCTACCCATTCACTCCAGAATCCAGTACAAACTTATTACCCTCACCCACAAAGCTCTTCATGGCTTAGCACCACCCTACATCTCCTCCCTTGTTTCAGTATACCATCCTACCCGCGCCCTCCGTTCTGCTGATGACCTGAGGTTAGCATTCACAATAATCAGAACCTCCCACTCCCGTCTCCAAGACTTTACACAATTCTTTGGAATGCACTTCCCAGGTCAATACGATTAGTCCCCAATCCCCACAATTTTAAGCATGCCCTGAAAACTCATTTATTCAGACTGGCCTACCACCTCAACACATTAACCTAATCTATCCCTATGTGGCACAGCCAAATGTTTTTACCATAACCAGGTTCCCCGCATCATGTTCCCACATGGTTTATGCATCCATTAGCCCTCTGTGTCTGTACTGTTACACAATTAACATTATGGCTGGTCCATACAATCAGGGCAACTGTTACCACCCACCTTTCGCTTCTCCCTTTTTTCCTCATAGATTGTAAGCTTGCGAGCAGGGCCCTCATTCCTTTTGGTATCTGTTATGATCTATGTGATTATTGTTATGCTGTAATGTCTATTCTATTGTCTGTACAAGTCCCCTCTGAAATGTAAAGTGCTGCGGAATATGTCAGCGCTATAGAAATAAAATTTAATATTATATATTAATCCTCGGCCTTATTAATTAAGCAGAGCTGGTATTGGCTCAACAGTACACAACAATTCACAGCTTGGTTCTACCTGGAAAGAGACAGGCTCTCTAAAAGAATTGCTTTTCTATTTCTTGTTTCAAGAGCCTCAAAAAGTATCTTCTCATCCTATTTTCAGTCCCATTTCTGCATGGAGATCACTGATCAAACCATATAAAAAATTTAACAAAGTTGAACAGGCTTTGAGGTTTCCGCTTTGTATAGTGGCTTTAATTTTTTACTTCCCTCTCTCAGAAATCAGGAATAATTTGGGTATTAAAAAAATAAAAAACATACACGATGGGTCTACTTTTCTCACATTCAGCAAATTAAAAGCCAAATATAGTGTCTCCTCCTCTGAATTTTTCCCTTTCTTAATGTTAAAAGATAAGGTACAAAAAATCCTTTTAGGCAAAGCATTTAATTATGAAGTTGTGTCTTCACTGCTGTGCAGCTTAAATAATAAACATATCTGGAGCCTAAGGAATGTGTACTCTTTTTTCAATAGAGAGGATCTCTCTTGTAAGAGTATATATTTAAGGAGATGGGAATCCGACCTTGGGATTGTTATTCCGATTGAGCAATGGGACATTGCCATAAAAAATACGTATAACTCTAACATATCAATGACTCTTCATGAGTCTTATTTTAAACTACTAACCAGTTGGTATCTTGTGCCTATTAGACTCTCTCACATTAACAAGGACCATTCCCCCCTCTGTTGGAGAGTTTGTGATCAATCGGGGAATCTTTACCACATCTTTTGGTGTTGCCCGAAGCTTAAACGTCTCTAGCTCCAGGTTTCTCATCATATTGAATCCTTCACTGGAAACTTTACTTTGACTCTCCAAAAAGCATTGCTTTCTTTGGATATGGATCAATTGCACCCATCGGTGAGATGGGTAGTTATTCATATCCTCCTGGTAGTTAAAAATAATTTGGCTTACTTTTGGAAGAAACCTGATCCTCCTAAATTCTCAGACATTTTAAATAAAATCTACCAACATAATGCTATTGAATGGAGGTTTGCAGTTATTAATAGTACTATTCCTGCCCACACAAAAAAATGGAAGGTTTGGAACAGTAAATTTAGAAGAGTTTAAATTTTTCTCATATACCTCCTTACATGGTTGTATTAGACCGCCCTCTTGACTCTCCTTCTCAAAGGTTCAGCATTTTGTACCGCTTATTGGTATTACTATATTGTATACTTATTGATGTATGCTTTGTTACAAAGATTCTCTATTTTTTATGAACTTTACATTTATCCTTTCCCTTCCCTGTTCCCCCTTCTTGTTCCCCCCTCCCTCTCCACATAACAGTTTTATAAAAATTTTAATAAAAATATTTAAAAAGAAAAATGGCTCAAGAAATGTCCACACCAATGGTTCCATGACAGATAAATTCTGTGCTGCATGTGTAATTAGACAATTGCATGGCAAGCCTAAGATGTCAAACAGTCTACACAAACTATCAGAAGGCGGTTACATAACATTGGGCCACATGACAGATATCTAGCTACAAGTGTTCCTGCCTGTGTTTGAGTAATCTCACCCCACTGCTCTCAAATACTGTCATGGTGCTGAAAAGGATGGCATTGAAATCTGGAATAGAGGTCTATTCCTCTACAGCAATGGGTCACACTTTAATCTTGCATGCAGTGATACCCAGAGTTTAGTTTGTGGACCTCTTGGCAATGACATAAAGAGGCTTTCACAAGGGAGCATCACACCAGCCCTACCAACCACCAACTTTGGGAACGTGTAGAAGAGACCTGGGATCAGATTTCCGCTAAGTCATGCTTGAGTCTTAATGAGAGCATACCCAGAAGGATTCAGGCAGTGTTGAAAGCCAAAGGTTGGTTTACAAAATGCAAACAAACTAATAAAAATCACAATCTAGATTTTTAGGAGAAAACAGTAACAATGCAGTGACATGACAAGAATTTGCATAACTAATCATAAGCTACATAGTTGCAGGCCGATACTGCGTCTTCAGGCTTCCCTGCCTAACACATGGTCCTGCTTCTGGCAGCAGCGGACGGTCAACGATTTAGCCCGCTGAGCCCCTAAGTCCATTGAACTTCAGAGCCAAAAAGTGCAGCTCTGCATAAGTCTCTACTCTGTGTGTGCTTTCCTGTGCACCTGCCGATACCTGGATGCCCGCATCGCAATGCTTCACTTGGCGCCCGACTCTCTGCACACCTGCTGGTACCTGGATAGCCACACTGCAACGCTCTGCCTGGCGCGTGTCTCCCTGCATGCCTGCTGGTACTTGTGAGTCTTTACTGCGCCCATCCTGGATCTGTGCTTTGCGGCCAGGACCCTTTCCCAACAAACTCCCGTTCGGCGTGCTCTGACCTGCACGCTCGGCGATGCTCCCCGGGTCCTCACTGCACCCAACCTTTATCACTGCGGCACGGCCTATTGCTGCTCGTGGAGCAGCGCAGGTCCTCTCTCACTCAGCCCTCCGGTGGGAACCCCCTCTCTTTTCCCGCGCAAACCTCCTTACACTTCTCTGACTCACCACGCCCCCTCTCTGCAGGTCATGGGTCTCCATCCTCAATTTTCTTCCCCCCCTGCAACAGGAGGTTCAGTCACAACAGTTCCAGACCGGGCACTTCTGCAGCACTTGCAGACTGGTTCTCTCTTCTACAAATGTACTAATTCAAGCTCACAGTGTGAAAATATTTTGCTAGCATCAAATAGATGGCACTAGACCCATATTTTCCTTTATCATTTTATTTAGTCAATTATTTTAAGCATTTTATGCCTTAGTTTCCATGGCAATATTGATTCTCATCCATTGCATTATTATGCTGAACTTTACAATATTATGTGTGAGTCACAGCGCAAACAGCTTCCCAGTCTAAACAACTTAAGTACTGAAAATGCAGAACTCGATTTCTGTTTACAACTATTAGGTAGTGACGTACATCCTGAAACCATATAAATTTAAATTGTTTGGGCTCTTTCTGCATTATTATGAGGAGAGTAGGGGCATTCTTATATTATTTAGCAAGTTAGCTTTTAAATAAGTTGTATAGACATCGACAACTAGAGATAATCAAATCTAATGAAAATCAAATTTACCAAGATCAACAAATTTTTGCCAAAACATTCAGCTTTCAACTAATTGATTTGTCGTAAATTGTAATACCACAAAGGCTCCTATTGCCTTGAAAAGACTTGTGTAAAACTCTCAGATCTCGAAGAATGATATTCAAGTTCTTTCAAGCTCTTTAACGCAAACACAGCACGAGTTATATAAAAGTGACCTCACTATAGATATAGATGGTTACCTGGTAGTAAACTACAGCCCATTTAATTCCAGTGTAGAGAAAGGTGGTCGGCACTATTCACAGGTGTCATCCTTATGAATTTAAGAGAATAAGCCACAACAACAGCTTCTAAATGCAATGGTGGTTCTCTATAACTAAGCAAAGCAATCAGAAATAATCCAAGATTAGAAAATAAATGATGTCATTCACCAAATGATAAACTTTAATCACTTAAATAATTTCATAGTTCAAATGAAGAATAAAAGCAAGCTGAGTGCAGTGTATTCTCCTTGCTTTTATTCTTGTCTGAATGCTGGATTTATTTGAATGAAGAAGTTTCATCATTTGGTGAGTGCCATAATTCCTTACCTATACCTGGATTGGATTGCAACACCCCATTTAATAAAACAGCACACTTACAGACTTTTCATGTCATTTAAAATTATATACTGTGCAAAAATGACCACTCTTAGTCAGTGTCGGACTGGATTGCCAATGGCCCACCAGTCACATTGCTTGTATAGTTGTTACATGAATAATGAGATGCTGGCTTGGTTTGTACATAATGAATTGAGCGTATTTTGCCTACTACTGCTTATATAAATACTGGGTGTGGTTACATTCCCTCACCGGGGTTCAATGGTGTTATTACCTGTTTTCATGTGGGCCACTTTGAGCCTGTTCTGTAAAGAACATAGCAACATGACATTGAGTAGCAGGTTGTATTGCAGCTAAAAAAGCAATTATATTTAAAGCATTTGAAATAGCGAGAGACCGACCGAGTACTTGGTTCAGGCTTCTTCCATAACGAGAGATGAGCACCTCACCTTAAGCTGCAGTCGAAGGTTACTCTCAGGGGGCAGAAGCAGTGCCAGTCCGGTTGTAGGTGGCATTGGCCAACAAAACATTTAACAGTATCTGTGTTAGGAACGGCGGAACGCACTAAATAAAAATAATAATAAAGTGCGTTCGCCGCTCGGGGTCCACCGTGCAGTAGGTGTTACAACCGCTACTGAGTAATGGCAGACGAGCAATATGGCGATATAATGCGCACGGGTTCAACTTCACCCAAAGTGCATATAGCGGCCTCTGTTCACACACAGAGGCACCGCAACAAAAACATACAAAAAGGCTGAGCCTGTTAGAGTAACAGGCCTCAGGTAAATGCACACACGGTATAAGGTCACAGAAGCAGGAACTAAGACAGAGGGGCTGCGTGCGTCTAGACCTACCGTATGTGCGGCGTCGCTACTGCGAATGCCAAGAAGGGCTGCAACTGCAGCATGGCGCAGGACACTGCCGCTGGACGACACAGCTACAAAGCAGGCGCTATGTCGGACGCTAGCGCAGAGGTGCGGTGTGCACAGTGGCCTAAGGCTTGCCACAGACTGGCGCAGACTACTGAACTAATTCCCTAACCACGTGCGTAATATCAGAGGGAAGGGGTTTCATAATAAGTCAGTCACCAGAATCATACACTCACTGGCCACTTTATTAGGTACACCATGCTAGTAACGGGTTGGACCCCCTTTTGCCTTCAGAACTGCCTCAATTCTTCGTGGCAGAGATTCAACAAGGTGCTGGAAGCATTCCTCAGAGATTTTGGACCATATTGACATGATGGCATCACACAGTTGGCGCAGATTTGTCGGCTGCACATCCCTGATGCGAATCTCCCGTTCCACCACATCCCAAAGATGCTCTATTGGATTGAGATCTGGTGACTGAGGAGGCCATTTGAGTACAGTGAACTCATTGTCATGTTCAAGAAACCAATCTGAGATGATTCGAGCTTTATGACATGGCGCATTATCCTGCTGAAAGTAGCCATCAGATGCCTGTTCTTAGCTGAGAGGAGTGGTACCCAGTGTGGTCTTCTGCTGCTGTAGCCCATCTGCCTCAAAGTTCGACGCACTGTGCGTTCAGAGATGCTCTTCTGCCTACCTTGGTTGTAATGGGTGGCAATTTGAGTCACTGTTGCCTTTCTATCAGCTCGAACCAGTATGCCCATTCTCCTCTGACCTCTGGCATCAACAAGGCATTTCCGGCCACAGAACTGCCGCTCACTGGATTTTTTTTCTTTTTCGGACCATTCTCTGTAAACCCTAGAGATGGTTGTGCGTGAAAATCCCAGTAGATCAGCAGTTTCTGAAATACTCAGACCAGCCCTTCTGGCACCAACAATCATGCCACGTTCAAAGGCACTCAAATCACCTTTCTTCCCCATACTGATGCTCGGTTTGAACTGCAGGAGATTGTCTTGACCATGTCTACATGCCTAAATGCACTGAGTTGCCGCCATGTGATTGGCTGATTAGAAATTAAGTCTTAACACACAGTTGGACAGGTGTACCTAATAAAGTGGCCAGTGAGTGTACATCCGTCACTATTCACACATAGCAGTATAGTCTATACTAGCGCATGGCGGAACGGCCATGCACGCTTTTTATAGCAGCTGGGACCTTCCAGATCTCCGAGATGGACCAATGAGATCTGGAGCAGGACCTGAGCACATGACTCCCGATCTCCAATGGGAAACCGTCTCATGAGCATGCTCAGTAGGAGGACAGAGGGACTTCGCCCCTGGAGAGATTTTCTACAAGGCAATCTACTCTGCGGTAGATAAACAGCAAGAGACCACAGAATGTAAGGGTCTGGATTCCTGCAGAGCAGACACCGGAACCTGACTCCTAACATTCTGTGTCACTTACTCCAGCAGGACGCAGATTATTTCCGGCCTGCGGCCTTTTGGATCAGGTGGCACAACAACATCCTTGCACAAATGTGTCCAAAATGAGAAAAGATAGAAGAGGAGACAAAGTCTACAGTGGACAGGGAGCTGGATTAGTTTATTATAAGAGTTTTGTTTCTTTTATATAATGCAATGTAATGCGACTCGTGGGGAGCTGTGGAGGTCATCACACTGCATGTAAGGACATGTGAGGGCACCCTACTACATTTTGGGGTCTGTGAGGGTATTATACTGCATTTAGGATGTTGCGGAGGTCATCACTATGCATACAAGGACCTGTCTGAACCACTATTCTGCTTTGAGGGCCATCATATTGTGTTAAAGGGGAGTGGGGGTCATCATACTGTGTGTATGGAGCTGTGGGGCCATCATATTGTGTATAGGGGATATGGGGCCTGTTATACTGTGTACAAAGGCTGTGGGGGATATAATGTGGTGTATGACTGGCTATGTGGATATCATACTGTGTATGGGGGGCTGTCACTCATCATGCTGCATAAGCGGAAAAGTATGGCATCATTATAATTAGGCAAAATGTGGGATTATTATCATTATAGCGAATTACAGTGTAAGTATGGAGGCTATGGTTCATAATGGAAGATGGTGTGGAGGCCATAGTTCATAACAACAGACAGACAGTCTGGAGATTATATATAGTCTATAAGAGCAGATGGTATGGAGGCAATATTTAATAGGTGTGGTCAATGTGAAAGCCATGTAGCATAATATGGACACTGTGGGGTTCATATTTTGTACAGGGTGTACAAAGAAAGGCAATTATTTTTTATGGGCATATTGTAGAGCAAACATTTTTATTCAGGAGCATTATAATGACAGCATTGTTTCAATGGCATGTCGGGATTTGCAGCAGAAAACCAAAGAGGATGGAAGTCTGCAGAGACAAACTGTCGATGTCCAAAGTAATCATGGAGTCTAGAGAAGATTGTGACAAAAGGGATAAGAATGACTCCAATGAGGGAAGATGTAGCTTATAAGGTATACACGTGGTCAAAATTGTTGATATACCACTTGTTTAATGACAGAAAAACCCACAATGGTCATAGAAATAACTGGAATCTGATAAAAGTAATAATAAGTCAAAAATCTATGAAAATGAACAAATGAAAGTCAGACATTGCTTTTCAACCATGCTTACACAGAATTTAAAAAAAAAAATAAAACTCATGAATTAGGCCTGGACAGAAATTTTCTGTCATTAGACGAGGGGTAACAACAATTTTGACCATGTGTGTATCTGGATGTAAATGTTTATGATACTGAGTAAATCTCATCAGTAGTATGGTTCCTGTATGGTCTGCAGTCCGATGTTCACTGGTAACAAAAACTTTAGGTTCATATGACACCAATGTATATTGTGGAGGCTGATCTGACATTGCAATCGACCACTATGCTAAGTTTGGAGATTTATTCATTTACTAATGGTACTTCTGGTGCTGTATTCATGTACTGATGGTGGTTCTGGTGATGTATTAATGCATTGATGGTCGTTCTAGTGTTGTATTCCTTAACTGATGGTGGTGAATTATTATTGTACTGTTTGTGGGATTAGTATTGTATTCAGGACTGGCGCAAATTTGCTGCCAATTTTCTAAAAGGGGATAAAAACTGAGCCTGGAAATTATAGGCCAACAAGTTTACCCTCTACTGTTGCCAAAATGTTTATATGCTTATATGCTTATGAAAGTGCTATCCATCTCCATAGCCAACATCTTACTCTAGTCAGGGACATAAATAATATTTGTGGAGAAAGAAATGCTGCTGCTCATCATGAATTTCACAAGCAGATGTTGCCATGCCTATGACCTTCCCCAGCTACATTCACTTTGTTGGAGCTGGGTGAAACAGGCATCAGAACACCAAAAAGTTGCAAAATTTTATTGCAGCCTTGCTTTACACCAACATTTTGCAACTTTTCATAGCTTTGCATTCCAGAATTCTGACGTAAAAGCTTATATGAATGGGCCTAAGCATTGCAGTATACTTGTAATATACTTCTGATGTAATACTGTATATTTAGCACTTCAAGCACTACTGTACTGCACTCTGAGCCATGTATGAGCACTGCACAGATGAGTTTACCACTGTCAGGTCAGTACATGTATTTAGATGTCTGTGTGCATCATGGACCGTACACAACAACCACACAGGTCCATTAGAGCCAGCTTGTGAGGGCACTGGGCCGATTTTCCAATAGTTTGCGTATTAAAAAAATCGCAGCATGCACTATTCTGATCAATTTTACATACCAGAATAGCACATGCAAAAACAGTCAGCTCCACTGCAGACGAACATGTCTGCAATGCTGATGAACAAATGGAGCCAGTTAGGCTGGGTTCACATTGCGCTAGGGCAGTCCACCTAACGGACACATTTTAAGTACCCAAAACACAGTGTAATGAACATTGTAACGCACCCATAGACTTTCATTAATGTGATGCATCGTAACGCATGTCAAAATTGGCCTGCGTTTGCAACATTCCGTTTTTTTGTGACACACCTTCCAACGCTGCCTGCAGCGTTTTTGGGTCCGGTTTAACTAATGCATGGGTAACGGAAGCGTTATTTCTGCCATTGTAGTCTATTGCAATCGCAGCCAGATGCAAATCAAGCAAAATGTCCAAATTAATCCATGCATTGGATTGCGTTAATGAGGGTTTTCCATGTGGTCATGTGACAGGAAATGTGATTTCAGCCATTTTGGAGCATACTCTCTGCAGACACAGTCTTCAGAACACCAGCTGCACAGGATTTCTAGTGTGTGAGCGACCTGAGGCAATGTAAGAACAATTCTATATGTCTATATACATCCTTTGAGTGTGTAGTGGCCGTTCGATGTATGTGTAGTAAATGTATGGTTTTGTTTGTACACAGATGTCGGATAGTGAGGGATCAAGCCACAGCAGCGTGTCAGCCGTCTTCTCAACGGAAATGGTAAAGGCTTGCGATTTATAAAAGCCCCCAAAAATGTTGTGTGGCACTGTAGTGTATTAAGGGGAATCATGTGTAATCATGTTTTTATTGCAAATTACAGGAATCTTCAGATCCGAAACCGACCAGGCCACAGTGGACAAAAAGGTACATACCAGAAAAAAAATTTTTTCAACATAAATTGCTACATGAATCCTAAACTGTTCGATGTTTTCTACGTTGTAGGTTGTTCAAAAAGAAAAATAAAATAAAAACAGCCTTGCTGTGTTTCATCACCTCACCTTGAAGTGGTAATTATCACACAAAATTATTCATTTTGAACAAAACAAAATTTTTTTTTTTTTCACCAAATCATTATAGATACAAAACATAGAAAACACATGAAACATCACAATATAACAACGTTTAAATCCTTTTTTTTAACAAACTACATTCATTTCATAACATTAACCAAACAAACAGTACATGGACACCCAACAAACATATTACTATAAACGATAACATTGCAATATAATTTTTAAAAAGCTGAAAGTGTTAAAAATGTAAAAATTGATGAAAAGTGGCCTAGATTGTTGTTTCGGGGATGTGATAAACGTATTCAGAACAAATCAAAAGAAACATTTTAATAAAAAAATTTGCGTTTACATAATCCAAGCAGCCCTCCAAAAAAAAGGCACATTGGTGTTGACGAAGAGCCCTTGGACATCGAAAATGAGACACTGATAACACTAGTGGAAGCAAATCCGTACATATGGGATCAAAGTGACAGCTCGCACAATGATATTATTATAAACCGGAGGTTGTGGGAGAAGATAATTTGCGAGTTGTACCCTCGGTATCTGGAGAAGTCCCCCTCCTCTCAAAAATAAATTGGTAATTTACGATCAACTTAAATTGCTAAAAATTTTCATTAAGATTGTTAAAGAGAAATATTTTTTGGATTTTTGATTGTAGCCGATCGATTTGTCTGTGACTATCAGAACAGCCAAAACACCCCCAGTGGATCTGCCGGCAAACGAGTCACCTCGTATGTTCATTACGAGCAATTGATGTTTCTACAGAAAACGTCCCAGCGATCGTTAGTAAACATAATGTTAAAGTTTGTGTTGGTAAAATGTGAGAGAACCACAAGTGTTTCTTAAAATTTATATTTATTTTTTTTGGGGTAGAACAATCTGCAGTACAGCTGCACCTCGAGAGGCTGAGGCATCGGAGTCATCTCGACAGGAAACAAGCCAACAAATGGGAACTTAAGATGTGTCAGTTCTGAGCGAGCCACGATCAATGGACAGTAGTACTGTGGCTCCTGTTGTCAGTGCCCGTTTGCAAGCACACTGCGGACGCAAGCGATCAGCTGCCAAAAATGAAGTTGATGCCATAATTGTCGATGGACTCCAACGGTTAGAGGATCTGTGTCACAGCGAACACAGAGATATAAGGTGGGAAATTAAGGAATTGCAATCAAGGGATTCAGTATATGCAGCCAATTAGTGGAAGCTTACGTCTTTATCGTATGTCCCTGTAGCCCAAAAGATACCGCCACACAGAAATTTACTCTTTAGGCAAAGATCTCATGATCTATTTGAGGAATTTTTGGCCCTGCAGGAACCCACTTCCTTGAGGCAAAAAACCATGGACATGCCGTCATACCAAGCACAATTCAGAGGCCAGGGTGAACCTGGTATGGAAATGCACAGGCAATGTAGCCATCCAGCGTACAGTTGGGCCGACAATACGCCTGCGCAATACCACAATCTGTAAATAATTAAAAAAAAAATGAAATAGTTCGGCAATATAGCCTTGAAAAGTTTTATGTAACCAAAGTTAATTTAATATTTTGTTTCATCCCTATGGGATCGCATATGTTAAAAATGTCTACCTACATTCTGAGTGGAAGACCATTGTCTTCCATAATTTTTAGTTAAATTTTGTATTGTTCAACATTTCATAACATTGTATAGATTGAATTAATTTGTAAAATTTATTAAGGTTATAAAAAGGAAAAAAAAATAGCTACACACACAGCACATATGCCAATAACTGGTTTTAAAATTATCACACATGGATGTTTTGCCATGGAACAAGACCTTCATTGATGAAATAATTAGCAAATTGATCACAAATCTGCATAATCTCAACTGGAGACTGAACAGTAGTCGAATCAATGCTCATGAGGTTTGACTCACAGTCATTGGGGTCAACCAGCAGGGGTTCATGTCTGGACACAAAATTGTGCAGGCAAATGCAAGCCTTCACTACATGTGTAGAGTCGGTAGTGGGGTGCCGAGCTGGGGGGGGTGGTCCTACTTTTATACCGCGCAGAGATGACAACAGAGACACGATGGAGGCAGATTCTGGGTGCAACAGGTCCAAGTTTATTTCTTCACTTGCCGTCCGACTGACGGCACACCTCGCGGCCCTCCGTTTCCAGAGCCGCTTCTCACACCGTACACTGGAGACGTGTCTGCACACACCGTCCCCTCCTTTACTGTCGACGCTCCTGACAGTTCCGTCACTGTGGCCGCCTTAGGCCCATTAACCAACAGCGCTTCTACTGCTCAGTCGTCGTGTCACATACGGTGTCTTACACCCAGTACCTCGTCTCAACTGCGGTCCTTTCCTGTCAGGACCACCCCCCTGACATTCTCTCTCCTCAGTCCCCTTGGTCGGATTCTCCTCAGAGCGCACAGACTGGCACAGTCATCCTGTCACTGGAGCTCCCCCTGGGGACTGGAACCTTCTGGAACCCTCCCTCAGTATTTATAACTCCCCCGGTTCCTTGAAACTGTCACTAACTGTCACCACGCCCCCCATGACCAACGGTTTCTAAAGCCCTAAGCTGCTGTAAAGTCCTTTGCTCACACTCCACCCTGCCATCTAATGGTCATCCCAAGGTACTGCACGTCCACTACACTTTCCTAGTTGTTTCCCCACTGTAATCACTGACTCCTACCTACACTGTGCAAACCTATCTTTCTTCACTCTGACTAGTCCGTCCGTCCGTCAGGTCACCTTCCCTACACTCCCCCTTCCTTTGTCCATTGTCGTCCTCGACAATCGTCATCCCTGCCTTCGTCGTTCTGAATCTACACCTACATTCTGTTGTCGGACCAGAAGTTGAGCCAAGCCCACTATCTGCGGGGGCCGAACTATACTGGGAGCACTATGCTCTGAGCAGCCTACTGCTACTCACCAGCGCGCACGCCACATGACAACGTCTTTCAAATTGGGCAAGGTACACCCGTATTCTCTCTACGGCGTGTATCTTTCCCCTACTCTCCCCTACTGTTACCTTTCACTATCCGGTACGCCATGATCGAGGCCACTCACCTACCAGATCATTGCCGGCGCCCGCCTTTCCTTCTTCAGGGGTGTCCGTGGTGTTGGGGACCTGACCTAGGACGGCTGTCTTTCTCACGTCTTCCCATTCATTTTCCTTCTTTCAATTACATGTCATGGTCGGCGTCCCGGTCTCCCAGACCTCAACTCTTAGATCCCTACCGGATCTCACACTTTCCTTTGGTCCCGCAGACCTTCCCTTACCCGGACCTGTTGCATTTTACTTTGGCATATTATACAATAAACAACTTTATAATAGCACAAATACCCATTTTTATATTATTTTTTTTTTTTCATTTTCTTTTTGCTTTAAAACTCAACATCCCACAGTAAACATCACCGGTACTCCTTTTCCCTCCCCCTTCCTTGGACATGGACACTCCCTCTCTTCTACATATCCCCGCTCTGTCAGGCAATCAACTTTACGTTTGCTTTCCATACATGGAACATAAGAAAAGAGAGAAACAGAAAATAATTGCATCATATAACTACAAAACACATTTTTTTTTTTAAACACAACTGTCCTTTTTAACCTGCACAACGGTGCACCGAAATTCTGACAGTCCAGGCCATCTCCTGATGGCCGGTAGCAAGGGGCCCACAGCCGTGGAACTCCTGGGATGAAGGGAGTGTCCAATACAGTCCTCTTTACGGGGGTTCGTGTTCCTCGGGTACCGCCAGTACCGCCACCGCATAATACCCGCGGAGGCAGTATTCCTTATAATAAGAGACATAGTCCCCTATTTCCAGGGCACGGCCGTGGCGTATGGAGGCTACGTTCACGTATACCTTCTGGCCAGTCTGATCACGTATGAAGCCATACCCCCGGGCCACATTAGTGTACACCAGCCGCCCCCGGGATCTTTCCACCGCCATGCCAGCCTCCCCTTTTGAATGAAGCAGGCTCCATACCTCCTGCTCTCGAACCTTCTTTTGTTTTACCACCTCCGCAACCCAAACGGAGGGTACCGCGCCAGTCCCAGAGTCCGGTGGGCGGGACCTTGCCGAGAAAGGGCGTGGGGTAGAGGCGGCCGATGATATCTGTGGCCCAGCAGCCGCTGGGGCCGGGTAGCGGATGGGAGCAGCCGTGACTCCGGAGGGCTGGTCCACAGGGCCCAATAAACAGACCCCAGCCGGTTCCAATACTGGCTTCACCGCGGCCACAGGGTAGGCCGCATCCACAACTCCCAGCAAAGCCGGAGTAACGGCCGGTTCGGGTGATGAGGCTGACACCGGCCGAGGGAGCGCAACCGCGCCTTCTGTAAATAAGCTCCGCCCTGGTGACTCCGGGCGGGGAGATTCGGGAACGGAAGCTAGGGCCTTGCTCAATTCTACGTATAGCATAGGGCCCTCCGCAGCCGGGCCTTCCGGTACACTGGAGACTGCGTGTTGTGGCAAAATGATAGGGGCCGCTTGTGAAGCCGCCGGCAGGGCCGGGGGAACTCTCACCTTCCCCGGCGCCACGGCCTCCGTCACACCACCGCACGGCTCATCCCGCAGCCTCCGCTCTCCAACTCGCTGCACAGCGGGCCCAGCTTCCAGGCTCAGGGGCTCCGCGGGGAGACTCTCCGCCGGTATCAATGGCGGCCGCTCCTTCTGGTTCCGCAGGGGCTCCGCACAGATTTCTCTTCTAGCCCATGGACCCGAAGATGACGTCTTCTGTCTCAGTTCGTTCTCCTGCCGCCACTGCCATTCTAGGCGGCCAATACCCCGACTTCCGCAGCGTCTCATACCGTCCGGTGGGCAGCAATCGAATGGCGCCAAACAGTCGCTCCCAGGCTTTTCTTCGTTGTCACTCCCTCTGTGGGGTGGGGCGTTGGCAGGCCTCTCCACCCACCTGTCAGGGTCCAATTTTTGGAAACGTCGGCCTCCGGGCACATACTGCTGTCCACGGGGGAACGTTGGAGGGGGTCCCAGTCCATTCTGAACTACTGCGAACACCCGGACCTCGCCTCTGCGTTGAAGGAGCGCTGCCATACTGCACTGTCTCTGGTACCGCCCCGGATCCTCTACTGGCCACACAGATTCATCACTGCGCTCCTCATTTGTAATCCACTGGTAAGCCAATTGCAATCCACCGGTAATTGTAATCCAAACTGAGTAGACTGAGTCCTTTTCCATTCTTTGAGGCAGGTCTGCTGCAGAAGATGATGTATTAGCGGCGGTGATCCTGCCGACTACGCCAAATGTAGAGTCGGTGGTGGGGTGCCGAGCTGGGGGGGTGGTCCTACTTTTATACCGCGCAGAGATGACAACAGAGACACGATGGAGGCAGATTCTGGGTGCAACAGGTCCAAGTTTATTTCTTCACTTGCCGTCCGACTGACGGCACACCTCGCGGCCCTCCGTTTCCAGAGCCGCTTCTCACACCGTACACTGGAGACGTGTCTGCACACACCGTCCCCTCCTTTACTGTCGACGCTCCTGACAGTTCCGTCACTGTGGCCGCCTTAGGCCCATTAACCAACAGCGCTTCTACTGCTCAGTCGTCGTGTCACATACGGTGTCTTACACCCAGTACCTCGTCTCAACTGCGGTCCTTTCCTGTCAGGACCACCCCCCTGACATTCTCTCTCCTCAGTCCCCTTGGTCGGATTCTCCTCAGAGCGCACAGACTGGCACAGTCATCCTGTCACTGGAGCTCCCCCTGGGGACTGGAACCTTCTGGAACCCTCCCTCAGTATTTATAACTCCCCCGGTTCCTTGAAACTGTCACTAACTGTCACCACGCCCCCCATGACCAACGGTTTCTAAAGCCCTAAGCTGCTGTAAAGTCCTTTGCTCACACTCCACCCTGCCATCTAATGGTCATCCCAAGGTACTGCACGTCCACTACACTTTCCTAGTTGTTTCCCCACTGTAATCACTGACTCCTACCTACACTGTGCAAACCTATCTTTCTTCACTCTGACTAGTCCGTCCGTCCGTCAGGTCACCTTCCCTACACATGGTCCACGTATTTAGGTTGCAGTTGCATGCAAGTTAGTTTTGAGGTCAAAATACCAAAGATACATTCCACATAACGTCTTGCCTGGCTCAAGCGGTAATTGAAAATGCATCTTGTGTAGTTTAAACTACGGCTTGAGTACGGCTTTAGGAGATTTCTTCCGAGTTTGAATGACTCATCCCCAAATAAAACATAGTGCAAACTTGGGCCTTCCGTCCCCGGAAGAGGTCGTGCTGAGGGTATGTTGAAGCGGTTGTTGTACAAACATTTCCCCATGTTGGACTCTTTGAAGACTCTGGAATCGTTCGTCCGTCCATGTGCACCGATAGCCACAGCTACAAAATGGTATCTAGCGTCCGCAATAGCCATTAATACAATGGAAAAGTATTTTTTATAGTTATAGTACAGGGATCCACTATGCACTGGTTTCTCAATCCGAATGTGCTTACCGTCCATGGCACCAATGCAATTTGGGAAATTAGCTACATCCTCAAAATTTTGGGAAATCAATAACCACATTTCTGTTGTCGGGGTCGGTAAGCACAAATGGTTGTAAGTTGTTCCAAATGGCATCACAAGTTTCCCGAACTAGTTGGCAAATGGTTGGTTTCCCCAGCCGAAATTGAAAATGCAGTGACACAAAAGTTTTTCCCGTAGCCAAATATCTATCGACAATCAAAAAAAAAAAAAATTAGGACTATGGACATATTGTACAGATTTTTACGGACAACGAAAAGAGAGGCAACTTAAAATGGACTAGGACAATTGGCTACGCGTAGAAAATAAAAAGACATGTACAACGATAAATTACATCCTGTCTTTACCAATAGAACAATGTTAAGAAAAGGAAATTTACCTCAGATTCACCACTAAACATTCTTCCGCACAAATACTTTCCCGGAAATTGCTGCGTAGATGATGTATCTCATCCTTCACATATGAGAGCAGAATATCAAAGGTTTCGATGGACATCCGCAGAAAACGTTGAAATGTAATGGGATGATCCTAAAGTTGCACATAGAGGGTGTGAAAGGCACCATATGTATTCCGCAAAAAAATCACTTCATGGATCCAATATCTCCTTTGGGAAATACGCCTTCTCTGACAACGTCTCGGATGCACCAAGCAAAATCTAACAAGCTCAGACACAAGCATCTCTTGCAGCAGAAGTTCACTCAATGCTACCAAAATAGAGAATGTGTGTCCTCCCACACCCGACGCTGACAAAAGGCAAAAAAAAAAAACAACTTTATTGACAGTGCCTGAAGGCAGACAAATGGATGTTTCACGAACGGACATCAAAATGACAAAACGCAGTCACGTGCGTTAACGCAAGCGTCAACGCGAGGGCAAATTTAGACAAAATTTGGCTCATTCCAGCACATCTGTTTAACGGATCCGTTAAACAGATTCTACTAAACACAATGTGAACCTAGCCTTACATTGGTAGGGCTTGGAATCAACTATCCCATTTTTCCAAACAGCTCTCTGAACATGGCTTTAAAAATACAAATTGCCCATGTTCTATCCTTTTATTCCCGTTTAGTTGAGGGATCACAGTAAGCAAAAAACTTTTACATAGACACCGATCAATGTACAGAATCATTATTGTATGGGTGAATACAGATCTAGCAGTATTAATGTAATAAATAAATCTGCAGAAAAAAATAATGTCCCCTTACAATAATTAAAGCCACAGTAACTTTACCCTTTTTTGTTAAATGACTGTTACAATGAGCCCTAATGACTTTATTTCAAGGATTCTGTAATACACTTATACATACCATGGAAATAGAGGTCGAACACAGATATCATTGGGATGATTATATAGCCTATCTATTGAGGTCCATGTAAAAATACCGCAGAAGGCACTATTCTGTTCCTTTTTTACAGACCAGACTAGTGCACGAAAGAGCAATTGACACCATTACCCTTTTGCAGTGTTGATAATAATATGGACCTTCACAAGGAGCCAATGACAAGCCTATTTCAGATGTCAGTGTTTTTTCATATGGGATATATTGACAGATTCTCCTAAGTGTTTGGTCATTGTGTCAGTTTTTGCCATAAGTGCTTCATCAGTCTATCTCAAATACAAAAAACTGGTGAAGATTCCTCAAGTTTTTCATATCAGTCAGTGAAAATAGACAGTGTGCTTTTCGAATTTTTCATGAACCCACACGCTAGTTTGGTTGTGTTCTGACAGACTTAAGGCTAATCTTTGTGCTAGTACACGTGAACTATTTTCACAAAGATCTCCGAATGAAATAATTTCTTAATGCTCCAGTCTGGTCCGATGCATGTGCATGTAAATACCACGCAACACTTGCACCCTTGCACTTTGCCTTCATGTATACAGTGGGGAAAAAAAGTATTTAGTCAGTCAGCAATAGTGCAAGTTCCACCACTTAAAAAGATGAGAGGCGTCTGTAATTTACATCATAGGTAGACCTCAACTATGGGAGACAAACTGAGAAAAAAAAATCCAGAAAATCACATTGTCTGTTTTTTTTTTTCATTTTATTTGCATATTATGGTGGAAAATAAGTATTTGGTCAGAAACAAAATTTCATCTCAATACTTTGTGATATATCCTTTGTTGGCAATGACAGAGGTCAAACGTTTTCTGTAAGTCTTCACAAGGTTGCCACACACTGTTGTTGGTATGTTGGCCCATTCCTCCATGCAGATCTCCTTTAGAGCAGTGATGTTTTTGGCTTTTCGCTTGGCAACACGGACTTTCAACTCCAAAGATTTTCTATAGGGTTGAGATCTGGAGACTGGCTAGGCCACTCCAGGACCTTGAAATGCTTCTTACAAAGCCACTCCTTCGTTGCCCTGGCAGTGTGCTGTGGATCATTGTCATGTTGAAAGACCTCAACCACGTTTCATCTTCAATGCCCTTGCTGATGGAAGGAGGTTTGCACTCAAAATCTCACGATACATGGCCCCATTCATTCTTTCATGTACCCGGATCAGTCGTCCTGGCCCCTTTGCAGAGAAACAGCCCCAAAGCATGATGTTTCCACCACCATGCTTTACAGTAGGTATGGTGTTTGATGGATGCAACTCAGTATTCTTTTTCCTCCAAACATGACAAGTTGTGTTTCTACCAAACAGTTCCAGTTTGGTTTCATCAGACCATAGGACATTCTCCCAAAACTCCTCTGGATCATCCAAATGCTCTCTAGCAAACTTCAGAAGGGCCCGGACATGTACAGGCTTAAGCAGTGGGACACGTCTGGCACTGCAGGATCTGAGTCCATGGTGGCGTAGTGTGTTACTTATGGTAGGCCTTGTTACATTGGTCCCAGCTCTCTGCAGTTCATTCACTAGGTCCCCCCGCATGGTTCTGGGATTTTTGCTTACCGTTCTTGTGATCATTCTGACCCCACGGGGTGGGATTTTGCGTGGAGCACCAGATCGAGGCAGAGTATCAGTGGTCTTGTATGTCTTCCATTTTCTAATTATTAGTCCCACAGTTGATTTCTTCACTCCAAGCTGGTTGGCTATTGCAGATTCAGTCTTCCCAGCCTGGTGCAGGGCTATTTTGTTTCTGGTGTCCTTTGACAGCTCTTTGGTCTTCACCATAGTGGAGTTTGGAGTCAGAGTGTTTGAGGGTGTGCACAGGTGTCTTTTTATACTGATAACAAGTTTAAACAGGTGCCATTACTACAGGTAATGAGTGGAGGAAAGAGGAGACTCTTGAAGAAGTTACACGTCTGTGAGAGCCAGAAATCTTGATTGCTTGTTTCTGACCAAATACTTATTTTCCACCATAATATGCAAATAAAATGAAAAAAAAACAGACAATGTGATTTTCTGGATTTTTTTTTCTCAGTTTGTCTCCCATAGTTGAGGTCTACCTATGATGTAAATTACAGACGCCTCTCATCTTTTTAAGTGGTGGAACTTGCACTATTGCTGACTGACTAAATACTTTTTTTCCCCACTGTATTTGCTGCCTTCTAAAGTGCTAGTTAGTCATAATGTTTTATTTCCCAGCTCCAGAATTACGGAAACAAGCAATAAACAACGTGACAAGTTAGCATAAAACGAGACAAAAGTCAGGAATACAGTATTTGCTGATTTATGAACTGTAATTACATAGAAAAGGAAGGCATGTTTACAGACAAAAAAGATATGATCTACTTATATTATATGTTTAGCAGTAAGAGACATGATATTTTGGGATTATAGGAACAATTAGTTTCATGAATACCATAATATTTATGAACAGAAGATATTGTTGAAAAGGTGAAGGGTAGTTAGGAGCACACAGAGGAGTAGTAAGAGAGGAGGGCACTGCAGCACTGAGGAGAAGCAGTGAGCTGCTGAGCAATGTAGTTTTAGCAGATAGCTAAATGAACAGCTCTCTTGCTATGTGAAACTGAATGTACAGAGGGGTAGAGGGAGATCACAAAGACATGAAAGTACAAGAAAAAACCTTACATTGCGCTTTGTCAGTAAATTAGCTATAGTGCTTTTAAGGCTTTGGCCATGAAATGGCAATTGAAGGATTACATAGATGACATAGTCATGCACAAGGTAAAATTGTGTATAAGGGCTCTTTCACACTTCCTGATATTTTTGTTACTTTTAAAAAACAGTACCAGAGATATCAGTGTCCGTGTGTGTAATACTTGTGGCATATGCGTGGCAACCATATGCCACATCAGTATCACACGCACCGGCACCTGCGAAGCAGCAGTTCTGTTAGTGCTGTTCCTCGGTGCCGGGTGCTGAAGACCACTTTCCCCATTCTCCCCTGCTCGGGCTGTGATCATTGCTAGCAGGGAACAATGTTGAGAGTTGTATTCTAAGCAGTGAGGGCCTCCCACTTCCAGAAACTTTCCATTCACAACCTGGACTTCCCATCCATGGACGAGGAGAGGAAACTCTACATCCTACTCGGGGAAGAGGAATCAACACTGGAGATCGCCGCCCAATATGTCACCATATTTCATAAGCTGAGAGGAACTTACAACCCCCAAATGGACTATTATTTCTCAAATTGTGCCCCCAACACCTCACTCCCATAATCCCCAATCCTCTCCCCTGTCACATCTATTTTCTTTACTTTGGCAACAATAAATGAATTTTGGCCCTGCCAATAAAGTCTATTTGAGTTTGAGTGAGTTTGAGTATTCAGCTATAATAGAAAGAGCTGGTGATGGCTGGTGGAGTATTCATCAGCTGCATCCTACTCTGTAAATTAAAAAAATTACATGGGGTTCCCTTGTATTTTTGATAACCAGCCAGGCAAAACTGACAGCTTTTGCAAGATATTTTGCAGCCCTTGCTGCTGTTAAAAAAAAAAAAAAACGTCAGTGGGTTTTGCCCACTATCACACAGTCCATGGAAACGCAATGACGTGCACAGATCCATTCACTTGCATATGTCTATGTATGTAAGTGTCTCCGGTAGGTGTAAAAACTGTCACTAGAGGAAATACTGACATGTAAAAAATCCCTTACATAGTAAAATTGACTAAAACTGTCACCGAAAAAGACTTGGGTGTATTGGTGTACTGCAAACTTAACTCTTGTGATCAGTGCCAAGCAATTGGTGCCAAAGCAAATAACATATTAGGATGCATTAAAACTGGCAAAGATGCAAAGACTGAAGAGAAAAGTGTATACAATACATGGGATCAACCTGTACAAAAATATTTTTTCAAAAGGTATATAATACAATGTCAATTCACACATAGGCATGGACAAAACAGGTAAAAACAATTAAAAAGCCAATCAGGCACTGATCAATAGAATATACTGTAAATCCAGGACATAAAGGCGCAAAAAGCACTTAGCAAATATAAGGTACATGTTCCTTGTCAATATCCAGGTCACAAATTGATGATAAATGTCATAAATTTATATTTATATTTTTTATATTTTTGATAAATCAAAAAAAGAAAAAAGCGCTCAAATGCGGGTCCAGGGATTCATAGGGTACCATAAATACATATTGAGTTCTTATACCAGAAATATGTAAGTATGAGAGCACCAGGCACAGAAAGAGTTGCTAGAGCGCTTTTTGATTGGGTGGTATGCTCACAGAATCCTTGATTGCCTGGGTACCTTAGCGCAAGCGTACTAGATGATTGGGGGCAGGTATTAGCCTCCCTGTTCTGACATCATTGGACCGGAAGTGGGATGAACACTGCAGCAATGCATTGTGCCTCTGCACATTCACAGCTGTTACTGATTGTAAGGTGTGGACCTCTGGTAACCACTACCCCGACTAGAGAGGATGCAGACAGGGAAAAACTGAGGACTCTTACTTACAGCTACAAGGTGGTGAGGGTCCGGTGTATAGGTTGGGTATGAGCAGCCAGGAGCCGGGACCCGAGGAGAGCTGAGGTGCTGTGAAACACTCAGCACCTACAGGACCTGCGGTCACGTGATAGCGTGTCAGAGAAACGGGCAGAGCTACAGCAAAGTCCCACAGGGAGCCGACAGCAGCACAGAAATGCAGCAGTGAAGAGGAAGAAACAGGGGTCAGGTCAGCAAAGCAATATTGTCATACACAGAGAGGGCGGCGATGAACAGCAGGGACAACCAGAGAGAGGTCAGGATGTAGCCAAAGGTCATACACAGAGCGGGCGGCGAGGTACAGCAGAGACAACCAAAGGGAGATCAAGACATAGCCAAAAGGTCATGCACAGAGAGGGTGTCGAGATACAGAATCAGCAGACGGAAGACTTTAACAGGGACGGGACCAGATCAAAAACTAAGCAGACATACAAAGATAGGCACGAAGCACAGGCAGCACAGGGTCAGACACACTCAGCTCAGAGTATAAACGACAGAGAATGGCTCCACAATGAGGCTATAAGAACCCTCCCAAGATCCCAAAGAGAGGCCCTCCACATTAACTCTTAAACCACCTAACCTGCAAACCCAGCAAACCATGACACAGATCTCATCAATTTGCCTCAATATATATAGGTATGTCTAGACTTTTGCACTACTTATGCCTCTGATGAAGACACTTTTTTGTCGATACGCATGGGGTCTGACCTCCCCCAGAGACTGCACTTAGCACTTTCTTATCTCCATGTCTGTGTGACCATTTGGACACTCCAGGCTCACAATTGTTGGCGGGGATTCATGGGTGACTATTGCTGCTCATGTGGTATGATGACCTTATGTATTTTCTATGCATGATTTAGGTGCTATGTATTAGCTACACCTATGCCTTGTTATATTTCTCTAGAACTTGGTTCTGCCAGTAATCACCTTATTTAAAGGTTTTTGGTGTTATTCCCTGCTGTCCTCTCTCTTTTTTAGGTATATGTGTTAGGAATGGCGGACCGCACTAAATAAAATAACAATAAAGTGCGTTCGCCACTCGGGGTCCACCGTGCAGTAGGTGGTATAACTGCTGCTAAGTGGTGGCAGACAAGCAATATGGCGGTATGATGAACACAGGTTAAACTTCACCCAGAGTGCGCAGAGCGGCCTCTGTTCACACACAGAGGTGCCGCAACAAAAACATACAAAACACTGAACCTGTTAGTGACACAGGCTTCAGGTAGATGCACACATGGTATCTGGTCACAGGAGCAGGACCCAAGAGAGAGGAGCTGCGTCCCTCTAGACCTACCGTGTGTGAGGCGTCGCTTCTGCAGACGCCAAGGAGGGCTGCAACTGCAGCGCGGCGTAGGACACTGCCGCTCGAGGACAAAGCAGAAAGCAAGCGCGATGTCGGACGCTAGCGTAGAGTTGCGGTGAGCACAGTGGCTTAAGGCTTGCCACTGACTGGCGCTGACTGCAAAACTAATTCCCTATCCACATGCGTATTATCAGAGGGAAGGAGTTTCAAATGAGTCAGTTACCAGAATCATGCATCCATCACCATTCACACATAGCAAGTATAGACTATACTAGCGCATGGCGGAATGGCCATGCGCGCTTTTTATACCCGTGCGGGACCTTCCAGATCTCCGAGATGGGCCAATGAGATCTGGAACAGGACCTGGGAACATGACTCCTGATCTCCAATGGGAGATCGTCTCGTGAGCATGCCCAGTAGGAACGGTCTGCTGCAAAGTAATCTCCTCTGCAGTAGAAAGTCAGCAGGAGACCGCAGAATGTGAGGCTCTGGATTCCTGCAGAGCAGACACAGAAACATGACGCCTAACATTACCCCCCTCCTAGGGCCCCCTCCTCTCTGAGCCTTCCAATCCACAGGGTGCCCATCAGAGACCTCGGCCTCAGACTCGTCCGAAGGCAAGTCTGGTGTCCCGGTAGGTGTCACGGAAAACCGGGACACGGGGAAGGTATCAGAGGTGGCAAGATCGCCAGGTTTAAGAAGGGATACTTGGGAGACCACGGGAGCGGAAAAACCGCCCGGAGCATAAGTTGAAGTGGGACACCACAGTGTGTCGGCGGACATCTCCACTCTCTGTTTAAGGAAGCTTACCACATGAGGCGCATGCCTGAATATATTTTTTAATGTCCCGAGCCCTGTGCGGCCACCAATATGACCCTGCCAGGAGATTTGTGGTCTGCATGTAGCCAGAGTGACCAACCGCCCTGGACGCGTGTGCCCACGCGAGAAACTTCGGCCGAAGGCGAGGGGGGACAAAGGTATTGCCCAGCGGCACAGAGTTTGGCCATTGCGGGGCCCCGTTATCCTGGTAAACATAGTGCTGACAGTGGCAGCCGCAAGTGGAGCTTAGTGCCGGACGCGCCTCGAGACTGGCGCAAGACACCTCCATGGGCTCTGGGAGTGAACACTCTGGCTCGGGTGATTCCAGAGGTTCAAAGAGGTTGGGAGTCGGAGTAACCTTCCATCTGGATTGAGCACGCTCCAGCCCGCGCTCCGAAAAACGGAGATCAATACAGGTGGCAATGACAATCAGCTCCTCCAGACTTGCAGGAAACTCTGGTAGAGAGAGCATCCTTAACATGCTCAGCTAAACCTCTCCAAAACACAGGGATGAGGGCTTTGTCAGACCACTCCAGCTCGGAAGCCAGTGTCCGAAAACGAACGGCATACTGACTAACCGAGAGTGATCCCTGAGTCAAAGCAAGCAGCTGTAGAGAGGTGTCGTGCATGACCCGTGGTCCCAGGAAGACCTGCTTAATAGCTGTTAAAAACTCAGCAGTAGTCCGAACCTCTGGGTCACCACGCTCCCATAGTGGTGTATCCCACTCCAACGCCTTGCCCGACAGAAGGGAAACAATAAACCCCATCTTGGCCCGTTCCGTAGGGAATCGCGCAGCCAGCAACTCCAGCTGGATAGAGCCCTGGCTGACGAAACCCCTACAGGAGGCGCCATCGCCAGAAAATTTATCGGGCAATGGGTGGCAGGTAACTGTCGGCGCGTGGGAGGACGTGGACATATGTGAAACCGCCTCTGTGATTGCCTGTACAGCAGCCTCCGAAGACTTCGTCGCTGCGATAACACTCTCAAGAGTAGCCAACCGGCCCTCTAGCTGGCGAATGCACTGAAGGAGTTGCTGCTGATCTGCGGTCACTAGCCAGACCCTGGCGCTAGTATAATGTTAGGAACGGCGGAACGCACTAAATGAAATAATAATAAAGTGCGTTCGCTGCTCAGGGTCCATCGTGCAGTAGGTGGTATAACTGATGATAAGTGGTGGCAGACAAGCAATATGGCGGTAAGATGCACATGGGTTAAACTTCACCCAGAGTGCGCAGAGCGGCCTCTGTTCACAGGCACTGCATAGGACACTGCTGCTCGACGACAAAGAAGAAAGCAAGCTCGATGTTGGACGCTAGCGTAGCGGTGCGGTGAGGCTTAAGGCTTGCCACTGACTGGCGCTGACTGCAAAACTAGTTCCCTATCCACATGCGTATTATCAGAGGGAAGGGGTTTCAAATGAGTCAGTCACCAGAATCATGCATCCATCACCATTCACACATAGCAAGTATAGACTATACTAGCGCATGGCGGAATGGCCATGCGCGCTTTTTATAGCCGTGCGGGATCTTCCAGATCTCCGAGATGGACCAATGAGATCTGGAACAGGACCTCGGCACATGACTCCCGATCTCCAATGGGAGATCGTCTCGTGAGTATGCCCAGTAGGAATACAGAGGGACTTAGTCTCTGGAACGGTCTGCTGCAAAGTAATCTCCTCTGCAGTAGAAAGACAGCAGGAGACCGCAGAATGTGAGGCTCTGGATTCCTGCAGAGCAGACGCAGAAACCTGATGCCTAACAATATGTTATATGCCGATTAAATATCTGTTTACATTTATTATCAATTTGTGACCTGGATATTGACAAGGAACATGTACCTTATATTTCCTAAGTGCTTTTTGTGCCTTTATGTCCCGGGTTTAGATTCTGTTGGTCCGTGCCTGTTTGGCTTTTTAAATGTTTTTACCTGTTTTGTCCATGCCTATGTTTGAATTGACATTGTATTATACACCTTTTAAATAAATATTTTTGTAGAGGTTGATCTCATGTATTGTGTATACTTTTCTCTTCAGTCTTTGAATTTTATGGTCTTATACACATGGTAGATCCCTGTCTTTTTCATTTCAGTGTTGCCCGCTTATCTACATTAACTTTAACTGGCAAAGATGCCCAACACAAAAACATTGTGTTGTCTCCAGTGCGACCACTTTTAGAATACTGTGTACAATTTTGTATCAAAGAATGAAAGGTATCCAGCATCATATCCATCTGTGAATAATTATTTAAAAACAAAAATCTTTAATGTATAACATGGACTGAACACTATGAACTATGATTAAGAACCAGTCGGTTTGAAACGCATAAGGCCATGAGTTTCCCAGGTTACTTGCCCTTCTCCTAAACTAATGGTTTTATACCATAATTTTAACCATTTTATACATTAAAGATTTTTGCTTTTAAATAATTATTGATTGATGGATCTGTTACTGGATACCTTTCCTTCTTTGATACTGCTCGTTTGATGCTAACACGAACTTCTTTGCGTGCACAGCCATGGGATTCTACTGCAGTGAGCTGGATTTTTCCTACAAATTTTTTTTTTATTGTTGTGTTCAATTTTGGTCTACTCTCCACTGTATAAGAACATACAGTGTGTACGGAAAGTAGTCAGGCCCCTTTAAATTTTTCACTCTTTGTTTCATTGGAGCCATTTGGTAAATTCAAAAAAGTTCATTTTTTTCTCATTAATGTACACTCTTTATCGCATCTTGACTGAAAAAAATGAAATGTAGAAATTTTTGCAAATGTATTATTAAACAAAAACTGAAATATCACATGGTCATAATTATTCTGACCCTTTACTCAGCATTGAGTAGAAGCACCCTTTTGAGCTAGTACAGCGATGAGTCTTCTTAGGAATGATGCAACAAATTTTCCACACCTGGATTTGGGGATCCTCTCCAGTTCCATCAGGTTGAATAGTGAACGTTGGTGGACAGCCATTTTCAGGTCTCTCCAGAGATGCTCAATTGGGTTTAGGTCAGGGCTCTGGATGGGCAAGTCAAGAATGGTCACAATGTTGTTCTGAAGCCACTCCTTTGTTATTTTATCTGTGTGCTTAGGGTCATTGTCTTATTGGAAGGTGAACCTTCGGCCAAGTCTGAGGTCCAGAGCACTCTGGAAGAGGTTTTCATCTAGGATATCTCTTTACCTGGCCGTATTCATGTTTCCTTCCATTGCAACCAGTCGTCCTGTCCCTGCAACTGAAAAACACCCTATAGCATGATGCTGCCCCCACCATGTTTCACTATTGGGATTGTATTTGGCAGGGGATGAGCAATGCCTGGTTTTCTCCACACATACCACACATTTTTCACCACACATACTTATCACCCAAAGGTTGTATATTCATCTCATCAGTGTTGCGAGTTCATTTTCTGGTCTACCAGTTGTGAGTTCTCCTTCCAGGCTCCCTCTGGTGGTAGCAGGAGGTAGTGAGGCTGATTTAATCAGTTGAGATCTGCCACCTGATAAGGAGGATGACGATTGGATCTCAGGAATCTCAGACTGGATTTAAGACAGCCGACACCCTATTCTGGTGCTGGTGATTCCTTCTGGCTTGTCAGTTCTAGGTTCTCAGCTCTGTTCCAGTCAGCTCAAGCTAAGTTTTTCTGCTAATGTTCACACTTGATTTTGTTGGTCTATTCAGTTTTTTGTGTGGTCGGCCAGCCCCGGCTGGGGCTGTGCTGAATTTCCACTACTATTTATCTGTATTTGCCAATTTGCTTTTTGTCCTTTATTAGATTGGCCTCTTTTTGCTCTGTTCTCAGAATGTGCCAGAGTGCTGATATAGTGGGAGAAGTCTAGTGACTTCAGGGTTAATTTTGTTATCAGAAGTGTTGGACTTTATTTTTGTAGGGTTTTTGGCAGATTGCAGACAGTGTCCTTCCTATCCTATCCTTGCTAGTTAGTTTGGGCCCCATCATTTGCTCAGCCTATTTTCCTGCCTGTGTTTGTGTTTTCATCTTGTTTCACCGTCAATACATGTGTGGGGGCTGTCTTTCCTTTGGGGTCTGCTCTGGGGCAGTTAGTTTTCCTCTTTTCTTGCTTTAGGCTTATTTAGTCCTCCGGCTGTGACAAAGCGTCTAGGTTCATTGTAGGACCGCTCTACGGTTGCTGCTAGTTGTGTGGTTAGGATCAGGGATCTGCAATCTGCATAGTTACCAACCTCTCTGGTTTTCTGTGACTTTGCTGGTTTTGTTTTTTCCTCCTCGGTGACCCTTTCATAACAGAATCACCAGCCATACCGCAGATTCTAGGGTACTCAAAAGGAGTAGAGGGTTGTTAAAAAAAAAAAGTGTCAGAATTTTTTTTTTTAATGTATTTTTTCCTTTTATTTTGGGGGGGTGGTAGGAAGATTTTTTTTTTCTAATGGAGATTAAGCAATTGTCTGATCATGTGGAGCAGCTTGCTGCTGAAGTGCAGGGAATTTCTACCTACCTCATTCAGTCACATGCTGCTGAACCTAAGATCCCTATTCCTGATGTGTTTTCTGGGGATTGGTCTAAATTTCTGAATTTTAAGAATAATTGTAAATTATTTCTTGTCTTGAAGCCTAACTCATCGGGGAGCTCTGTGCGGCAGGTTAAAATTGTCTCCTTGCTGCGCGGCGATCCCCAGGATTGGGCTTTTTCTCTGACACCTGAAAATCTTATTCTGACTAATGTGGATGCATTTTTTCAAGCCTTGGGGTTGTTGTATGATGAACCTAATGCTGTTGATCAAGCTGAGAGAACCCTGTTGGCATTAAACCAGGGCCAGGATTCTGCAGAGTTATACTGTCAAAAATTCCGAAAGTGGGCGGTCCTTACTACATGGAATGATAGTGCTTTGGCAGATCTCTTTCGGAAGGGTTTATCAGAGACCGTAAAAGATGTTATGGTGGGATTTCCTGTTCCCCCTGGTCTGGATGATTCTATGTCATTAGCCATTCAAGTTGATCGGCGTTTACGTGAAAGTAAAACTACACGGGAGGAGCTGCCACCTTTTGAACAAACGTCTGAACCTATGCAATGTGATGGGGTTTTGTATAGGGCGCAACGTCAGGAGTTTAGAAGGTGTAATAAGCTGTGTTTTTTCTGTGGAGATGCCTCTCATACTATTTCTGTCTGCCCTAAACGAGAGAAAAGTTTTGCACACACATTTCCTGTGGGCAGTGTACAAACTAAGTTCCTTTTTGCAATTACTCTGATCTGCTCCTTATCCACGTTTTCCACTAAGGCTTTTGTGGATTCAGGAGCAGCGTTGAATCTGATGGATTTGGACTTTGCTAAACGTTGTGGTTTTTCTATGACGCCTCTGCGGACGCCTATTCCTTTGAGGGGTATTGATGCTATTCCTTTGGCGGAGAAAAAACCTCAGTTTTGGACCCAGGTGATAATGCGAGTTGCCCCTCACCACCAAATTGAACATTTTTGGTGCTGCATAATTTGCATGATACTATTGTTCTGGGTTTTCCCTGGTTGCAAACTCAGTTTTGGATTGGAAATCTGGGACTGTGGTGAGTTGGGGTTGTCAGTGTGTTCTTAGGGACGCTCCTGTTTTCTCCACCTCTCCTCAGTCTCAGGATATTCCTGATTATCTGGCCGATTTTTCTGATGTATTTAGTGAGAGTAAGTCTGCATCTTTGTCTCCTCATAGGAGTTATGACTGTGCAATTGAGTTGATGCCTGGGTGTAAATTTCCCAAGGGTCGGCTTTTCAACTTATCAGTACCCGAACATGAGGCTATGCGATCCTTTATTAAGGAGTCGTTGGAGAAGGGTCATATTAGACCATCCTCGTCACCTTTAGGTGCTGTTTTTTTTTTGTGGCCAAGAAAGATGGTTCATTAAGACTGTGTATTGATTATCGCTCCCTTAACAAGATGACGGTTAAATATCAGTACCCGTTACCTCTGATGTCTGTTTTATTCTCCAGAGTTAAGAGTGCTTGCTGGTTTACTAAGCTTGACCTCAGGGGGGCGTATAATCTTATTCGCATCAAGCACGGGGATGAATGGAAGACGGCGTTTAATACTCCGGAGGGACATTCTGAGTACCTGGTGATGCCTTTTGGGCTCACTAATGCCCCTTCTGTCCTCCATTCCTTTATGAATGATGTTTTCCGTGACTTTGTGGATAAGTTTTTGATCATCTATCTGGATGATATTTTGATCTTTTCTAGTGATTGGGATTCTCATGTGGAACACGTCCAGACTGTGTTCTGGATTTTGAGGGAGAATTCCCTGTTTGTTAAGGGATTGAAATGCCTCTTTGCTGTACAGAGTGTAGTGAAACCTCCACCAGGGGGAGCTGGTGAGGGAAGAGAGGTTACACACTAAGAGCAGCAACCCTGAGCAACAGCACAGGTGCCACAAGTAACGAGAGAGAATAGTCAGACGAACCAAGTCAGAAACTAGCAGGAGCAGACGTACCAGAAGGAGCAGCAATACACGTAGTCAAAATACCAAGCCGAGAGTCAGAAAGCCAGAACATGAGCACGGGGTCCAAAACGTGAGATGAAATACGTGGTCAGGGTACAAGCCAGGGAGTCAGATGCCAGAGGAGGAACGTAACAGCAGAGACGAATATCAAGAGACGAGGTCAGAAATCAGTCCGGGTCATACACGTGAATATCATTCAGAGGCAGGAGGATCACCAAGGTACAAGGGTCAGAGGCTCTAAACTGGAAGCTTGAGCTATCACTAACACTGGTCAGCAGGCTGTGAGAGACTGAAATAGCCCAGCCAACTCCAGAATGAGGCTGAGGAGATTAACTCCCGCATGACCAGTCCGGAGTGAAGACAGCAGAAAATAAACTCCGGACTTGACCATGACAGTAACCCCCTCTCAATGGGGGGCCACTGGACCCCCAGGCTTCCCTGGATGACGAGCGTGAAAGGCCCGGACCAACCGATCCGCATGGACCGAACGCGCCGGCACCCATGACCGATCCTCAGGACCGTATCCTTTCCAATGGACCAAGTACTGAAGTGAACGATGGAGCATATGAGAATCCACCACCTGTTCCACCTCGTACTCGGTCTGACCATCTACCATAACAGGTGGCGGGTGCGAGGGAGACTCATCAGAGGAAGGCACCGACGGCTTCAGAAGCGCTTTATGGAACCCATTAGGAATCCGTAATGACGGAGGCAAACGCAGGCGAAAGGCCACATGAGTAATCACCTCTAAAATCTCATACGGACCAATAAACTTGGGACCCAACTTAGCATAGGGAATTCTCAGCCTTATGTTTTTGGTGGATAACCATACCTTATCCCCCACCTGATAAGTCGGCCCCACCGAGCGTCGTTTATCCGCAAAAAATTTATATTTGCCCTGAGCCTCCCCAATGTTTCTCTGAACCTCCCTCCAAACCTCCTCCAACCGCAAAAAGGCAGAATCAGCCCCTGGACACTCCGAATCTAGTCTGGAGAATTCACCAAAATGAGGGTGAAACCCATAGTTGCAGAAGAAAGGAGAAGTACCAGTAGACTGATTGACATGATTATTGAAGGCGAATTCCGCTATAGGTATCACAGAGCACCAATCATCCTGTCTGGATGTGACAAGACACCGCAGGATCTGCTCCAAAGACTGATTGGTCCTTTCAGTTTAACCATTGGTCTCGGGATGGTAGGCCGATGAAAAGGTCAGACTGATGCCCAGCCTTTTACAAAAAGCTCTCCAGAATTTAGCCACAAATTGCACCCCTCTATCAGACACCACATTGACAGGCACACCATGGAATCGGACCACATGCTCAATGAACAGTTTAGATAGAGTCTCAGCATTAGGGAGGCCTGCCAAAGGTACAAAATGTGCCTGTTTGCTGAACCTATCAACCACTAACCAGATCACGGTTTTACCATTAGAGGGAGGAAGATCGGTGATAAAATCCATGGACAGGTGAGTCCACGGTCTATCCGGAATTGGCAGTGGCACCAATTCCCCGGCCGGCCGGTTGTGGGAGGCTTTAGCACGTGCACAAGTTTCACAGGAGGACACAAAACCAGTGACATCAGAAGTCAACGAGGGCCACCAGAACAGCCTAGTGATGGCTTTACGAGTGGCCGAGATTCCAGGATGCCCACTCAGAGCTGAGTCGTGGAACTCCTGAAGCACCCTTAACCGATACTGAACAGGCACAAAGAGCTTATTTTCAGGTATGGACGGAGGAGCAAGAGATTGGGCCTCATGAATCTCCTGCTCCAATCTCGGGGACACCACAGCCACCACCACCCCGCTCTGAAGAATGGAGGAAGGAGGCTCAGGAGGCGATACCGAATCTAGGCTGCAAGACAATACATCCGTCTTCACATTCTTGGAACCTGGTCTGAAAGTGATGGAAAACTGAAATCGTGAAAAAAAAGTGACCACCTTGCCTGTCTTGGAGTCAGACGTTTGGCGGATTCGATGTAACACAGGTTCTTGTGATCTGTAATGACAGTGATATGATGGACAGCCCCCTCCAAAAAATGCCTCCATTCTTCAAAAGCCAATTTAATGGCCAACAACTCTCGGTTACCCACATCATAATTCCATTCAGCAGAGGAAAATTATTTAGAAAAGAAGGCACAGGGTCTTAAGTTAGTTAATGTGGTGGGCCCCTGGGACAACACAGCCCCCACTCCCACCTCAGAGGCATCCACTTCTATGATGAATGGTTTAGACAAGTCAGGTTGCACGAGTACTGGAGCAGTTATGAAACGTTCTTTTAACAAAGAAAATGCCGCCACAGCTGGAGCTGACCAGTTTTAGAGATCCGCCCCCTTTTGGGTGAGATCAGTGAGGGGTTTGACCACTTGAGAGAACCCCTTGATGAATTTTCTATAATAATTGGCGAACCCCAGAAATCGCTGAAGACCCTTGAGATCTCTGGGTTGCACCCAATCCACAATGGCCTGTACCTTCCTAGGGTCCATACGAAACCCCTCAGCGGACAGGATGACCCCTAGAAAGGACAATTATTGAGTAAAAAATGAACATTTCTCCAATTTGGCAAAGAGTGAGTTCTCCCTGAGCCTCTGGTGAACCGCATGAAGATGACCCATATGACTTTGTCTATCAGAAGAATATATGAGTATATCGTCAAGATAAACAACTACAAAGCGTCCAATAAAATCAGAAAAAACATGGATAAAGAAATTCTGGAATACCGCTGGTGTGGTAGTCAAACCAAAGGGCATAACCAAATTTTCAAACAGACCCTCAGAGGTGAGAAGCGCAGTTTTCCATTCATCCCCCTCACGCATACGGATGAGATTGTATGCTCCCCTGAGGTCCAACTTAAAGAACCACCTGGCCCCCGACAATTAATTGTACAAATCAGGTATCAGTGGGAGAGGATAAGCGTTTCTTATGGTTATTTTATTCAGTTCTCGAAAATCGAGGCATGGGCGTAAACCACCATCCTTTTTTTTCACAAAAAAGAACCCCGCTACCACGGGAGAGACAGATGGCCGTATATGCCCTTTACGGAGGCTCTCAGAGATATACTCCTTCATAGCAGCCCACTCAGGGCCGGAGAGATTGTACAGCCGGGCTTTGGGCAATTTGGCACCGGGAACAAGATCCATAGCACAATCGAATGAGCGGTGTGGTGGTAGAACCTCAGCCTCCTTTTCGGAGACCACATCCTCAAAATCCTTCAGGTACTCCGGAATACCCTCCAGACTGACGGATGACATAGATACAGTAGCAAGACAATTTTCAGAACAACCAGGTCCCCATTTAACAATATCCCGGGACCCCCAGTCAATAATCGGATTATGCCGTTGCAACCAGGGAAACCCTAACACCAGGCCAGCAGGGAGGTTATCCAAAACATAGCATGACATGCGCTCCTGGTGTAGGGCCCTCACCCTGAGGGTGAATTCTTTAGAAATGAAATGGAGACCATCCTTAGTGAGAGGTGTAGAGTCAATAGCCACAATTTTTAAGGGAGTCTCCAACCTAACTGTCCCTAATCTACAGCGAGCCACCAGCTTAGAGTCAATCAGGTTCAGGGATGACGCACAGTCTACAAAAGCCGAAGTATGGAAAACGCCGTTCTCAACGCCAAGTTCCACCTTTAGCAGTATCTTTGAAAAAGAAGAAAAAAGTACCTGAGAGTCTGGGTGACCTCCACGATTATCACCCAGACTCAGCCGCTTGTTAGTCGGAGGACAGGAGGGGCAGTCTTTTTTCCAATGTCCGGGATCTCCGCAGTAAAAACACAATTTTCCATCACGTCACCGTTTCCTCTCTTTCTCCTGGGGGTTGGTGGCTCCCACCTCCATAGGTTCAGATGGAAGCAAAACATCAGGGTTAGCAGGGAAAAACGGAAACCCTCGCTGAGTAACACCTCTCTCCCGCAGTCTCCGATCCATACGGATAGCCTGAGTCATAGCCTCCTCCAATGAGCTGGGAGGTGGATGGAGAGCCAGAGCGTCCTTCAAGCAATCCGACAGTCCCTTCCTGAACAGACATCTCAGTGCAGAGTCATCCCAGGATACCTCAGTGGACCATCGACGGAATTCGGAGCTGTACCATTCGGCTGAGTGCTTCCCTTGCCCCAGACCCAAAATAGTGTCCTCTGCCACCCTAACACGGTCCGGTTCATCATAGATAAGTCCTAGGGCCGCAAAGAACCTATCTACCGACATCCGTTCAGGGGCAGTAGGGGGCAACGAAAAAGCCCAGGATTGGGGACCCTCCCTAAATAAGGAGATAGCAACCCCCACCCACTGAGTCTCATCCCCAGACGATCGGGGTCTAAGAGAAAACCATAATTTACAACTCTCCTTGAATATGTGAAATTTATCTTTGTCGCCAGAAAATGTGTCAGGAAGTTTAACTGAGGGTTCAGGAGAGTGCCAACTAACATCTACAGAGTCACCTGGTGGACAAACAATATGAGAGGTGTTTCCCTGCATGGTCTTAATAGTCTCAGTCAGTTCTTTCTGTAAGTGGGTATGAGACATGACAAGGGACTGACGATTCACAGAAAAGTCCTGCGCCATCTGCGTCAAACTGGACACTTGATCTGCCAAGTTATGCAGCAGATCCATGACCAAAGAAAAAAAAGTGCAAAATCCCGTTTAAATGTATGGGTTAGTGATAATGTAGTGAAACCTCCACCAGGGGGAGCTGGTGAGGGAAGAGAGGTTACACACTAAGAGCAGCAACCCTGAGCAACAGCACAGGTGCCACAAGTAACGAGAGAGAATAGTCAGACGAACCGAGTCAGAAACTAGCAGGAGCAGACGTACCAGAAGGAGCAGCAATACACGTAGTCAAAATACCAAGCCGAGAGTCAGAACATGAGCACGGGGTCCAAAACGTGAGACGAAATACGTGGTCAGGGTACAAGCCAGGGAGTCAGATGCCAGAGAGGGAACGTAACAGCAGAGACGAATATCAAGAGACGAGGTCAGAAATCAGTCCAGGTCATACACGTGAATATCAGTCAGAGGCAGGAGGATCACCAAGGTACAAGGGTCAGAGGCTCTAAACTGGAAGCTTGAGCTATCACTAACACTTGTCAGCAGGCTGTGAGAGACTGAAATAGCCCAGCTAGCTCCAGAACGAGGCTGAGGAGATTAACTCCTGCATGACCAGTCCGGAGTGAAGACAGCAGAAAATAAACTCCGGACTGGACCATGACACAGAGGATTTCATTTTTGGGATTTATCTTGTCTCCATCGACTATTGAAATGGACCCGGCCAAGGTACAGGCCATTTATGATTGAGTTCAGCCTACTTCTTTGAAGGCCCTCCAGAAGTTTTTGGGTTTTGCTAATTTCTATCGTAAATTTATAGGTAATTTTTCTGGTATTGTGAAACCACTGACTGATCTGACCAAGAAGGGCGCTGATGTGCTGAATTGGTCTCCTGAGGCTGTCTCAGCATTTCAGGAGCTTAAGCGGAGATTTACTTCAGCTCCAGTTTTACGGCAACCTGATGTCTCACTTCCATTTCAGGTGGAGGTAGATGCTTCTGAGATTGGTGCAGGATCTGCTTTATCCCAAAAAGACCCTGTGACTTCTATGATGAATCCCTGTGCCTTCTTTTCTCGAAAGTTCTCCCCATCAGAATGCAACTATGACGTGGGGAATCAGGAATTGTTGGCTATGAAATGGGCATTTGAGGAGTGAAGACATTGGTTGGAGGGAGCTAGACATCAAGTTGTGGTCCTCACCGATCACAAAAATTTGATTTATCTGGAGTCGGTCAAACGCTTGGATCCTAGACAGGCTAGATGGGCATTGTTTTTCACGCGTTTTAATTTTGTGGTCTCTTTTCTTCCGGGCAATAAAAATGTTAAGGCAGATGCCCTTTCTAGGAGTTTCTTTGCCGATTCTCTTAATGTGACCAAGCCTACTACCATCCTAGGTGAGGGGATAGTTCTTTCTGCCATTTCGCCCGATTTGAGATGCGCCCTGGGGGAATTTCAGGAAGATAAACCTGAGCGTTGCCCAGTGGGAAAATTGTATGTTCCTGACCAGTGGAGAAAGAGGGTGATGTCTGAAATTCATTGCTCCGCATTGGCTGGTCATCCAGGTATTTTTGGTACCAGAGATTTGGTGAGTCGGTCTTTTTGGTGGTCCGCCTTATCTCGTGATGTCAGGAATTTTGTACAGTCCTGTGGGACTTATTCTCGGTCTAAACCCTGTTCTCGTTCTAGTGGGTTGATGATGCCCCTGCCGGTGCACAAGAGGCCATGGACCCATATCTCAATGGATTTTATTTCTGATCTTCCTGTCTCTCAGAGAATGACTGTTATCTGGGTGATTTGTGATAGATTTTCGAAGATGGTCCATCTTGTACCACTCCCAAAGTTGCCATCTTCCGCTGAGTTGGTACCCTTGTTTTTACAACAGGTGGTTAGGTTACATGGGATTCCTGAGAACATTGTGTCCGACAGAGGAGTCGGGAGTCCAGTTTGTTTCCAAATTCTGGAAAGCCTTTTGTTCCAATCTGGGAATTCAGTTATCCTTCTCCTCCACGTTTCATCCCCAGATCAATGGACAGACTGAGAGAACAAACCAGAACTTGGAGTCTTATTTAAGATGTTTTATATCTGCTGATCAGGATGATTAGGTCTCATTTTTGCCCTTGGCCGAATTCGCGCTGAACAATAGAGCTAGTTCTGCCACTTTGATGTTACCCTTTTTCTGTAATTTTGGGTTTCATCCTCGATTCTCTTCAGGGCAAGTGGAATCTTCATCCTGCCCAGGTGTGGACACTGTGGTTGAGAGAATGCAGCAGATATGGGACCAAGTGGTGGATAAGTTGTCACTCTCTCAGGAAAAGGCCCAGCGATTTTCCAGCCGGCATAGGACCATTGGTCCCCGGTTTAAAGTGGGTGATATGGTTTGGTTGTCATCTAAGAATATTCCTATGAAGGTTGCATCTCCAAAATTTAAGCCAAGATTTATTGGACCTTATAAAATTTTGGAGATTCTTAATCCTGTTTCTTTTCGATTGGCTCTTCCAGTTACGTTCCAGATCCATAACGTATTTCACAAATCTCTGTTGAAGAGGTTTGTTGAGCCAGTGGTTCCTATGGCAGCACCTCCTGACCCTGTGTTGGTTGAAGGCAATGTGGAATATGACGTAGAGAAAATATTGGATTCTCATTTGGTTAGACGGGGACTCCAGTATTTGGTCAAATGGAAGGGTTATGGCCAGGAGGATAATTCTTGGATCTCTGCCTCTGATATTCATGCCAATAGATTGGTTCGTGCGTTTTACCCCCTCCTCAAGGGGGGTACTGTTGTGAGTTCATTTTCTGGTCTACCAGTTGTGAGTTCTCCTTCCAGGCTCCCTCTGGTGGTAACAGGAGGTAGTGAGGCTGATTTAATCAGTAGAGATCTGCCACCTGATAATGAGGATGATGATTGGACCTCAGGAATCTCAGACTGGATTTAAGACAGCCAACGCCCTACTCTGGTGCTAGTGATTCCTTCTGGCTTGTCATGTCTTGGTTCTCAGCTCTGTTCCAGTCAGCTCAAGCTAAGTTTTTCTGCTAATGTTCACACTTGATTTTGTTGGTCTATTCAGTTTTTTGTGAGGTCAGCCAGCCCCGGCTGGGGCTATGCTGAATTTCCACTCTTATTTATCTGTATTTGCCAATTTGCTTTTAGTCCCTTATTAGATTGGCCTCTTTTTGCTCTGTCTCAGAATATTTCAGAGTGCTGATATAGTGGGAGAAGTCTAGTGACTTCAGGGTTAATTTTGTTATCAGAAGTGTTGGACTTTATTTTTGTAGAGTTTTTGGCAGATTGCAGACAGTGTCTTTCCTATCCTATCTAGTTAGTTTGGGCCCCATCATTTGCTCAGCCTATTTTCCTGCCTGTGTTTGTGTTTTCATCTTGTTTCATCATCAATACATGTGTGGGGGCTGTCTTTCCTTTGGGGTCTGCTCTGCGGCAGTTCGTTTTCCCCTTTTCTTGCTTTAGGCTTATTTAGTCCTCCGGATGTGACGAAGCGTCTAGGTTCATCGTAGGAACGCTCCACGGCTGCTGCTAGTTTTGTGGTTAGGATCAGGGATCTGCAATCTGCATAGTTACCAACCTCTCTGGTTTTCTGTGACTTAGCTGGTTTTGTTTTTTCCTCCTCGGTGACCCATTCATAACACATCAGACCAGAAAATCCTATTTCTCATAGTCTGGGAGTCCTTCTTGTGTGTTTTAGAAAACTCTATGCAGGTTTTCATACATCTGACAGTGAGCAGAGGCTTCTGTCGAGCCACTCTGCCATAAAGGCCCAACTGGTGGAGGGCTGCAGTGATAGCTGACTTTGTGGAACTTTCTCCCATCTCCTTACTGCATCTGTGGAGCTCAGCCAAAGTGACAGCCAGGTCTAGGAAGACTTCTGGTGGTCCCAAACTTCTTCCATTTAAGGATTATGGAGGCCACTGTGTTCTTAGGAACCTTGAGTACTTCAGAAATTCTTTTGTAACCTTGGCCAGATATGTGTCTTGTCACAATTCTGCCTCTGAGCGCCTTGGCGAGTTCCTTTGACCTCATGATTCTCATTTGGTCTGACATGCACTGTGAGCTATGAGGTATTATATAGATAACTGTGTGCCTTTACAAATCAAGTCCTATCAGTTTAATTAAACACAGCTGGACTCCAATGAAGGAATAGAACCATCTCAAGGAGGATTGCAAGGAAATTTACAAAAATTTCTACATTTCTGTTTTTTTCAGTCAAAATGAGGTGCAGAGTGTACATTAATGAGAAAAAAAATGAACTTTTTTGCATTTACCAAATAGCTGCAATGAAACAAAGTGAAAAATTTAAAGGGGTCTGAATACTTTCCAAAGCCACTGTAGCTGAACTAGAGCGGGTGTGGGAAAGAGAGACCAAGGTTATTAACGGAATGAATGAACTGCAATACGAAAACAAGCTATCAAACTTGCTATAGATGAAGGTGCATTCCCTTGAGGAGAGATAAAAAAGGGAAGAAAATACAGTGCTGAGCGTACCAATTATGTCTATATGCATACGGTGCGGATTTTGCTGTGGAATTTTCTGCGCAGATTTTGCTAAATCTGTTGGTAAAATGACCTGCGTTTTACCTGCAGTTTTAGTGCAGATTTAGTGCAGTTTTTGTGTGGATTTCCCCTGCGATTTTCACCTGCAGATTTCTATAATCGAGCAGATGAAAAACTGCTGCCGAACTGCACAAAAGAAGTGACATGCTGCAGTTTTAAATCTGCACCAAATCTGCGTGGAAAAATCTGCAGCATGTGCACAGCCTTTTTTGTTTTACATAGCCTTAAATGGTACTTTACATCACTTGCAGTTCTGCTGCAGTTCTGCAGAGCCAAATCTGCTGCAGAACTGCACAGAATCTGCACCGTGTGCACCTAGCCGAAATAGTGTCAAGAAAAAAAAACTATCACCAGTGCATTACAAGGCATAACTGTGCAGCTCACCCATTAATCTGTTGGTGAGTTCATGAAATAAAATGGATAAAAATCCTCCATGTAACAAATGCGGATTGATTAAAATAATTAAAATACAATGCATTTGCTGTATAGTGGCTATTTATCTGTTTTAGCCTGGATCCTTCTCCCTTTGTAAAGTAAAACTTGTGTTTATTTAGCTTGTAAAAACTTTCTAATGACCTTTTTTCACATAGGCCTGCAACAATGACAAGAAGGCATTCTCTATGTCTACAGGAAAGATTGTTTAATGATCATATATGAGGACCCTTTACTGTAAGAGTAGTGAGACTATATAACTCTCAGCCACATGATATTGTAATGTTTGATTCACTAAACAAGTTCAAGGAGGAGCTTGATGCCTTTTTTAAAAACTATAATCTTACAAGGCATGAGTAATCAAATCTTCAATGAGACGTAGATCCAGGTTTCTTGTCTGATTGACAATTCTCTACTCAGGAAGGATTTTTTTCTTAGTATGAGGCAATTACCATATATACTCGAATATAAGTCGAGATTTTCAGCCCAAAAAATTGGGCTGAAAGTCCCCCTCTCGTCTTATATTCGAGTCATATACAAAGGGGGTCAGAGGGGGAGGGGGGGCGGGGGTGTCAGGTCATACTTACCCGTCCTGACGCTGTGTCCTGAGCTCCAAGCTTCTCCCCGTGCTCTCTCTTCCTGCCTTCAGCATATTAATGAGCGGTATCACAAGACCGCTGAATGCAGGAAGAGAGAGCGCGGAGAAGCTGGGGACTCAAGCGACAGCGTCACGACGGGTAAGTATAGCGATACTCACCTGTCCTGCGTCCATGGCTGCTTGCTGCTGTCTGTCATCGGTCAGTGACTTCAGACAGCAGAGGGCGCGGTGACGTGGTTAGTGCGCGCCGCGCCCCCTGCAGTCTGAACGTCACTGACCGATGACGTGCAGATAGCGGTGAGCAGCCATGGACGCAGGACAGGTGAGAATCTGACACCCAGCGACGGAGAGGTGAGTATGTCATTTTTTTTATTTTTACATGCAGCAGCAGCATGGGGGCAACATATGAGGGAACAATCTATGGAGCTATTTATGGGGGCAGCATATGGGGGAACAATCTATGGAGCTATTTATGGGGGCATCATATGAGGGAGCAATCTATGGAGCTATTTATGGGGGCAGCATATGAGGGACAATCTATGGAGCTTCTTGTGGGGGCAGCATATGGGGGAACAATCTATGGAGCTTCTTGTGGGGGCAGCATATGGGGGAACAATCTATGGAGCTTCTTGTGGGGGCAGCATATGGGGGAACAATCTATGGAGCTTCTTGTGGGGGCAGCATATGGGGGAACAATCTATGGAGCTTCTTGTGGGGGCAGCATATGGGGGAACAATCTATGGAGCTTCTTGTGGGGGCAGCATATGAGGGAACAATCTATGGAGCTTCTTGTGGGGGCAGCATATGAGGGAACAATCTATGGAGCTATTTATGGGGGCAGCATATGAGGGAACAATCTATGGAGCTATTTATGGGGGCAGCATATAAGGGAACAATCTATGGAGCTATTTATGGGGGCAGCATATGAGGGAACAATCTATGGAGCTTCTTGTTGGGCAGCATATGGGGGAACAATCTATGGTGCTTCTTCTGAGGACACCATATGGGGGAATAATCTATGGAGCATTTCCCACCCTAGACTTATACTCCAGTCAATAAGTTCTCCCAGTTTTTTGTGGCAAAATTAGGGGGGTCGACTTATACTCGGATCGACATATACTCGAGTATATATGGTAACCTTAGTGATGAGCGAATTTGTTCGGAAAACGATCTCCAAACATAAATTCGGCACGGATATGGCACATTCGGATTTGCAAAGTTTTATAAAATCGGTAACATTCGGTAAAAGTGCGGGAAACTATATGCGTTGCCACAAATATATTTTCGGCACTTTAACAATGATAATGGTGGTGTATCATGAGCGTTTGGCACATGTTTGATGAGGGGAGGGGGTTTGCAGTACTCAGGAGGTGCGGCGTTCTTGTAAGAACAGCAGTCATTTTTTTTTTTCCTAACTTTATGTGTGCACATTGTGGCTAGCCAATCAGGGGGCAGGAAGCACCCACAATGTCCTGACACAATGGCTTGTGTCATTGTAGGGGAAGTGGACTGACCTATGGACCTGTCTGCAGTGGGAGGGATAATGTGCAATGTTCTGGACATGGACTGCTGGATATGAAGGTGGGAGACAGCTAGACAGAGGAGAAGGATGTTGTAGTACAGGGTTTTTGTCATTAGGGGGAACCAAGGACAGCAGAAATGGAGGAAGTTGTAGTTCTGCAGTTTGGCCACAAGATGGGAGCAGGGAGCAGTGAGAGCAAGGTTTAACATCAGCTTATGGCTACGAAACCGCAAAGTCATGGGGGGCGGGGTTACAGGAGCTGTAGAGGGGAATTCCCATGGAGGGGACATATAAGAAGGAAAGGAGAGTTCCAGAAGGTCAGTCCAGGGAGAGGAGCTCAGGAGTAGAGAAGACCCAAGGAGGAGAAGCACAGTGAAGAAGCTCCAGAGGGGACTGACAGCTGAGACAGGGGGGTGGCCCTGACAAAAGAAGCCGCAGATGGTGAGAGCCTGGGGTTACCACAAGACGGACAGACTCAGGCAGGCGAAGTGCTGTAGTGGTAGACCTTGGGCAGCTGCAGTGAAAGAACCGCGAGGACCGTCCTACAGAAGTAAGGAGGAAGTGAAGGTACCTGGGCCTGTGTGCGGAGAGTGTCAAGCTGCTGCTCTATGTTGCTGCGGTTGTCGTGAGGACGGCCAATAAAAGAGGACCTGTTGGACACAACTCTGTCTCCATCTCGAGTCTGTTTGCGGCAAGTAGTGGACCACCCCCCAGTCGGCTCACCTACCTACATTATTCGCTGCTGATATCACATGTCCTTCCTCATATACTGTAAAGAGCGGACATCTTGTTTTAGCGCCATTTTGACACTGCTCTTGATGCTGCCACTGTTAACAGCAAGATTTTAGCTAGTTAGGCGCTTGTATATTAGTCAGATAAAGTAGCTAGATAGTGTTCAGTGTGGCTGTAATATTTACCTTCTGGAATTTTTTTTTGGGGGGGGCATTACTGAGTTTCACAAACAAAGCCAGCAGGACACATGTCCTACAAGTGTGTTGTGCACTGCTTCTATTGTGCTCCATGCACAAGTATAGCATTCTAAATAATATTTTTTCACTAGCTAGATGTGAAAAATCCTGCTGTATCCCACATTTTAGCTGGTTAGATAGGTGGCTGCATATCAGTAAGAGAGTGTAGCTAGATAATGTCCACTGTGGCTGTAAACTTTACCTTCTGGAATATTTTTGGGGGGCCATTACAGAGGTCCACAGACAAAGGCAGCAGAGCACATGTTCTACGAGTGTATTGTGCACTGCTGCTATGGTGCTACATGCACAAGTATAGCATTCTAAATAATATTTTTTCAATAGCTAAATGTGAAACAGCCTGCGGTATCCCACATTGTCATTTAGTGCTGTGGTGATATGAAACTGTCTGCAGACCTAAGGCACATTAAAAAAAAGTATAATTTTTTCTATTGCTGAATGTGACACAGCCTGCCGTATCCCACATTGTCATGTTGTGGCGGTGATATGAACCTGCCTGCAGACCTAACGTGTAGAGTTGAGCGAAACGGGTCGAAAAATTTCAAAAGTCGCCGACTTTTGGCAAAGTCGGGTTTCATGAAACGAAACCCGACCCTAGGATGAGGTCGGCCACGAGGTCGGCGACTTAAGCACCAAAGTCGCGTTTCAAAAGTTTGTTTTGCGCTCTTTTTCAGCCAATCAGGATCCACTGACACTGTGGGCAACGTGATGACATAGGCAGGGGTCACCACCATCTTTCAGAAGGGCATGCAAGTGATTGGCTTGCTTTGGTGGGCGTCACAGGGGGTATAAAAGGGCGTGCACGCCGACCGCCATGTTACTGATGCTGATCTCAGAATAGGGAGAGCTGCTGCTGATGATGATTTTGTAGGGAGAGCGTTAGGCAGGGAAGAAGACACCAAAAACTGCTTCTGCTGCTAGCGATTTTGCCTGTACAACACACCAGTCACTGTGTGTGCCGTGCAAGTGGAGGCTATATTTTGCTGGATCAGCTGTGTTGGTTGTTAGGCTGCCTTCTAAGGCTTCCTGACGGCTGCATTGCTGTTTACCCACTGCTCTGCAAACTGCTTTTTTAAAAGCAATCCCAATTTTTTTTTTTTGTCCTGGTGAGGTACTGAGTGTGCATTTTTTCACACCATACAGCGGTGCACACTACTCACACAGTACCGTGTAACGGCTGTTATCACAGCCACAGTGAAGCTATCTGTGTGTCACTCTGTAAGGATAAGTCGAGGACATGTTCCGTTCTTACAGACCTGCATTTTCTAGTTTTGTCTAGCTTTCAAACAGTTAAATATATTTGCTGTTTGATCACATTCAAAACTATAGAGAGACAGCGTGTGTCAGTCCGTATACTTAAAAAACACGGAGCTTGACAATTTTACGTACACCGGACAGCCGTGTACGTGCACGCTCCTCTCTCAGTACCGTGTAACGGCTGTTATCACGGCCACAGTGGAGCTAACTGTGTGTCGATCTGTAAGGATAAGTCGAGGACTTGTTCCGTTCTTACAGACGTACACTCTAGGGAGATTCCTATTCTGCCCAAATCTATATACACCTTGTAGTTTGTCATACACTAGCCAATTTCTGCCTGTGAAATAGCGCTGTGATATTCACTGGGCCTCACACAATCCAAAAGTGTCCAGTGTCCACAAGTGTGTGCTGAAATTCAAAATCTCTGTTATCCTCTAGTCACATTTTTCACACCTGCGACATCAAGCCTGTGACATAGCGCTGTGATATTCAGTGGGCCTCACACAATCCAAAAGTGTCCAGTGTCCACAAGTGTGTGCTGAAATTCAAAATCTCCGTTATCCTCTAGTGACATTTTTCACACCTGCGACATCGAGCCTGTGACATAGCGCTGTGATATTCAGTGGGCCTCACACAATCCAAAAGTGTCCAGTGTCCACATGTGTGTGCAGAAATTCAAAATCTCCGTTATCCTCTAGTGACATTTTTCACACCTGCGACATCGAGCCTGTGACATAGTGCTGTGATATTCAGTGGGCCTTACACAATCCAAAAGTGTCCAGTGTCCACAAGTGTGTGCAGAAATTCAAAATCTCTGTTATCCTCTAGTGACATTTTTCACACCTGCGACATCGAGCCTGTGACATAGCGCTGTGATATTCAGTGGGCCTCACACAATCCAAAAGTGTCCAGTGTCCACAAATGTGTGCAGAAATTCAAAATCTCCGTTATCCTCTAGTGACATTTTTCACACCTGCAACATCGAGCCTGTGACATAGCGCTGTGATATTCAGTGGGCCTCACACAATCCAAAAGTGTCCAGTGTCCACAAGTGTGTGCAGAAATTCAAAATCTCCGTTATCCTCTAGTGACATTTTTCACACCTGCGACATCGAGCCTGTGACATAGCGCTGTGATATTCAGTGGGCCTCACACAATCCAAAAGTGTCCAGTGTCCACAAGTGTGTGCAGAAATTCAAAATCTCCGTTATCCTCTAGTGACATTTTTCACACCTGCGACATCGAGCCTGTGACATAGCGCTGTGATATTCAGTGGGCCTCACACAATCCAAAAGTGTCCAGTGTCCACAAGTGTGGGCAGAAATTCAAAATCTCCGTTATACTCTAGTGACATTTTTCACACCTGCGACATCGAGCCTGTGACATAGCGCTGTGATAATCAGTGGGCCTCACACAATCCAAAAGTGACCAGTGTCCACAAGTGTGTGCAGAAATTCAAAATCTCACCCTGTCCTATAGACACCTTGTACCTTGTTTTACATTACTATATAGTTTGTTGGATTTTGTCTACATTTCTACCAAAAATGAGGAAGGCTGGTGGAAGAGGCCGTGGAATTGGGCGGGGGTTGGCAGCTGGTAATGATGGTGTTGGTGGTGGATCTGATGGTATTGGCAAAAGCAAAATAGGACCGAATGCAGGAGGTGTTCAGCCTGCGTCATCGTCTGGCTCCACAAGGCCTCGAAGGCTTAGTTTTCTAGGAGTTGGCAAACCGCTTTTAAAGCCAGAGCTTCAGGAAAAAGTTTTGTCTTACATTGCTGACTCAGCCTCCAGCTCTATCGCCTCCTCTTCTGAAGTTGTAAAAAATAAAAGCACTGAGTCGTCATTGGAGGCTCATGTTCATGAACCACACCTTTCCTTGTGTCCTTCACCCCAACCAAGATTGAAGGATGACGCAGGCAATACTACTGATATCTCCATGGAGCTGTTTTCACATACCATGCCTGGATTATCAAGTGAAATGGTGAATTACCCAGGCCAAGATAAATCTGACATGGAGTGCACTGATGCACAGCCACTGATAGATGATTCTGCTGGTACATTCACTCAGAGCGCACTCAAGCAGTCAGTGAGTGGAAAGGTGCACCTCACAACTGATGCATGGTCTAGTCGGCATGGCCAGGGCCGTTATGTGTCCATCACTGCGCACTGGGTTAATGTGGAGGATGCAGGGTCCACAGGGGACAGCGGTGGTGGGACAGTGCTGCCTAGCCCACGGTATGGGAAACAGTTGGCTGTAGGCGTTCGACCCTCCTCCTCCTCCAGAAGCGAAAGCTCGTCCACAGAGCGCAGTCGTACGAGCACTCCATCTGCAGCTGCCACTGTTGCACACGAGGTGTCCCCCTATCGAGCAGCTAGTGGAAAACATCAGCAGGCTGTGTTGCAGATGATGTGTTTGGGCGACAGACACACCGCCGAGGTGCTGGCCGAGTACTTTCAGCGACAAACTGAGTCATGGCTGGGCAGTGTACATCTTGAGGCAGGCAAGGTAGTTAGTGATAACGGACGTAATTTTGTGGCAGCCATAGCCCATGCAAAACTCACACACATACCTTGCCTGGCTCACACCTTGAACCTGGTGGTGCAGTGCTTCCTCAGTAATTATCTGGAGTTAACAGCCCTGCTCCATAAGGTGCGAAGACTGTGCGCGCGCATCCGCCGGTCGCCTGTACCCTCCATTCGTATGCAGAAGCTGCAGCGATTGCTCCACCTTCCCAACCACCGCCTCATTATCGACATTGCAACAAGGTGGAACTCCACCCTGCACATGGTTGAGCGGCTGTGCGAGCAGAGGCAGGCCATAATGCATTTGTGGGAGGATACACGGTCAGGCACTTTGAGAGCAGACATGGAGTTGACAGGTGTGCAGTGGTCGAAGCTGAAAGACCTCTGTAAAGTCCTTCAGTGTTTTGAGGAATGCACACGGCTGGTAAGCGCAGACGACGCCATCCTAAGCATGAGCATCCCACTTATGCGTCTGCTCATGCAAACTTTGACGCACCTTAAGGAGCAGGCGTCTGCAGCCAATGTTGACGAGGAGGAAGAGGTGGAGGGAATCCTTGATGACATTCAGCCATTGTCTGCTCAGGGACCTCTCCTGGACGAGGTGGAGGAAGAAGAGGAGGAGGAGGATGATGATGGGGATGATTACTTAGGGGAGGATGCATCTCGTGGGGCAAGTGAAAATGATGACGTGGCAAGGTCAGGTAAAGGGTGTGTGTGTGACTGGAGGGATGTGGATTTGCCAGAAAGTGCTCCTCCACCCAGCACTCGCAGTGCATCATTGACAACGGAAACATTGGCCCACATGTCAGATTATGCCTTGCAGATCCTAAAAAGGGACCGGGGTACGCATTGCCAAAATGATGAACGATGACGACTACTGGTTGGCCAGCATCCTGGATCCACGCTATAAAGGCAAATTACAAAACATCATGCCACAGGAGAACCTTGACCTATTATTGGCTACTAAACAAGCAACTCTGGTTAACCAGATGGTTGAGGCATTCCCAGCACACAGCAGCGGTGATGGTTCTCACACGAGCCGTACGGGCCGGGGGCAGCTTGGCAGAGGTGTTCATGGTGCACGCAGCAGAAGTGGCGTTGGAGACAGGGGTTTCATGACAATGTTGTGGACTGATTTTTCACGGACCGCTCACACAACTGGTAATACTGCATCGATGGAAAGTGACAGGAGACAGCAGTTGTCAACTATGGTTAACAACTACTTTTCCTCCCATATCGATGTTCTCCCGCACAGGTCATTCCCCTTTGACTATTGGGCCGCTAAACTGGACACCTGGCCTGAATTGACACAATATGCCTTACAGGAGCTCGCTTGCCCAGCTGCAAGTGTGCTATCGGAAAGAGTCTTCAGTGCAGCTGGATCAATCCTGACAGAAAAAAGGACCCGTCTGTCAACCCAAAATGTGGATGATCTAACCTTCATTAAAATGAACCATGGATGGGTTTCCAAGGATTTTGTCCCACCTTCCCTTGATGACACATAGGTTGCCAGAAATATGTTGTGCTTTGGTCCTCCTCCTATTCCGCGAACTTGACCTATTTCGCCTTTTGCAGCAGCTGAATGACCCACATCTACATATGCCACTTTGTAAACCTCCCTAAGTGGGCGGCCCCCCCCATGGCCGAGGTCACCACCTAGCGCACAAAACCGTGTGAGTGCCGTTGCCCTGGACAGGTGGGTAGGCCGACTCTTGGGCGCGGGCACTGGCATAGGGTCCCTCATAGTGCAATCAAGTGTCTCTGACAGTGGTGGTGCACACCCGCCGTCAGACACACCGCCGTACTATGAGGGGCCCAGTGCCAGTACCGACGCCCACGAGTGTGCCCCCCTTGCTTGGGCAGGGCCCCAGCATTTGCAATGTTTACCTCTCCCTGCTCCTCCGCTGTGTAGTCTGGGCTGTCAAATCCTTCACTGGGACTGCTACTACAAATTGATTGAACTGAAAGATGATGTTTAAGATGTAGCTATTCCCTGTCCTGCTGGCCGGGCTCTAGCTCCAGATGATCAGTGGCTTCCATTTCTTATGGACATCGACTCTCAATTGCATGCAGTGGTGGTTTATCATCAGCTTTCACAGTTTTCCTACTCACAAACGTGTGACATTCCGGCGCACATTTCAAAATGTGCCCTCTCATGCCAATCAAATAGAATCGCCTACGGCCTGTGGCTTCTGTCTTTTGCACTCCAAAGTTACGTGACAGATCATGATAGCCAGTGAGCACCATGTTTACATCGCTCCCTGTGATAAAAATTGGATTGAGATGAGTAACAGTGATGGAATCAACGGAAGTGCGATACAGCAAGACTTTATTCACAAAAAAATGTTTTCACTGTCTCAACACACAAATTAATTGAGGGTCAGCATCGCCTATGAGAATTGTGACGGAAGTTTTTCCCGTGAATAATAATTCCTAGATTTCTGCAATCAATAGCCTTTATGTCACTAATTGTATGCATCTCATTTCTTATTGCGGAGAGGCTGGACTGTTGTGAGTTCATTTTCCCCTTCACCATTGGGGTCTGATGAACTCCCTCTTCTGGTGAAGGAAGGTAGTGAGGCTGATTACTAAGCACCTGAGCTGGGAGAGGATGACTGGGCGACGGGGATCTCTGACTGGATATAAGGCAGCCGACGCCCTTCCTCCTCGCTGGTGATTTCTCTGTGGAATTCTAGGAGACCAGTCTGATTCCTGCTCCTCAAAAGCTAAGTTTTCTGCTTTGCCTTTTTGCATTTGTGTTTTGGTTTTAGTGTGCCTTGCTTTTCTGGATTCTGCCATTCCCTGCTGGGGTGAGTTGAATTCCTTTTTTGTCGGTTAGCTCTGTCTTCAGAAAATACCTGAGTACTGACATAGTCTTTTTGAAGCCTAGCATCTTCAGGGCCTTTTTTTTCCATGTCAGTCTGTTGGCTCTTATTTTCATAGGGTTTTTCGCGGATTGCAGACAGCAGCTTTCCTATCCTGTCCTGTCTAGTTAGCTTGGGCCCCATCATTTGCTCAGTCTATCTTTCTATCTGTGTTAGTGTTTTTTCTTCTTGCTTCACCGTCATTATATGTTGGGGGCTGCCTATTGCTTTGGGGTCTGCTCTGGGGCAGTTTAGATTTCCCTTTCTGTCTTTAGGCTAGGCAGTTCTCCGGCTGTGATCGAGGAGTCTAGGGCATCGTAGGAACCCCCCACGGCTACTGCTAGTTGTTGTTGATAGGTTCAGGGGTCTGCAATCCGATAGCTGCCAACTTCTCTGGTTCTCTGGACTTAGCTTGCATTTCTGTTTTTGCCTCCTACGGTGACTCATTCATAACACTGGACTGTATTACTGAGACAGAAATATATATGAAGATTTAAAAATAACACCAAAAGTATATAGTTGTGTACGCCTCAAATGCATTTCCTTTTTTCCACTTTTTAGATTGCTGTGTAATCCATACTGAGAACACGGAGATTTTCCATGTTTAAACTATGCTATATATACCTGCTATCCAGTGATAAAGTACCCTTTCTCAACTTTGTACAATCTGGTCAAATCCATACTGGGCCTGAGAACATCTGAGTCTGCCTCCTGATCTATAGACATATATTTTTAATGTGTAAACTAGGCTACATATATACGTGTTATCCGGTGAAACTGTACCCTTTATCAACTTTCTACAAGGTTGTTGAATCCATACTGGGCCTGAGAACGGCTGCCGAGCTGTTAAGCAAGCTACAGCACCTGTGGTTTGGACACGTAATTTTTTCAGGAATGACGGTTAGGCCTAACTCCGGAATTGCGGTTGACCTGAACTTACTGGGAAATCATCGTTCGCTGGGAATAATCTGAATCCCAGATCCCCATCACTAACGGAGTTCAGCAGGTTATCTGCACCTGTAAGCGACAAAAGCTGGTCCTTTCAGTGTAGCGTGCATGCAGCCCCGGACATGTACTGGAATGCTAGACCTGTTATTGCTCGATCTCAGGTGCCACAGCCTCGCGTATCCCTCTAGTAAGCTTGACGACCGCGGGGCCATGCTGGAGTCTCGCTCGTTAACGGAATAAAGCTGAGAAATCGCTAGCACAACTACAAACGGACATACCACACCACACACAGAATCGACAAAGCTTGCAATCTGTCCATCTTTTCTGTAGCTTGTATGGTAGTGGTTTCCCGGGTGCAGTCCAATTAAGCCACAGGCTCCACTCCTGGTGGTGCCCTTTTGGACATTCCTTTAAGGTTCAGCTTTGCAATCATACTGCCCCCGGAAACCAAAAACTTTGCCTTCAGGGACGCTGTTTGGAGGTTCGTGGGAATAACACCGCCCGATCAGCAGTCGGCATATGGGTCGCCCTCCCAGGGCTGTGGGGTACTCGGTACCGGGCCGGTGTCAGTGGGATGTGTCACAGCAGCGGTGACCCGGACGGTGGACCTGGGCGCCCATATAAATGGCGTGGTATAATGGTAAAGAGTTTATATAGATAGTTTGACGCCACCTGTGGTGTTCGGCAACATAGATGTTAGGCCGACGCTGCATGCAGATCCCTGGGACTGATGGTGTTGTGCAGCAAAGATTGTGAAGCTCCCCACAGGTGGAGCTGGAGTCCCAGGGAAGTGTAGATGTAGTGATGGGGGAAAGGCACAGGCGGTGTAGGTGCTGGTACCCAGATGTAGCGGTGCTGGAATAACTGTAGGACACCAGAACGTGCAGTTCCAAAGCTTTACTCACAGTCTGCAGATTACACAGATGCCTGCCTCCGTGCTGTGTCCTCCGGGTCAGGACCTCTGCCAACCTCCGGGACCAGAATGGAAAGCTCCCTTCCAACACTCCGCCAACATGTACCTTCCTAAACGTCTCCTTTCTAGCGCTTGTGGGGGAAGCACTCACAGGACCGTGGTTCACTGAAACGCCTCCTGTCTAACAGATGTTCCTCAGACTTTACTTGTATGGCAGACAGCTGTAGTCTTTTCCTTCTGCCTCGCACACGTCGATGCTGGGGCCTCCGAGCCTTAGTTGGGTACAGAGCATTTATAGCTGCTACTTCCCCCGGTTTCTGCTGCAGGAACGTCAGTGTCCCTACAAACTTGGAGACCGGAATCCGGACCATGCGCTCCAGCTAGGAGTGAGCCTTAACTCTGCTCATCCTCCAGCTCACCTTCTCACGTCCACACACTTCCCCTTCCCTGCACAGAGTGCCCTAACTTACCTCCTCCCGACCACAGAGAGCAGCTCCTCAGCAGTCAGATTCAGAGGTCTCCCTGCTGGCCTGGAGTGGGAAATGTGTTGTATGTTGGTTTCACTGCTAGAGAAATCCTTCGTTGCTCCCAAACTTGACAACACACTCCCTAGGAGGAAGGCAATGCCACAGTGGCGACTGTACTATTGGGGATGCCACAAGTGCACTGAGGCCCAGCCACTGCTGGATGATGCTGCTGGTACATTGACCCAGACCACTACATTCCCCTCGCACTCTACACAGCCAGAATCTGACCCAGAGGAAACTCAGGTTCCCCTTCCCGCATACTATACCACCTTACACGGTGACAAAGAGGAAGGTGCAGATGAAAGTGCAGGTTCCTTGAGCAGGTGGGGGGGCATACTCATGGGCGATGGCACTGGCACAGGGCACCGCATAGTACGCAAAAGTGTCTCTGCCGGTGGGAGGGCCTAAACAGCCAAGTGCAGTGAGATGGAAGATGGGGACAACAAGGAGTTCACAGTAGTGCAGGGATTCCCTAGCAAGTTGACTTATGTAATTGTTTTCAATGTTGGGACAGCAATTTTTGGGGAGCACTATACTCTGGTGAATGATATATGGGGCCCACCATACACTGGAGCATTCCAAAGGTGGACATCAGACACTGGAGCAGCATTTACAGGGTCCATTATACACTAGAGCAGTAGAAATGGGGCCCATTATATATGGAGCATTATTTGGGCCCATAAGACAGTGGAGCTTCATCCATTGGGACCAACATATACTGTAGCATTATGTGGAGCTCATCATATACGGTTTGAAACATTATATGGGAATAATGATCCCGTATGGAGAAATATATGGGCCTCATTACTCTGTATAGCGCACTAAGCGCTGGCCATAATACTGTATGGAGTTATATACTGTCCGTTTTTGGAGGTATTGGAGAATTTAAAATGGATATCAGTCATGAGATGTAAGAAGTGAAGTATTTTTCATTGTACTATACTGCTATTTCTCTGCCGTATCGGAGCATCATGAGTTGTGGTATGTGTTAAAGGGGCGCTCTTTGGCCCTGGGCCCACGAAAACCTGGAGCCAGCCCCCCCCCCACAACTGTAGCCAAATAACCCCCATTTTTCAGTGCATAACTAGTATTAGGAAGTTAATTAAGGTTGACAAGCTTCAGTAACAAGAATTTATGCTTTTGGCATTCAAATGGGCACTGTTGGTGTGTTTCCTGTCCTCCTCTCACTGCCGACTTTAATTCTCCATTGACTTACATTGGGTTTCGTGTTTCGGGACAACCCCGACTTTTCCCTATAGTCGGACGATTTTGCTCGACCCGACTTTTGGAAAAGTCGGGTTTCATGAAACGAAACTCGACCCTAAAAAAACAAAAGTCGCTCAACACTACTAACGTGCATTAAAAAATTCTAATTTTTTTCTATTGCAGAATGTGACACAGCTCGCCGTATCCCACATTGTTATGTTGTGGCGGTGATATGAACCTGTCTGCAGACTTAACGAGCATTAAAAAAAATTCTAATTTTTACTGTTGTTGAATATGAAACAGTCTGCCATATCTCACATTGTCATGTTGCGGCGGTGATATGAACTTGTCTGCAGACCTAACGCACATTAAAAAAATTCTAACTTTTTCCTGTTGCTGAATGAGACACAGTCTGCCATATCCCACATTGTCATGTTGTGGCAGTGATATGAAGCTTTCTGCAGACCTCAAGCACATTAAAATATTTTTTTCATTGATAAATGTGATACAGCCTGCTATATCCATCCTTTTTATTTAGTGGCGTTGAAATTTTTCTGTGTGCAGAGCTGTTGCAAATTAAAATTAATTAATTAATAATTTTCTTGCAAGCGTAATACAGCAGCTGATATCTGAGTTTGAAATTGTTTTGAGCCTATCTTCTAGATTATGTGCTTCTTTGGCATCCAATTTCTCACGGGCATCTTTTATACCTAGCTTGAGACGCACATCTGTTATGTCTATCTTCTGAGGAGCATCAAACACTCTTTGGTAATTGGTGTTGGGTAGATGAGTAATAGTTGTAGGCTGGTTAATGGATCTTCTACTTGCCATAGCCACCCTGTTACTGATCCTGCTGTACGTTCCCATTCCCGCAAAAAAAAATTCTTCTGTTACTAACGTCATACAGTAGGGGACATGTCACTTTTGAACTGTTTTGCGCATCCACTCAATTTTATACAGGCCTTATCGACAGGGCCAAAAAAATTCTTCTGTTACTAACGTCATACAGTAGGGGACATGTGACTTTGAAATTCTTTGGAGCATCTACTCAATCTTATAAAGCATAATAGTTTCATGGAAAGAGTACCCATTAAACAATTATTAAAAGATGAAAAAAAGTACACCAAAATGTGTCACTATAGAAATGGGTCTATACCTGGACATAATAGGACAATCGCCAAAAATTAGATCATTTATAAGGAGAGAGAAAAAAACCATCAAAAAAGTCCAATACAAATGTTTATGAAAATACAAAAATCATTTTATTATATCAGGAATAGAGGAAATGGTGGGATAAAAGTCAATTGACCATAAGAAAGCACATGGGCAAAATGGGGCACACAGAGGGCAAAAAGACCAAGGGGATACAAATAGTGTCATACCAACTTTGCAAAATTATCCAAAATATATTTGATTATCCCACCACCATTTTGATTTTGGGATAATCAAGTATATTTGAGATAATTTTGCAAAGTTGGTATGACACTATTTGTATCCCCTTGGTCTTTTTGCCCTCTGTGTGCCCCATTTTGCCCATGTGCTTTCTTATGGTCAATTGACTTTTATCCCACCATTTCCTCTATTCCTGATATAATAAAATTATTTTTGTATTTTCATAAACATTTGTATTGGACTTTTTTGATCTTTTTTTTTCTCTCTCCTTATATATGATTCAATCTTATACAGGCCTTATCGACAGGCCCTCAAAAATTTATCAGTTACTAATGTCATACAGCAGGGGACATGTGACATTGAAATTGTTTGGAGCATCTACTCAATATTATACAGTCCTTATCGACAGGCCCCCAAAAATTCTAAGTCACAGTAGGGGAGATCTCAGTTTTAAATTGTTTGGCGCACATCTTCTTTGTCATACAGGCCTCATCCACACAGATTTTTTTTTTCTATGACTAACTCGATTAAGCACGCCATATTTCACCTTCTCATTTAGCTGTACAGAGGTGGTGCAGAGTAAAAAAATCAAATTTTTAGTTGCTAAGACTGTGCTCATAGCACACTATGTAAGCAACATGACTGGGAAAAAGCGAAGTCATGATGGAAGGGGTATTAGGCTCAGTGTTCGAGGTCTAAATGGGGTAGGTGGTGAAATTGATACCACTTTATTGGTGTCTGCCACTCAATTTAGGGTATGTCTACATTTTTGGTTGGGTGTCCATTTGCTGGGTTAGTTTTAGTGGAAGATGTGTCGTTCCCTATTATCATATTTCTTCTCTCTTGAAATTGATACCACTTTGTTGGTGTCTCCAACTAATTTTTGAAAATGTGTGCACTTGTGGTTGGGTGTACATCTGCTGGGTTGGCTGTAGTGGAAGATATGTTACTCCACATTTTACTATTTTTACTCTGGTGTAATTGATGCCACTTTGGTGGTGTCTGCCACTAATTATTTGAAATGTGAGTACTCCTGGTTGGCTGTCCAACTGTCCATCTGCTGAGTTGGGTGTAGTGGAAGACTTGTCGGTCCCTATTATACTATTTCTACTGTTTTGAAATTGATGCCACTTTGTTGGTGTCTGCTACAAATTTTTGGAAATGTGAACAATCCTGGTTGGGCGTCCATCTGCTGGATTGGCTATAGTGCAAGATTTGTCGGTCCCTATTATACTGTTTCTACTGTGGTGAAATTGATGTCACTTTGTTGGTGTCATTTTTGGAAATGTGCAGACTCCTGGCTGAGTCTCCTTCATGTGTTTTGCCTGTAGCAGTAGACCTCCGAGACCAGCAGTCCTCCACCATCATTGAGTCAACTACCCGTGTTACTATTCTTAAATTTTTCTGACAAAGTAATCAACAAAACTGATATTTGTGCCATCTGAGTGTGGCTGAGCATCAATTTCAAATGGTTTATCACCTATATAGCGCCAATAATTCAACATTTGCTTATTCGCTTTACAGACATTTGCAGACATTACTGCCACTGTCACCGTTGGGACTCACAATAAAAATTTAATATCTTTATGTCTTTGGAATGTGGGCAGAAAAATAAGTACTGTGAGGAAACCCTTACAGATACGGTTAGAACATACAAACACTTTGCAGATGCTGTCCTTGATGAAGTTGGAATACAGGACTCCAGCGCTGAAAGGCTGCTAATATTTTTGCGTTGACGACTTAACGTTTCTGCGGTTGCAAGCCTATCACTGTGAAGCAAGCTGTATGCGTCACTGCTGTGTTGGGGAAAACCACTGTCAAGATTGTCTTCAAGCATATTCTGATACTGCATAATAGATGCGTCCTTCTTCAGGGGGAGGGGCAACTGGCAAAATGTACTTTTGTATCATGGACAGAACACACTGGCACCCAGAAGTCAGCACTATTTCGAATCCTACCTATAATGGTAACAATCATGTTGCAGATTGTGCTGCAAGAAGGCGTACATGGCTCGGTCTCTTTCATGAGGTCCAACTCCACAGTGTGTTGGTGGCGGGATAACACTCGGTAATCATTATCCTCTTCGTCTCTTAAAAGGTGCGTGTCCATCACCTCTACCTTCTTGTTCATTCAAACATCACTGAGCTCGAGCTGTTTGCCAAGGAAGAGTGGGCAAGAATTTCAGTCTCTCAATGTACAAAACTGATAGAGACATATCTCAAGCGACTTGCAGCTGTATTCGCAACAAAAGGTGGCGCAACAAAGTATTAAGTTAAAAGGGCCGAATAATATCGCACGCCCCACTTTTCAGTTTTTGAATTTCCACAAAAATTTATAATAACCAACAAATTTCATTCAACTTCACAATTGTGTTCCACTTGTTGTTGATTCTTCACCAAAAATTTACATTTGGTATCTTTATGCTTGAAGCATGATATGTGGGAAAAGGTTGAAAAGTTCCAGGGGGCCGAATACTTTCGCAAGGCACTATATATATCTTATTATCTACTCCTCTGAATATAATTCACCATCAAACTCAACCGTACCCAAAAGGCTCTTGCAGCCTTTATCTACCCCCCATTGCCTCAAGATGGTTGTACCATCATTGTAAATAAGCAACTGTACTTGGTGTCACCCCCACCTCATTGTACATTGTAAGTTCTGAAGAGCAGGGTCGTCATTGTTTTTGGTTTAATTGTTTGATTATCTTAAACTTGGTAACTTTTGACTGTTTTAGATGAACTGCTGACTTGTAAATAGTGTTGAGCATTCCGATACCGCAAGTATCGGGTATCGGCCGATATTAGCTGTATCGGAATTCCGATACTTAGTTCCGATACTTTTTTCATATCGAATACCGGAATCGGAAGTTTCCATAATGCTAGGAGCCCGCTCGATTTGATTCAGCCAATGGGGATCCTCAGAAGTGTGGGCACATCCTGTTAGGCATGTAGGCATGTTAACTACTGGCATGGCTGTGATTGGCTGCTGAAATGATGTCATGATGCACTATAAAAACCGCAGCAGCTGCCATTTCGGGTTCACTCTGCTGTGAATTCAGTTAGGGACAGGTTGCTGTTGAAGACTGTGAGGGACAGTTAGAAATAGCGATCATCAAACATATCTATTGCTCTACCCAGGCTACATAATCCACCACTGCAGCATTTTTGTAGCCCAGCAGCGCTATTTTAATAGCTGTCTAAGCCAACAACTAAATGAAAAAATTCACCAGATAATAAGTCATAAATGGATATTCATAATAAATACAATAACCTACTCAAAAAATGAATACACCAAACGGAGTCCAAGACATTAAGACTCAAATAAATTTATTACATAATTACCAATGAGTATACAGACCAGACCTAGTAACATACCATAATTACAAAAAAAACATATAAAAAAAAGTGTCCTTTTTTCACTCCTTGAAAAAGCCACGGTGGGCGAAACGTACGTTGGAGGGAGCCTGGACTCATTGAGCCACACATTACGGGTATATATGATTTGGATTTATATATATTATTCTTGCGCATCTTTTATGCACTTTATTAGGAGCTGATTTTTCTGCTCATATATATTATGCACTTTATTATTATTATTATCCTCATCATTTTTTCATGATTATTTATTTATAGTGCTCACTCTGTCCTTTTATATGCATTTTTTATATGTATTTTTTTGTAATTATGGTATGTTACTAGGTCTGGTTCTGTATACTCATTGGTAATTATGTAATAAATTTATTTGAGTCTTAATGTCTTGGACTCCGTTTGGTATATTCATTTTTTGAGTAGATTATTTTAATAGCTGTCTGCAAGGGCTGTGTGAGTGCAGACCCACGCTGTGTAGTGTGTCCTGCAGGCACGTCTGCTTGTAGGCCGCCCAGCGTGTGTCTCTGCCTCATACACATTTTTCTTTTATTGCTGCTTTTTTTTTCTCCTGTATAGTGTGCTTCCATACATATGCATAAACGTTGGTTGCAAACACTAAAGGAGTGGACAGCGGAGCCTTTCAGTGCTATAGCCCATTTCTCTGCACTGTTTTTGGCTGTCTGATAGGTCTCTCTGTGTGTGAGTGCAGCTCACCTTGCAGTGTGTTCTACAGCCACCGCTGGTTGTAGTCCACTCAGCGTGCCTCACTGCCTCATGCATAGTCCTTTTTTTGCAGCAAATTTAGCCAGATTTTTGCTCCTATATTAGTGTGCTTCCATCCGCATCCATTGTCATTGGTTGGTTGCAAACACTATATAGGATTAGATAGAGGAGCCTTTTTGCTGGCTTGTGCCCTTCAGGGCCAGACAGACTAGTATCACCCTATTTTTTGGAGCCTCATCAATTGCATTGTAGGTTAGCTTCCTGCATTGTAATCGCTCCAAAAAGTTTGTGATACTATAGCTTTCAAACTTTGGTCACATCCTTTTCTTTCCCCCCCAAAAAAAAAGGAAATAAAGTTCACCAAACACTCCACTTTACAGTTGTGTAGGCCACATTAGATCATATTAACGTGTAGTACACACACTCTTAGCCAAAATAGTGTTTCTTATACTGGTTAGCAGGTGTTCAGGAATAAGAACACTAAGCCTCCCCTTTTTTACTTTTCTGCCTATCTTTATCAGTCTACCAAGATGAAGAAGGCAGGGAGTAAGGCACGTGGTCGTGGCCGTGGAGTTTCAGCAGGGAGAGGACGTGGGGATTCGGTGTCTGCTGTGGCCACCAGTGACGCGGCATCCCCCACTTTTACCAGGCAACAGTCCTTCATGCGCAGCTTTGTAGGACCTCGCCGTACCCCACTGCTGCGTGACAAACAAATTGAAGCAGTTGTCGGATGGATGGCAGCTAACGCATCCACTTCAATGACTTCCGCATCCTCCCAGGGCCAGAGCACTGAAGAGCAACCATCTGTCTCTTCGCCACCAGCCAAATTGCCCAGGCAGTCTGAGAGCCCTGGACAGGAGCCATCTCAATCTTTACTTCTGTTCTCAGAATCTGTTGGCTTGGAAAGAGGTGGCCAGCCAAGCAGCATTCTAGAGTGTGAAGAAGAGGGAGTATGCAGTGATGCGCAACTGCTTTGTCCCTCTGAATCTGAAGAGGCGGGTGGGCCAGTGCCTATTGTCAGCACACCTCGGTGCTCATCTGATGATGATGAGACTCAGTTGCCAATTTCTGGTGCGTATGGTGCTGGCGAGACAACCCAGGACCAGCCGGTGCTTGAAGAGGGGAGTGGAGATGATGAGGTCCTTGATCCATCATGGCGTCAGCCACAGGAAGGTGGTGGGAGGAGCTCTGAGGAAGAGATTCCCTGAACGGCCAAAAGAGGAGGGAGAGGGCGGGGGCAGACTTGGTTGCCTGTAGCCTCCACTTTGGCACCTGTGAGGAGCAATCCTCTTCCAAAACAGAAAACGTGCGCTCCCAGGACTTGCAGTGCGTGGTCTTTTTTTGACACAGTTGCAGATGACATTTGCTTTGTCAAATGCAAGCTGTGTCATCAGAAAGTTAAACGAGGAAAAATGTGAGCAACCTCAATACCACAAATATGTGGAAACATGTGCGTACCAAGCACGAGGTGGAGTTACACAGACACACTGAAGATGTAGGCCAACCTTCAGCAGCACCTACCACCTCTTCAGCTCATGTTGGGGCCTCTTCCTCCAGCTCACACACAGCTGGTTCGGCTTCCTCACTGGAATGCCATGGAAGAACCACTGCCACTGTTGTCCAGAGACCCAGTGAAATTCCACCCACTGAACCACGTTCTCAGTCATCAGCACACTCCCAGGCCACTCACCAGCAATCGGTAGCACAGGCATGGGAGAAAAAGTGGCCATACTCGGCAAACCATCCCCAAGCACTGGCTCTGAATGCCGGCATTGCCAAACTACTGACCCTTGAGATGCTGTCATCCAGGCTGGTGGAGACTGACACCTTCCGGAACTTGATGTCATTGGCAGTTCCACAATACAATGTGCCCAGCCGCTTTTATTTCAGCAGGCAAGCCGTCCCTGCCCTGCAAAAGCATGTGGAGGTAAAAATAAAAAAAGCGCTACTAAACGCCGTCAGTAGCAAGGTCCACCTGACCACCGATGCGTGGACCAGTAGCCATGGAGAGGGACGATACCTTTCCCTCACTGCCCATTGGGTCAATGTTGTGGAGCCGGGTACAGATCTGGAGAGTGGCTCTGTACGTATTCTGCCAACTCCAAGGATTGCAGGAATGCAGTCTGTACATATTGAGTCCTCCTCCTAATCTAGTTCCTCGGAATCAGCACTGCATGAGCCTGTTAGGCCAGATATGAGCACAGGTGTGGCCAAACGTCAACAGGCCGTCCTTAAATTAATTTCTTTGGGGAATCGGAGCCACACAGCACAGGAACTCTGGAATGCCATCAAGCAGGAGAGCGATGTGTGGTTTGTGCCAGCGAATCTCCAGCCTGGTTTGGTAGTGAGTGACAATGGCCGAAATCTAGTGGCAGCTCTGGGCAACCTCACTCACATATCATGTCTGGCACACGTGCTCAATTTGGTCATGCAGAGCTTTCTGAGGGACTATCCGGATCTTGATGCACTGCTGCACAAGGTTCGCCTAGAGTGTGCTCACTTGCGGCGTTCCAGCATGGCAAGATCGCGCATTGCATCTCTGCAACGCCGATTCCGCCTGCCTGAACATTGCATCATATGTGACCTCCCCACCAGGTGGAATTCAATGTTACATATGTTGGAGCGGTTGTGTGAGCAGCAGGCAGCAGTAATGGAGTACCAGCTGCATCAGGCGCAAACAAGTCGCACTGTGCGCCGGACACACTTCACCACCACTGAGTGGGCCACTATGAGGGACATCTGCCATGTTTTGCGTGCCTTCGATGACTCCACACGGATGGCCAGTGCAGATGATGCACTAGTCAGCAAGACAGTCCCCCTTATCCGTCTGCTTCAAAAAACCTTACAAGCACTAAGTGAAGAGGTTTTTGAAGAGGTCGAGGATGAGGAGTCAGAAATGCCATCTGCTTCTGGCAAGTCTGCGCAACGTGCCTCCACACAAAGGCCAAGGCAGGGGACACTTAGTGAGGAGGATGACGAGGAGTCAATGGAGGAGGAGGAACACATCTCTCCAGAGGAGGGAGGTACACAAAGCTCTAGTAGTCAGTGTGTACAGCGAGGGTGGGGTGATGCTGAGCAGACTGAGATGCTGCCTCAAGCTGGGGACAGCGTTTCCGGTCCAGTTGGCAGTCTGCAGCACATGGTTGATTTCATGCTGCAGTGCTTGCTAAAAGACCGCCGCATCGCCAACATTCTCCACACGGCTGATTATTGGGTGTACACCCTCCTAGATCCTCGCTACCGGGACAACTTACAAAGCCTCATACCACAGTTGAACCGGGAGCGAAAAATGCGGGAGTACCAAGAAACACTTGTGCAGGCCATCATGTTCTCCATTCCCCCCGCAAGTGTTGCTGGTAGTGCTTTTCAAAGCAGCCATGTGGGTAGAGGCAGTGGAGGAAGCTCTGCACAAAGAAGTAGCATAGGCAGTGCTGCAGGACAAGGCAATGCCAGTATGGCCCAAATGTGGAAAAGTTTTGTGGGACCGCCACAAACGGCTACACCATCACAGACGGCTCCAGTCAACAGGAGGCAACGTTTCCGTCAGATGGTGACAGACTACTTGTCTTGCCCTGTTAGTGTACTTCCAGACGGCTCTTCCCCTTTCAAGTATTGGGTCTCTAAGCTGGATACATGGCCAGAGCTTAGCCAGTATGCATTGGAGGTGCTGGCTTGCCCTGCTGCCAGTGTATTATCGGAACGTGTCTCTAGTGCTGCAGGTGGTGTGGTAACAGACCGTTGCACGCGACTATCCGCCGATAATGATGACCGGCTTACTTTTCTGAAAATGATCAAGGCCTGGATCTCACCTGAATTTGCCAGTCCTCTTCCAGAATAAATAATTGGCTGGCAACAGGATCCAGGTCTCCTGTTGTGTTCATGTTTCTATGACCTGAACTTTATTTCCTGGGCTACAGCAACGCCCGTTGTTGCTCAGAAGTGCTGTCCACACAGACAAAACACTCGCTCATGTGTAAGTGGGGTTCGGTAACGTCAGCTGATCCCCTGCTGTGTGTATGGCAAAGTGTCCTGCTCCCTCCACAGTCAAACAACCTCAGATTTACACCTGGCTCCAAGTAGGCCTCGGCCTACTACCTGATTTTCCCTTGGCTTCGACACCGCCAGTTGGTGCTCAGAAGTGCTGTCCGCACAGACAAAACAATCGCTCATGTGTAAGTGGGGTTCGGTAACGTCAGCTGATCCCCTGCTGTGTGTACGGCAAACTCTCCTGCTGCCTACAACTTCTGACTACCTCTGATTTAATATGTTCTCTGATTTGCCCTCTGTCTCCACTCTGTTTTGAGTATTTCCTCCGGCCTACAACACCGCCTGTTTCTGCTCTAAAGTGGCGTCTGCACAATCCACACTTGTTCCTGTGTTACCTGGGTCCTGTAACATCTGCTCATCTCCAGAGGTGAGTCCGGCACTGTCTCCTGCTTTGTCTACATTCTCACTACTTGTAGTGGAAAAGTGGACAGAGCAGGAGACATTGCCTGACTCACCTCTAGGAGAAGCTGCTGTTACAGAACCCCAGTAACACAGGAACAAGTGTGGATTGTGCAGACGGCATTTCAGAGCAGCAACTGGCGTGGTTGGAAGCCAGAGGAAATACTCGAAACAGAGTGAAGACAGAGGCCTAATTGGAGTACGTTGACAGTTAGTAGTAGTCTAGAAACAATCGAAAACTGCCACCAATTAGGCCTTGGCCTACTACCTGATTTTCCCTGGGCTCCGACACCGCCAGTTGGTGCTCAAAAGTGCTGTCCACACAGACAAAACACTCGCTCATGTGTAAGTGGGGTTCGGTAACGTCAGCTGATCCCCTGCTGTGTGTATGGCAAAGTGTCCTGCTCCCTCCACAGTCAATTCAACCTCAGATTTACACCTGGCTCCAAGTAGGCCTCGGCCTACTACCTGATTTTCCCTGGGCTCCGACACCGCCAGTTGGTGCTCAGAAGTGCTGTCCGCACAGAAAAAAACACTCGTTCATGTAAAAGTGGGGGTCGGTAACGTCAGCTGATCCCCTGCTGTGTGGAGGGCAAAGTGCTGCTGCCTCCAAATTGTAACTACTTCAGATTTAAACATTCTCTGATTTGGCCTCTGTCTCCACTCTAGTATTTCCCCTGACCTCCAGCACCGCGAGTTCCTGCTCACTGTTGCTGTCCGCGCAGTCCACACTTGTTCCTGTGTTCCTGGTGTTCTGTTACGTGAGCAGATCCCCCAATGTGTGTCTGCCACTGTCTCCTGCGCTGTCCACCTTCCCACTGCAAGCGGTGGGAATGTGGACAGAGCAGGAGACAGTGGCAGACACACATCAGGGGATCTGCTGACATTACAGAACCCCAGTAACACAGGAACACGTGTGGATTGGGCAGACGGCTGCTGTACGCATAAACTGGCGGTGTTGGTGGTCACGTGAAATCCTGGAAACAGAGTGGAGACAGATGCCTAATTGGAGCACATTGACAGTCTGTTGTAGCCTACAAACAATCTAAAACTACCACCAAGTAGACCTCGGCCTGCACCATGATTGCTGCTGCCTCCAAATTGTAACTACTTCAGATTTAAACATTCTCTAATTTGGCCTCTGTCTCCACTCTGTCTCTAGTATTTCCCCTGACCTCCAGCACCGCCAGTTCCTGCTGACATTACAGAACCCCAGTAACACAGGAACACGTGTGGATTGGGCAGACGGCTACTGTACGCATAAACTGGCAGTGTTGGTGGTCACGTGAAATCCTGGAAACAGAGTGGAGACAGATGCCTAATTGGAGCACGTTGACAGTCTGTTGTAGCCTACAAACAATCTAAAACTACCACCAAGTAGGCCTCGGCCTTCACCATGATTGTCCCTGGGTTCCAACAACGCCAGTTGGTGCTCAGCAGTGTCTTTGGCATGGGTACTCCCTGTTGCCCAGCCTGGTTCCAGCACGCCAGCTGTTTCCGGGTAGTGTCAAGGTCACTATGCCACCAATCCGTTGTCCTGTCGTCTTGCGGCCGGGTTTGCCGACTCTACGGTGCCTGCAGTTTAGGTGACTCCTATGTGGGCTGCGGGAACTGGCACTGAAGGCTGGATCCGTAGTGCCAATGGGACATGGACCCCCTGTAGGACTGTGGGTTTCAGTAACTGCGGTCGGCTTGCGGCCTGGCTACTTTGCTTTGAATGGGTACCTTCTGCTACCCACCCGGGTTCCAGCACTGTCAGCTGGTTCTCGCCAGAGCCTTTGGCCTAGGTGCCTCCATCTCGGTATCCGAAGGTCCAGCACCGTCAGCTGGTCCTTGGTAGTGCTTTCTAGCACAGTTACCTCCTGCCTAGTAACCGTGGTCCAGCAACGTCAGCTGTTCCTCGGTAGTGCCATTGGCTCTTGTAGCTTTTGCTACCCATTTGGGTTCCAGCACCGTCAGCTGGTTCTCGGCAGTGTCTTTGGCACGGGTACTCCCTGTTGTCCAGCCTGGTTCCAGCACGCCAGCTGTTTCCGGGTAGTGTCAAGGTCACTATGCCACCAATCTGTTGTCCTGTCGTCTTACGGCCGGGTTAGCCGACTCTACGGTGCCTGCAGTTTAGGTGACTCTTATGTGGGCTGCGGGAACTGGCACTGAAGGCTGGATCCGTAGTGCCAATGGGACATGGACCCCCTGTAGGACTGTGGGTTTCGGTAACTGCGGCCGGCTTGCGGCCTGGCTACTTTGCTTTGGATGGGTACCTTCTGCTACCCACCCGGGTTGCAGCACTGTCAGCTGGTTCTCGCCAGAGTCTTTGGCCTAGGTGCCTCCATCTCGATATCCGAGGTCCAGCACCATTCAGCTGGTCCTTGGTAGTGCTTTTTAGCACAGGTACCTTTTACTTAGTAACCGTGGTCCAGCACCGTCAGTTGGTCCTCGGTAGTACCATTGGCTCTTGTTCCTTCTGCTACCCATCCGGGTGCCAGCACTGTCAGCTGGTTCTCGCTGGAGCCTTTGGCCTAGGTGCCTCCATCTCGGTATCCGAGGTCCAGCACCGTCAGCTGGTCCTTGGTAGTGCTTTTTAGCACAGGTACCTTCTGCTTAGTAACCATGGTCCAGCACCGTCAGTTGGTCCTCGGTAGTGCCATTGGCTCTTGTTCCTTCTGCTACCCATCCGGGTTCCAGCACTGTCTGCTGGATCTCGCCAGAGCCTTTGGCCTAGGTGCCTCCATCTCGGTATCCGAGGTCCAGCACCGTCAGCTGGTCCTTGGTAGTGCTTTTTAGCACAGGTACCTTCTGCTTAGTAACCGTGGTCCAGCACCGTCAGTTGGTCCTCGGTAGTGCCATTGGCTCTTGTTCCTTCTGCTACCCATCCGGGTTCCAGCACTGTCTGCTGGTTCTCGCCAGAGCCTTTGGCCTAGGTGCCTCCATCTCGGTATCCGAGGTCCAGCAACGTCAGCTGGTCCATGGTAGTGGTTTCTAGCACAGGTACCTCCTACATAGTAACCGGGGTCCAGCACCGTCAGCTGTTCCTCAGTAGTGCCATTGGCTATTGTTCCTTCTGCTGCCACTACGGATTCCAGTACTGTCAGCTGGTTCTTGCCAGTTTCTCAGCCTTCTTGTACCTTCTGCTACATTTCCAAGATCAAGCTTTTTGAAATTGTCTTTGGCAATCCTTATTGATCTCCATGACGACGACCCTGATGACGACGACCCTGAAGACCACACCAAAGAAGACCAGAAATATGACCCTAAATAATAAGACCAAGAGGACAAAGAACATGAAGACAACAACCAAGATACAGAACAAAAGACAGAAGAACAAGAAGCAGAAGAAGCAAAAGCAGAAGAACAGAAAGCAGAAGAACATTAAGCATAAGACTAAAAATCAGCATAGAAGAAATCAAAATTATAAGCAGAAGAAGACTAAGCAGTTTATGGGGGTGAGTCCGATCCTCCTAGTGGTGTCCCTGGAAAATGCCTGCTGCTGCAGGCCAAACTGAACGCGATGAAAGATGATGAAATTCAAACTGTTAACTGTGCCATGTGTAGGAGTGAAGAATCTTTTATGTGAGCACTACTGCGCAAACGAGGGTTTGCTGCTGTGCCAACACAGAGTGGAGTAGGGTGAACACGACAAGCTGCTGGACTGTGAGAGAGGTACAGGCGGGGATTTTACGGTGGATTGAGAAAGATGGGGTGTGCTTGGTAAGTGACATCAGTCAAAAAAAGCAGGAATGTCCAATTCCATATCAGCTGACAAGATATCAATCACCCTAACAGTAAGGGGTAAACAAGTGGAGGTTCTTCGGATGGAGATCTGTGTGACAACACTTGCCACGGTGAGGGAAGAGGAAGAATCAGAAAATGTGGTTTATGGGGTGGTCGGTGTTTGGCGAGACCCACTAGTCTGCATTTTAGAATAATGACATTCCAAGATTAACACATGTTAATCACGATTGTGGCAGGTCATGCATGTTTATTAAAATGATTTCATTTTTTTTACTCTACTAGGTTGTTTTTAAAAAAGTTGACAGATGACATGATTTTTTAGATTTTTGCCAATCTGAAAAAAAGACCCAAGCTAGGCAACTGCAGAACCGCGAACGCTGCTGTCCACTACCAGAGCTGGGCCACAGGATGCATTGGTTGTCATGATTGCATAACTCTGTCTACATAACCTCCTTATTTTCTTCCTCCTCCTTCTCTGCTGAGTTACTCAGCTGCATGTCTCTGGGTTGACATCAAGTGTGATCTACTACATTGTCATCCTCTCTGTTCTCCCACTCCTTGCCCCGAGAGTCACCCTCCTCCTCTTCCTGCCTTCACAGCACAGTACAGTTGGCAGGCACCTCAAATATCTGAGTCTCATCACAAATGGATCACCTTCACCCACAGGGGTTAACGTCTGTTGAAGAGAGTTTGGATTATGCTCAGACAAAATTTTGTCCAGCCATAGATCTAAGTAAAAAAAAATTGGCCATCAATGCAGATGATTTCCTCCTCTTGACTCTGTGAATCTTTAGAGTACACTTCCTATGCTCATGACATACAATGTGTGAAGAGATCTGCAGTCTCAGTCATCTGTAGTTCCCAACAATCAGATGGGAGCTTCGTAAGTTGTGATGTGGGGAAAAAAGGTTAATTGGGGTGCCACCACTAAGGACTGTACTGTGTGTGATGTTAAGATTGAGGAAGAGGAGCAGAGGCCACTTGATGCAGCACTTGCCATCTACTGGCTCACATGTTCCTTCTGGCCCTCATCTACATAGTGTACCACTGAATGGCTGCCAAAGAAAATTAGCAGAGTTGCCTGTCCAGTAACAGAAGTTGTAAAAATGCTGTACAAATTCTGACTGCAGCAAAACAAACCGACTTCTCATCCCTCATATCATACCTGTCTCACAACCCTAAACAGCTATTCAGTACTTTCAATTCTTTCCTGCATCCACCAGTTCCCCCTTCCTCTCCTCTCATCTCATCTGACTACTTTGCCTCACCTCCTGTGAACTTGACACAATAATGTCCTACCTCATTCCAAACTTTACCACAGTCTTCATCACAAGCATAACCCACCTCTTCAACCTGTCACTAACAACTGGTGTCTTCCATCATGACTGAAACATACATTGATCGCACCCATCCTCAAAAAGCTCACTCTTCACCCATCCTCTGTGTCTAATTATTGCCCCATATCATTTCTCCCCTGTGCCACCAAAGCACTGGAACATCATGTCCATTTTGAACTGTCCTCCCACCTCTTCTCTTGCTCCCTCTTTGACCGCATACAGTCTGACTTCAAACCACACCTTCCACTGAAATTGCCCTGACTAAAGTCACCAACGACCTACTAACCACCAAACAAAAGTGACGTGAGTTTGTCCTCCTCCTTCTCCTGGACCTGGCATCTGTCTTTGACACAGTGGTCCATTACCTCTTACTACAGACTTTCTGATCTGTTGACATTACAGATTGGCCCTTTGTTGGATCTCCTCATACCAAACAGACAGGAAATTCTGGTCTCCCACTCACACACCACCTCCTCATCTCGCCTCCTATGTGTTGGTGTCCATCACAGTTCAGTTGTAGGACCAATAACTATGCTCAGAGGGTGCACTCGTGCACTCCCTCTGTCATGGCTCAGGATGGTATTTCCTTCACCATCCTGGGTTTGTTGGGGTTAGCTTTGCATGGCCTCCCTTTGGTTTGGGGATGCTATTTGTACTCGCTCTGGTGCTGGGCTCTTTGTCAGTGATACTTCTGTTCTTGGCTGAGCAGCTGACCTAGTGACTTTGGTGTATACCGTTTGTTCCTCTGTGTATGATTCGGCTTGTCCCACATTTTGTGTCTGCTTGGTGAATCTGTACTGCTGTTATATCTCTGGTTCTGACCTTTTGGCTAAGTTCTCTGACTTCCCTCCTGTCTACGCCTCTGGTCACCGCGTTCCTGTCTGGTTTCTGACTTTGGCTTGTATTGCACCATCCTTCTTTCTCATCCCTAGGCACCTGCGTTACCCTCTGGTACTGATCTCGGCTTGTCTGACCTCGCTCCCGACTTCGCCGGCTCCCGCTTTCATTTTCTCTCCCATACGGGAGTTAGCTTCACCTCTGGCCACTCCCCCGGTGGTCACGTGTCTCAGATCCTGCTTTCATGTGATTCGCACTTAGCTGCGGCCACATACTCTGGCTCTAGATTTCTGCCTCCCTCCTTACTACCCCTAGTGTTCATCACATTATCACTGACCTAAAATATTTCCCTCACTCGGGGCAGTAAAGTTTTCTCATGATAATTATGGATCCTCTTCGTGCCTTCTCAGAGCAGGTTACTAATTTCACCCAGATGATGCAAAAATTATCTGTAGAGCATAGGGCTTTAGCTTAGTCCCATTAACAGGTTCAGAGGGAGGTTGCAGATGCCGTTCGGTGTGTTCCTCTCTCTGGGGCTCAGGGTGGGGGAGCTATTGATGTTTCGTTATTTTTCGTTATTTTCTCCTGAACTTCCAGTTAAGTTGCCTGATACATTCTCTGAGGATACGAAAGATAAGAAAAAGTTTCGGGCCTTTAAAGAGGGGTGTAAGTTATTGTTTTCTCTGCGACCCCGTTCTTCAGGAGATGAGAGTCAAAGGGTGGGGGTTAATAGCTCTTTATTAAGGGAGGGTCTGCAGGCTTGGGCTTTCCCTCTTTCCCCTACGGCTCCGGAAAGAATGTCTGTGGATTGGCTCTTTGAAGCCCTTGGGCAAATTTCTGGTGAACCTGATCGTGTGCGACTGGCTGAGGACATGGCTATGAGTCCATCCCAGAGAAATAACTTAGCCGAGTGGTTTTGTTCTTATTTTAGGCGGTGGGCTGCAGAGGTATCTTGGAACGATTCGGCTCTCAAGGGATTGTTCCGCCGAGGTCTGTCTGAGCATCTTAAGGACGCTTTAGCTTTAGATCCTCCTCTGGACTCCCTCGAGGAAGCTATGACACAGGCTGTCCGCATGGACTATAGACTCCGTGCTAGGGGAGTGATGCAACAGGAGACCCCTTTGTACCTCATTAAAGTTCAGTCCTCATCACCTGTTGAACCCATGGAGGTAGGAACTGTTTCTTTTGAAGAAAAGGAAAGGAGACGCCGCAAGGAAAACAAACTTTGTTTCTACTGTGGGGCTCCGAGACACTGGAGAAAAGATTTGCCATTCTTGCCCCCCATCCTCCAAGGTGTTGGGAAATGTAACGGTTTGGTACACTTTTCCTCAAATTCTAAAATTCTGCTCCAGGTGGAACTTGGGGTGGATGATGGTCTATTCCCTGCAATGGCATTTGTGGATTGTTGTTCAACCATTAATTTGATTGACTCCAACTTGGTGACTCATTGTAAGATAGGGACAGTTAGGCTTGAGACTCCATTGAAAGTTGTGGCCATTGACTCCACTCTGCTTACCAAGTGAGGAATTACTTATGTTTCTGAGGTGTTCTTGCTCAAGGCAGGCCCTGTACTTTGTAGAATGTATAACTGGTTTTGTTTTGGACAATTTACCTTTGGGGTTAGTCCTGGGTTATCCCTGATTGCAACGTCACAATCCTGTCATCAAACGAGAAGCCAGAGAAATTGTCCAATGGGTGTCAAAATGTATTAACCAATGTTGTAATTCTGTGTCTATTTTGTCTGTTGGTCTGGCGTGTATTCCGGAATACCTAAAGGATTTCAAAGATGTGTTCTCCGAAAGCGAGGCTGAGATTTTGCCACCGCATGATTGCGCCATTGATTTAATTCCGGGTGCTAAGTTGCCCAAGGCCCATTTATTTAACCTTTCTGGTCCTGAGTGGGTTGTCATGAAGGAGTATATTTCCAAGAGCCTTTGTAAAGGGCATATCCGTCCTTCTGTTTCTTTTGTGGCAGTTGGATTTTTTTTCTGTAAAAAAAATATATGGTGGTTTGTGCTCTTGCCTCATCTTTCGGGAACTCAGTAAGATCACGGTGAGAAACACATACCCACTCCCTCTCATTCTCGAACTATATAACCAGTTGGCCGGGGCAAAATGGTTTTCTAAATTGGATTTACGAGGCGCCTATAACTTGATCAGGGTTTGAGAGGGGGACAAGTGGAAGATGCTGTTTTTCATGTCCGAAGGTCTTTTTGAGATTCTAGTTATGCCTTTTGGCAAAATGTTATAAATTTTGTGTTTTCTGACCTCATCGGCTGCTTTATGATTATATATCTTGATGATATCTTGATTTATTCCTCAGATAGACAGGCCCATGTGGGCCATTTGCAAACCGTTCTCCAGAGACTCAGGGAGAATCATCTTTTTGCTAAATTGGAAAATTTGTGCAAGAATTGTCGTTTTTGGGGTTTATTGTTTCTGGGGAGGGCTTTCGCATGGATCCCAAGAAGGTTCAGGCTATCATCATTTGGGTTCAGCCTCGAGATTTGAAAGGCTTACAACGCTTCTTGGGATTTGCAAATTATTACCAGAAATTTATCAGGATTTTTAAGGATGCTGATGTAAAAAATTGGTCAACATCAGCCGTGAAATCTTCTTTGGCATTAAAGAAGTGTTTTATGTCCGCTCCGCTGCTGGTGCAACCGGATCCGTCCAGACCATTTATTGTGGAGGTTGACGCTTCTGAGGTGGGGGTTGGGGCAGTGTGGTCACAGGGACCCCCCATTCTGACCAATCTGAGACCATGCGCGTTCTTTTCCAAGAAGTTCTCCGTTCAACATGTTGCGTTCGATGGACTCTTCAAAACAACGCATGCGGATGCATCCGCATACAACACATATCCCTGTGCACCCAATGTTAAAGATAGGTACGCAGGATGACACAGGACACATGCAGAAGCAGGCGGAGCATAGGTGGAGCTTAAGAGAAGAAGTATGCAGCCCTACGCAGACCAGCAAAATGCAAGTGTGAACCCGGCCTAAAATTTGTCTCATGGAGATTTTACCTTCCTCTAAATCAACATCTTAGGTTATAGGTTGAACTTGATGGACCTTGTGTCTTTATCCAAACTTGAAAATATGAATCTATGAAACAGCTGGGGGAAGTTGTGGTCAGCCAGACTTCTTGCCTGCCACAGTCACTGCATAATTGAGGTCTGCTGTTTGCTATTTATCCTCAGATGTCTCACGTGGGCTCCTAGGCTATATCTACATAGAGATACCTGCAGTTAACTGTAAAATCACAGGATACAACGAATGTGCATACAGCTTCAGTGTCTCTATAGCAATTGTAAGTGATTTTGGGAAAATCATGAAACTATGTCACAGGAGCATTTTGTCATTGGACCTTTAATGGAGTCTGGCCTTGCTCCTCTATTAGATTGATGTGTAATTGCCAAATAGCTAAATTTACATTAGTGTCTAGATCCTGTCTGTCGTTTTTCAATTGTTTTCTTTTTACTAAAAATGTTTTGACAACTGTTTGATATTAGTTAAGGTGCTGTGCTTTAATACATTGACTCCCATGTTTTAGTCAACTTATATTTATTTATTTTTACAATTAACCTAGCTATAATCTATTTTACTGACACTTTGGTGGACGAGGCAGAGAGAGGTTAAAAGAAAAAGAAGAAATAAAATCCTACCTCATCAAAATAACTTTCATTATATGTTGTACATTAATTATCTATACTTCCCAAATGCCTGCATATTTATAAGGCATGGCTTGTATGCTTTTTTATCAAAGGACCAGATTGCTTGTGTATTTTGTATGAAATGGCCATAAAGGTGCAAAATATACAATACATTGACATTAATAAGCAAAACACTGTGACTATTCATAAATTCAGTGTGTTTCCAGAACATATTTCGTGGCATACAGTGCATTTCAGTAGTAGTCTACAACCTTCTGCAAAAAACACCTCCCAGCATGTATTGACAGATAGTGGCTAACTAGGCAGGAGAGCTGTTCTGTTACTATTTGGAAGCCACAGGTTAATGATTACTGCATTTTATTATTAGATACATTGCTTTAGACAAATGTTCATGCTACTAATAGTTTTCACTAAACATAAAAAATTGTGCAGGTCCTTTTATCATTTATATTTTATAATGGTTTTTGACATAATAGTAGTCGGCCAAGCAAACCCTTAGTGGGGAATTATAAAATAAATTCTACTAATTACCGACTGGTTGCACTTTAATTCAGAGATCCTAAACAGTTTTCATCTTTAAATGAACATCCACAGTTTGATACCATGTTGACAACCATCCAGCTACCACTGAGAACATGTGGCTGAGCTGGAATATGAGATTCACAATTACTGTGTCTCCAAGGACGTTAGTGTCTTCGATATTTTCTTCTAGAATCACATCTGACAAATTGTTCTCAAAGTCAGACTTTGCCTTTGCTGTGGGCAAGAATTTTGAAAATGAAGAAGATCCTTTTTCTATCATGTTCCATTTCTTTATCAAGAAATGAAGAAATATTTGCTTTTTTCTTATTTTCTGAAATATATAAGATGAATGTTAAAAAATGTATACATCAGCTTAACCATCATTGACTGGTCACTCAGCAGCTCACTGAGCAGAACAATGAAATGTAAGTAGGAGGAACCAGTATTCAACTGTAATGCTGGAGGGTGTGGACCCACTGCAACATAGGACAGACTTAACTTGGAGGGGTGTAACCAGTTATTTGCTAGATGGTGAGGATAGGCTTTGCTGCTGATAGTCACAAGGTACCACTCAATGGCAGTCGCCAAGTCTACAGCAGCTGACGGGAGTGTCAGAGGTACAAGTTTAAGGTACAGAGTGATGAAACAGGGCATAGGCAAATGGCCTGAGGTCAGGGCAGGCAGCACAGGATCAATAAATGTAGCCAAGGTCAGGAGCAGAGAGGTCAGACAGGAAGGATAAGCAAGCTTGGTCAGTAACGGTAAGCGGAATAAAATGGAACATATGAATGGGTGCTATCAGGATAGAAACTAACGTTTAAGCAGTGAGTGGGTATGTGGAGCTGCCTAATAAAGGTCCTATAAGCACAGAACAGACCAGGGAACCTAATCTCTTCTGGACCCAGTAGGCTTAAATTCTAACAGAGACCAACCATGCCCCTTAAGACCAAATGAATGCCATAAGCAGATGTAGCAATGCTGCATGAGGCTGACTAGCGGAACGGCCTGACTTGGAGAGAAACCACATGGTGAGTACAGAGGTGCTGAGGAAGTTTGCGAGTTACTGCCGGGATAGTATACCCCCTTAGTACTCAGATCATTGGAGGAACCTTTTGAGAATGACGAAGGCGTGGGAGTTTCCAACAAACTACCAAAATTTCTCCTTGGGATCAAAAATCTCTCCAGTCAACCAAATAGAAGGTCTTTTCCCTGAGCTTCTTAGAATCAAAAATATCATGAACCTCAAACATTGGAAGGAAATTCATAAAGGACGTAGGGACTGGAGAACGAGCCTTTGAGAACTGATTTAGGACTACTGGCTTCAAGAGCAATAAGGCATTTTTTAGATCCAAAGATTGGGCAGTAGCTGAAGCTCATAGGACACCAAGTTGATCTGACTGAGAATCTTGAAGGGACCAAGGATCAAACTTCAACCGAATGTTCCAAGAAGATAACCAGACCTTATCTCTGGGGTGTTAAGGGCATGTCACACTAAGAGATATCGCTAGCAATATCGCTATAACAAGTGACGTTATAGCGATATTGCTAGCGATATCGCTGTGTGTGATACTTACCTACGACCGGCTCCCCCGCTGGTTATCGCTGATCGCGCGAGAACGTCCTGGACCATTTCTCGTCGTCAGCTTCCTGCGGCGCTTCCTGCTGTGAGGGCGAGCGACGCATGGAGCCGGGCGGGAGGACGCAGGATCGCCTGGTGTGACAGGTAAGTAGCGATCCCCGTCCCCAGCGATGTCGCTAGTGAGATCTGCCTGCGTGGCAGCTCACTAGCGACCACTTAGCGATGTACCAGCGATCCTGACCGCGTCATATCGCTGGTCGGGATCGCTGGTACATCGCTAAGTGTGACAGTACCTTTACTGAGGTGACAAACCTCTCTTCTCTCTGCATGAATCTTCATCCGAGACACGACCTTAATAATAATAATAATAATAATAAATGTTATTTTTATAGCGCCGACATATTCCGCAGCACTTTACATTTCAGAGGGGATTTGTACAGACAATAGACATTACAGCATAACAATAATCACATACAGTAGATTATAACAAATACCAAGAGGAAAGAGGGCCCTGCTCGCAAGCTTACAGTCTATGAGGAAAGAGGTAGACACGAAAGGTGGGTGGTAACAGTTTCCCTGATTGTATGGACCAGCCATAATGTTAAGTGTGTGACAGTACAGACACAGAGGGCTAATGGATGCATAAAGCATGTGGGAACATGATGCAGGAAATCTGGTTATGGTAAAACTTTTGGCTGTGCCACACAGGGATAGATTAGGTTAATGTGTTGAGGCGATAGGCCAGTCTGAATAAATGCGTTTTCAGGGCATGCTTAAAATTGTGGGGATTGGGGACTAATCGTATTGACCTGGGAAGTGCATTCCAAAGAATTGGCGTGGAACGTGTAAAGTCTTGGAGACGGGAGTGGGAGGTTCTGACTATTGAGGATACTAACCTCAGGTCATCAGCAGAACGGAGGGCGCGGGTAGGGTGGTATACTGAAACAAGGGAGGAGATGTAGGGTGGTGCTGAGCCATGGAGGGCTTTGTGGGTGAGGGTAATAAGTTTATACTGAATTCTGGAGTAGATGGGTAGCCAGTGTAATGACTGGCACAAGGTAGAGTCATCGGTGTAACGATTGATGAGGAATATGATCCTGTCTGCAGCATTCAAGACAGATTGGAGAGGGGAGAGTTTGGTAAGAGGGAGACCGATTAGAAGAGAGTTACAATAATCGAGACGAGAATGAATAATAGAAACAGTAAGAGTTTTTTCAGAGTCAAAAGTAAGAAAAGGTTGAATTCTAGAAATGTTTTCGAGGTGCAGATGACAAGAGCGAGCCAGTGATCGAATGTGGGGGGCAAAGGAAAGCTCGGAATCAAGTATGACCCCAAGACAGCGGGCCTGTTGCTGGGGAGTAATAGTGGAGCCACACACAGAAATAGCAATGTCAGGTATAGGTACATTAGTACAGGGACCTTAAGAAGGGAGCACTAAGTTTGCCACCTGATCTGAAGGAAGTCACCATAAGTGGGTACTTGAGGATGCTGGGATTATAACACAAAGAATAGAGATGCTCCAGAAGATTCCCCAACTCAGTTGTTGTAGAAAAACTCTGCCCAGGGGAGTAGTTGCACCCAGTCATCCTGATGATCAAAGATACTATCACCACATTAACTCTCAAGGATCTGATTTACCCTTTCCACTTTCCCATTGGTGCAGCTGGTAGGAGGAAAAGAAATCCAACTGGCATTCAGCAGCTTGCACAGGGCTCTCCAACATTTTGAAGTGAAGCTTAGGAGCAGGGGCAAGACCAGCTAGGGGTGTGAAGTAAGCCATCTTAGAGAACCGATCCACCACAACTGAGATGGTGTCCTAACCCTCAGAGAGAGGCAGACCAATAATTAAGTCAATACCAATATGTTGCTAGGGAGCAGAAGGAACTAGCAAAGGCTAGATGAGACCAGCACACTTATCCCTGGAAGACTTGTTTCTGGTGCACTGAGAACAAGTGGCTACAAAGTTATTCTTGCCAAGGGATGGCCACCAGAAGTGTCGAGCAATCAACTCAGTGGATTTACATATGCCTATATGACATGCCAACTTGGGCTCATGTCCACAGGACAGAATTATTTTCCTTATAGCATAAGACAAAGGTCTTGCCCTAAGGAATTTCACTTAAATGGAGAGGAGCTGTTTCAATAATCTTGGCTGGGTGTATTGTGTTCTGAGGCTCCTTCAGGGAATTGGTTACATCAAAAGATGGAGACATGGCATCAGCCTTAACATTCTTCTTTGTAGGACAGATGTGCAAATTGAAGATAAAATGAGTGAATAAGAGTGCCCACCTGGTTTGATGGAGATTTAACCACTGGGTGAACTGCCGGAATGTCAGATTCTTATGGTCCATGTAAATTATTACTGGAGAGCTGGCACCCTCCAATAGATGTCTCCACTCCATGAGATGAGCCCCATCTTGATATCAAGAAGCTCATGATCATGGCTGGTCCATACAATCAGGGCAACTGTTACCACCCACCTTTCGTGTCTCCCTTTTTTTTCCTCATAGATTGTAAGTATGCGAGCAGGGCCCTCATTCCTCTTGCTATTTGATATAATCTATGTGATTATTGTGATGCTCTAATGTCTATTGTCTGTACAAATCCCCTCCGAAATGTAAAGTGCTGCGGAATATGTAGGCGCTATAGAAATAAAATTTATTATTATTATTATCCCTAATAGTATAATTTCACTCAGCTGGTTAAAACAGTTTGGAGAAAAAAACGAATGAGACAGACTTCTCCAAAGAAGTTCTTTGCAGGGGAACTGCCCTGGCAACAATAGATAAGGCATGTACCTGAAAAAGAAACTACTTGATAATGCAATACCGGAGCACTTGCAAAAGTCCTTTTCAAATGCTGGAAGGTTGACACTGCCAATTCAGGTCAGTCTCTGCCGCTGGCTCCCTTATTGGTTAAGGCAGAGATAGGTACCATAAGAGACAAGAAATATGGGATAAATTATGGTACTTGTAGAAGTTGGAAAAACACATGAAGCGCTGGATGGCATGCAGACCTTAAGGATGAGGCCCAGATAGAACAAGGGAAACCTTCTTTAGATCCATTTTGAGACCTTGGATGGAGACAATGTAGGTAAGGAGGTTTCTAAAAGACACATTTGGCTAATTTGGCATACAAATTGTTCTCCCAAAGTAGTTGCAGAACTTGAGGGACATGTTTTCTATGGGAAGTTAGATCAAAGGAGAATATTAGGATATCGTCCAAGTACACAACCACTGAAACCTAGAGGAGGTCCTGGTAGATGTCATTAATGACCTCCTGAAACTCGGTGGGATAAGCATGACGAGATACTCATAGTGATTGTCACAGGTATTAAAGTCTGTCTTCCATTTGTCACCCTTACGGATATATATCAAGTTGTAAGCCCCCCCACATATTAAATTTAGAGAAGATCTTAGCTCCCCAGATTCTTGCAAATAGATTAGAAATCAAAGGCAGGGGTTACTTTTTTAATAGTGATTTTGTTAAGACCTCAATAGTCTATACAAGGATGTAGAGGACTATCCTTCTTAGTCTTGAAAAAGAAGCCAGCACTGGCTAGTGAAGAGGACTTATGGATGAATCCCTTGCCTAAATGCTCTTGAATGTATTCAGACATGGCTCAAGTCTCAGGTAGAGATAGGGGATACACCCACCCCTGGGATGGTGAAGTGCCAGGAAGAAAATAGACAGCAAAGTTATAAGGTCTGTGGGATGGCAGGACCTCAGCGTTCTTTTTGCAGAAGACATATGCAAAGGCACAATAATAGATAGGTAACAAAGTTCAAAGACACAGGAGGCGGAGTCTTGGGCATGAATTTGGCTAGCTAGTTGGAAGCACAGCACTGTCCTCATTGAAGTATTTGACCAGAAGACCAGTCAATAACTGGCGTGTGTAGGCATAGCCATGCAATGCACAGGAGAACAGAATTCACAGATCTGGGTAGCACATAGAAGGAAATCCGCTCTGTACGCAGGACTCCAATCCACAGCGTGACTGCAACAGTGATGAAACTAACAGTTTGTCAGGAATTGTCAGCACATGAAGGCGACAGACAGAGAATGATCCAGCTATTATTTAGAAAACTTCCGGAGCTGGAATCTAGATGGACAGCAGCTGAGATGGACCTATCTTGCCAAGTCAAGGTAACTTCAGACAATAGTCTTGGAGACCAAGTACTCTCACCTAGGGTCATGTATGCAGCCAAGATGCTGGAGTTTCTAGGTCTCACTGAGCAAAGGAAAACAAAATGTCCCTTGCCTCCACAATACATACAACTATTCTCTCTGTACCGCCACATCCCTTGAGATAGCATAGGATCCTGGAAGTTTGACGCCAGTCTGGTTGGTCCTGTAACACAAGGAGATATTGAAGCTTGTTCCTGAGCTTACTCAGGGAAGCAGAAATCTAGCCTTATGGTCAGGTGTATAACGGTGTTCAGCGAGGATGATAACTTTCTGCCTGCTAACTCATCCTTAATTCAACAGGAAACACCCTGTCAGAAGGTTGTCACCAGGGTTTCTTCATTCCAAGCCAGAACTGCTGCTAATATACAGAAGCATAAGGCATAATGGGTCACGGTATCTATGCTCTGCTTTGGTCTCAACAGGGAGAGGCAGCAGAGGAGATACAGCCTGGAACCTCTAAAACCACATGGAACATCTCCAGCAACCACTAAACATTGCAGGTCTCCAGATTTTCACATTCCCAAATGGGGATTTGCCAGGCCAAGGCTTGTCTAGATAGCAGAGAGACCATAAACGCTATCTTTATCTGGTCCAAAGGAAAGAGGTGAGGGTGGAGTGTGAAGTGGATCTTAAACTGATTTATGAAGCCTCAGCTCTCTTTAGGATCTCCAATGTAGCGGAACGGGAGTGGAAGCTGGAGCGTAATGGTTCCACAAGAGACTGGCGCATAAGGAGGGTCCCTCAGAGAGGTTGACTGTCCAGAGCGTTAACCAGACATGCGAGAAGCCAAGGGCAGGGCGGACATACCAGTGGACAGATCCTGCAGCTGGGTTGCCACCACTCACGCTGGGAACTGACCTCCTCATAACATACTTGCACACTTGTTTTGGAATCCCTGGGTCCTGATTTGTCAGCGGGATCCATGGCCCAAAATAATGTAACGCTGATGGGTGTGGACCCACTGTGCCATGGGCCAGGCTTAGCATGAAGGGGTGTTGCCGGTAGTCATCAGGTACCACTCAAGGGAAGTCCTTAGGTCTGCAGCAGCTGACCAGAGTGTCAGAGGCACAAGTATGAAGTACAGAGGGGTGAAACAGAGGAGTAGTCAAACAGTCCGAAGTTAGAGCAAGCAGCACAGAATCGGAAAATTTAGCCGAGGTCAGAAGCAGAGAGATGAGACAGGACAGGTAAACAAGCTGGGTCAGTAACAGAAATTGGAATAAGGAGGAACATATAAAGGGGTGCTATCAGCATAGGAACCATTGTTCTGTCTGGGAGTGTTAGGTGGAGCTGCCTAATCAAGGTCCTACAAGCACGTAATAGGCTTGGCAACCAAACAGGCAATTCCTGCATGTTTCGGAAAACATGCAGCCGCAGGGACTTGAATATATTATCCGAGCATGCCCAAGATACTCGGATAACATCCTTGCATGCTTGCATAAGACGTTATCAGAGCACGTTTACTCATTACTAGTGGTCACAGAAATATTGCTCCCTGATCCCTCTTTTGCTGTGCAGCTAGGGCAGCGTGACCACCATCTCATCCTCCAAACTGCCCACATCACTCGGATGGCCTTGATTCCATGTGGGGTCTAGAACCTCATCATCCCACATCGCATCATAACACCTCTCCAGTCCGTATCCACTTCAAGCTGCTAATAATCACCTACAAAGCCATCGGTTATCTGTCTCCCCCATATAACTCTGAACTACAGTTGGTACAGAAAGTATTCAGACCCCTTTAAATTTTTCACTCTGTTTCATTGCCGCCATTTGCTAAATTCAAAAAAGTTCATTTTTTTCTCATTAATGTACACTCTGCACCCCATCTTGACTGAAAATAAAACCAGAAATGTAGAAATTTTTGCAAATTTTTTAAAAAAGAAAAACTGAAATATCACATGGTCATAGGTATTAAGACACTTTGGTCATTATTGAGTAGAAGCAACCATTTGAGCAAGTACAGCCATGAGTCTTCTTGGGAATGATGCAACAAATTTTTCACACCTGCACTTGGGGATCTTCTGCCATTTTAATGTGGCTTCAAGGTACACATGAATTGGCCAATTTGTGCACTAAGCAATCTCAATATTTCATATTTCTAATACAGTTATGCAGCTCAACTTTCATATTTCATGTTTGCTAGCTATAGCGCTACAGAGTGATGCCTTATTTATTTGATTATATATGAGCTGGTGACTCTAGGTAAGTACCTGTTCACACTGTTAGGGCTGGTGGAATGCACAAAATAATATAAAGATGTTATTAAGGTGCGTTTGTAGCCCGGGGTCCACCGTGCAGAGATGGTAACTGCTGCTCGGTAATGGCGGTCACTAAATGGCGGTATCACACTGGACACACATGGGTTAAACGCCACCCAGTGTACAGTCATGGCCAAAAGTTTTGAGAATGACACAAATATTATATTTTCACATGATCTGCTGCCCTCTGGTTTTTATGTGTGTTTGTCAGATGTTTTTATCACATACAGAAATATAATTGCAATCATATTATGAGTAACAAAAGGTTATATTGACAGTTAGAATGAGTTAATGCAGCAAGTCAATATTTGCAGTGTTGACCCTTCTTCTTCAGGACCTCAGCAATTCTCCCTGGCATGCTCTCAATCAACTTCTGGATCAAATCCTGACTGATAGCAGTCCATTCTTGCAAAATCAATGCTATTATTTTGTCTGAATTTGAAGGTTTTTGTTTGTCCACCCGTCTCTTGATGATTGACCACCAGTTCTCAATGGGATTAAGATCTGGGCAGTTTCCAGGCCATGGTCCCAAAATCTGTTTTGTTCCCTGAGCCATTTAGTTATCACCTTTGCTTTATGGCAAGGTGCTCCATCATGTTGAAAGAGGCATTGTTGATCGCCAAACTGCTCTTGGACGGTTGGGAAAAGTTGCTCTTGGAGGACATTCTGGTACCATTCTTTATTCATGGCTGTGTTTTTAGGCAAGACTGAGAGCCCATTCCCTTGGCTGAGAAGCAACCCCACACATGAATGGTTTCAGGATGCTTGACAGTTGGCATGAGACAAGACTGGTGGTAGCGCTCACCTGGTCTTCTCCGAATAAGCCGTTTTCCAGATGTCCCAAACAATCGAAAAGGGGATTCATCAGAGAAAATGACTTTACCCCAGTCCTCAGCAGTCCACTCCCTGTACCTCTTGCAGAATATCAGTCTGTCCATGATGTTTTTTCTGGAGAGAAGTGGCTTCTTTGCTGCCCTCCTTGAGACCAGGCCTTGCTCCAAGAGTCTCCGCCTCACAGTGCGTGCAGATGCACTCACACCTGCCTGCTGCCATTCCTGAGCAAGCTCTGCACTGCTGGTAGCCTGATCCCGCAGCTGAAACACTTTTAAGAGTCGGTCCTGGCGCTTGCTGGTCTTTCTTGGGCGCCCTGGAGCCTTTTTGGCAACAAGGGAACCTCTCTCCTTGAAGTTCTTGATGATGCGATAGATTGTTGACTGAGGTGCAATCTTTCTAGCTGCGATACTCTTCCCTATTAGGCCATTTTTGTGCAGTGCACATGTTTCTTTAGAGATAACCATGGTTAACAGAAGAGAAACAATGATGCCAAGCACCAGCCTCCTTTTAAAGTGTCCAGTGGTGTCATTCTTACTTAATCATGACAGATTGATCTCCAGCCCTGTCCTCATCAACACCCACACCTGTGTTAATGGAGCAATCACTGAAACGATTTTAGCTGGTCCTTTTAAGGCAGGGCTGCAATGATGTTTAAATGTGTTTTGGGGGATAAAGTTCATTTTCTAGGCAAATATTGACTTTGCAAGTAATTGCTGTTAAGCTGATCACTCTTTATAACATTCTGGAGTATATGCAAATTGCCATTAGAAAAAATGAAGCAGTAGACTTTGTAAAAATTAATATTTGTGCCATTCTCAAAACTTTTGGCCATGACTGTATAGTAACGATGGGCTCTCTTGCTTCACAGAGTCGTGAAACCGCATAACACAGATGCCATACCCTGTTGACTGTCACAAGGCACAGCTGAGTCAGCGCTAGTGTACGGTCACAAGACTCTGCCCCAAGGATTCAGGGTAAGAGCCTCTCTGGACCCACTAAGCGCATGATGTTGCAACTGCGAGCACCACTAATAGATGCTGGCTACTGTGGAGTGCAAAGTGCACAGTGGTGTACAGGCAAGCCACTACTAGGTGCTGAATCTAGGCCCTGACTATGCCTCCTACCTGCACTATCAGCCTAGGCACTAACTGGCAAGGCTGATCACCACATGTGTACCAAGGGTCGGGGTTTCATAATGAGACATTCACTAGAGACATTCATACGTGCATACAAGGCTCACTCCACATGGTCTATATCAGCACACGGCCATGCAATCCTTTTATAACCTCAGCCTTGCAGGACCTTGCTGATGGCCCAATCCAAGCTGCTTGAGGACCTGAGCATGTGACCTCCGACCACCAATGAGCGGTCGTCTCATGGGCATGCTCAGATGGAGAAAAGCAGGACTTAGTCCCAGGAGCGTCTGCTCACCGCTGACTAGTGCTGAATGCTATAGCTGAGTCTGGGGTGGCAGCAGCAACCAGACGCATAGCATTACCCTGAGAAAGACGGTGATGTCAATGTCTCTGCTGAGCAAGAACCTCTGTGGCTGCAGAAGAATGGGATACCGCAAAGGACATGGCTTGAGATTCCCCCTGTGCAGCAGTGGGAGCTCGACACCTAACACGCACCTAGTCTATATTTGGATGTGATGGTCAGTTTTTTGAAATTTGTATTCATTAGCCTTCTGACTGAGCACTCCGTCTTTTAGCCTCAGGTGTTTTTAATCATTGAAGGACCCTATCCCTCCACAAAAATATAGATTTTATTCCAAGAGAGGATTCACAGGTTCTCATACACTTGAAGACTTTAGTCTAAGAGAGATTTGTCAGTGTTAGGTCCTGGAAAACGAGAATCTCCTTAACGTGGCTTCCAGGTACACATGAATTTGCGAATTTATGCACCAAGCATTCTCAATTTTTCATATTTCTAATGCAGTTATGCAGTTCAACTTTCATATTTCATGTTTGCAAGCTATGGTGCTACAGAGTGCTGCCTATGTATTTGATTGCATGTGTTGTTGACTCTAGGTAAGCACCTGATCACACCTAGTCTATATTTGGATGTGGTGGTAAGTTTTCTTAAATTTGCATTCATTAGCCTTCTGACTGAGCACTCCGTCTTTTAGCCTCAGGCAATATTAATCATAGAAGGATCCTATCCCTCCACAAAAATAAAGATTTCAGTCCAAGAGAGGACTCACAGGTTCCCATACACTTGAAGACTTTAGTCTAAGAGAGGTTTAACAGTGTTAGATCCTGGAAAATGAGAATTGCCTTAATGTGGCTTCCAGGTACACATAAATTTGCCAATTTATGCACTAGGCAGTCTCAATTTTCATATTTCTAATGCAGTTATGCAGTTCAACTTTCATATTTCATGTTTGCAAGCTATGGCGCTACAGAGTGCTGTCTCATTTATTTGATGAAATATCACATGGTCATAAGTATTCAGACCCTTTGCTCAGACGCTCGTATTTAAGTCACTTGCTGTCCATTTCCTTGTGATCCTCCCTGAGATGGTTCTACTCCTTCATTGGAGTCCAGCTGTGTTTAGTTAAACTGATAGAACTTGATTTGTAAATGCACACACCTGTCAATATTAGACCTCACAGCTCACAGTGCATGTCAGACAAAATGAGAATCATGAGGTCAAAGGAACTGTCCAAGGAGCTCAAAGACACATCTGGCCAAGGTTATAAATAAATTTCTGCAGTACTCAAGGTTCCTAAGAGCACAATGGCCTCCATAATCCTTAAATTCAAGAAGTTTGGAACCACCAGAAGTCTTCCTAGACCTGGCCATCTAGGCAAACTGAGCAATTGTGTGAGAAGAGCCTTGGTGAGAGACGTAAAGAAGAACCCCAAAATAACTGTGGCTGAGCTCCACAGATGCTGTAGGTAGATGGAATAAAGGTCCACAAAGTCAACTATCACTGCAGCCCTCCACTAGTTGGCCTTTTATGGCAGAGTGGCCTGACAGAAGCTTCTCCTGAGTGCAAGACATATGAAAGCCAACATAGAGTTTGCTAAAAAAACAAATGAAGGACTCCCAGGCTAAGAGAAATAAGATTCTCTGTTCTGATGAGATGAAGATAGAACTTTTTGGTGATAATTCTAAGTGGTATGTGTGGAGAAAACCACCATCATCACCTGCCCAATACAATCCCAACAGTGAAACATGGTGGTGGCAGCAGCATGCTATTGGGGTGTTTTTCAGCTGCAAGGACAGCTGGTTGCAGTTGACGGAAACATGAATGCGGCCAAGTGCAGAAATATCTTGGATTTAAACCTCTTCCAGAGTGCTCTGGACCTCAGACTTGGCCGAACGTTCACCTTCCAAAAAAATGATCCTAAGCACACAACTAAAATAACAAGAGTGGCTTAATAACAACTCTGTGACCATTCATGACTGGCCCAGCCAGAGCCCTGATCTAAACCCAATTGAGCATCTCTGGAGAAACATGAAAATGACTGTCCACTAACGCTCATCATCCAACCTGACGGAAATGGAGAGAATCTGCAAGGAAGAATAGCAGAAGATCTCCAAATGCAGGTGTGAAAAACTTGTTGCATCATTCCCAAGAAGACTCATGGCTATGCTAGCTCAAAAGGGTGCTTCTACTCAATACTGACCAAAGGATCTGAATACTTATGACCATTAGTGATGAACGAACGTGCTCCCCACTACTCGTTACTCGAGTATCACGGTACAGACCACACATTTGACGTAGTGGTATTTCCGTGTCAGCTATCTGTGCGTGCTCAAAGTTTGGCCATTTTAGGCTAGTTTTCCATTTTTGTCCTGTGTGTCACTGTAGTTACAGTATATAAAGCACTACGTAGCATTTTTTTAAAAAACAGGCCACATATTTTACAGTGGGGTATATCTGTGACACGCCTCCTACATCCATGTGCCAAAAATTGTGGCATTTTTGGCCTAAATTCCTTTTTTTGCAGTCTGTCACTCTTGTTATATCCAGCACTCTTTTGCATAAAAAATACACATATTTTACAGTGGGGTATAACTGTGACACGCCTCATACATCCGTGTGATAAAAATTGGGTTTTTTAGGCCGGTATTCCAGTATGTTACTCTGTTACTCAAGTTATATATAGCACTATGTTGCATTATTGTAAAAAAAACCAGCCCACATATTTAACAGTGTGGTTGTCATGCGATTATTACAATGTTCTATGGAGATCAGTGACGTGGGTCAGAATGAAGGCAAGGACACGATATTTCAGAATTCAATGTAATATATATATATTGTAGCGAACAAGCTTCAGGTAACAGATGGAAACAACAGTGGCTTAAAACATCAGGCAGAGTCAGGACTATGCTGGGATATGAGTACAGACCAATGTTGCGAGCTCACGTCCGGGAATGCAGGATCCAGAGGTCCAGAGCCCGGACCGGGCTCCTAGCAGAGAGCCGGTCGCAGCGGAGGTGGGTGCAGAGCAGGTCCAAAGCAACAAAGTCTTTCAGGTGGAACCTGAATGCGGAAGCAAGCTGGGTATCCCAAAGAGACAAGCAAGATACTAGTCCTTCTAGCTTGGTAGCAGGTGAGATACAAGATACACAAGTACTGTATAGTGTGCCCCTTTATATATGCAGCAGACAGGAAACAAGGCATCTCAGACAGGAAACAAGATGGCCTCCATGAAGCCATTAACTCCATCTTAGGTAAGGGCAAAGTCCAGCAGAACTTAGGGCAAGACCAAGCAAACAAGAAATAAGATGGCCCCCTGAAGCCATTAACTCCATCATAGATAAGGGCAAAGTCCGACAGAACTTAAGGGCAAAAACAGGTACACAGTTCAGATCCTTACAGTGGTATATCTGTGACACACCTCATATGTCCGTGTGATAAAAATTTGGAGATTTTAGGCCGGTATTCCACCACACGAGCTGCCGCCTCTCCACCACCCGAGGTGCCGCACCTCCCACCTTCTGTCTCTTTCCCATTCTCCCGCAGAATGAAAGTCCGCAAGGACAAGGTCCTCTCCCTTCTGTACCAGTCTGTCATTGTAATTTTTTTCTCTGTAAACGATATCTATTACTTTGTATGTAACTCCGTGTCATGTACAGCACCATGGAATTAATGAATCACAGAATCTTAGAATCATAGAGCGGCCTCTCGTGCTCCCGGCGTCTGTGAGCTGCTCCAGGTATACAGGACCTTCGTGATGTGAGTCGCAACCACCAGCAAATGAAACCGATGTGGTCATGTGCTGACTCACATCATGAAGGTCCTGTATACCTGGAGCAGCTCACAGACGCCGGGAGCATGAGAGGCTGCTCACGTCTGCTCCACAGCTGGAGGTACACTGACAGGAGACTGCCACTGGCCGGGGCAGGCCCTGTAACTCGTCTATACCCCTGTGTACAAACCCCCCCCCCTCTCTTTTTCCAAGCGCTGGCGCAAAAGCGCTATTTTAACCTGCACCGCTTACTGGAGTGAGGACTTCACATCGCATTATCTTTACAGGTACCGCTCTCTGACTTGTGCATTTACTATTGCGGCTACTCTGCACAGCCGTTCACAGCCTGCACTTTGACTTTAACTTTTTTTTTTTTAAGCTGCTATCAGGGAGAATTACCCTGCAGTATATAACCTGTTCAGTGATTTCAGGTTTTTACCCTCACTCATGCCTTTTTAGTTTTTAATGATTGTTCAGGTTGGAACTAAGATTGCCACCAGCATCTATATATATATTTTTTTTTTTTTTCCCTTAAGCACTTCTGAGGTCTTACAATTGTCTTTTTCTAATTGCTATTTTCTCGCTATTATCCAGTTACATAAAGAGCACTTATAAGAGGTTTTTTTTTTTTTCATATAACCGCCTAATTTAGATTTCCCTCTTCTTTATGAGTGTTCCAAGCGCACACTAATATTATGAGTTTATTTTACCTTATTTCTTTGACACCCTTGTGACAGGTGTCTTAGTGTTTGCTGCTGGAATTACACTCATACACAAGCGCCACTGAATCTACATTAGCATTACCGTATATACTCGAGTATAAGCCGATCCGAGTATAAGCCGACCCCCCTAATTTTGCCACAAAAAAATGGGAAAACGTATTGACTCGAGTATAAGCCTAGGGTGGGAAATGCTCCATAGATTATTCCCCCATATGCTGACCCCATACAGAGCAGCCCGTATACACTGATATACAGCAGATCTCTCCCCATACAGAGCAACCCGTATACACTGATATACAGCAGATCTCTCCCCATACAGAGCAGCCTGTATACACTGAAATACAGCAGATCTCTCCCCATACAGAGCAGCCCGTATACACTGATATACAGCAGATCTCTCCCCATACAGAGCAGCCCGTATACACTGATATACAGCATATCTCTCCCCATACAGAGCAGCCCGTATACACTGATATACAGCAGATCTCTCCCCACTGCTGGCACCTGAGATACTCACCGGTCCAGTGTCCATGGCTGCTCACCGCTATCTGCTACGTCATCGGTCAGTGACGTTCAGACTGCAGGGGGCGCGGCGCGCACTAACCACGTCACCGTGCCCTCTGCTGTCTGAAGTCAATGACAGATGACAGACAGCAGCAAGCAGCCATGGACGCAGGACAGGTGAGTATTGCTATACTTACCCGTCCTGACGCTGTCTCTTGAGCCCCCAGCTTCTCTGCGCTCTCTCATCCTGCATTCAGCGGTCATGTGATGTCGCTCATTAAAACTCATGAATATGCGCATATTCATGAGTTTTAATGAGCGGTACCACGTGACCGCTGAAGGCAGGAAGAGAGAGCGCGGAGAAGCTCGGGGCTCAAGAGACAGCGTCAGGATGGGTAAGTATGACCTGACACCCCTGCCCACCTCCGACCCCCCGGTGTATATGACTCAAATATAAGCCGAGAGGGGGTCTTTCAGCCCAAAAAAATGGGCTGAAAATCTCGGCTTATATTCGAGTATATACGGTATATTCTTCTTTAGATATGCCTCCCTCTTTCCATTTTATAAACATTTCTTTCTTCCTTTTTAGCATGTGCTTAAGTTCTGTGTTCATCCATCCTGGTTTCCTTAAATGCTTCCTATTCTTCCCTCTTTTCGGAATTGTTAACAATTGTGCTTTGAGAATTTCATTTTTCAAGATTTCCCGTCCTTCCTGGACATTTTTGTCTTTAAGGATATCCAGTCATTGGATCCCTCCAATTCTCTTTCTGAGTCCCTTATAATCTGCCTTTCTGAAATCTAACCTTGACGTCTGAGTCTTCACAGGTCTTCCTCCTCTAGTTATCCAAAATTCTAAATTAGCATGGTCGCTACCTCCTAGGGTCCCAGCCACTTTTACCTCCTCAACCATTTCCTCCCTGTCTATAAGGATTAGATCCAAGGTAGCAGTTCCCCTTGCTTTCTCCGCTACCTTCTGGAAGATAAAGTTGTCATCAAGAGATGATAAGAATTTCCTTGACCTGTTAGTTTTGCCTGAGAGAGATTCCCAACAAATGTCTGGATAGTTGAAATCTCCCATGACAACTATGTCATGTTTTTTGGAGAACTTGGCCATTTGATGCATAAAGAATTCATCCATATCTTCAGCTTGCACAGGCGGCCTGTAGTAAAGGCCCACAATGGTGTCCTTTCCATTGTTCTGTCCTTGTATTCTTACCCAAACAGTTTCCACAGAACTCCCGGTCTCTGAAGCTTCAATCTCTGTGCAGATATACGCGTTTCTAACATACAATGCGACACCTGCTCCTTGTTTATCAAGTCTGTTTCTTGCAAAAAAGTTGTATCCTTCTAGCCTTGTATTCCAATCATGTGTATCGCCCCACCAAGTTTCAGTGATTCCAATGACATCATATTTCTTTTCCTGTGTTAGTAGTTCCAATTCTCCTTGTTTGTTCCCCATGCTTTGTGCATTAGTATAGAAACATTTTAGTTTGTGATTGGTTTCTCTTTCTCCAATATTTTTATTATTTAGATTTTTTTGTCTTTGTTCTTTCCTCCCATTTCTAATAGCAGAGTTCTCAATAGCATTTGTCAGGTGTATGGCTTTTTCTGGCCTTTTGCTTCCCTTCACACATTTTTCGAGTTTACAGCTCTCCTGATGAGTGTAGCAAGGCGACTTCCACATACATGTTTTCCAGTCTTCGTAAGGTGCCCCAGGATTTCATGTGCCCTGGGCCAAAGAGTGTCAGTGCGCCCTTTTAACACATACCACAATTCATAATGCTCCGATACGGCACAGAAATATAGGTATAGTACAATGAAAAATACTTCACTGCTTACATGACATGACTGATATCTATTTTAAATTCTACAATAGCTCAAAAGCCAGACAATATATTACTCCATACAGTATTATGTCCCCCACCTAGTGCGCCATACAGAATAATGAGCCTTATATATTTCTCTATACAGAATAATTGGTCCCATATAATGTTCCATAAAGTATATGATGAGCTCCACATAATGCTACAGTATATGTTGGTCCCCATAGATGATGCTCCACTGTCTTATGGGCCCAAATAATGCTCCATATATAATGGGTCCCATTTCTAATGCTCCAGTGTATAATGTGCCCCGTAAATGCTGCTCCAGTGTCTGATGTCCCCCATTTAGAATGCTCCAGTATATGAAGGGCCAAATGGATGTTGCTCCAGTGTATGATGGGCCCCATATATCATTCTCCAGTGTATATTGCTCCCCAAAAAATGCTCCCAACATTTAAAAAAATTAAATACCTCTCCCCGCTGGGCACTGCTCTTCTCTGGACTCCTCAGCACTGCCATTTTAAAGCTCTCTGCACTTGTACTGTTTCGGTAGAGGGCATACAGACATGATGTAATCGCGCTCTGTCACCTGAATGTCACTGTCAGGAAAGACGGAAGATGTCACAGTGGTGGAGCAGGGAGAGGTAAGTATTGCAAGTGCTGTGGCCCTGAGCAAGCATGGGGGGCCCACTCGTGGGCGACGGCACTGGCACAGGGCCCCTCATAGTACGACGGTATGTCTGACGGCGAGTGGGCCCTCCCACCGGCAGAGACACTTTTGCGTACTATGAGGGGCCCTGTGCCACTACCGTCGCCCACGAGTAGGAACCCCCACCTGCTCAGGGAACCGGAACTTTCATCTGCACCTTCCTCTGTGTCACCGTGTAAGGTGGTATAGTATGTGGGAAGGGGCACCTGATTTTCATCAGTGTCACATTCTGGCTCTGTAGAGTGCGAGGGGAATGTAGTGCTGTCGCTCAATGTACCAGCAGAATCATCTAGCAGTGGCTGTGCATTATTGCACTCCATTTCCAATTCATGTTGAACTGGGGAATTCAGAATTTCACTTAATAACACAGGCATAGCCTGTGAAAAGAGCTCCATGGAGTAATCTGAAGTGTGGGCTGCCGCATCCTTCACTTTTCGTGGGGGTGAAGGAGACAAGGAAAGGTGTGGTTCCTGACCAGAAGCCTGCACTGACGACTCAGTGCTTGCATTTTTTTAAACTTCAGAAGAGGAGGCGATAGAGCTGGAGGCTTTTTCGGCAATGTAAGGTAAAACCAGTTCCTGATGTTCCGGCTTTAAAAGCAGTTTACCTACTCCCAGAAAAGGGAGTCTTAAAGGCCTTCTTGTGCCAGCTGATGATGCAGGTTCAACACCTCCTGCCTTAGCTGCTATTGTGCTTTTGGCAATACCAGCAGATGCACCACCACCACCATCAGTACCAACTGGCCCCCCCACACCCACGTCCGCGGCCTCTTCCACCATACGTAATAATTTTTGTGAAAATGGACTAAAAATAACAGCAGATATATGGTACTGTTTCAGAAGCGGACAGCTCTATACAGTCTAGGGATAATTGTAAATCTCCGTATATATTTCATGAGTCAGACACAGATGGTCACAGGCTCAGTATGGAATAGACAATAATATAAAAATTTGCAAAAGGGTACAGTATCACTAGATACAAGGTATATATAGTATAGTTTAAACATACTGAATCTCTGTATACATTTCAGGAGGCAAACAGAGACGCTCTCAGGCCCAGTATGGATCCGAAAACAATATAGAAAGTTGAGAAAGGGTACTATGGGGGTACCTGAGGGTACGGTCGCCACAGAGGTACTGCACCTGATCCAAAGGTGTGGTATCCCACCCTTAGGTAAGGAGGGATCACCACTCAGGACTCCTAACCCTGCACTCAACACACACACATGTTAGTCAGTGCTTTCTGGGTGTACCCGGCGGGAGGATAGCCTCATCCCAGACTGACTAGGAAAGGGTGTTGGGGGTTAGTGTGGAAGGTAGGTACAGTGGGAGGAGCTTAGGTAGTGGAGTGATTGTGGGCATCCAATCAGAGAGAGCAAGCTGACAGTTGATGGGTGGAGCTAGTCTGAGGTAAATGGATCTTTCTAGAGAGTTGTCAGTCGGTGAGTCGGTGAGAGTAAGAGCAGGATTGCTGTGAGAAGGCTGAGGGTCAGAGAAGAGAGAAAAATCTTGTCCAAGCTCCTAGACTGGAAGGAAGGGGTCCTTTGGGCATGGGAAGTGCAATAAGCCACCTGTGAAGCCCGTTTCTGGAGAAGGAAGGACCAGGCCTCGTTGGAGAAGGTGGCTCCTGAAGGTAGTGGAGAAATACAGGGCTCAGCTAGAAAGATGGAGGCTGAGGTAACTTTAAGTGCCTCAGTCGCAGCCGCATTCAATACTCAAAAAGGCAGCAGTTGGAATAAAGGACCACGGAGACTGACCCACGTCGCCCGGTGTGATCCATGGCTACCGGCTTGGGACACTGTTTGCGAAGGCCCACAGCAGGAAGGAAGGGAGAGATCAGGGCAGAGACACGGCCTAGAAAGGATACACAAGGAGGAGTCTTGGACAGGTGTTCCTGATCTACCTTTGAGTTTCCAATCACCACCGTGACATACTCCCCCCTTAAAAGAGCCTGAAAGGCCCGGTACTGAGTAACCCCCGGCCCTGCGTGGCATTTCCTTTTAACACCAGATAACAGGGATATATTGTATAGTTTCAACATTATAAACATTATAAATCTATGTATATATTTGAGGATGCAGACAGAGACGCTGTCATGGCCAGTATGGATTCGACAACAAACTAAAAAGTAGAAAAAGGGTACAGTATCACCAGATGCAAGGTATATATAGTATAGTTTCAACATTGAAAATCACCGTATTTATTTCAGGAGGCAGACACAGATGCTCTGAGGCCCAGTATGGATTACACAACAATATAAAAAGCAGTAAAAGGGGAATGGATCCCAAGCGTACTGCTGTATACAGTGTTGGGGTCATTTGGCGATCTACATATATATTTCAAGAGTAACACACAGCCTCTCACAGGCTCAGTATGGATCACACCATAATATAAAAAGAAGATCCGCAAGAAATAATCACACATGTGTGCCAATGTTCCAGGTGTCAATGATGCACTTTGAGTGGTGGGTGGAGGATGAATTTCGGGCACAAAGGGTACTGGAGCAACAGATACAAGGTATATATAGTCTACTTAAAATACAAAAAAATTTCCGTATTGAAAAAGGGTATAGTATGGCCAGATACAAGGTATATATAGTATAGTTTAAACATTCTAAATCTCCGTAGACATTTCATGAGGCAGACACAGATCCTCTTAGCCCCAGTATGCATTAGCCAATAATATAAAAAGTATAAAAAGGTTATGGTATCACCTGATTCAAGGTACATATAGTATTATTTAAACATTATAAATCTCCTTATCTTTTTCAGGAGGCAGACACACTAGTGCTGACTCAGCTGTGCCCTGTGACAGTCAACAGAGTACGCAAATAAAGTCCGTGGAGCCTCATTTAAGTCTCAATCACGGGACTAGCCAGATCTTCCTCTAGGGAAGGACCCAGCCAAGGGGTGGCTCCTTTTGGAAACCACCATTACCACCATATTAAGTGGTCCTTAAAGTCAATATCCAGCTCTTTATGAGTTTACAGATATGACAAGGGAAATACCAAGGCCAGGTATCCATCCACAGACAGCTGTTTTGGGGTGTTGCCCCTCATCAGTGTGGAGTAGGATTCTGGCTAGGTGGGAGCAATGCCTAGTAGACCAACATCGCAAAACAATCACTGACCTCAGGGAGACCAGTCAAAGAATACACTGCGGCAGTCGGCAAAGGCGCTCAATCAGTGAAATCCTTGGTGCAATCCTCTCTGGGAAATACGAATATGCAAATAAAGTCCGTGGAGCCTCATTTAAGATGGAACTAGCCAGATCTTCCTCCAGGGAAGGACCCAGCCAAGGGGTGGCTCCTTTCGGAAACCACCATTACCACCATATTAAGTGGCCCATTAAGTCAATATCCAGCTCTTTATGAGTTTACAGATATGACATGGGAAATACCAAGGCCAGGTATCCATCCATAGACAGCTGTTTCGGGGTGTTGCCCCTCATCAGTGTGGAATAGGATTCTGGCTAGGTGGGAGCAATGCCTAGTAGACCAACATCACAAAACAATCACTGACCTCAGGGAGACCAGTCAAAGAATACACTGTGGCAGCCGGCAAAGGCGCTCAATCAGTGAAATCCTAGGTGCAATGCTCCCTCCTTGGCTGGGTCCTTCCCTGGAGGAAGATCTGGCTAGTCCCATGTTTGAGACTCTTAAATGAGGCTCCACGGACTTTATTTGCATATTCGTATTTCCCAGGGAGCATTGCACCTAGGATTTCACTGATTGAGCGCCTTTGCCGGCTGTCGCAGTGTATTCTTTGACTGGTCTCTCTGACGTCAGTGATTGTTTCGTGATGTTAGTCAACAGAGTACGTCATCTGTGTTATGCGGTTTCGTGGTTCTGTGAAGCAACAGAGCCCGTTGCTACTACACACTGGGTGGCATTTAACCCATGTGTGTCCAGTGCGATACCGCCATTACCGAGCAGCAGATAACATCTCTGCACAGTGGACCCCGGGCTGCGTACGCACCTTACTACCATCTTCTTATTATTTGGTGCATTCAGCCAGCCTCTAACAGTTTGCCCATGAAAGCATGCATCCAGACACAGGCAAACCCATCCCTGCACCAACCAGAACAAAAATAAAAAAATAAAAATAGAGAAAATAATTGTACAGTAATGAAAAATTAAAAAACAGAAAATAATAAAAATGTAATATAAATATAGATGTTAAAATACTACCAAATGATGTGATATGTCTAATACAGTGGGGAAAAAAAGTATTTAGTCAGTCAGCAATAGTGCAAGTTCCACCACTTAAAAAGATGAGAGGCGTCTGTAATTTACATCATAGGTAGACCTCAACTATGGGAGACAAACTGAGAAAAAAAATCCAGAAAATCACATTGTCTGTTTTTTTTTCATTTTTTTTGCATATTATGGTGGAAAATAAGTATTTGGTCAGAAACAAGCAATCAAGATTTCTGGCTCTCACAGACCTGTAACTTCTTCTTTAAGAGTTTCCTCTTTCCTCCACTCATTACCTGTAGTAATGGCACCTGTTTAAACTTGTTATCAGTATAAAAAGACACCTGTGCACACCCTCAAACAGTCTGACTCCAAACTCCACTATGGTGAAGACCAAAGAGCTGTCAAAGGACACCAGAAACAAAATTGTAGCCCTGCACCAGGCTGGGAAGACTGAATCTGCAATAGCCAACCAGCTTGGAGTGAAGAAATCAACTGTGGGAGCAATAATTAGAAAATGGAAGACATACAAGACCACTGATAATCTCCCTCGATCTGGTGCTCCACGCAAAATCCCACCCCGTGGGGTCAGAATGATCACAAGAACGGTGAGCAAAAATCCCAGAACCACGCGGGGGGACCTAGTGAATAAACTGCAGAGAGCTGGGACCAATGTAACAAGGCCTACCATAAGTAACACACTACACCATGGACTCAGATCCTGCAGTGCCAGATGTGTCCCACTGCTTAAGCCTGTACATGTCCGGGCCCGTCTGAAGTTTGCTAGAGAGCATTTGGATGATCCAGAGGAGTTTTGGGAGAATGTACTATGGTCTGATGAAACCAAACTGGAACTGTTTGGTAGAAACACAACTTGTCGTGTTTGGAGGAAAAAGAATACTGAGTTGCATCCATCAAACACCATACCTACTGTAAAGCATGGTGGTGGAAACATCATGCTTTGGGGCTGTTTCTCTGCAAAGGGGCCTGGACGACTGATCCGGGTACATGAAATAATGAATAAGGCCATGTATCGTGAGATTTTGAGTGCAAACCACCTTCCATCAGCAAGGGCATTGAAGATGAAACGTGGCTGGGTCTTTCAACATGATAATGATCCAAAGCACACCGCCAGGGCAACGAAGGAGTGGCTTCGTAAGAAGCATTTCAAGGTCCTGGAGTGGCCTAGCCAGTCTCCAGATCTCAACCCTATAGAAAACCTTTGGAGGGAGTTGAAAGTCCGTGTTGCCAAGCGAAAAGCCAAAAGCATCACTGCTCTAGAGGAGATCTGCATGGAGGAAAGGGCCAACATACCAACAACAGTGTGTGGCAACCTTGTGAAGACTTACAGAAAACGTTTGACCTCTGTCATTGCCAACATAGGATATATCACAAAGTATTGAGATGAAATTTTGTTTCTGACCAAATACTTATTTTCCACCATAATATGCAAATAAAATGAAAAAAAAACAGACAATGTGATTTCCTGGATTTTTTTTTCTCAGTTTGTCTCCCATAGTTGAGGTCTACCTATGATGTAAATTACAGACGCCTCTCATCTTTTTAAGTGGTGGAACTTGCACTATTGCTGACTGACTAAATACTTTTTTTCCCCACTGTATGTCTACATTATATGTGATATGTGAAGGAGTGAAAAAAGAAAATGTAAAAATCTAATTATACATCATTTCTTCTCAGAATATAAAGTTTAGCATAAACGTGTTCACTCCAAATGTCAGCACAACTCGGGCATTCATCAACTAGGACATCCAAAGATGATGAAGCAGCAAAAAGGCCAACCAAACGGCAGCAGATAGAAACATCCCGGAACTATCAGACAAAAAAAGATCCAAAGGTAAGTCAAACAGTATCACATTTACTAAAGGAAAAGCAAAAATAATAATAAATAAAATGAATATCAGATTAATAAGAATATAAAAAGTTAAAATCACCAAATTCACTTGGACTAAAACAGTGGTTTACAAAAACGAAGCAAAAATGAGGTTTTCATTTACCCCACTGGCTGAAACAATTCCCAAGGTCCATATCCATTTTGCCTTTAACCTAGCCAAGGGTACGCTTATTTGTCCATCCCTCCCATTATGTTCAATCATGTCAATCCCAGATACCCGTAGGAGGGAGGCGTCACAGTTATGATGAGTCTTAAAGTGCTTAGGGATAGCTTTAAGTAAATAGACATCATCAGTTTTCATTGCAGCAATAATACCCAAAACATGTTCATGAACATGGACCTTGAGTTGGCGGGTTGTCAAGCCCCCACAAATCAGGGAACACAGGCAAGTGGCATAATACACCATAGCTTTAGATGTACATGTAATAGAGCGTGTGATCTTGAAAACTTCCGTGCCTTTAGAATTAGAAAAAGTCAGGGTCCTGACAATATTGGGGCAGGCGACACACTTACCACCCGGTCTACAACCCCAAGGAGGTTTGGAGCCAGACATAAAAGAAATGGGGTCATTGGTGCAATGGCTGTTCAGAAGTTGGTCATTCAAGTTTTTAGATCTCCTAAACCTTTATGGCGTAATGTATTACTGTGAAGGAGAGACCAGTTCCTCCCACGTCACCAATGTGACGTAACTACACAGGCACAGCTCTCCGGTGCCGCCTTTGTGTCTCAGGTCAGTAAGGGAACTGCACCTAGAGCAAATGGCCACCGGAGAGGATGTCCTGTTACCCGCTGGGTATTCTAAGATTCCAACCTCAGACAATGTGGAGGGCACCACTGTATGGGATCACCAATTACATGCTGTAGAACAATATCATAAACCAGAAAAGAGGCATGTAAATAAGAGGGATCACCAATAAAATATAGTGAAATACAAGATTATAAACCTTTTATTAAACATCCAAAACAGACAACATGCAGTGCAAATATAAAAACAGTTAAAACTGCACAATTGCCCAATAGCAGATGGCCCCCTATATACAACCTGTTAGAAGCACAATGATGCTGGCAAAAGGAACCTAAGTCCAGTAACCGGTACGCGTTACGCCAGAGCAACTGGCTTCATCAGGAGCAGTCAACTGACTGCTCCTGATGAAGCCAGTTGCTCTGGCGTAACGCGTCGGGCGTTCCTCTTGCCTCTGCCTTACCACTCCTCACTCCACCTATACCGGTTACTGGACTTAGGTTCCTTTTGCCAGCATCATTGTGCTTCTAACAGGTTGTATATAGGGGGCCATCTGCTATTGGGCCCCAATATCTTCTGCCTGTTTTTATTGTAGCAGCAGCTCACTATTTTTATCAACTCCCATGTTCTTATTTGGGATTGAGCACCTTTTATTTGCTGGGGGCATTTTGATATCGAGGACTTATGTACCTTGTAACGGCATGCTGGTTCTAACACTTTGTTAGACCTATCAGCTATTTTGCATTCATTATTGTATCAGGTGGTAGGTGTAGTGTATGGCATCTTCATTTTCTATTGATGGATTGTATTATCACACCAGGTGTATTGTAAGCATATTTGCAATATACAGAATTATAAAGGGTTTGTGCAGAGGTTATTACCACTTTTGGGTATGTAAAATGAACGCAATTGTGCGGTTTTAACTGTATTCTAAGATTCGTAATCGTAGTAAAAGCATCAGCCCAAGATTAATTTTATGGTTTAATTGCCTTAAGGGTGTAGTTGATAATTACAGAAATATACAGTAAGCTATACAATGGAATTACAGTGGATTTGAAGTCAGAGTAAAATATAACAATAAGGGTACAAGACTTAAAGATATTAATCTGGAGGTCAATTTACCAGGTTGTAGGTTGCATGTGGATGCCGGGAGTTCTGCAGTCCACAGGTATAAGAATCTTAGTTGCCAGACAGACCCCAAAGCGCGGGCCGCTGCTCCCCTTGGCAGATCTGTCCCCAATTCCTTCTTAGATCAGCATCGTCTGGTTCTTCAGTGAGAGTGAGTCTCTGCCCTGTGCCCCCAATTCTTAAGCATGATGGGTTCCTCCCCCTGTGTCAGAGGGTGGGCTAATAATCTCCTCCCTTTAGCTCTCTGCAGAACTTATTCCCAATATCTAAGAAAGGGGGTAACTTTCTACAGGATGATCGGATCCGGACACGAGAGGTACCAGTAAATGCGGTTTGTTTTGCCTGTCGTGTGGAGAGCAAACATGGCCCCATTGGGTCGCTGTGGAGGGCCAATCTCTATATCTCAGGTCCCAGAGCCCGCATCGACTCAGGAGTCGCACTGCCAGATGAGCGATTTCCTCAGGGTCACGTGGATATTTTTTTTGAGTCTATTCCTCGAAAGGTGCGCTCATAATCCATGATCCTAGGATGGAGTCGGAGTGGCTGGGAGAGACAATGGATGTGCATTTCTGTGTCCAGCTGACAGGTATATTCTAATTGAAGCCCCCCAGGCACCTTCCTGCCCCATGCTGGTGTGGCTCCTACTCAAGCTTTGAAGTTCTGCTTTGGCCTTATCTCATTATCATACTAAAAGGCCTTGCTATTCAACATTGGAGCATGAAATCCTGCTTTCTTCATCACACCTCCCTGCTTTAGAGGGGGCTAAGGGGTATCACATTCTTGTGTTCCCCCATTCGCCCTTCTGCATCCTATCCTTGCCGGGACAACCCATCAGCGTTACCATGGTCCCTGCCTATTTGTGGTGAATGGTGAAGTGATACTGCTGGAGAGCGAGGCTCCAGCATAGCAAACTCCCATTCATCCCAGAGACTGTGTGTAACCAGCTGAGGGGGTTGTTGTCTGTTTCCACGGTGAATTGGCATCCGTACAAGTATGGCTGCAGACGCTGCAGGGCCCACACAATTGCCAGACATTCCTTCTCCATTGTGGAATAGGCCACTTCACTTGGCAGGAGCTTCCGGCTCAGGTACAGAACGGGGTGTTCATGGCCTGTAGTGTCGACCTGGCTGAGCACAGCACCGAGGCCAAAGTCGCTGGCATCGGTCTGCACTAGGAACAGCCGCGTGAAGTCGGCTGCCTGTAGTACAGGAGAGCTAGAAAGGGCAGTCTTGAGCGCCTGGAAAGCTGTCTCAGTCCTTCCGGGCAGGCTGCTGATCAGCTCCCGAAAGGGGTGTAGGGTGACCCCCCAGCTGGGAATGTTGGTCCTCCGAGAGCTGTTGGCCAACCCCCACTGTTATGATTGAGTCACCGTAGGAGGCAAAAACAAAAATGCTAGCTAAGTCCAGAAAACCAGAGAGGTTGGCAGCTATCGGATTGCAGACCCCTGATCCTATCACAACAACTAACAGTAGCCGTGGGGGGTTCCTACAATGCCCTAGACCCCTCGATCACAGCCGGAGAATTAAATAGGCCTAAAGAAAGAAAGGGGAAATCTAAACTGCCCCAGAGCAGACCCCAAAGCAATAGGCAGCCCCCAACATATAATGACGGTGAAGCAAGATGAAAACACTAACACAGACAGAAAGATAGACTGAGCAAAGACGGGGCCAAAAACTACCTAGTTAGGAAAGGACAGGAAGGCTGCTGTCTGCAATCCGTGAAAAACCCTATGAAAATAAGAGCCAACAGACTGACAGTGAAAAAGGCCCTGAAGACGCTAGGCTTCAAAAAAGCTATGTCAGTACTCATGAATATTCTGAAGACAGAGCAAAAGGCAAAAGGAGATTCAGCTCATCCCAGCAGGGAATGGCAGAATCCAAAAAAGCAAGGAAAACAAACACAAAACATAAATGCAAACAGGCAAAGCAGGAATCAGACTGGTGTCCTAGAAGTCCACAGAGAAATCACCCGCAGGGCAGAAGGGCGTCGGCAGCCTTATATCCAGTCAGTGACTCCACTCAGCCAGTCATCCTCCTTAGACTCAGGTGCTTGATAATCAGGCTCATTACCTTCCTTTACCAGAATAGGGAGTTCCCCAGACCTCAGTGACGAAGGGGAAAATGAACTCACAAGACCCCACATCCTTGATGGATCCACCCGCCTTGGCTTGGGTGAGCAGATCCAGGAGGGTTTCTACCTCTCCTTCCTCGGGAAGGTTGCACACTGGGTGGGCACAAGCCTCCCATTCATGATGGGCCTTCATCATGTTCATGTGGAAGGCCTTCCTCCTTCCACAGGCATGGTCCAGGGTGACCAGATAGGTGACAGGGTTGAGCCGCTGGTGCACGAGGTATGGACCCTCCCAGGCCACCTGAAGCTTGTTTTGAGGTACGGGGACCAGTACCCTCACCTTTTGACCCACCTGGTAGGTCCGCTCACAAGCATTCTGGCCGTACCACCGCTTCTGGTCAGCCTGGGCTTGGGCCATATTGTCATGCACCAGCCGTATCAAGGCCATCATTCTGTCCCGGAAGCGCACAACATACTCACTGACCTACACTCCAGGGGTGGCCAAATCCCCTTCCCATGCTTCCTTCACCAGAGTAAGGGGCCCCCATACACATCGCCCATACAGGACTCAAGGGGGGGAACCCTGTTGAGGCCTGTGGGACCTCCCGGTAGTCAAACAGCAGGTGTGGGAGACACCGCTCCGAGTCTCTCCCGTGGGAGTCGACCAACATCTTCAGCATCTGCTTTAAGGTGCCATTGAACCGCTCACACAGGCCATTGGTCTGTGGATGGCACGGGCTGGCTACCAGATGTTGCACCTGTATCTGCTTACGGAGAGAATCCATCAGCTGCGACATGAACTGGGTCCCTGGGTCGGTGAGCATTTCCTGGGGAAACCCCACTCTGGAGAAAATCTCCAGTAAGGCAGTGGCCACTTTGTCGGCCCGAATGGACGACAAAGCTACCACCTCCGGGTACCGGGTGGCATAGTCCACTACCGTTAGTATGAAGCATTTCCCGGAGCGACTGGGAGTGGACAGAGGTCCAATGAGATCCACAGCCACCCTCGAGAAAGGCTCTTCGATGATGGGCAGAGTTACCAGTGGGGCCTTGGGGCACTGCCCCGCCTTCCCCACCCTCTGACAGGTGTCACACGAACGGCAGTAGGCAATCAACTCGGTCCTCATTCCTGGCCAGTAGAAAAGCTGAGCTAGCCTGACCCTGGTTTTAGTGATCCCTAGGTGTCTGGCTATGGGAATCTCGTGTGCAATCCGCAACAATTCTGCCCTGAATGGATAGGGTACCACTAACTGTCGGTCCCTGGGCCACGCCTCCGGTGAACCCTGCTGGACCGTTACCCGGTACAGCCATCCCTGGTCCCAGACCACTCGCTCGCGGTCGGACTCCAGGGGAGGCTGTGCCGCCTGCGTCTTGAGAGCTTTCAGGCTAGCGTCAGCTTCCAATGCTGCCTGAAATCCCAGACTCGATGTGGCAAGAATTAACAAAACTGCCACATCCTCTGTCAGCTCCCCGGGATCTGTCTCCTGGCTGCTGTCTGACTAGGCAGCCACTTGGTCGGAGAGGGGGAAACCGTCAGACCTCCGTGAGGCCCCTTGGGCTACGGTGCTCCTACTCCTGGTAACAGCGGCCACGACCGCTGAGACCACCGGTAGCGCCTGCTTCCCCTTGGCCCCTGACCAAGTCGCTGGGTCAGGCAGACTTCCCTGGCCTCCTGACATCCTGGATGCGGGGAACTCCTGCCCTGGGGTCTTACCTGGTGGCTCCTCTCCCGGGTCGCCCCCTCCCCCATGGCCTGTTCCTCTTTCTGCAGAGGCCCTAGACTCAGCAGGCTGGATTCACTTAGGGGCCCTTCATTGCCCATAGCAGCCCCTCCCTCCACCTCTGAGCTCTCCCCTGCAGTCTTCTCACCTGTCCTCACTGTGAGCCCTGTGTGTGTAGTGTCAGTGCATGGCTTACCATCAGGTTTCACTCCCTCCTCCACTGTTGGAGGCACATTCAACACATTAACATTAGCATTCACAGTAGAGTCATGACATTCTTGGGGAGCCGGACTTGGGGGTTCAGTGGCCACATACTGAGACACTAGCCACCCCAAATCGGTCCCAAGCAAAACATTGGCAGGAATATTTGGCATTACTCCCACCTCCCGCATTCCCTCCCGGTGCCCCAGTCCAAAAACACCTTGGCGATGGTCAGCGCCGGTTCAACGCCTCCAACTCCGGAGACGGAAAGGGTTTTCCCAGGTACCAAGCCTTGAGGGGACACCACCTCAGGACGTACCAGGGTTCGTTCAGCGCCTGTGTCCTGCAGTCCCATGACCGCCGAGCGGCCAATGGTAACGGGTTGGTAATTGTCCAGGGACCTCCCACCACCCCCTCCCACACACAAAACAGTGGACGGTTTCTGGGACAGGGATGGGGCCTTATGGCGTTGGGGACACGCAGCCTTAAAGTGTCCCGGCTGGTTGCAATGATGACAACGTCTGGGTTCTGCTCCTGGCCTGGAGAGGGCAGGAGGGTGGTACACCCCTTGCACTCTGGGGGTTGGGGGGACAGGGGCAGGATTGTGCTTACCCCCTCTCCAGGTGCTTCTGGCAGGCTTCTTTGGCTCAGAGGCCCTGTTGTTGGCATACTCGTCTGCTAGGGCGGCTGTAGCAGAAGCCCCCTTTGGTTTCCGGTCACGGAGGAACTGCTGGAAGTCCTCTGGGCAGTTCCACAAGAACTGCTCCATAACGAACAGTTCCTGGACCTCCTGGCGGGTGGTGAGCTCTAGACCCGAGGTCCAGTGCTCTGCAGCTCTCAGCAGTGCCCGCGTGTGGTCGGTCCAGGTGTCCTTTGAGCCCCGCTGTAGGCTCCGGAACTTCCTGCGGTACGACTCCGGGGTGAGGTTGTAGTGCTGGATCAGGGCCCGCTTGATGCTGTTGTAGTCCTGCTCCTCCCCGGCAGGTAAGTCCCCAAAACTTCCAGGGACTTACCCCTCAAACGGGGGGTCAGGTACCTTGCCCACTGATCCAGGGCCAGATGGTGTTGGAGGCAGGTTCTCTCAAAGGCCAGCAGAAAGGAATACAGGTCTCCATCCTTTTCAAGCAGGGGAAAGTCCTCCGCCCGGACTTTGGAAGCCTTGGTCCCTGGTGGGGCTGGAGCGTCCAGCGGGAGCCCGTGCTGAGCCATCTCCAGTCGGTGCCAGCGCTCCGCAGCTTCACAGCGTTCTGCAGCATGCAGCACATGTTCTGTATGCTCACGCTCTGCTGCTTTCTCTGCTACCGCTTGCTCACGCTCCGCTGCTTTCTCTGCCGCCACCAGGAGTCTGTCATGGGCGGCGTTGTTACCAGCCTGCTTTCTCTGCTGCCACCAGGAGTCTGTCATGGGCGGCGTTGTTACCAGCATCGAGCTGTGCCATAGTCACTTGGAAAAGGGCCTCTGATCTGGACAGGCTGGGGCGGGCAGGTGGTGGGCAGTCCACTGCGGGACTGAGCATGGGGGTCTGGCTCATTGGGGAGCCCTGGATGAGCTCCCCCTCGCCTTCATTGATATTGTCCTCCACCACCTCCTCATAGTCCATAGCATTGGCCTCCCCCTTTGTCTTACTCCTGGTGCCTTCCACCATCTTGGGAACCTCTGGTTACTGACACAGCTGCAACCCTGATCTCGGACACAACTTATTATATTTACACTCTGACCGTCTAGTGCTGGGCTGACCTTAAGACCCCAGCAGTGAAAGTTACCACTGGTAGTCTTTAGTGTCTGGGAGTAGGGGTTCCACGCACACTATTTCTCTGATCCCACTGCTTCCACCAATGTGAAGGAGAGACCAGTTCCTCCCACGTCATCAATGTGACGTAACTACACAGGCACAGCTCTTTGGCGCCCCTTTGTCTCTCAGGTCAGTAAGGGAACTGCACCTAGAGCAAATGGCCGCCTGGGAGGATGTCCTGTTACCCGCTGGGTTTTCTAAGATCCGTAATCAGAGTGAAAGCATCAGCCCAAGATTAATTTCATGGTTTAATTGCCTTAAGGGCGCACTAGATAATTGCAGAAATATATAGTAAGCTATACAATGGAATTACAGTGGATTTGCAGTCAGAGTAAAATATAACAATAAGGGTACAAGACTTAGAGATATTAAGCTGGAGGTCAATTTACCACGTTGTAGGTCGCATGTGGATGCCGAGAGCTCTGCTGTCCACAGGTATAAGAATCTTAGTTGCCGGACAGACCCCAAAGCGTGGGCCGCTGCTCCCCTTGGCAGATCTGTCCCCAGTTCCTTCTTAGATCATCATCGTCTGGTTCTTCTGTGAGAGTGAGTCTCTGCCCTGTGCCCCCAGTTCTTAAGCATGCTGGGTTCCTCCCCCCTGTGTCAGAGGGTGGGCTAATAATCTCCACCCTTTAACTCTCTGCAGAACTTATTCCCAATATCTAAGAAAGGGGGTAACTTTCTACAGGATGATCGAATCCGGACACGAGAGGTACCCTTGAATGCGGTTTGTTTTGCCTGTCGTATGGAGAGCAAACATGGCCTCATTGGGTCGCTGTGGAAGGCCAATCTCTATATCTCAGGTCCCAGTGCCCTCACCGACTCAGGAGTCGCACTGCCAGATGCGCGATTTCCTCAGGGTCACGCGGATATTTTTTTATGAGTCTATAACTCGAAAAGTGCGCTGATAATCCATGATCCTAGGATGGAGTCGGAGTGGCTGGGAGAGACAATGGATGTGTATTTCTGTGTCCAGCTGACAGGTATATTCTAATTGAAGCCCCCCAGGCACCTTCCTGCCCCATGCTGGCGTGGCTCCTACTCAAGCTTTGAAGTTCTGCTTTGGCCTTATCTCAATATCATACTAAAAGGCCTTGCTATTCAACATTGGAGCACTAAATCCTGCTTTCTTCATCACAATTACCAATGGTTTTCTTGCTGACTATGGTTCCAGCTGCCTTGCGATCATTAACAAGTTCCCCCATGTAATTTTAGGCTGATCTTTCATCTTCCTCATGATCAACGATTTTGCATGGATCCAGATCGATGTCGATTGACAGTCATTTTTTATTTCTTTCATTTTCTTACAATTGCACCAATAGTTGTCTCCTTCTCACCCAGCATCTTTCTTATGGTTTTGTAGTCCATTCCAGCTTTGTGCAAGTCTATGATCTTGTCCCTGACATCCTTTTAAAGCTCTTTGGTCTTGCCTATATTGTAGAGGTTAGAGTCTGACTGATTAATTGATTCTGTGGACAGGAGAAGGTGACTATGTAAGGCTGGTTTCAGGTTTGCATTCGTTGCTGCGAATGGCAGCCTACTTCCTCCATTCTTCCTCTGTGAAGCTTCACCTATGCTCCGCCTACTTCTGTATGCGTCCTGCATTTACCTGCGTACCTATCTTTAACATTGGGTATGCAGTGACATGTGTTATATGCGGATGCGTCCGCATGCTGCGATTTGACGCGTGCGGCGACCACACGGAAATACTTATTTCTCACTGGAAAATGCAAATAAATTTATATAATTTATACAATGTGATTTTCTGGATTTTACTTTTGATATTTTATCTCTCAATGTGAAAATTAACCTACTCTTAAAATTATAGACTGCTCATGTCTTGGTCAGTGGGGAAACATACAAAATAAGCAAAGCATCAAATAATTTAACCTTTCCCTGCTGCTCTAAGATTTAGCTGTGTGCTAGTCACTGGTGACAAGCCATGTAGTGAAACAATTTGGGGAAAGAAAAAAAACCCTGGGCATGCTAATTTCTGGTTTCCATTGTCCCAGTATTTCACTGTCCTTGTTTTTTTTGGGTGCACATGGCCCCTAAACAAATTAGATTGAAATTGTCCAAAGCCACCAATATCGGTGGGAATGGCCAAGCATTCAATGTCTATAAAGGCTTCTCTGACTTTCCCTTGACAGATGAGAGAAGGATTTGGCAATTTGTATTCAAGTTCCCAGTTGTATTGTTTTACATCTAGGGCAGCAGCTGCAGGTGCTTTCCTCTTTCCCCATTGAAAACACATGAGCGCTCAGCCGGATCATTGATGTGTATGGGTGAGTCAAGTTTTATAGTGTTTGCTAACTTGCCTTTAGATCTTTATGGTTATTATGATCCATCTCCTAGAGGCCTTATATGATAAGCGTTGTTTCTGAATTGCTTGGAGTTGTAGTTTTGAAACAACTGGAGAGTCACAAATTGGAAACCACTGTTCCAAACTAAGTCGATTCTGACAGTACATTACGGCTCAGATTTTTCCTGCCATGAGAGTATTTGCCTATAAGCTCACTTTGGCAGCAATGCATTTCACTTTAAAACTTGTTTGCAGCCATGACTGTATATATGTATTATTTTTACTGAGCTGAGTGAGTGGTCTTACATTCGCAGAATACCTTATAAAGTAGGTCAAGTGGAGTTAACAATAATGCCTATTAAGAAGCTTTAGCATTTACATTTTAGCACTTGCTTTAATGCTAACAACAAAAACGCATACGAGATGCCATCAGATACATTGTACAGTACACAGCACATGTCTCCATGATTTTATCACTTTGTCTTCACACATATCTATGGGTGTTATTTTAGCTGGTCATCTGAGGCAACAGATTTTTATCACTTACATCAGATTTTATTTTGGATGTGGAACTAGGTAGTTTCCAGTGAAGTAAACCACAAATGAGTTACAGACAAAGGAATGAAGCTGACGCATGGCTAGGCATTCAGCGCAGTGGGGCTGTGTTCTTCACAAAATTCCACTGTCACTATGTTATGTAAATGCATTCAGTTTAACAAAGGCTTTGTGAATTCTCATTGCTTCTACTGAGTGGTCCTACTGAACTCCAAAATGCACACTTTAAGAAAATAGAATTTGGAGCAAGGAAACATAGGGACAATAATATAATCAAGCCAGCTTAAAAAGAGCATACAGTGTACAGGGCATTGAAAAAGCATTCATATCCTGTGAACTTTTCCCCATTTTTTCATGTTTCACTCCCAAAAATTTATTTTATTGGAGATTTATGCAATATACCAACACAAAGTAGCAGGTATTTGTGAAGTGTAAAAGAAATGATACATGGTTTTCTAAATATTTTAAAAATATAAATCTGAAAATTGTGACTTGCATTTGTATTCAGCCCCCTGTAGTCTGATACCTCAGTGACCAATTGCCTACAGAAGTTGCATATTGAGTAAACTTAGTCCATTTATGTGTAATTTAGGGTACCGTTACACATAGCGATGCACCAGCGATCCCGACAACGAAATGGATCGCTGGTGCATCGCTAAGTGGTCGCTAGTGAGCTGCCACACAAGCAGATCTCACCAGTGACATCGTTGGGGTCGGGGGTCGCTACTTACCTGTCAGACGCGGCGATCCTGATGTCCTCCCGCCCGCGTCCATGCCTCGCTCGTCGGCGCCACAGGAAGCACAGCAGGAAGTGGCCGACGAGAAATGATCCAGGACCTTCTCGCGCGATCAGCGATAATCAGCGGGGGAGCCGGTCGGAGGTAAGTATCACATGCAGCGATTTCGCTAGCAATATCACTGCTACGTCACAAAATCGGTGACTTTACACCAATATTGCTAGCGATATCGCAGTGTGTAATGGGGGCTTTAGTCTCAGTATAACCACAGGTGTTCTGTGAAGGCCTCAGAGGTTTGTTTGAGAAAATTAGGGATCAAACAGCATAATGAAAGCTAAGGAACACAATAAACAGGTCAGGGATAAAGTTGTGGAGAAGAGTAAAGCAGGGTTAGCTTAAAAATAAAATAGCCCAAGCTCTGAACATTTCACAGAACACTGTTCAATCCTTCATCCAAAAATAGATGAATTACGGCACGACTGAAAACCTACCAAGAAATGGCCGTCAACATAAACTGGGATCCCAAGCAAGGACAGCACTAATTAGAGAAGTAGCCAATAGGTCCATGGTCACACTGGAGTTGCTGCAGAATTCTACAGCTCAGGTTAGACAATCTGTATACAGGAAAACTATTTGTCGTACATATATTCTCCAAATCTGGCCTTTATGGAAGAGTAGCAAGAAGAAAGTCATTTTTGAAAGCAAAGCAAGAAGAAGTCCAGTTTGCAGTTTGCAAAAAGCCATGTAGGGGACACAGCTAACATGTGGAAAAAGGTGCCCTGGTCAGATGAGGCCAAAGTAGAAACCTTTGGGCTAAGTGCTAAATGGTATATATGGTGGAAAACAAAAACTGCACATCACTTTAAAAACACCTGTGGGGATGCTTTTCATCAGCACAGACAGGAAAGCTTTTCAGAGTTGATGGGAAGATGGATGGAGCTAAATACAGGGTAATCATGGAAGAAAACCTGTTAGAGGCTGCAAAAGACTTGAGACTGAGGTGTAGGTTCACCTTCTAGCAGGCCATCGACCCAAAAACACGCTGCCAGAGCTACAATGGAATGTTTTAAATCAAAGCATATTCATGTGTGTGAATGATCCAGTCACAGTCCAGACCTAAATTCCATTGAGTATCTGTGGCAAGACATGAAAATTGCTGCTCACAGACATTCTCCATCCAATCATATTAAATTACAGCTGGTCTGCAAAGAATAAAGGGCAAAAATTTCAGCCTCTAGATGTGCAAAGCTGGTGGAGACATACCCCAAAAGACATGCAGCAGCAATTGCAGTGAAAAGTGATCCTACAAACCATTGATTCCGGGGGGCTGAATACAAATGCAAGTCATAATTTTCAGATTTTTATTTTTAAAATATTTAGAAGACCGTGTATTTCATCTACACTTCACAAATACTTACTTGCTACTTTCTGTTGGTAGCTAATATAAAATTCTAAGAAAAACATTAAAGTTTGTGGATGAACCGTGAAAAAATAAGGAAAACTTGACAAGGTATGAATACGTGATCAAAACACTGTATGTCTAAAGTGGCTCTTTAGTCAAGTATCAAGCCTTACATTATAGGTCATCATCATTCAAGGGAACTATCACATAATCAATTAGTAATGAAGTACAGATGTTACCAGTGTCATCAGCCACATATGGTTCTGTAAAAGTTCCTCTCTTGAAAAACTAGGATAAAAAAGCTCAGCATGTTCTACATGTTTTCTTATTTCTATTATTAGTGAATACAGTTATGTACTCCGAATACAGTTAATCCAATCTATTGTTTCATGTGATAGTCTTTTTAGGCTGGGGACTGGCTGATTATATTGTTCTTCTATGGTTTCAATTGCAGGAAGTCAAGAAGAGTTGCCTAAGTTATCATTACTTTACCTCGAGTCAAGAAGATCCTCAAGAATATAAGCTAATGAATATTTATAAATGCTAATAACTATTTAAAGGGGTTGTGCACTGCTTTATAACCTCAGCTTAATTGATTCAGGAGCCCAATTAAAAAAAAAACTGTGTGCACCCACCTCTTGCAATGACAATATTTCAGCGATGTTGGTGCTGCTGTTCCCGGTGAGTGACATAACATGTTGGGTCATATGCTGGCAGCAGCCAATGAGGCTGCTCATAAGCTGCAGCCTTTACTATTTCATCAGAGCAGAAGTCTGCCCTGATGAAGTATTAATAAGATGCATCCAAAGAGCAGCTGAACAATTGACTGCAGTTTGCAGCCTTGCAGCCTGCTCATGACACAATTAGGCTCCTGTATAAGAAAAAGGGATTGTCCAGTCCAAATCGATAATTCTTCAGTCACTCAGTGTGACTGCAAACTTATGAATCCCCCCAAGCACACACTGTGCGCTGCGGGGATTTACTGTTTTCTGAGTCAGTACCAGAGGGTATGTATGAGTTATGCATACTCCCAGCCAGTGGGCGTGGCCTCAATTCCGCTTCCATACACTTGCATGGAGGGAATCCATGCCCTCTGGTCGGCCGCCCACTAGATAACCATGTCACTAGACAGGGAGCAGCCTCAGCTCAATACAAGTGTATAGTGCAAGGCCACGCCCACGAGACGGCTTCTACCAGGGACTATGTATAACTCATACATACTTTCCGGTCATGACTCAGAAACTGGCAAATCCCCCAGGGCACAGTGCATGTGCTGGGGGGATTCATAAGTCTGCAGTCAGACAGTGACTTCAGACTTATCGATTGGACTGGACAACCTCTTTAAGATGTTTAGTAGTGGACAACCTTTTAATAACTATGCAAAATGATGGCTATGTTTTAATAAAAAATGCACCTAAACTCACCTGTCATATTGATCATTGATTTTTTAATAACAGATGCCTTAAAACGGGTTGGGAAACTCCGGCTGATATAATTTCTTCCAGCCCCAGGGCAGATTACCGGGGGGACTGCATTGCTTGTACTGCCAGTCCTTTTTAGCTTTTTGTCCCTGTAATCACTCCTGTACAATGAGTATGAGCACACAGCATATGCTGAGGAGCACACAATGAGTAATTACATTCTGACGATGGCCAGTGCCAGTGTCAAGATGTTCTTTGTGCATGGAGTTTGAGCCCTGCACTCCCATCTCGACGATGAAGGAAGTTACTGTTCTGTAAGACGCCGACGACTAGGTCCCCTAAAAATCCCCAAAATGGGGGTTTTAATATGTTTATCAGAAAATGTCAGTGACCTCCATTCATATGCTTTGGAACTGCTGAAGATACTTTGCTATCTCTGACAGTCCTGTAAAAAATGGTATTTCAGAGCGCATTTTCAGGATCCATGGAGGAACAGTGGTCAGACCCTCACTAATCTTTAAATTGTCACCAATCCTTTCGTCTACTAGTATCCAATCTTTTTTGGTAACTCTTTTCTGAATTTCTAGGCTGCAGTTCTCTGAATAATCCCCAACAGCTGAGGCTTCAGGTAAAGAATAGCAAAGGGAAAAAAGAGGATTTTGTAATTTAGGAAAAGAAGATACAACATTTAGAATGATTAACTGCCAGGCCACATTCACGTGTTCAGTATTTGGTCAGTATTTTACATCAGTATTTGTAAGCCATAACCAAGAAAGGAACAATCAGTGGAAAAGTATAATAGAAAGATATCACCACTTCTGTATTTATCATCCACTCCTGGTTTTGGCTTACAAATACTGAGCTAAATACTGACCAAATACTGAGTGTGTGAATGTGGCCTAAGTTGTTACACACTAACTTAATAGTTGAGCCATGCACAGTAGGGTAATCATGGCCACAGAGTCCTCAAAAAATGGCATATCTACAGGTAATACACATATAAAAGTAAAACTGACTATTATTACTCAAATGTATGCCAAAACCAATGGAATTTATGCAACTGTAAAGTTACTTATTTTTCTGACGTTTGATTGGACTTTTAGCTTTTTGAGTGGTAATGCAAACTGTTTTATAAAATATGGAAGTCTTCCAATATAATTGACTCACCAACTCAAAACACACTGCCATGACTAATTACCAATTTAAAAGTAATACTTGGATGGTAGGGCAGAATAATCCATTGTCCTACCATCCCTTAACATAGTCTTGTCAATCTCTGAAAGAAAATGTAATCCACACCTTTACTTTTGCAATCTGTTTCTCACTGATTGAACAAAAAAAAAAATCACTATTTTAGTTCATAATGCAAATGAGACTGAAGTGCTCTGGGCATGTGATAGCACTTCCTAAGCCTCTTCCTTACTGGTTGTATTAGCAGCTTAGCGCCACCTTCTTCTGCGTCACTGGTATCTCACTGGTTAGCTGTCAGTCGTAAGTGAATGTATAATTATATTTTTCAGAGGACAGCAATCCCTTTAAGCAATCCTAAAAGATTGAAGTTATTTGTACGTACAATTTAATTTACAGAAATTTTTACAAGTTCGTGTCAATTGATTTCAAATATGCTAAAAAATAAATGCATGTAAATTCTGCCAAAGTCAAAACTTGTCCAGGAGACATTTATGAATTATTACTTCCAGATCTAGAGACAAGTTTCCATGGGAAAGCTTCATGCCTGTATGTTCTAGAGGAATTTCATATTGAAATCTCAAGGGCAAAATAGGCCATTGGACTCAACATTGTTGCCGTTAAGTTGATAACAAGAGACTGCTTTCTTCAAGGACAAGTGAGGCAGCGAAATGCGTATTGTTTTCTGTCCTTCAGCAGAGCGACACAACTGGTGGATGAATTGAAACCCTTGTAAAATGATTCATGCAAGGTCATTTTGAATAGTACTGTTCTGTGTCTGCACGGACCTAATGAAATTTTGTTGTGACCCTCAAAATAGTCACTAAACTATGCTTCTATAGTTCTGAACTTCATGTATTGACCGATATACGCTAAGCATTTGAGGAATGTCTTAGTGCTGCCACACTGTAACAAGAAATGTCCAGTTAGTTGGTCATTGAAACAAAAAGAGTCTTGATTGTAGAGATTGTGTGCTGTGTAGATACAAATCCGAAATACTCCTAATAGGAATAACTGTAGGAGATTTATCTTTTGTCTTTTTATCAATATATTCTTTATTGAATGTGCTACAGTGGATGTTTTATAATATATACTGTTCATGGAACTAGAAGCCTGACCTTTTTCGTGCATTTATATAAGTTTGGTGTACTATCATTTTATGATTAATGAGATCACAGAGATATTTTTTAGTAGAAAACACTGGTTTTCTGTGGCATCTAATCACATGCTAAAAAATTTAATTGCTTGTAATCGGAGTCTCCCAGACAAGAGTATTATTTGTGCTGTCCTAGTTAAAGGGAACCTGTCATGTTCTGAAACTCTATTAACCTGGAGATATAGGGTTCTTCTGCAGGTTAATAGAGTTGTAAAACTGCCCTGCCTACAAATTGAAAGTCAGGCTACTGGGAAGAAATGAACTTTATTCTGCCCAGCAGCCCCTGATTTTCAGCCACAGAGGACAGGCCGGCGAAAATTCAGTCACGGCATGGTACATAATGAGTTAGTGAGTGTCAATGGTAAGCACTTCCTGAAACATTGACTGACAGCTGTCTCTGCCTCGTGTCTGTGGAGAGACAGCTGAAAGGAAATGTGTAAGGACATGCTTACATACTTTATGCTGCTCACTATGTATATTTAGTGAACCCACCTTGGCCATGCCTCTATGACTGAAAGACAGGGTCTATCGGGAGAAACTCGCAGTAGCCAGGTTTTCAGTGCAGCGGGCGGGCAGCATTAGAATGCTTTTAACCTGCAGATTAACCCCATTTCTATAGGTTCAAAGCATATGGGCACTTAACAGGCTCCTTTTAAAATTGGATAGCATACTGACTCTAAATTTACCAATGTTATGTAATTGGGCTGTTCAGATGAGTTGGTTCCCAGAGTCCCAGAGTTTCCATGTGGAAAAACAATAGCAGCATGCGCTATTACCTTACATATTTTGAATGAGACTCACCTATTCCAATCTATGTGTGTGCAAAAAAAAAAATCACATAAGGGTCATCCATTTAGGATCTGATTTTTACAGATACATTGCCCTATTAGCATAGGAAACTGTATTTGATCATATATATTTTAAATTGTTGAAAAATAAATATGGATCTCACATGGAGATAAAAAACGGATGCAAAAGAAAGGCACAAGGAAGGGATACTGATGACTATACAGATGAAAATTGTCCAAACTTTTGAGGGGATAGTTAGACTAATTTGTATACGCTCATCCGAAACTGGTTTTCAAGGGACTTTGAACAGAACCTTAGGTAGCTGCATGCATGGAGATGCATTGGATGACTGCTCTATAGCAAAGAAAAAGAGCAGCAAAGCCTTAAGTAGTACAGTTGTGGCCAAAAGTATTGACACCCCTGCAATTCTGTCAGATAATACTCAGTTTCTTCCTGAAAATGATTGCAAACACAAATTCTTTGGTATTATTGTCTTCATTTAATTTGTCTTAAATGAAAAAACACAAAGAATTGTCCTAAAGCCAAATTGGATATAATTCCACACCAAACATAAAAAAGAGGGTGGACAAAAGTATTAGCACTGTTCGAAAAATCATGTGATGCTTCTCTAATTTGTGTAATTAACAGCACCTGTAACTTACCTGTGGCACCTAACAGGTGTTGGCAATAACTAAATCACACTTGCAGCCAGTTGACATGGATTAAAGTTGACTCAACCTCTGTCCTGTGTCCTTGTGTGTACCACATTGAGCATGGAGAACAGAAAGAAGACCAAAGAACTGTCTGAGGACTTGAGAAACCAAATTGTGAGGAAGCATGAGCAATGTCAAGGCTACAAGCCCATCTCCAAAGACCTGAATGTTCCTGTGTTTACCGTGTGCAGTGTCATCAAGAAGTTTAAAGCCCATGGCACTGTGGCTAACCTCCCTAGATGTGGATGGAAAAGCAAAATTGACAAGAGATTTCAACGCAAGATTGTGCGGATGTTGGATAAAGAACCTTGACTAACATCCAAACAAGTTCAAGCTGCCCTGCAGTCTGAGGGTACAACAGTGTCAACCCATACTATCCGTCGGCGTCTGAATGAAAAGGGACTGTATGGTAGGAGACTCAGGAAGACCCCACTTCTTACCCTGAGACATAAAAAAGCCAGGCTGGAGTTTGCCAAAACTTACCTGAAAAAGCCTAAAACGTTTTGGAAGAATGTTCTCTGGTCAGATGAGACAAAAGTAGAGCTTTTTGGGCAAAGGCATCAACATAGAGTTTACAGGAGAAAAAAAGAGGCATTCAAAGAAAAGAACACGGTCCCTACTGTCAAACATGGTGGAGATTCCCTGATGTTTTGGGGTTGCTTTGATGCCTCTGGCACTGGACTGCTTGCCCGTGTGCATGGCATTAAGAAGTCAGAAGACTACCAACAAATTTTGCAGCATAATGTAGGGCCCAGTGTGAGAAAGCTGGGTCTCCCTCAGAGGTCATGGGTCTTCCAGCAGGAAAATGACCCAAAACACACTTCAAAAAGCACTAGAAAATGGTTTGAGAGAAAGCACTGGAGGCTTCTAAGGTGGCCAGCAATGAGTCCAGACCTGGATCCCATAGAACACCTGTGGAGAGATCTAAAAATGGCAGTTTGGAGAAGGCACCCTTCAAATATCAGGGACCTGGAGCAGTTTGCCAAAGAAGGATGGTCTAAAATTCCAGCAGAGCATTGTAAGAAACTCATTGATGGTTACCGTAAGTGTTTGGTCACAGTTATTTTGGCTAAAGGTTGTGCAACCAAGTATTAGGCTGAGGGTGCCAATACTTTTGTCTGACCCATTTTTGGAATTTTGTGTGAAATGATCAATGTTTTGCTTTCTGCTTCATTCTCTTTTGTGTTTTTTTAATTTAAGACAAATTAAATGAAGATAATAATACCAAAGAATTTGTGTTTGCAATCATTTTCAGGAAGAAGCTGAGCATTATCTGACAGAATTGCAGGGGTGTCAATACTTTTGGCCACAACTGTATATTAGGAAAATGCTTCATATGATTCACTTTGGGCCTTTTTTCTAAAAATTGTAATGGTAGATGCTCTATAGGATTTTATATCCAACATGGGTACAGATATGATTAAAGATATACACTCATAGCTTAATAACATCTGTCTAAGGCTATTAACCTGATTTATGAGTGGAGGTGAACACCTGTCAAAACAATGATTAATGAATCGCTGTGATCGACGCCTGTGCACTTATTTTATGCATACTGGATGGACCATAAAAGTAATAGAACTTTAAAAATTGAAATCTTATCCTGCAAATATTCTTCTCTCTAGCTAGAAAAGCTGTAGAAGTAGCTACATTAGTGGAAAAATGTTGAAAGCAGAAATCTGCCATTTGTATAATACAGTATATTTGATATATAGATAAATAGATTAGATAGATAGAGTAATGGCCAAAAGTGTTGGCACCCATGAAATTGTTCCAGAAAATTAAGTATTTCTCCCAGAAAATTATTGCAATTATACATGTCTTGTGATACACATGATTATTTTTCCTTTGTGCATGTTGGAACAACACAAAGTAAAAAAGGTAAATTGGACATAATTTCACGCAACAATCCAAAAATGGGAGAGATAAAAATTGTCAGCACCTTTCCAAACTTGTGGGTAAACATCTTTGTTTCAAACATGTGATGGTCATTTAAATTCCCCTGTGGCAAGTGACAGATGTGGACAATTTGAAAATTACACCTGAAACCAAATAGAAAGGAGGAGAAGTTAATTCAATAGTTCCATTGTATGTCCGTGTGTGCCATATTATGCATGAAAAACTGAAAAATGAGAAGCGAACTGTCTGAGGACTTGAGAACTAAAATTGTTGAACAATATCAACAATATCAAGGTTACATTTTCATCTCCAGACATCTTGATGTCACAGCGCGCAACCACAGGGCGCAACATAATAGATAAGATTACAACCCATGGTACTGTAGTTATTTTTATTATTTATTTATATAGCACCATTGATTCCATGGTGCTGTACATGAGAAGGGGTTACATACAAATTACAGGTATCACTTACAGTAGCAAACTAACAATGACAAACTGATAGAGAGGGGAGAGGACCCTGCCCTTGCGGTCTTACATTCTACAGGATGGTGGGGAAGGAGACAGTAGGTTAGGCGATTGCAGCAGCTCCAGTGTTGGTGAGGCAGTAGATCCGGTAGTGGTGAGGTGGCAGTGGGGTCATTGCAGGCTGTAAGCTTTCTTGAAAAGGTAGGTTTTCAGGTTCCATCTAAAGGATCCGAATGTGGTTGATAGTCTTACATGTTGGGGCACAAAATTCCAGAGGATGGGGGATATGCAGGAGAAGTCTTGGAGGCGATTAGGTGAGGAGCGAAATAGTGTGGAAGAGAGAAAGAGGTCTTGGGAAGACAGGAGATTACGTGAGGGTAGATATCAGGAGATTTGTTCAGAGATATATGGAGGAGACAGGTTATGGATGGCTTTGTAGGTCAGTATTAGTAATTTGAAATGGATACGCTGAGGGAATGGAAGCCAGTGAAGAGATTTGCAGAGGGGAGAAGTGGAGAAGTAGCAAGGAGAGAGATGAATAAGTTGGGCAGCAGAGTTAAGGATGGACAGGAGAGGTGCGAGAGTGTTAGCAGGAAGGCCACAGAAAAGGATTTTGCAGTAGTTGAGGTGGGAGATGATGAGGGCACACACAAGCATTTTAGTAGATTGAGGGTTAAGGAAGGGACAGATTCTGGAAATATTTTTGAGCTGGAGGCAACAGGAGATGGAAAGAGCTTGGATGTGTGGTTTGAAGGACAAGGCAGAGTCGAAGGTTACTATGAGGCAGCCGACTTCTGGTACAGGGGAAAGCGTGATGTCATTTATAATGATAGATTAGGTAAGGAATATCTGTGAGATGGAGGAAAGATGATGAGTTCAGATTTGTCTACATTGAGTTTGAGTAAGGAGGATATGGCTGATAGACACTCCGGGATTCTGGACACCAGAGAGGTGACATCTGGGCCAGAGCGGTAGATCTGAGTGTCTTCAGCATAAATGTGGTACTGGAATCCATGGGACTTTATGAGTTGTCCCAGGCCAAGTGTATATATTGAGAAGAGTAGGGTTCCCAGAACAGAGCCTTGGGGGACTCCAACAGAGAGAGGGTGTGATGAGGAGGTAGTGTGGGAGTGGGAGGTGCTGAATGTGCTGTTGGAAAGGTATGAGGAGATCCAGGATAGGGTGAGGTCTTTGATGCCAAAGGAAGAGAGGATCTGTGGTAGGAGGCAGTGGTCAACTATGTTGAAAGCAAAGGGCAGGTCTAGAAGGAGGAGTATAGAGTAATGTCTGTTAGCTTTTGTTGTAAGTAGGTCATTAGTAATTTTGGTCAGGGAAGTCTCAGTGGAATGATGGGGATGGAAACCAGATTGTAGATTGTCAAAGAGCAAGTTATATAAGAGGTGGGAGGAAAGTTCAGCATGGACGTACTGCTCCAGGAGTTTGAAAGCGAATGGGAGCAGCGATATTGGGCGATAGCTGAACATAGAGGTTAGGTTGAGGGTTGGCTTTTTAAGGATAGGCGTGATTGTTGCATGTTTGAAAGCAGAAGGGAAGGTACCAGAAGTTAATGATAGGTTGAAGAGATAGGTTAGGGATGGGATAAGTGTGGTGGTGAGATTGGGGAGGAGGTGGGATGGGGTCTAGTGCACAAGTGGTGAGGTGTGATTTGGAGAGAAGACAATTAAGCTCCCCTTCAGTGATGTTGGAGAGGGAGGTCATAGGGGAAGGGCATTGGTCTGTTATACAAAGGGTTTGTGGCGGTTGAACAATAAAGACTTGCCTTGTGTGGTCAATCTTATTTTTGAAGTGAGTGGCAAAGTCCTCAGCAGAGATGAGGGAGGTTGGAGGGCGCAATTGTGGGTGGAGGAGGGAGTCAAAAGTTTTGAATAACTGTTTGGGGTTGTAGGATGGGGAAGATTAGTTAATCTCCTAGACGTGGGTGGCAAAAAAAATTGATGAAATGTTACATCTCAGGATAATCCAGATGATAGATAAGCAGCTCCAATCAAGTTTCAAAGAAATTCAAGCTGTCCTGCAGGCTCAGATTGCATCAGCATCAGCACAAATTATCAGTCAACATTTGAATGAAATTAAACGCTATGACAGGAGATCCACGAGGTCCCCACTGCTAACACAGAGACATAAAAAAGCTAGACTGCAGCTTGCCAAAATGTACGTATGTAAGCCAAAATCCTTCTGAAAAATTGGGTTTGCATCCTAGGTAATGGGTCTTCCAGCAGTACAATGACCCCAAACATACTTCAAGAAGCATCCAGAAATGGATAGAAACAAAGCGCTGTATAGTTCTGAAGTGGCCAGCAATGAATTACGATCTAAATCCTATTGAATAGCTGTGGAGAGATCTTAAAATTGATGTTGGGAGAAGAAAGCCTTCAAATATGAGAGACCTGGAGCATGCATCTTGCAATAGAAGAGTGGTCCAAAAGTCTAGTTGAGAGGTGTAAGAAGTTTGTTGATGATTATAGGAAGCAATTGATTTCAGTTATTTATTCCAAACTTTGTGCAACCAAATATTAAGTTGAGGGTGCCAATAATTTTGTCCAGCCCATTTTGGGGGTTTTATGTGAAATTATGTCCAATTTGTTTTTTTTCCTCTGTTTTTTTCTTCTGTTGTTCTAATCCACGCAAAGGAAATAAACATGCACATATCAAAACATGCGTAATTGCAATAATTTTCTGGAAGACACAGTTCATTTTCTAGACCAGTTTCAAGGGTACTAAGACTTTCGGCCATGACTGTAAATAAATATAAATATACAGCTCTGGCAAAAATTAAGAGACCACTGCAAAATTTTAAGTTTGTCTGATTTTTCTCTTTATAGGTATATTTTTGAGTAAAATGTAAATTGCTCTTTTATTCTATAAACTACTGATGTCTTTCTTATTTCCAAGCATTAAATTTTGTATTTATTTTCAGAAAATGAGAAATCTCTAAATAGCAAAAAAATGCAGTGCTTGTGGAGCACCCACCAGGGCCGTGGGGTACTCAGAGCTGGGCCCGTGGGCTTCAATGGGAGATGTCACGGCAGCTGTGACCCTGTCCGTGGCCCTGGGGCTCCATTGTAAAATGGGAATAAAGTCTATTGATGATTCGTGACGCCACCTGTGGTGTTCGGCAAGGGAGATGTTAAGCCAACGCTGCATGCAGATCCTCTGGGACTGATGGTGTGGTGCAGCTGTGATGTTGTAGCCCCCCACAGGCATGGCTGTAGTCCGAGGGCAGTGTATATGAAGAGATAGGGAAGATGCGCAGGCTGCGTGGTGTTTGGCACCGAGATGTAGCAGTGCTGAGTGTGTTGGCGCAGTAATAAGTGGAGGACACCAGGGCATGTAGTTCCAAAGCTTTACTCACAGTCTGTTGTGCAAACAGGTGCCCGCATCCATGCCGTGTCCTCCAGTTGAGGGACTCAGTCAACCTCCAGGCAAGATGGAACACTCCTTTCCAACATTCCGCCAACATGTGCCTTTTCTGAATGTCTCCTCTTATAGCGCCTTTCAATGAAGTACTCCCAGTACTGAGTTACACTGGAGTTCCTCCTGTCAGATGTTCCTATGAACTCTACTTGTACGGCAGACAGCTGTAGCCTGCTTCGGGGACTCCTTGCTACCTAGTCCCGACTCACTATCGTTGCTGTTGTGCCCCCAAGTCTTGTGTGGGAATAAAGTTGTGACAACTTCTATTCCTCCGGTGTCTGCTGCAGGACCATTAGTATCCGTACAACCTTGGGGACCGGGCCCCAGCCTTGCGCCAAGAACTTCTAGGAAGGGCTCTCTTCTGACCCTAGTTCCTAGTTCTCTTCCACTCCTCACGTTCTGTACTAATCCTTCTTCCTAATGGAGAATCAAGCTTCCTTTCTCTGTCTCTTTCCTGTGCCAGCAGACCCAGGTCACTGTGGCCTGCTGCAGCACTTCCTTCTTCCATCCCTCTCCCGGATATCTTCTCTGTCTCACTCTCTGTCCTTCTACATCCTCACTCACTGACTGAATGAATGACTGACTGAATGACTCAACTTTTCCGGCTCTTTTATGTAAACTCAGCTCCACCCACCTCCCAGCACTTTTCATGTTCCAAGCACGGAGCCACCAAAGGGTGCTATGCTACACTCTAAGCAGGGAGCCACCGAAGGTGCTTTGCTACACTACTTTGTGGTGTGGGGTGCAGGTGTTGGAGTGTGGTCAGGAGTCTCCACCTTACCTGAATGGTGGGGCACCACACCTCAGGAGGAGGTGCAGTACCTCTGTGGCGACTGAACCCTCAGGGGCGCCACACTTGCAGACCTCAAATAATGCTAAGAAAACAAGTTCATAATAATTTAGAAACAACAATACTAATGTTTTAACTCAGGAAGAGTTCAGTAATCAATATTTTGTGGAATAACCATGATTTTTAATCTAAGCTTTCATGCGTCTTGGCATGCTTTCCACCAGTCTATCACACTGCTTTTGGAGACTTTATGGCACTCCTGGTACAAAAATGTAAGCAGTTCTTCTTTGTTTAATGGCTTGTGACTACCCATCTTCCTCTTGATTACATTCCAGAGGTTTTCAATGGTGTTCAGGTCTGGAGATTGGGCTGGCCAATGCAGGGATTTGATATGGTGGTCTTTCATCCACACATTGATTGACTTAGCTGAGTGTCATGGCGCATTGTCCTGCTGGAAAAAAACAGTCCTCAGAGTTGGGTAACATTGCCTGAGCAGAAGGAATCAACTGTTTTTCCAGAATAACCTTGCATGTCTCCATTTAACTATTAGACGACCAGGTGTTGGGTAAAGCTGAAAATTAGACTCATCAGAGAAGATTCCCTTATTCCAGTCCTGTATGGTCCAATCCTTATGGTCTTTGGCAAACTTCAGCCTGGCTCTCCTTTGCTTCTCATTGATGAAAGGCTTTTTTCTAGCTCTACATGACTTGAGCCCTGCCTATAGGAGCCTGAAACAAACTATTCTTGCTGTGCATTTCACCCCAGCTGCCATTTGCCATTCCTTTTGTAGGTCACTTGATGTCATCCTGCGGTTGCGGAGGGACATTCATATAAGATGACGTCATCCTGGTCAGTGGAGAGTCGTTTTTGCCCCCCGCCGGTCTGTAGCATTGTTGTCCCCAATGTCTGCTGCTTGACCTTGTTGTAATGGACTGCCATCTTAGAAATTTTAAGGAAGGAGGCAACATGACGCTCACTGTATCCCTCTGCTAGTAAAGCCAGAATTGAGCCCTTCTTTTCCTCACTCAAGACTTTTCTTTTCAACTCCTTTGGCATGGTTAAAAGTTATTTTTTCATTCCTATTACTTTTGGAATATTACTAGCACTTGTTTTGCCATCCAGCTTGTCCTATTGCAAGAGGATTGCGAACACCACCGCAGGGTTTTTTATACTTTCCTTGGTTAAATAAGATTTGGTTCAGGTGATCACCTAATCAGAAGCACATTAAGTAGAATGAGGTGTACTCTGGTTGGAATTCAACTGACACTGGAATGGAATGGCTGTCAGACATGTAGAGAAGCTGATTTTTATAAAACTGTGCAGTGGTCTCTTAATTTTTTGCAAGAGCTGTATATTTACATATACAGTTTGGCAGTTGAAATAATTATTGAACACATCATTAATTTTCTAATAAATATATTTCTAAAGGTCTTGAGGTTGTCTTCACCAGGAAACGCTTTTGTACGAAGTTACAAATACATTCTAGTAAGCATGTTCAATACTTTTTCCCTGTGTCATTTCTCATTATTACACATAATTTAATTTATGGACATCTCTGATTTGATTTCTTTACCAGTGTGGATGGGATGGGTTGTTACCGACACCTGGTGAGAATTTTCATGTCAATAGCACCTTTTCAAATATATTTCCTTAGAAAATTCGTGATGTATGCAATACCTATTTCAGCTGCTGCATATATGCTGAATGAGGCCTTAAAGATAAAGCTGAGGCAAATTTATCAAAAATAAAGCAAGAGAATAGTTAAGAAACATCTATCAGGTCTCAGTTATCAAGTTTTTCACAGGACCATTGGAGATGTAGGCAGTAACTTGATTGGTTGCAATAGACTACTGCTTCATTTTTAAGCTATGTACACATACTGTATATGAAGTAGAAATAGCTAAAGAAACAAATACAGAGATAAAAGAATTTATTTAATTAAAGAGTAAAAGACGTAATGTAACAGTAGTTATACAAGTAAGTAGTTATTGAGTCCTGATTCTTCATTAGGAATTCCATGTTTCTGTTCCATTACAGAAATATAAAAGCAGAATTTATGTAGGTGATAGTTCTGTCATGTCTTGGACATAAATGGCCACTAACACTTTCTTCTATGGTTTCTGTCATTAATGAATAACTTTGAGAACACTGCAGTATAGCATCTTACTGTTGTATATGGAAAAAAAAACCTACAAAAATAATAAGTAAATCTACAGGTTTTTAAACTTTTTTGATTAACATAATGCTATTAACCTGTAGATATGGGGTTAAGCTGCAGATTAATAGCATTTTGAAGCCATGCGGCCAACACACAGAGAACCCTGCTGCCATCAGAATTTGAACCTCATTTCTCAAGACAGTCTCTGGCTCTCAGTCATAGGGTTGTGGCTTCAGTCACCACTCTGTCCATAGTGCAATGCATTAGAGCCCGCTGTCAGTCAGTGTCGAGGTGCTGTTACAGCTACGGCTATGCATCAAGCAGTGACTGAAGTCACAATGGCAAACCTCTATGACTGAAAGTCAGAGGCTGCCGGAAGAAATAAAGTTAATTTCCTCACAGCAGAAGGGCTATCTGTGTGGTGGCTGCATGACTTTAGAACGCTATTAACCTGCAGATTAACCCCATAGCTGAAGGTTAATTGTGTTTTTTTCATGACAGATTCCCTTTAAAGGGAACCTGTCACCCCCCAGGGCGTTTTTCACTAAAAGAGCCACCTTCAGCAGCACTAAGGCTGCATTCTGTGAATGTGGCTCTTGTGTTTCTGACCCCCATTAATGCCAAAATATAGACTTTTATAAATTGTTCCTCATACCTGCAAACTGTTACAGAGGTGAGGTATGGAGTGTTGCCGCCTTCCAGCTGTCCATCAACCCCCCTCTACAGCATCCCTGCACTGCCTCCTTCTTTTGTATTTGCCACTATTACATGTTGTCGGGCGCCTGCGCTGTGACAACAGTTCTCGAGCATGCTCAGTGCGCGCTGCCCGGGAGCTGAAATCAGGCTATCGCGTCTGCGTGTTTCTGAGTTCCCAGATCCCGCCCCACAATGTGTTATGAAGTATTCACACTGCGGGGCTGGGAATCTTGGGACTCAGAAACACGCAGGTGCGATAGCTTGATGGCAGTTCCTGGGTAGCGCGCACTGCGCATGCCCGAGAACTGTTGTCACAGTGCAGGCGCCCGACAACATGTAACGGTGGCAAATACAAAAGAAGGAGGTGGTGCAAGGAAGCTGTCGAGGTGGGTTGATGGACAGCTGGGAGGCGGCGAACCTCCATACCTCTGTGACAGGATGCAGGTATGAGGAACGATTTATAAAAGTCTATATTTTGGTGTTAATGGGGGTCAGAAACACAAGAGCCACCTTCACAAAACTCAGCCTTAGTGCTGCTGAAGGTGGCTCTTTTAGTGAAAAACACCCTGGGGGATGACAGGTTCCATTTAAGGCTAAGGGTCCCGTTTCACATAGCGATGCACCAGCGATCCCGACAACGATACGACCTGGTAAGGATCGCTGGGGCGTCGCTACATGGTGGCTAGTAAGCTGCCAAACAGGCAGATCTCTTCATGACGCACCAGCTATCCCGACAACGATACGAACTGGTAAGGATCGCTGGTGCATTGTCACACATCAGCTATTCAGAACGATTCCAGCCTGCGTCCTTGAGTTCTGTATCGCCAACGAGGTCGCTCGTCGGCATCAAATACAACGATGCACGCTGGCCAGCGGGACGCCGATGGTGAATAAATGGCCCAGGACATTCGAGCACAATCATCGATATCCAGCGGGGGGGCATTCGCCGCTATGTGTCACATGTAGCGAGATCGCTGGCGAGATCGCTGTTGCGTCACAAAATCGGTGACGCATCAACGATCTCACTAGCAATCTCGCTATTCAACGATCTCACTAGCAATCTCGCTATGTGAGACGGGGCCGTTAGTTACTATTTTAATCAATGTCAACATTACTCATAAGTATTTCAACTCCAAATACAGAACACTAGAGTTGCACAAAAATTTGCAAGACCACGTCATGATATCATGGGGAAATGCCAGAGGTGTCATCAATTCTGACATTCAAGCGCCAGCAAAGAAAATTTGCAGAACAATGGTCCAGCTGCCTCTTAGTATGAACAATGACGCTAGATCAGGGATCTACAATCTTTTTTCTTATCTCTACAGATTACACATACCAAATTGCGTTCTTTTAAATAAAACTATTTAAGACTTGTCGCAATTTTTTTCTATGCAAATTGAAATTGCCACAGATAACAGAGAATGGTCACATTTTAAATGTAAAAGGACCAACTGTTCGAAATAGTAGACCACCTGACCTAAGATAGCCAACTCCATAAAACTGAAAAAAGACTTCTACATAGCTATTAAATGAGGGATTATGCCATCACAAAGTTGGTCTGCACCTTAAGTACACTTCACCTCTAGCTATAAACCACCTTGGTATAATAGTTATATTTGTCAGGTTCAGATAATTCTGCTACAGCAGTTGTCTGTCTCTTATAAGTTTCACATATTATTTAACCAAGAGGTTAATGATACATCTAACCTGACAGACGGAACATGTAAATAAAGGGAAGATGAGCCATGTGAGCTGGGAAACATTATTGACACTCAATATACTTAAAAGCAACATAAACATGTCAAAATCATAGCAATCCTTTCATGGTGAGATGCCCATTGCTGGGGAATGAGTTTTCAATACTATGCAATACATGCTAAATCTTTTCTGTAAGATGTAAGAGAAAGATCAATTAATAATAGTATTTTTTTATTTTTAAATAAAAAAATAAAGAGCATATATAAAGGCATGTATTAAAATAATTACATATGATGAATTCTGGAAGGGGTAATATTATAATGGAGATCTCACACTGTGACTGCCTTTATGTAGAGATTGCAAGGCTTGTTGAGGTTCGAGGATGACACCAAGGAGGATTTCTTTACAGACGTCAACTTCACTCTTCAGAAATCTGAAGGGAAAGTTTCCACACAGGATCAATAACACTAAATTTGTTGCAGACCTAAAGCTAAGACTATATGACAGCTTTGGATAGGTGGTGACATTTCCTGGAATTTGATTTGTACCTAATAATGTGTTTCTCAATATAGCCATGATTTGTGATAGCTATGACTAGTGTTGAGCATTCCGATACCGCAAGTATCGGGTATCGGCCGATATTAGCTGTATCGGAATTCCGATACTTAGTTCCGATACTTTTTTCATATCGAATACCGGAATCGGAAGTTCCCATAATGCTAGGAGCCCACTCGATTTGATTCAGCCAATGGGGATCCTCAGAAGTGTGGGCATATCCTGTTAGGCATGTAGGCATGTTAACTACTGGCATGGCTGTGATTGGCTGCTGAAATGATGTCATGATGCACTATAAAAAGCGCTGCAGCCGCCATTTCTGGTCACTCTGCTGTGAATTCAGTTAGGGACAGGCTGCTGTTGAAGACTGTGAGGGACAGTTAGAAATAGCGATTCCACAAAACATATAGTGCTTAACCCAGGCTACATAAACCACCACTGTAGCTTGCTTTTCCCTAGCAGCGCTGTTTTCACAGCTGTCTGCAAGGGCTGTGTGAGTGCAGACCCACGCTGTGTAGTGTGTCCTGCAGGCACGTCTGCTTGTAGGCCGGCCAGCGTGTGTCTCTGCCTCATACACATTTTTCTTTTATTGCTGCTTTTTTTTTCTCCTGTATAGTGTGCTTCCATACGTAACCATATACGTTGGTTGCAAACACTAATGGAGTGGACAGCGGAGCCTTTCAGCAGCCTTTCAGTGCTATAGCCCATTTCTCTGCACTGTTTTTGGCTGTCTGATAGGTCTCTCTGTTTGTGAGTGCAGCTCACGTTGCAGTGTGTTCTACAGCCACCGCTAGCTGTAGTCCGCTCAGCGTGCGTCACTGCCTCATACATAGTCCTTTTTTTGCAGCTAATTTAGCCAGATTTTTGCTCCTATATTAGTGTGCTTCCAACCGCATCCATTGTCATTGGTTAGTTGCAAACACTATATAGGATTAGATAGAGGAGCCTTTTTGCTGGCTTGTGCCCTTCAGGGCCAGCCAGGCTAGTATCACCCTATTTTTTGGAGCCTCATCAATTGCATTGTAGGTTAGCTTCCTGCATTGTAATCGCTCCAAAAAGTTGGTGATACTATAGCTTTCAAACTTTGGTCACATCCTTTCCTTTCCCCCCACCCAAAAAAAAGGAAATAAAGTTCACCAAACACTCCACTTTACAGTTGTCTAGGCCACATTAGATCATATTAAAGTGTAGTACACACACTCTTAGCCAAATTAGTGTTTCTTATACTGGTTAGCAGGTGTTCAGGAATAAGAACACTAAGCCACCCCTTTTTTACTTTTCTGCCTATCTTTATCAGTCTACCATGATGAAGAAGGCAGGGAGTAAGGCACGTGGTCGTGGCCGTGGAGTTTCAGCAGGGAGAGGACGGTGGGATTCAGCAGGGAGAGGATGTGGGGATTCGGTATCTGCTGCGGCCACCAGTGACCCGGCATCCCCCACTTTTACCAGGCAACAGTCCTTCATGCGCAGCTTTGTAGGACCTCGCGGAACCCCACTGCTGCGTGACGAACAAATTGAAGCCGTTGTCGGATGGATGGCAGCTAACGCATCCACTTCAATGACTTCCGCATCCTCCCAAGGCCAGAGCACTGAAGAGCAACCATCTGTCTCTTCACCACCTGCCAAATTGCCCAGGCAGTCTGAGAGCCCTGGACAGGAGCCATCTCAATCTTTACTTCTGTTCTCAGAATCTGTTGGCTTGGAAAGAGGTGGCCAGCCAAGCAGCATTCTAGAGTGTGAAGAAGAGGGAGTATGCAGTGATGCGCAACTGCTTTGTCCCTCTGAATCTGAAGAGGCGGGTGGGCCAGTGCCTATGGTCAGCACACCTCAGTATGCATCAGATGATGATGAGACTCAGTTGCCAATTTCTGGTGCGTACGGTGCTGGCGAGACAACCCAGGACCAGCCGGTGCTTGAAGAGGGGAGTGGAGATGATGAGGTCCTTGACCCATCATGGCGTCAGCCACAGGAAGGTGGTGGGAGCAGCTCTGAGGAAGAGATTCCCCGAACGGCCAAAAGAGGAGGGAGAGGGCGGGGGCAGGCTTGGTTGCCTGTAGCCTCCACTTTGGCACCCGTGAGGAGCAATCCTCTTCCAAAACACAAAACGGGTGCTCCCAGGACTTGCAGTGTGTGGTCTTTTTTTGACACAGTTGCAGATGACATTTACTTTGTCAAATGAAAGCTGTGTCATCAGAAAGTGAAACGAGGGAAAAATGTGACCAACCTCAATACCACAAATATGTGGAAACATGTGCGTACCAAGCACGAGGTGGAGTTACACAGACACACTGAAGATGTAGGCCAACCTTCAGCAGCACCTACCACCTCTTCAGCTCGTGTTGGGGCCTCTTCCTCCAGCTCACACACAGCTGGTTCGGCTTCCTCACTGGAACGCCATGGAAGAACCACTGCCACTGTTGTCCAGAGACCCAGTGAAATTCCACCCACTGAACCACGTTCGCAGTCATCAGCACACTCCCAGGCCACTCACCAGCAATCGGTAGCACAGGCATGGGAGAAAAAGCGGCCATACTCGGCAATCCATCCCCGAGCACTGGCTCTGAATGCCGGCATTGCCAAACTACTGGCCCTTGAGATGCTGTCATTCAGGCTGGTGGAGACTGACACCTTCCGGAACTTTATGTCATTGGCAGTTCCACAATACAATGTGCCCAGCCGCTTTTATTTCAGCAGGCAAGCTGTCCCTGCCCTGCAAAAGCATGTGGAGAGAAAAATTAAAAATGCGCTACTAAATGCCGTCAGTAGCAAGGTCCACCTGACCACCGATGCGTGGACCAGAAGCCATGGACAGGGAAGATACCTTTCCCTCACTGCCCATTGGGTCAATGTTGTTGTTGTAGAGCCGGGTACAGATCTGGAGAGTGGCTCTGTACGTATTCTGCCAACTCCAAGGATTGCAGGAATGCAGTCTGTACATATTGAGTCCTCCTCCTACTCTAGTTCCTCGGAATCAGCACTGCGTGAGCCTGTTAGGCCAGATATGAGCACAGGTGTGGCCAAACGTCAACAGGCCGTCCTTAAATTAATTTCTTTGGGGAATCGGAGCCACACAGCACAGGAGCTCTGGAATGCCATCAAGCAGGAGAGCGATGTGTGGTTTGTGCCAGCGAATCTCCAGCCAGGTTTGGTAGTGAGTGACAATGGCCGAAATCTAGTGGCAGCTCTGGGCCTAGGCAACCTCACTCACATACCATGTCTGGCACACGTGCTCAATTTGGTCATGCAGAGCTTTCTGAGGGACTATCCGGATCTTGATGCACTGCTGCACAAGGTTCGCCTAGAGTGTGCTCACTTGCGGCGTTCCAGCATGGCAAGATTGCGCATTGCATCTCTGCAACGCCGATTCCGCCTGCCAGAACATCGCATCATATGTGACCTCCCCACCAGGTGGAATTCAACGTTACATATGTTGGAGCGGTTGTGTGAGCAGCAGGCAGCAGTAATGGAGTACCAGCTGCATCAGGCGCAAACAAGTCGCACTGTGCGCTGGACACACTTCACCACCACTGAGTGGGTCACTATGAGGGACATCTGCCAAGTTTTGCGTGCCTTCGATGACTCCACGCGGATGGCCAGTGCAGATGATGCACTAATCAGCATGACTGTCCCCCTCATCAGTCTGCTTCAAAAAACCTTACAAGCACTAAGTGAGGAGGTTTTTGAAGAGGTCGAGGATGAGCAGTCAGAAATGCCATCTGCTTCTGGCAAGTCTGCGCAACGTGCTTCCACACAAAGGCCCAGGCAGGGGACACTTAGTGAGGAGGATGACGAGGAGTCAATGGAGGAGGAGGAACACATCTCTCCAGAGGAGGGAGGTACACAAGGCTCTAGTAGTCAGTGTGTACAGCGAGGGTGGGGTGATGCTGAGCAGGCAGAGATGCTGCCTCAAGCTGGGGACAGCGTTTCCGGTCCAGTTGGCAGTCTGCAGCACATGGTTGATTTCATGCTGCAGTGCTTGTTAAATGACCGCCGCATCGCCAACATTCTCCACACGGCTGATTATTGGGTGTACACCCTCCTAGATCCTCGTTACCGGGACAACTTACAAAGCCTCATACCACAGTTGAACCGGGAGCGAAAAATGCGGGAGTACCAAGAAACACTTGTGCAGGCCATCATGTTCTCCATTCCCCCCACAAGTGTTGCTGGTAGTGCTTTTCAAAGCAGCCATGTGGGTAGAGGCAGTGGAGGAAGCTCTGCACAAAGAGGTAGCAGAGGCAGTGCCGCAGGACAAGGCAAGGCCAGTATGACCCAAATGTGGAAAAGTTTTGTGGGACTGCCACAAACGGCTACACCATCACAGACGGCTCCAGTCAGCAGGAGGCAACGTTTCCGTCAGATGGTGACAGACTACTTGTCGTGCCCTGTTAGTGTTCTCCCAGACGGCTCTTCCCCGTTCAAGTATTGGGTCTCTAAGCTGGATACATGGCCAGAGCTTAGCCAGTATGCATTGGAGGTGCTGGCTTGCCCTGCTGCCAGTGTATTATCGGAACGTGTCTTTAGTGCTGCAGGTGGTGTGGTAACAGACCGTCGCACGCGACTATCCGCCGATAATGTTGACCGGCTTACTTTTGTGAAAATGAACAAGGCCTGGATCTCACCTGAATTTGCCAGTCCTCTTCCAGAATAAATAATTGGCTGGCAACAGGATCCAGGTCTCCTGTTGTGTTCATGTTTCTATGACCTGAACTTTATTTCCTGGGCTACAGCAATGCCCGTTGTTGCTCAGAAGTGCTGTCCGCACAGACAAAACACTCGCTCATGTGTAAGTGGGGTTCGGTAACGTCAGCTGATCCCCTGCTGTGTGTACGGCAAACTCTTCTGCTGCCTACAACTTCTGACTACCTCTGATTTAATATGTTCTCTGATTTGCCCTCTGTCTCCACTCTGTTTTGAGTATTTCCTCCGGCCTACAACACCGCCTGTTTCTGCTCTCAAGTGCCGTCTGCACAATCCACACTTGTTCCTGTGGTACCTGGGTCCTGTAACATCTGCTCATCTCCAGAGTTGAGCACGGCAATGTCTCCTGCTTTGTCTACATTCCCACTACTTGTAGTGGAAATGTGGACAGAGCAGGAGACATTGCCTGACTCACCTCTAGGGAGAAGCTGCTGTTACAGAACCCCAGTAACACAGGAACAAGTGTGGGTTGTGCACACGGCATTTCAGAGCAGCAACTGGCGTGGTTGGAAGCCAGAGGAAATACTCGAAACAGAGTGAAGACAGAGGCCTAATTGGAGTACGTTGACAGTTAGTAGTAGTCTAGAAACAATCGCAAACTGCCACCAAGTAGGCCTCGGCCTACTACCTGATTTTCCCTGGGCTCCGACACCGCCAGTTGGTGCTCAGAAGTGCTGTCCGCACAGACAAAACACTCGCTCATGTGTAAGTGGGGTTCGGTAACGTCAGCTGATCCCCTGCTGTGTGTATGGCAAAGTGTCCTGCTCCCTCCACAGTCAAACAACCTCAGATTTACACCTGGCTCCAAGTAGGCCTCGGCCTACTACCTCATTTTCCCTGGGCTCCGACAACGCCCGTTGGTGCTCAGAAGTGCTGTCCGCACAGACAAAACACTCGCTCATGTGTAAGTGGGGTTCGGTAACGTCAGCTGATCCCCTGCTGTGTGGAGGGCAAACTGCTGCTGCCTCCAAATTTTAGCTACTTCAGATTTAAACATTCTCTGATTTGGCCTCTGTCTCCACTCTGTCTCTAGTATTTCCCCTGACCTCCAACACCGCCAGTTCCTGCTCACAGTTGCCGTCCACGCATTCCACACGTGTTCCTGTGTTACTGGGGTTCTGTTACGTCAGCAGATCCCCCAATGTGTGTCCGCCACTGTCTCCTGCGCTGTCCACCTTCCCACTGCAAGCGGTGGGAATGTGGACAGAGCAGGAGACATTGGCAGACAAACATCAGGGGATCTGCTGACATTACAGAACACCAATAACACAGGAACATGTGTGGATTGGGCAGACGGCTACTGTACGCATAAACTGGCGGTGTTGGTAGTCACGTGAAATCCTGGAAACAGAGTGGAGACACATGCCTAATTGGAGCACGTTGACAGTCTGTTGTAGCCTACAAACAATCTAAAACTGCCACCAAGTAGGCCTCGACCTGCACCCTGGTTCTCCCTGGGCTCTAACAACGCTAGTTGGTGCTCAGAAGTGCTGTCCACACAGAAAAACACACTCGTTCATGTGAAAGTGGGGGTCAGTAACGTCAGCTGATCCCCTGCTGTGTGGAGGGCAAACTGCTGCTGCCTCCAAATTTTAGCTACTTCAGATTTAAACATTCTCTGATTTGCCCTCTGTCTCCACTCTGTCTCTAGTATTTCCCCTGACCTCCAACACCGCCAGTTCCTGCTCACAGTTGTCGTCCATGCATTCCACACGTGTTCCTGTGTTACTGGGGTTCTGTTACGTCAGCAGATCCCCCAATGTGTGTCCGCCACTGTCTCCTGCGCTGTCCACCTTCCCACTGCAAGCGGTGGGAATGTGGACAGAGCAGGAGACATTGGCAGACAAACATCAGGGGATCTGCTGACATTACAGAACACCAGTAACACAAGAATACGTGTGGATTGGGCAGACGGCTACTGTACGCATAAACTGGCGGTGTTGGTAGTCACGTGAAATCCTGGAAACAGAGTGGAGACAGATGCCTAATTGGAGCACGTTGACAGTCTGTTGTAGCCTACAAACAATCTAAAACTGCCACCAAGTAGGCCTCGGCCTGCACCCTGGTTCTCCCTGGGCTCTAACAACGCTAGTTGGTGCTCAGAAGTGCTGTCCACACAGAAAAACACACTTGTTCATGTGAAAGTGGGGGTCAGTAACGTCAGCTGATCCCCTGCTGTGTGGAGGGCAAAGTGTCCTGCTCCCTCCAAAGTCAAAATACCTCAGCTTTACACCTGGCTCCTAGTAGGCCTCGGCCTGCACCATGATTGTCCCTGGGCTCCAACACCGCCAGTTGGTGCTCGGAAGTGCTGTCCACACAGAAAAACACACTCGTTCATGTGAAAGTGGGGTTCAGTAACGTCAGCTGATCCCCTGCTGTGTGGAGGGCAAACTGCTGCTGCCTCCAAATTGTAACTACTTCAGATTTAAACATTCTCTGATTTGGCCTCTGTCTCCACTCTGTCTCTAGTATTTCCCCTGATCTCCAACACCGCCAGTTCCTGCTCACAGTTGCCGTCCACGCATTCCACACTTGTTCCTGTGTTCCTGGAGTTCTGTAACGTGAGCTGATCCCCCAATGTGTGTCCGCCACTGTCTCCTGCGCTGTCGACCTTCCCACTGCAAGCGGTGGGAATGTGGACAGAGCAGGAGACAGTGGCAGACACACATCAGGGGATCTGCTGACATTACAGAATCCCAGTAACACAGCAACACGTGTGGATTGGGCAGACGGCTGCTGTACGCATAAACTGGCGGTGTTGTTGGTCACGTGAAATCCTGGAAACAGAGTGGAGACAGATGCCTAATTGGAGCACGTTGACAGTCTGTTGTAGCCTACAAACAATCTAAAACTGCCACCAAGTAGGCCTCGGCCTGCACCCTGGTTCTCCCTGGGCTCCAACAACGCTAGTTGGTGCTCAGAAGTGCTGTCCACACAGAAAAACACACTCGTTCATGTGAAAGTGGGGTTCGGTAACGTCAGCTGATCCCCTGCTGTGTGGAGGGCAAAGTGTCCTGCTCCCTCCAAAGTCAAAATACCTCAGCTTTACACCTGGCTCCTAGTAGGCCTCGGCCTGCACCATGATTGTCCCTGGGCTCCAACACCGCCAGTTGGTGCTCGGAAGTGCTGTCCACACAGAAAAACACACTCGTTCATGTGAAAGTGGGGTTCAGTAACGTCAGCTGATCCCCTGCTGTGTGGAGGGCAAACTGCTGCTGCCTCCAAATTGTAACTACTTCAGATGTAAACATTCTCTGATTTGGCCTCTGTCTCCACTCTGTCTCTAGTATTTCCCCTGACCTCCAACACCGCCAGTTCCTGCTCACAGTTGCCGTCAGCGTCGGACTGGCCCACCGGAGAACCGGAAGATTCTCCGGTGGGCCCTGGCATCTGGTGGGCCCTGGCACCTGCTGGCATACAGGGCCAGCAGTTGCCTAGGGCCCCCGCTGCTCCAGGGGCCCCCAGCCAGTGGTGTGTCGCACACCATGCAGCTGCTATGGGGGCCCCTGCCAGCGGAGCAGCAGCGGGTGTCAGGAGGCAGGAGCCCCTGTCCCCGCTGCTAAAGAGAAATGAATATCATTTCAGGTCTCCACACCCCCAGAGGCCCCGCCCCCAGCCCAGTAAGCCGCTCTGCATCAGGGCCGGCGCCGCCCTCAGTCCTCTCTGCTCCTGGCTCACAGCCAGTGCGCGATGACGTCACTACATCGCGCACCCGCTGTGTGTCTGGCAGAGGGGGCAGCTCCTGACACTGAAGCCGGGATCAGCGTGGGAGCGAGGAGGAGAGGTGAGTATTGTGGTTTGGTTTTTTTTTTATATCTCTCTCGCTCTCTCTATCTATCTCTATATCTCTCTCTATCTCTCTTATATCTATCTTTCTATCTCTATCTATTATCTATATCTATCTCTATATCTATCTCTATCTATTATCTATCTATTCCTATATCTATCTCTATCTATTGCTCTATCTTTATATCTATCTTTCTATCTCTACATCTATCTCTATATCTATCTATCTCTATATCTTTCTATATATATATATATCTCTATATCTATCTATTATGTCTATCTATCTATCTCTATATCTATCTCTATTATCTATATCTATCTATTTCTATCTCTATCTATCGCTCTATCTTTATATCTCTACATCTATCTCTATATCTATCTCTATATCTTTCTATATATATATCTCTATATCTATCTATTATGTCTATCTATCTATCTCTATATCTATCTATCTTACTCTATCTATCTCTATATATATTATCTCTATATTTATTATCTATCTAGCTACCATCTATATCTATCTATCTTTATCTATATATATATATATCTCTATCTAATATCTATATCTATCTATCTCTATATCTATCTATCTATCTATCTATCCGTTATCTATCTCTATATCTTTTCTCTGTATCTATCTATCTATCTCTGTATCTATATCTCTCGCTATCTATTGCTCTATCTCTATATCTATCTCTATATCTATATTTATATCTATATATCTATCTCTATCTATCTCTATATCTATCTCTATATCTATTTCTATATCTATCTCTATATCTCTCTCTATAGCTATCTAGCTATATATCTCTATCTATCTCTATATCTATCTCTCTGTATATCTATCGCTCTATCTCTATATCTATCTTTCTATATCTATATATCTATCTATCTTTCTCTATCTATTTATCTCTATATCTTTTCTCTGTATCTATCTCTCTCTATATCTATCTCTCTCTATATATATATCTATTATCTCTATATCTATATCTCTCTACATCTCTCTATATATCTATCTATCTATTTATCTCTATCTCTATATCTATCTCTCTGTATATCCATCTTTCTATCTCTATATCTATCTCTATATCTATCTATCTTTCTCTATCTATCTATCTCTATCTATTATCTATATCTATCTATCTCTATATCTATCTTTCTATCTCTACATCTATCTCTATATCTATCTTTCTATCTATCTCTATATCTATCTATATCTATCTATTATGTCTATCTATCTAGCTATCTCTATTATCTATATCTACCTATCTCTATATCTTTCTATCTTACTCTATCTCTATATCTATCTGTTATCTCTATATTTATTATCTATCTTTATCTATCTCTATCTATTATCTATATCTATATCTATCTCTCTATCTATTTATCGATCTCTGTATCTATCTCTCTCTATATCTATCTCTCTCTCTATCTACCGCTCTCTCTATCTCTATCTATCTTTATATCTATATCTATCTATCTCTATATCTATCTATTATCTCTATATCTATCTACCTATCTATCTCTATATCTATCTCTATATCTATATCTGTTTCTCTCTATATCTATCTCTATATCTCTCTATTGCTATCCATATATTATCTCTATATCTATCTATCTATTATCTCTATATCTATCTATCTCTATATCTATCTGTTATCTCTATATCCATATCTATCTCTATATCCATCTATCTCTATATCTATCTCTGTATCTATCTTTCTATCTAACACTATATCTCTATATCTCATTATCTATCTATCTCTATCTCTCTCTCTTTTTCTATCTATTGATCTATCCATCTATCTCTATATCTATCTCTATATCTATCTATTATCTCTATTATCTATATCTATCTATCTATCATCTATCTCTATCTATCTCTATATCTCTCTCTATATCTATCTATCTTTCTAACTCTATATCTATCTCTCTATACATATCTCTATATCTTGCTATTATCTCTATATCTATCTCTATATCCATCTTTCTATATCTATCTGTCTCTATATCTATCTCTATATCTATTATCTCTATATCTATCTCTATATATATCTCTATATCTATTTTTATTTATAGCCATCTATATATATATTTATCTCTATATCTATCTATATATGTCTATATTATTATTATTATTATTATTATTATTATATCTGTATATCTCTATCTATTATCTATCTCTATCTATTATCTATCTCTATATCTTTCTATCTATAGCTATCTATCTCTATATCTATCTATCTATCATCTATTTTCTATCTATCTCTATATCTATCTACCTATCGATCTATCTATCTATCTATCTATCTATCTATCTATCTATCTATCTATATTTCTTTCTATATCTATCTTTATATCTATCTCTATCTATCTCTATCTATCCATTATCTACTTTCTATCCATTATCTACTATCTATCTCTATATCTATCTATTTCTACATCTATCTTTCTATCTATATCTATCTAACTCTATATCTATATATCTATATAGCATTATACCCTATGAGGGGGGCAGCATTATACCCTATGAGGAGGCAGTATTATACCCTATGAGGGGGCAGCATTATACCCTATGAGGGGGGCAGTTTTATACCCTATGAGGGGGCAGCATTATACCCTATGAGGGGGCAGCATTATACCCTATGAGGAGGGCAGCATTATACCCTATGAGGAGGGCAGCATTATACCCTATGAGGAGGCAGCATTATACCCTATGAGGAGGGCAGCATTATTCCCTATGAGGGGGTGCATTATTCCCTATGAGGGGGGCAGTATTATACCCTATGAGGGGGGCAGCATTATACCCTATGAGGAGGCAGCATTATACCCTATGAGGGGGTGCATTATTCCCTATGAGGGGGGCAGTATTATACCCTATGAGGGGGCAGCATTATACCCTATGAGGAGGCAGCATTATACCCTATGAGGAGGCAGCATTATACCCTATGAGGGGGGCAGTATTATACCCTATGAGGGGGGCAGTATTATATTCTATGAGGGGGTGCATTATTCCCTATGAGGAGGCAGCATTATACCCTATGAGGGGGGCAGTATTATACCCTATGAGGGGGTGCATTATTCCCTATGAGGAGGCAGCATTATACCCTATGAGGAGGGCAGCATTATTCCCTATGAGGAGGCAGCATTATACCCTATGAGGAGGCAGCATTATACCCTATGAGGAGGCAGCATTATACCCTATGAGGAGGCAGCATTATACCCTATGAGGGGGGCAGTATTATACCCTATGAGGGGGGCAGTATTATACCCTATGAGGGGGGCAGTATTATACCCTATGAGGGGGTGCATTATACCCTATGAGGAGGGCAGCATTATTCCCTATGAGGGGGTGCATTATTCCCTATGAGGGGGGCAGTATTATACCCTATGAGGGGGGCAGCATTATACCCTATGAGGGGGTGCATTATTCCCTATGAGGGGGTGCATTATACCCTATGAGGGGGCAGCATTATACCCTATGAGGGGGGCAGTATTATACCCTATGAGGGGGGCAGTATTATACCCTATGAGGGGGGCAGTATTATACCCTATGAGGGGGTGCATTATACCCTATGAGGAGGGCAGCATTATTCCCTATGAGGGGGTGCATTATTCCCTATGAGGGGGGCAGTATTATACCCTATGAGGGAGGCAGCATTATACCCTATGAGGGGGTGCATTATTCCCTATGAGGGGGTGCATTATACCCTATGAGGGGGCAGTATTATACCCTATGAGGGGGCAGCATTATTCCTTATGAGGGGGTGCATTATTCCCTATGAGGGGGGCAGTATTATACCCTATGAGGGGGGCAGTATTATACCCTATGAGGAGGGCAGTAATATACCCTATGAGGGCGGCAGTATTATACCCTATGAGGGGGTGCATTATACCCTATGAGGGGGTGTATTATACCCTATGAGGGGGTGCATTATTCCCTATGAGGGGGGCAGTATTATATCCTATGAGATGGCTGCATTATATTCTATGAGATGGCTGCATTATACTATGTGAGGGGGCTGCTTTATATTCTATGAGGGGACTACCCCAACTCCTGCTACATAATTAAGACATGTACAACCTTATATTATACCCGGATATTAGCGTGTTTTACCGCATAATTGGTGGTCTGGTATTTAACTCTATGCAGCTACATAGTGGGCCCCAAGAATGATTTTCTCTGGTGGGCCCAAGGTGTTCCAGTCCGACGCTGGTTGCCGTCCACGCATTCCACACGTGTTCCTGTGTTACTGGGGTTCTGTAACGTCAGCAGATCCCCCAATATGTGTCTGCCACTTTCTCCTGCGCTGTCCACCTTCCCACTGCAAGCGGTGGGAATGTGGACAGAGCAGGAGACAGTGGCAGACACACATCAGGGGATCTGCTGACATTACAGAATTCCAGTAACACAGCAACACGTGTGGATTGGGCAGACAGCTGCTGTACGCATAAACTGGCGGTGTTGTTGGTCACGTGAAATCCTGGAAACAGAGTGGAGACAGATGCCTAATTGGAGCACGTTGACAGTCTGTTGTAGCCTACAAACAATCTAAAACTGCCACCAAGTAGGCCTCGGCCTGCACCCTGGTTCTCCCTGGGCTCCAACAACGCTAGTTGGTGCTCAGAAGTGCTGTCCACACAGAAAAACACACTCGTTCATGTGAAAGTGGGGTTCGGTAACGTCAGCTGATCCCCTGCTGTGTGGAGGGCAAAGTGTCCTGCTCCCTCCAAAGTCAAAATACCTCAGCTTTACACCTGGCTCCTTGTAGGCCTCGGCCTGCACCATGATTGTCCCTGGGCTCCAACACCGCCAGTTGGTGCTCGGAAGTGCTGTCCACACAGAAAAACACACTCGTTCATGTGAAAGTGGGGTTCAGTAACGTCAGCTGATCCCCTGCTGTGTGGAGGGCAAACTGCTGCTGCCTCCAAATTGTAACTACTTCAGATGTAAACATTCTCTGATTTGGTCTCTGTCTCCACTCTGTCTCTAGTATTTCCCCTGACCTCCAACACCGCCAGTTCCTGCTCACAGTTGCCGTCCACGCATTCCACATGTGTTCCTGTGTTACTGGGGTTCTGTAACGTCAGCAGATCCCCCAATATGTGTCCGCCACTGTCTCCTGCGCTGTCCACCTTCCCACTGCAAGCGGTGGGAATGTGTACAGAGCAGGAGACAGTGGCAGACACACATCAGGGGATCTGCTGACGTTACAGAATCCCAGTAACACAGCAACACGTGTCGATTGGGCAGACGGCTGCTGTACGCATAAACTGGCGGTGTTGGTGGTCACGTGAAATCCTGGAAACAGAGAGGAGACAGATGCCTAATTGGAGCACGTTGACAGTCTGTTGTAGCCTGCAAACAATCTAAAACTACCACCAAGTAGGCCTCGGCCTACACCATGATTGTCCCTGGGCTCCAACAACGCCAGTTGGTGCTCGGCAGTGTCTTTGGCACGGGGACTCCCTGTTGCCCAGCCTGGTTCCAGCACACCTGCTGTTTCCGGGTAGTGTCAAGGTCACTATGCCACCAATCCGTTGTCCTGTCGTCTTGCGGCTGGGTTAGCCGACTCTACGGTGCCTGCAGTTTAGGTGACTCCTATGTGGGCTGCGGGAACTGGCACTGAAGGCTGGATCCGTAGTGCCAATGGGACATGGACCCCCTGTAGGACTGTGGGTTTCGGTAACTGCGGCCGGCTTGCGGCCTGGCTACTTTGCTTTCAATGGGTACCTTCTGCTACCCACCCGGGTTCCAGCACTGTCTGCTGGTTCTCACCAGAGCCTTTGGCCTAGGTGCCTCCATCTCGGTATCCGAGGTCCAGCACCGTCAGCTGGTCCTTGGTAGTACTTTTTAGCACAGGTACCTTCTGCTTAGTAACCGTGGTCCAGCACCATCAGTTGGTCCTCGGTAGTGCCATTGGCTCTTGTTCCTTCTGCTACCCATCCGGGTGCCAGCACTGTCTGCTGGTTCTCGCCACAGCCTTTGGCCTAGGTGCCTCCATCTCGGTATCCGAGGTCTAGCACCGTCAGCTGGTCCTTGGTAGTGCTTTTTAGCACAGGTACCTTCTGCTTAGTAACCATGGTCCAGCACCATCAGTTGGTCCTCGGTAGTGCCATTGGCTCTTGTTCCTTCTGCTACCCATCCGGGTGCCAGCACTGTCTGCTGGTTCTCGCCACAGCCTTTGGCCTAGGTGCCTCCATCTCGGTATCCGAGGTCCAGCACCGTCAGCTGGTCCTTGGTAGTGCTTTTTAGCACAGGTACCTTCTGCTTAGTAACCGTGGTCCAGCACCGTCAGTTGGTCCTCGGTAGTGCCATTGGCTCTTGTTCCTTCTGCTACCCATCCGGGTGCCAGCACTGTCTGCTGGTTCTCGCCACAGCCTTTGGCCTAGGTGCCTCCATCTCGGTATCCGAGGTCTAGCACCGTCAGCTGGTCCTTGGTAGTGCTTTTTAGCACAGGTACCTTCTGCTTAGTAACCATGGTCCAGCACCATCAGTTGGTCCTCGGTAGTGCCATTGGCTCTTGTTCCTTCTGCTACCCATCCGGGTGCCAGCACTGTTTGCTGGTTCTCGCCACAGCCTTTGGCCTAGGTGCCTCCATCTCGGTATCCGAGGTCCAGCACCGTCAGCTGGTCCTTGGTAGTGCTTTTTAGCACAGGTACCTTCTGCTTAGTAACCGTGGTCCAGCACCGTCAGTTGGTCCTCGGTAGTGCCATTGGCTCTTGTTCCTTCTGCTACCCATCCGGGTGCCAGCACTGTCTGCTGGTTCTCGCCAGTTTCTCAGCCTTCTTGTACCTTCTGCTACATTTCCAAGATCAAGCTTTTTGAAATTGTCTTTGGTAATCCTTATTGATCTCCATGACGATGACCCTGATGATGACGACCCTGAAGACCACACCAAAGAAGACCAGAAATATGACCCTAAATAATAAGACCAAGAGGACAAAGAACATGAAGATAACCACCAAGATACAGAACAAAAGACAGAAGAACAGAAAGCAGAAGAACATTAAGCATAAGACAAAAAATCAGCATAGAAGAAATCAAAATTATAAGCAGAAGAAGACTAAGCAGTAAATGGGGGTGAGTCCGTTCCTCCTCGTGGTGCCCCTGGAAAATGCCTGCTGCTGCAGGCCAAACTGAACGCGGACAAATCCTGTTGTAAATCTTTTGTGACAGGCAGAACGTAAGGTGTAATCTTATAACTTTTATAGTACTACAGGAATGCCTGTTACCATAAGAAAATGAAGAAAAAGAAGAATAGGAAGAAGATGAAGAAATAGCATATGAAAATTAATAATAGCTGAATAAGAAGAATATGAAAAATGAAAAAAAAAAATTAATGGGAAGAAGGTGAAGAAGAAGAAGAAGATGAATAAGGTGAAGAAAAAGTTGATGAAAAAAATGCTACTGCTGCGGATCATGAAGGAGAAAGTGTGGGAGAAGTACAAAAGAAGGTGAAGAGCATGGAAGTTGCGAAACATACATATCTGACTAAATATAAAAAAGTTAACATAGTCAATATCTTTTTAACTCCGAACGTCTTGAAAAAAAAAATTGGAATTAATGCTATGCCATGTGATTTGAATAAACCACTATGCTTTTAATGTCTCCTCCACCTCCCACAATACATTCTACATGATTCTTATTTGTTTTCAATTATGTAGAATTAGCCAACAAGGAAATAAAGGCCTTTTTTTAATTCCGATACCGGAAGTCCCATTGACTTGAATGGGACTTCCGGTATCGGAATCGGCGATACCCGATATTTTTTTCGTATCGGGCGATACCATCCGATACGATATTTTTGGGTATCAAACGGTATCGCTCAACACTAGCTATGACATCAACAGGAAACCAGTTGACTTGTACGACACCAGCAGGATTGTCATATAAAAGTGCTATAAATCTGTAGATATATGGTTATTCAACAGGTTAATAGCATTCTGAAGTTGCCTGGAGGAAATTAACTTTATTCCTCCTAGTAGCCTCGGGCTTTCAGTCATTGAGGTGCGGCCGGAAAGGAGGTAGTCAACGCTCAGAGCATAATGAGTTGCGGCTGTAACCACACCCCAGTACTGACTGACAGCGGGCACATCACTTCCCAGGAGGAATAAAGATAATTTCTTTCCGGTAGCCAGGCTCTCAATGTAGGAGTCAGGCAGCTTCAGAATGCTATTAACCTGCAGATTAACCCCATGTCTGCAGGTTAATTGCATTTTTTTACATGACAGGTTCCCTATGATCTGCAAAATTGTGCAGATTACAACAATAAGAAGGGTGCCTCAAATATCAAAAGATCATGGACATAGTTTTTTTCCTATTAAGGGCACCGAGCAAAAAGCCCCACTCATTAAAGGTTTTACTTTTTACTTGTTGTTGTAATAAGAATCTAATGGTTATGTTACATGGATTACGCTGCTAACCAGTCACTTGGCATGGATTGACTGACAAATCAGCTCAGGCTTTAGTTTTAGTAATTAAACAGATCTGAAGAACATCAGTCCAAGCGCTATTAATGTGCTTAGCCCCAGATTAGCCTCTCTGAAATCATGTTATTCCGGCCAGGATTCCCATCCTAAATGCTAATTCTAGGGCAAACATTCTATATTTGTCCTGTGTGGGGTTTTTTGAACCGTAAAATATACAATACAAATATATAATAAAAATATTAAAATAATTCATATAAAAAATATACAAACATGATCATTGATCGTGAGTTTGGTGTAAATCACTGAATCATTAATTACTCTGGATTTTATATTTTCATAGATTTTACCATTTCTAAACAAGAAATTGCGAGTATATCTGCAAAGCTATTTTTGATATCCTTCATCTAATCAAATGGTTGCATAGAATTTTTTACAGTTTCAAAGTGTGCCTGTTGTTATTGATAGCACTGGGTGATATATCTGTCATTAGGGAGCAGTGCAACATCAAGACTAATAGCTCCAACTTATCCTTCGTCCCTTCTGGGATTCAATAATAGTTCTATTCTCTTCTTCTATCTGGTCCATTTATAAGCAATATCTATTAGTATATCACTAAAACCTCTGGTACCAATTCTTATTTTTAGTTTCTAAGTGTGTTAATATCCTCACCGTGTTTATTGTGTCTCAGTCATAAGTGGCCATTGGAGCAAAATTGTTAAATTTTAATATAACTAAGACCAGACTCACATCTGCTTGTCTCAAGCTAAATATTTGGAATTGAGAGTACTCAGCAGTTGATACCTTTTAATGGATAACTAATAAGATGGTAACAAATTGCAAGCTTTCGAGGCTACTCAGGTCTCTTCATCAGGCATATAGATTAATACAAAATCTGAAGAAACACATATTTTTACACAACAGGGAGACAGGGCAAAAGCTAAAAACAAGCATGAATTCTCACCGCCACACAATAAGAGAAAAAAGAATGGATCTACCTGTGGCCAAACATTTTTGAATGATCACAGAACTATGGACCTGAAATTACCTGTATTGAAAGGTAACTTCAAATCTCAGAGAGACAGGAGGTTCTGGGAGTATAAATTTATGACAACCTTTGACACACTTAGTGTAAGAATGAATGTGTTGCATGGATTTATGTCTTTTTACATCAATTAAAGAATTTCCTCTTCAGACCTTGTGGGGGCTTCGACGAACTGTTTCAATATTTATGGACACAACAGTTTATCACTCTCCCATAATGATAGCTCTGTGCTGTGTTGTGTATAAATGTGACTCTTCAGATTTTGTGTTAGTCTATATGCCTGATGAAGAGACCTGAGCAGTCTCGAGAGCTTGCAATCTGTTACCATCTTTTCAGTTAGCCATTAAAAGGTATCAACCACTAAGGACTCTCAATTCCAAATATTTTGCTTGAGACAAGCAAATGTGAGTCTGGTCTTAGTTATATTAAAATTTGCCAATTTTGCTCCTACGGCCACTTATGACTGAGAAACAATAAACAAGGTGAGTATGTAAAAAAAGTCAGAAACTAAAAATAAGAATTGGTGACAGAGATGTTAGTGATATACTAATAGATATTGCTTATGAATGGAACAGATAGAAGAAGAGGATGGTGTGGTCAAGAGTCACATCTACCATTTGAGCCTTAAAGGGCCCTACCAGCTGTTTCCCCATGTTGTCACACAGATAACAGCATGGGGAAACAGCTGGTAGGGTCCTTTAAGGTTCCTGAAGGTGTGAAAATTACCTCTGCAAAGTATATAGAGTTTCTGACTGACAACTATGTTCCATGGTATAAAAAGCAGAAATGTGCCTTCAGGAGCAAAATCACCTTCATGCATGACAAAGCACCATGTCATGCTGCAAAGAATACCTCTGAGCCATTGGCTGCTAAGGGCATAAGGGCCCTGCCACACACAGCGAGATCACTAGCGAGATAGCTAATTTTGTGACGCATCAGCGATCTCTCCAGCGATCTCGCTGTGTGTGACTTCCATCAGCGACCGCCCCCCCGCCGGGTATCGTTGATCATGCAGGATCATCCTGGGCTGTTTTTGATCATTGGTCTCCCGCTGGCCAGCATGCATCACTGCGTGTGGCAGCGGGAGCCAACGATCAGCTATGCTGCATGCTGGTATCTAGGGTAAACAGCGGGTATCTAAGAGCAGCGCGACTTTGGGGGTGGTACAAGATGGACCATCTTAGAAAATCTATCACAGATCACCCAAATCACAGTCATTCTCTGAGAGACAGGGAGATCAGAGAAAAAATCCCCTGGGCATCTGCAGGGGCATCAACAAACCACTAGCACGAGAACAGGGCTTGGACCGAGAACAAGTCCCACAGGACTGCACAAAATTCCTGACATCATGAGATAAGGCAGGCCACCAAAAGACTGACTCACCAAATCTCTGGTACCAAAAATACCTGGATGACCAGCCAACACGGAGTAATGAATTTCAGACATCACTCTTGTCCTCCACTGGTCAGGGACATACAATTTTCACATAGGGCATCGTTCAGGTTTATCTTCCTCAAATTCCTCCAGGGCACGTTTCAAATCGGGAGAGATGGCAGAAAGAACTACATCCTCATTTAGAATGGTAGTAGGCTCGGTCACATCAAGAGAATCCGCAAAGAAACTCCTAGAAAGGGCGTCTGCCTTAACATTATTAGTGCCGGAAGAAAGGAGACCACAAAATTAAAACGTGTGAAAAACAAGGCCCACCTAGCCTGTCTAGGATTCAAGCGCTTTTCTGATTCAAGATAAATTAAATTGTTGTGATCGGTGAGGACCACAACTTGATGTCTGGCTCCCTCCAACCAATGTCTCCACTCTTCAAATGCCCACTTCATGGCCAACAATTCCCAATTCCCCAAGTCATAGTTCTGTTCAGATGGAGAAAATTTTTGAGAAAAGAAGGCACAGGGATACATCTTGGAGGTTACTGGATCTCTTTGAGACAAAACGGCTCCTGCGCCAATCTCAGAAGCATCTATCTCCACCTGAAATGAAAGTGAAACATCAGGTTGCCATAGAACTGGAGCAGAAGTGAATCACTGCTTAAACTTCTGAAATGCCGAGACTGCCTCTGGAGACCAATTCATCACATCAGCGCCCTTTTTGGTCAAATCCGTCAGAGGTTTAACAATACCAGAAAAATTACTTATAAATTTACGGTAGAAATTTGCAAAACCCAAAATCTTCTGAAGAGCCTTCAGAGAAGTGGGCTGAACCCAATCATAAATGGCCTGTACCTTGGCCAGGTCCATTTCGATAGCAGATGGGGACAAAATGAATCCCAAAAACAAAATCCTCTGTACACCAAAAAGACATTTCGATCCCTTAACATACAGAGTATTTTCCCTCAAAATCCGGAACATAGTCCGGACATGTTCCACATGAGAATCCCAATCACTGGAAAAAATCAAAATATCATCCAGATAAATGATCAAAAACTTATCCACAAGGTCCCGGAAAATATTGTTCATAAAAGATTGGAGACGGAAGGGGCATCAGTGAGCCCAAAAGGCATCACCCAGGTACTCAAAATGTCCCTCCTAAATATTAAATGCCGTCTTCCATTCATCTCCGTGCTTGATGCGAATCAGATTATATGCCCCCCTAAGGTCAGGTTTGGTAAACCAACAAGCACTTTTAACTCTGGAAAATAAATCAGAAATCAGGGGTAATGGGTACTGATATTTAACAGTGATTTTGTTAAGGGACCAACAGTCAATACATGGCCTTAATGAGCCATCTTTTTTGGCCACAAAAAAAAACAGCACCCAAAGGCGAAGAGGATGGTCTGATATGACCCTTCTCCAATGACTCCTTGATATAAGATCGCATAGCATCATGTTCAGGTACAGATAAGTTGAAAAGCCGACTCTTGGGAAATTTACAATCGGGCATTAACTCAATTGCGCAGTCATAACTCCTATGAAGAGGCAAAGACACAGACTTACTCTCACTAATTACACCAGAAAAATTAGCCAAATTGTCAGGAACATCTTGAGACTGGGGAGAGGTGGAGAAAACAGGAGTGTCACTAAGAACACATTGACATCCCCATCTCACCACAGACACAGATTTCCAATCCAAAACAGGATTATGGGTTTGCAACCAAGGAAAACCCAGTACAATAATATTATGTACAGTAAATTGTGCAACCCCAAAAATTTGCAATTTTTTTGATTGTCAGGAGCGACCCGCATTATCACCTGGGTCCAAAACTGGGGTTTATTTTCCGCCAAAGGGGTAGCATCAATCCCCCTCAAGGGAATATTGGTCTGCAGGGGCACCATGGGGAAACCACAATGTTTGGCAAAGTCAAAATCCATCAGATTCAAAGCTGCTCCTGAATCAACAAAGGCCTTAGCAGAAAATGTAGACAAGGAGCAAATCAAGGTAACTGCTAACAGGAACTTAGGCTGTACACTGCCCACAGCAAATGAGTGAGCAAAACGTTTTTCTCGTTTAGGGCAGACAGAAATAACATGAGAGGTGTCCCCACAAAAGAAGCATAACTTATTGCGCCTTCTAAACTCTTCACATTGCCTCCTAGACAAAACATTATCACATTGCATGGGTTCAGCAGTTTGTTCAAAAGGCCGCACCGCCTCTCGCGTACTTTTAAGTTTATGTAAACATTGATCGATTTGAATGGCTAATGACATGGAGTCGTTAAGACAAGAGGGGACAGGAAATCCCACCATAACATCTTTTACGGTTTCTGCCAGACCTTTCCGAAAGAGAGCTGATAGGGCATCATCATTCCATTTAGTAAGGACGTCCCACTTTCGGAACTTCTGGCAATATAACTCCACAGCATCCTGACCCTGGTTCAATGCCAATAAGGTTTTCTCAGCTTGATCAATAGCATTAGGTTCATCATACAACAACCCCAGGGCCTGAAAAAACATATCTACATTAGCCAGAATAGGATCTCCAGGTTTTAGAGAAAAAGCCCAATCCTGGGGATCGCCGCACAGCAGGGAGATGACAATTTTAACTTGCTGCACCGAGCTCCCCTATGAATTAGGTTTCAAAGCAAGAAATAGTTTACAGTTATTTTTGAAATTCAAAAATTTTGACTCATCCCCCGAAAACACATCAGGAGTAGGGATCTTTGGTTCTTCAGCAGATGATTGAGCGAGATAGAAATTCCCCGCACTTCAGCGGCGAGCTGCTCCACACAATCGGACAATTGCTTAGTCTCCATTAAGGAAGAAATCCTCCTACAGCCCCAGAGAAAAAGAGGAAAACAATATAAAAAATTCTAACACTTTTTTTTTTTTTTTTTACAATTCTTTCCTTCTTTTGAGTACCGTAGAGTTTACAATTTGGGCTGGTGATTCTGTTATGAATGGGTCACTGAGTAGGATGGCAGAAATAGGCTAAGCCACCAGGAAACCAGAGAGGTTGGTAACTGAGTGGATTGCAGACCCCTGATCCTATCAACACAACTAGCAGTAGCCGTGGAGCTTTCCTTCGATGCCCTAGATGCCTTGGCACAGCCGGAGAACTAACTCAGCCTAAAGCAAGAAAGGTGAAATCTAAACTGCCACAGAGCAGACCCCCAAAGGAATAGACAGCCCCCAAACATATATTGTCGATGAGACAAGATTAAGCATAAATACAGGCAGAAAAATAGACTAAGCAAATGGTGGGGCCCAAGCTGTCTAGATAGGACAGGACAGAAAATATACTGACTGCAATCACGCAAAAACCCTAAAAAATCCAACACATCTGATATACAAAAAACTTGAGGCCACAAGACCTCACCCCCGCTAGATCAGCACTCTGGCGTGAACTGGAAGCAACGCAAAAGATAGTAATATAACAGGGGACTGAACAAACTGACATAAGCTGTAACATATGGAGTGGGGCCCAGCGCTGCCCCCAGCAGGGAGTACACTGAACCCTCGCAGCAAAGCAGAAAGTAAAAAAAAAGCACAACAGATTAGATGCAAAGGATTAGCAAAAGAATCACTTAACTGAACCAAGCAGATTAAGCAGGAGACAAAAGAACTCCAAAAGCACAAGGAGGAAATCACCAGCAACCACTAAGGGAAACCAGCTCACTTATATGATCCAGCCAGTAATCCCAGTTTGCCAATCGTCATCAGGTGTCAAACTTCCATCAACCTGGCCGGCTCCACTACTCCCTGTAACCACCAGAGAGAGCTCCAGCTCAGAAGTCCAAGCAAGGGAATTCACAACACCCAAGGGCCCCGACACTGGCCCTCAGCCTCCCTGCTCGACCTCCCGCTCTCCAGCGACTTTGGCTTCTGATGGCTCCTCAGCTCCCGCAGGGCTGACCAACACCCACGCCAACAACTCCGAGCCACACCACCCAGCGGTGCCCCGTCCCACGTCTCCAGCGCAGAGCGGGCCTGCGGCCTGTCCACCAAGGCCCGCGGTCACCCCCACTGCGTTCCACACCCCGACAGCGGCCTATCCATCAGGGCCCGCCGCCACCTTGGCCCCACTCCCGACCGTAGCTGCGGCCGGGTTACCAGGATCCACGGCCCTTTCACCGATAACTGCGGCCACCTCCACTCCACTCCTGACTCCGGCTGCGGTCTACTCGCTGGTGCATGCGGCTGCCTCTGCTCCACTCGTGGCTCCGGTTGCGGCCTACTCACCGGTGCCTGCGGCCGCCTCGGTCCCGCCCTCGGCCCCGGCTACGGCCTACTCACTGGGACCCGCTGCTGCCTCTGCCCCACACTCGGCCCCGACTGCGGCCAATCCGCCGGCGCCTGTGGCCGTCTTTGCCCCGCTCTCGGCTCCTGCCATGGCCCACTCATTAGGCTCCATGGCCTACACCGGGCCTTCTGTCTAGATCGCTGACATCATCGTGCAGAAGAAGGCCAAAGAGCGGGAGGTTTGGGCGCTGCTGCACGAAAAGGGGGAGGCAGCCATGTCTGTCCCTCGGTCTACCAGGCAGCTCATAAACACCAATGCTGAGAAGGGTTATGAGTTTATTCGAGAAGCGGAGATCGGCCACAAAGTGTATTTAAACATGGCCTCCATTAAGCATGGGTGGGCCCTGTGGATGGGAGACCGGGTCTCCTACTATAAAGAATACTGTCCCCGTGGCTACTATGTCATGGCGGTCAGCGTGTACCCTGAAGGACATAACCCCTGTAAAGGAGAGGAGGACTCCTGGGTCCCGGGCATCAAGGACACTCGGGGCCCAGGGCCAGTTAAAGCACGGTTATGGAGTTCCCTGCTGTTGGCGGAACATTGGCCATCAGGAGATGGTCCGGAGCACCACCGGAAAAACTGACTACTGGGACTGCTGTGCACCATTGCACAGCCTGTGGACTGTTCTACATCCCCTCGGGGTAAAATATCTCTACTCTTGATACAGCGGGGATGCATAGGGGGTGCTTTCCTCAAAGGAAGGGGGAGCGCTAAAGCTTATGTTTTGGTTTAGAAAAGTTGAGAGTTGAAAAAAAGGAGCTTAAAATGTTATGCTTATTAAAAAGTCGTATGTGTTGAAATTATGTATAGTTAGTGTAAAATGTTAAAATAAGAGAATGTTCAACAGGTCCCGGGTACTGGAGTAAGAAAAAATACTTACCATGACTGATCTGAATTGAAGGTACAAGAAAGTGTTTGGAATTGAAACAGACAGTGATCCATAGATCAGATCCTGAGTAGCACAAATATCCCAAAATGAAAGAGTGAAGCTTGCGGTGATCTGGAATGCCTGAGCCTTGATCGTTGCTCTCCAAATTTTAAAAAAATGGTGATGAAAGTGAGAAAAGTGGGAGGAACACACCCGTTGAGAAGTCCGGGTGGTCCTATCCCAACAAGAAGGAATTGTCATAGAGGCGTACGTGCCGGCGAGTAGTGATAAGCTACTTTGATCATGATTGCTCTCCCGGTTCTGTTTGCCTCCCAGTGTATCATGGGGTTTGCTTAACGACCAATCAGACAACAGAAGGAGGTGAAGCTTCAGGAGGAAACGTGAAGGGGACGAGATTGTAGGGGACGACAATGGTAAAAGGAAGGGGTATGTAGGTAAGTGGACTGATTTATGGACCTGTCTGCAGCAGGAGGTGAATGCAAAATGTGCCGTAAAAGTACTTGACGTGAACTGGTGTAGATGTATGTGGGGAGACAGCTAGAGACAGTGAAAGATGGTAAAGTACTGCGTTTTGACCACTAGGGGGAGACCAAGAACAGCAGGAAAAGGAAAAGGTGTAGTACTAAAGTTTGGCCACAAGATGGAGGCAGAGAGCAGTGAGAAAAGGGCTTAACAACAGCTTAAGGCTAGGAAACCGCATAGTCATGGTGGGCGGAGTTACAGGAGCTCTAGAGGGGAATGCCCAGGGAGGGGAATAAATAAGCAGAGAGTTCCAGAAGGAAGCCAGTCCAGGTGGAGGAGTTCAGCAGAGAAGAGGACTGAAGGAGGAAGAGACAGAGAGGAAGAACTCTGGGAGGGACTGGACAGAGAGACAGTCAGGGGGGTGGCCCTGACAGGAGAGCCGCAGGACAGAGGAAGCCCGGGGGTACCAGACGGACAGACTCGGACAAGTGAAGTGCTGTGGTGGTGGGCCTAAGACAGCCACAGTGAAAGAGTCACGAGGGACGTCACTGTAAAGGACAGAGAAGAAAGTGAAAGGTACCCAGACCAGGGCGTAGAAGCTGTCGGGCTGCTGTTGTGTTGCTGTGGTCGTCGGGAGAACAGCCAATAAAGAGGATCTGTTGAACGCACATCAGATTTTGTCTCCAGTCTGTTCGCGGCAAAAAATGGACTAACCCCCTAGTCGGCACACGTACCTACACAGCCTAAGGGTAAGTTCACACAAGGCATTTTTGCAGCTTTTTTTGCTGCTTTTTTATGCTAATTTTCAGCTGCTTTTTTCATTAGCAGCAGAGCCTATGAGATTTCAGAAATCTCATACACACAGATTGTTTATTTTTGTGATCAGGATGTCATGCTTTGCAGCGTTTTTTAGACACAGAGCATGTCACTTCTTTCAGTGTTTTTCACCCATTGACTTGAATGGATGGTGAAACAAACGCTGCAAATACGCTGGTTGACTTTTCTTGCAGCGTATTTACTGCAGAAAAGTCAATGACAGCCAGATGTGACATAATTCGGCTCTGTAACATCTAGATGGCAGGCTGAATGATGATTCCATTCTGCCTGTCATCCAGCAGAGTGGATCTGAACCCCATTCACTTGAATCAATGGGGTTCGGGTCAATGCAATACAGTGTTTGACACGCTGTCATATGCATAACAGAGAGGCAAACACCGTTTCTGATCGGTGGGGAAATCCTCCCTGCCTGTCAGAGAGCCACAGTTCCCACGCTGTCAAAAGACAGCAGGAGCCTGCAGCTGTGATCGGAGGTATGAAGTTTACCTCCCGTCACTGGTGTCAGATGATGGGACTACTGCTCCCATCATCTGACACCTACAGCCGCTAATTGCAGTGAGAGCAGGAGCGGCGGATGGGGGTATTCATCTGCCGCTCATGCGCTGCATATAAAAAAAACGGTTTGGGGACCCCCCATTTTTGGAAACCAACCTCACTAAAGCTCACAGCTGGGGGCTGCTATTCTCAGGTTGGTAAGGGGCCATTGATCTTGGCCCCCCACCGCCTAAAAACAGCAGCCCGCAGCTGCCCAGAAAAGGTTTTACCCTGTTTTTCCCAATGCCCTGTAGCTGTGGCAAGGAAGATTAATGAAAGGTTAACGTCACCTTGCTATTGTAAGGTGACATTAAGCCTGGCTTAGTAATGGAGAGGTGTCAATAAGACACCTATCCATTACTAATCCTAGAGTTATTCAAGGGTTAAATAAACACATACAATAAGAATTAAAGAAACAATACACTACACACATTTTTTCCATCTTTATTAACTTGCTATTCCAATATCTAAGTCCTTGTTCTCCTGCAAAAAACTTAAAATAATAAACCAACAATATAGCATACCTCTCCGGTGCTCAGTCAAATCCCACAGCGTAAATCTATCTCAGGGGGTTAATCAGTTTACAACCAAGAGTCATGCTAATGCGACTGCTCCCAGCTGTAAACTACTGGGGAATGAATGAGAAGCAGCGCTCACAGGCTCAGTGACTAGCGGTGACATCACTGAGTCTGCTCTCTGCTGGCATGAACTCCTTTGACCTCAGCACCATGGGAAAATGATGATGATGAGGTCACAGGAGTTCACGCCAGCAGCAAGCACAAACTCAGTGATGTCACCTCACTGAGTCTCTGCTCGCTGCCAGCCTGACCTGAGATGAACTCTTCACCATGGGAGAATGACAGTGAAAAGGGTACCTCAGGTAGTCAGTCAGTCAGTTAGTCAGTCAGTCAGTAAGGTAGTCAGTCAGTCAGGTAGTCAGGCAGTCAGGTAGTCAGTCAGGTAGTCAGTCAATCAGGTAGTCAGTCAGTCAGGTAATCAGTCAGGTAGTCAGAAATCAGATAGCTATATATTGCCTAATAAATAGGTACTTCCAAAAAATTACATAGAAACCCAAAGAAAAAATGGAAGCTATTTACCGTAAAAAGCAAAGTTTATTTAAATCAGTATATGCAACAAGGCAAAAAAATTTTTAAAAGTAGGGATCACAAATACAAAAAAATGCTGCCGAAAAAATCTTATGGCATAGATACACAAGATATATTCATTGCACAGATTAACATAGAAAGGCCAAAATAAAGAAATAAATAATGTTTTAAAAAAATTTTTTACAACCTAAACCTGCATTTTTGCCGCAGCTTATTTCCTGCCAAGAAATCAGGTTTTGCTGCAGAAAAAAAGGCATCAAAAATGCCCTGTGTGAACTTACCCTAAGGGTATGTGCACACATTGCGGATTGGCCTGCGAATTTTCCCCACAGAGTCTGCATCTCTTGGCAGAAAACGTAGGCCAAAATGCTTGCGGATTTCATGTAGAATTGATGCAGATTGATTGCAGATTTTTTGCTGATTGTCATGCGTTTTTTGATGTGCGGATTTGCCTTACTCAATGTATAGTCAATGGGTGCAGAAACGCTGCTTTTCTGCACAAAGAATTGACATGCTGCAGAAAAAAAAACGCAGTGAATCTGCGCAGATTTTTTCGCAGCATGTGCACAGCAAATCTCAAATTCTCATTCACTATCATTGTTACTGTACTACACTGTGGATTTCATGCAATTCTGCGCATCAAAAACGCTGAGGAAACGCATCAAAATCAGCAACGTTTTCATACAGCCTTATAGTAGACAAAACAAAGCATCAGTGTCCATAGCACAGTCCTCTATGGCTATGTGCACACGTAGGTTTTGGTCCTGCGGATTTTTCCGCGCGGATTTGGAAAAATCCCAGGTAAATTCTCAGGTAAAAAGACTTGCGGTTTACCTGCGGATTAGCCCTGCGGTTTAGCCCTGCGCTTTCACACCTCTACAATGGAGAAGGTGTGAAACCGCAGCGGAATCCGCACAAAGAATTGACATTCTGCGGATTTGAAACCGCAGCAAATCCACGTGGAAAAATCCGCAGCATGTGCACAGCGTTTTTCAGTTTACCATTGAAAACAATGGTACTGTACAACGCACCTAAATCTGCTGCGGACCCGCAGAGCCTGAAACGCTGCGGATCCGCAGCAGAATCCGCACCGTGTGCACATAGCCTAACTCCTCTGAGAGCTATATAGGAGTTCCTGCTCTCCCAAGACACCAGCAGCCACTAACGCATATGGTCAGGTCACATGACCCTGACCTCACACAGGTCCTGGCAGGATTCTGCTCTTTCAGGCCTGTGGGCACACAGGCTGGGGTAATGTCCAGCACTCAAGCTCGGTCTGGAGCCACATACACAGGAAGACTTCTCCCTCTCTGCACACAGACAATGGAGGCCTCCTCACCTTCAGCCACACACCATGTGCCAAACAACAGCCTCCATTATGTAGGCTGTAACCACACCCACAGGGGAGGTAAAGCCTACATGCACTAAAATAAAATACTCCGGATTACATCACAGGGAGCAGCCATCCCTGTGACACATACCGCCCATTGAATAAGTGGCTTTTAGCTTCCTTACATCGTGTATGTGCTGTGTATATAAATGTGTGTATGTGTATAAACATGTGTATGTATGTGTTGGGTGCATATACATGTTAATGTATGTGCTGTGGTTATACATGTGTATGTGCTGTGTGTGAATACATGCGTAAGTGTTTGATGTGTATAGATAAATATTTGTGTGTATGTGTTGTATATATACAAATTTGTGTGTTTGTGTGCGCTGTGAATCTATACTTGTATGTATGTGCTTTGTGTAAATTAATGTGTATATATGTTGTGTGTATGTACTGTACATATGTATGTATGTTTGTGGCGCCCCTGAGGCTCAGTCGCCACAGAGGTACTGCACCTCCTCCTGAGGTGTGGTACCCCACCATCCAGGTAAGGTGGAGACACCTGACCACGCTCCAACACCTACACCCAACACCACAAAGTAGTGTAGCAAAGCACCTTCGGCGGCTCCCTGCTTGGAGTATAGCAAAGCACCCATTGGTGGCTCCCTGCTTGGAACATGAAACGTGCTGGGAGATGGGTGGAGTTAGTTTATATTACAAAGAGCGGGAAGAGTTGAGGATTGAGAAGTCAGTTGGTTAGAGAGTTGAAGAGAAGAAGATCCCCGGAGAGAGGGATAGATGGATGGAAGTGCTGCAGCAGATCCCAGTGACCTGGGTCTGCTGGCACAGGAAAGGAAGAGAGAGCAACATAGACTGAAAGCCTGATTCTCCATAGAAAGAAAGATTAGTATGGAACGTGAGGAGTAAAAGAGAACAGAGGACGTGGGTTAGAAGAAAACCCTTCCTAGAAGTTCTAAGCACAAGGCCGGGGCCCGGTCCCCAAGGTTGTATGGATACTAATGGTCCTGCAGCAGACAACGGAGGAATAGAAGTAGTGACCACTTTATTCCCACACAAGACTGAGGGCACAACAGCAACTGGATAGTGAGCTGGGACTTAGTAGCAAGGAGTCCCCGAAGCAGGCTACAGCTGTCTGCTGTACAAGTAGAGTTCATAAGAACATCGGACAGGAGGAACTCCAGTGTAACTCAGTACTAAGAGTACTTCATTTAAAGGTGCTATAAGAGGAGACGTTCAGAAAGGCACATGTTGGCGGAGTGTTGGAAAGGGGTATTCCATCTGGCCTGGAGGTTGACTGAGTCCCTGACCCGGAGGACACAACATGGAGGCAGGCACCTGTTTGTACAACAGACTGTGAGTAAAGCTTTGGAACTACATGCCCTGGTGTCCTCCACTCATTCCTGCGCCAACCTGTCCAGCACTGCTACATCCCTTGCGCCAGACACTACACCATCTTCGTGTCACTTCACCTACTCTGCCCTGGGACAACAGCCCTGCCTGTGGAGGGCTATAACATCATTGCTGCACCACACCATCAGTCCCAGAGGATCTGTCTGCAGTGTCGGCTTACATCTCCATTGCCGAACACCACAGGTGGCGTCACGAGTCACTTATAAACTTTCTTCACAATAAGCACACTGCAACAACCCCTCTTTTATACATTGGGTGTCCAGGGCCACGGGCCGGGTTCCAGCTGCCGTGACATCTCCCAGTGAAGCTCATCGGGCCCGGTACCGAGTACCCCACAGCCCTGGGAGGGCGACCCAATTTTTGGCATCACGAACAGGATGACGAGACCCGATGCCATCGGGTTCTATGTGCCTAAGACTCAAACCTTTTGAAAATGTGCAGAAGTCCCAATTTAATAGACTGTAAAATGAAAGCTAGAAATGGCCGCTGGCTCGGTGAAGAAGGGCGTGACAACATGGGTGGTCCTAAGAAAAGACCGCAAACTGTCCTGGGCCTCCCCTGTCTGAACTTCTAAGCGACAGCAACATGGCCCACCCCCCGAGGGGTTCGTATACTGGCCTGGTATGGAGGAGTTGGAAGAAGACGCCGCCCTCAGAAGGAGGGGCGGGAGACGGTGGTGGGAAAAGAGTCCAGGAAGGAGGAAGAACGCCAGAACGCCATAATGGAAGGAGAGAAGAGGCCAGAAGAATGTGGGGAGGAAAGGCAACTCACCCCAAGGCTGCCCCTGCGGAGTACATGACCGCTGAGATACCCTCTGCAGCGCCCGTCACCACCTCATAGCAGATATTGCCACTGGCTGATGCTTGCCCGGAGGAGGTATATGAGGGTCCCGGAGCAGAACGGGGGACAGGGGCCGTGCTCCCGTCTGGACCTGGCGCAGCCGCGCAGGCCTATACCGACGGCCTTAGCAGACACCAACCTTGCTCCTGCTCGGATCCAACTGCGACTTGCCCCGCATATGACTCCAGGAGTTGTGGCCGCTGCCGTTCACCACCATGTACCCGTACCGGGACCGGAACCTCATCAGCGAGCGCCAGGTATGATTACCGCTACTGACATGACCCTAGTCCTAGGAATGGAGCCAGTGAATAGGAATGGGTTAATCATCCCCTGCCGGCCCCAGACTACTGTACCACTAGCGGAGGTCCCGATGGAACTGGAGGAACAAAACCCAGTAGTCCCGGTTGAATTGTTGGCAGCCGCAGAGGTACCTCCGGCAACTGCTGACACGCCATCCCCACCAGCAGTCGATATCTCCATTGCCCTGTCAATTACACCGACCAGTCCCAATCTCAATCTTTGGGAAGCAGAGTATCTGCGATTAGCAAGCAATCAACAACAAGATGAAGACACCCAGAGCATCTCCCCTGGAAGCAGCCCAAGCAACCAACTTCCTGAACCCCAGGAGGGGATCATTAGCAATAATATTGATTTGAACTAACTTTTGTTGCCCAGGAGGGTATTAGCAAGTTTCCAGTTTTTCTATTTTTTCTATTTTTGATTGTGATGTCTATTTGTTGATCCTGTTGTTGCCCAGTTTTTTTGGCAGCGTACTTCTATTACTTGAACTGAGGAGATCATGGACGCTGAGTGATCCAGATCTGTAATTGTAAATAGTTTGCACCTCTTTAGGTGCTTTCTCTTGATTTTACATAGGAACCTCACCTTGGAACAAGGACTACCTCGTTATAGGGACATTTCAAGACATGATGGCTGGACCAATGTCTACTCTTTGCACTTATGGATAATGCTTAGTATTTTTGAACAAGAAACTAGAAAGTGATAATGTGTAGTAAAAGTATTAATGACAGATTTTATAGGGTTCGATTGAGAAAGAAATATAGAGAATGCTTTACAATATTTGAATAAAGATGTGTGAATTGGATAAAAGTATGCAGGTGACGAACTAGGTGTTGACGGTTGTCACTCATTAAGAAAGTAGAAAATGTGAAAGACAACAAAGAAAAGAAATGTGTTGCTAGAAAATGTGTTGCTCAAGCTGATAGTGAATTTGCTTCCATGGCACTTTAAATTAGGTGGCATAACTTTAAATATAGATAGACAGTTAAATTGTTTGCAACATTCAAGAAACAGTGCCTCCCACATTGGGAAGTTTAGTATAAGACATGTTTATTATGCAATATAAAAATGTATGTTCCTGTATTGTCAACTGTGTTTACCTTGCAGCCCGCGGATGTGCTGTGTTTAACGGGGGGTATGTGGCGCCCCTGAGGCTCAGTCGCCACAGAGGTACTGCACCTCCTCCTGAGGTTTGGTACCCCAGCATCCAGGTAAGGTGGAGACACCTGACCATGCTCCAACACCTACACCCCACACCACAAAGTAGTGTAGCAAAGCACCTTTGGCGGCTCCCTGCTTGGAGTATAGCAAAGCACCCATTGGTGGCTCCCTGCTTGGAACACGAAACATGCTGGGAGGTTGGTGGAGTTAGTTTATATTACAGAGAGCGGGAAGAGTTGAGGATCGAGAAGTCAGTTGGTTAGAGAGTTGGAGAGAAGAAGATCCCCGGAGAGAGGGATTGATGGATGGAAGTGCTGCAGCAGATCCCAGTGACCTGGGTCTACTGGCACAAGAAAGGAAGAGAGAGCAACATAGACTGAAAGCCTGATTCTCCATAGAAAGAAAGATTAGTACAAAACGTGAGGAGTAAAAGAGAACAGAGGACGTGGGTTAGAAGAGAACCCTTCCTAGAAGTTCTAAGCGCAAGGCCGGGGCCGGTCCCCAAGGTTGTATGGATGCTAATGGTCCTGCAGCAGACCCACACAAGACTTGGGGGCACAACAGCAACTGGATAGTGAGCCGGGATCACCATCTACGTGTCACTTCACCTACTCTGCCCTGGGACTACAGCCTTGCCTGTGGAGGGCTATACCATCATTGCTGCACAACACCATCAGTCCCAGAGGATCTGTCTGCAGCGTCGGCTTACATCTCCATTGCTGAACACCACAGGTGGCATCACGAATCACTTATAAACTTTCTTCACAATAAGCACACTGCAACAACCCCCCCTTTATACATTGGGCGCCCAGGGCCACGGGCCGGGTTCCAGCTGCCGTGACATCTCCCAGTGAAGCTCAACGGGCCCGGAACCGAGTACCCCACAGCCCTGGGAGGGCGACCCATGTGCTTTATGTATAAACAATGCGTTGCGAAAGTATTCGGCTCCCTGGAACTTTTCAATCTCTTCCCACATATCATGCTTCAAACATAAAAATACCAAGCGTAAATTTTTGGTGAAGAATCAGCAACAAGTGGGACAATTGTGAAGTTGAACAAAATTTATTGGTTATTTTAAAATTTGTGGAAATTCAAAAACTGAAAAGTATTCTGCCCCTTTACTTTCAGTGCAGCAAACTCACTCCAGAAGTTTATTGTGGATCTCTGAATGATCCAATGTTGTCCTAAATGACTAATGATGATAAATATGATCCACCTGTGTGTAATCAAGTCTCCGTATAAATGCACCTGCTCTGTGATAGTCTCAGGGTTCTGTTTGAAGCACAGAGAGCATCATGAAAACCAAGGAACACAACAGACAGGTCCATGATACTGTTGTGGAGAAGTTTAAAGTAGGATTTGGATATAAAATGATTTCCAAAACTTTAAACATCCCAAGGAGCACTGTGCAAGCGATTATATTGAAATGGAAAGAGTATCATACCACTGCAAATCTACAAAGATCCGTCCGTCCCTCTAAACTTTCATCTCAAACAGGGAGAAGACTGATCAGAGATGCAGCCAAGAGGTCCATGATCACTCCGGATGAACTGCAGATATCTACAGCTGAGGTGGGACAGTCTGTCCATAGGACAACAATCAGTCGTACACTGCACAAATCTGGCCTTTATGCAAGAGTGGAAAGAAGAAAGCCTTTCTATCCATAGAAAGTGTTATTTAAAGTTTGTGGAAAGAGCTGAAAACTGCTGTTCACAAACGATCTCCATCAAACCTCACTGAGCTCGAGCTGTTTGCCAAGGAAGAATGGGCAAGAATTTAAGTCTTTCGATGTAGAAAAAACTGATAGAGACATACCCCAAGTGACTTGCAGCTGTAATCGCATCTAAAGGTGGCGCAACAAAGTATTAAGTTAAAGGGGCCGAATTAGTGTTGAGCATTCCGATACCGCAAGTATCGGGTATCGGCCGATACTTGCTGTATCGGAATTCCGATACCGACTTCCGATATTTTTTCAATATCGGAATTCGGCATCGGAATCGGAAGTTCAGTTGATTGACAGCCTGACGCCATCATGATGCGCGGTGTGTGCGCATCATGATGCGCCGTCATTTCGGGCCTTCCGGGGGTCTCTGCCGGCCTGCCGGGGGGCTGTGCCGGCCTGCCGGGGGGCTGAGTGGACTGCCCGGGGTCTGTACTGGCCTGCCGAGGGGCTGTGCCGGCCTGCCGGTGGTCTGTGCACCCTGTGGGGGTCTGTACCGGCCTGCCGGGGGGCTGTGCCGGCCTGCCGATGGTCTGTGCACCCTGTGGGGGTCTGTACCGGCCTGCCGGGGGGCTGTGCCGGCCTGCCGGGGGGCTGTGCTGATGTCCGGGGGTCTGTGCAAGCATCGTCCGATGGGACTACAAGTCCCATCTGGCGATGCCTGCTACCATGACAGTGATTGACACATTAGCCAATGATGGGACAGTAGTAATCCCATCATCCGGCTAATGTGTTAAATGTTAAAAAAAAAAAATACTACATACATACTACATGCATGCTACATACATACTACATGCTACATACATACTACATACATACTACATACATGCTACATACATGCTACATACATGCTACATACATGCTGCATGCTACATACATACTACATACATACTACATACATACTACATGCATGCTACATGCATGCTACATACATACTACATGCATGCTACATACATACTACATGCATGCTACATACATACTACATGCTACATACATACCACATACATACTACATACATACTACATACTACATATATATTACATGCATGCTACATACATACTACATGCTACATACATACCACATACATGCTACATACATACTACATACATACTACATACATACTACATACATACTACATGCATACTACATACATACTACATGCATGCTACATACATACTACATGCATGCTACATACATACTACATGCTACATACATACCACATACATACTACATACATACTACATACTACATATATACTACATGCATGCTACATACATACTACATGCTACATACATACCACATACATACTACATACATACTACATACTACATATATACTACATGCATGCTACATACATACTACATGCTACATACATACTACATGCTACATACATACCACATACATGCTACATACATGCTACATACATACTACATACATACTACATACATACTACATACATACTACATGCATACTACATGCATACTACATACATACTACATGCATGCTACATACATACTACATGCTACATACATACCACATACATACTACATACATACTACATGCTACATACATACTACATATATACTACATGCATGCTACATACATACTACATATATACTACATGCATGCTACATACATACTACATGCTACATACATACCACATACATACTACATACATGCTACATACATACTACATATATACTACATGCATGCTACATACATACTACATATATACTACATGCATGCTACATACATACTGCATGCTACATGCATGCTACATACATACTACATACATACTACATGCTACATACATACCACATATATACTACATACATACAATACATTCATACAATACATACATAGACATACAGTACATATAACATAGAGTAACATACTTACCAATACTTGTCACATTGTTCCCCGAAGCCATTGTCTTTTCCGGAATAAATATTAACATAACAAACCACAAAAATACTCACCCACGATCCGAAGCAGTCCACGAGTGTGTCCCACGACGATCTTGGGTAGAGAACTGCAGCATCAGATGATGCTGCCGTTCTCTACGGGCTGCAGGAATCCAATGACGGAAGGTAGGTATCCTTCCGCACTGTATTCCTCCGCCACTTAAAAAAAAAAAAAGTCCCTAGTCTCACTTTATGCCATCGCTGTGTGGGAATTTCCCACACAGCAATGGCATAAAGTGAGACTAGGGACTTTTTTTTTTTTTAAGTGGCGGAGGAATACAGTGCGGAAGGATACCTACCTTCCGTCATTGGATTCCTGCAGCCCGTAGAGAACGGCAGCATCAGCTGATGCTGCCGTTCTCTACCCAAGATCGTCGTGGGACACACTCGTGGACTGCTTCGGATCGTGGGTGAGTATTTTTGTGGTTTGTTATGTTAATATTTATTCCGTAAAAGACAATGGCTTCGGGGAACAATGTGACAAGTATTGGTAAGTATGTTACTCTATGTTATATGTACTGTATGTCTATGTATGTATTGTATGAATGTATTGTATGTATGTAGTATATATGTGGTATGTATGTAGCATGTAGTATGTATGTAGTATGTATGTAGCATGCATGTAGCATGCAGTATGTATGTAGCATGCATGTAGTATATATGTAGTATGTATGTAGCATGCATGTAGTATATATGTATGAATGTATGTAGCATGTAGTATGTATGTAGTATGTATGTGGTATGTATGTAGCATGCAGTATGTATGTAGTATGTATGTAGCATGCATGTAGTATGTATGTAGTATGTATGTAGTATATATGTAGTATGTATGTAGCATGTAGTATGTATGTAGCATGCATGTAGTATATATGTAGTATATATGTAGCATGTAGCATGTATGTAGTATGTATGTGGTATGTATGTAGCATGTAGTATGTATGTAGCATGCATGTAGTATGTATGTAGCATGTAGTATGTATGTAGTATGTATGTAGTATATATGTAGTATGTATGTAGCATGTAGTATGTATGTAGCATGCATGTAGTATATATGTAGTATATATGTAGCATGTAGCATGTATGTAGTATGTATGTGGTATGTATGTAGCATGTAGTATGTATGTAGCATGCATGTAGTATATACGTAGTATGTATGTAGCATGTAGTATGTATGTAGCATGCATGTAGTATATATGTAGTATGTATGTAGCATGTAGTATGTATGTAGCATGCATGTAGTATATATGTAGTATGTATGTAGCATGTAGTATGTATGTAGCATGCATGTAGTATATATGTAGTATGTAGCATGTAGTATGTATGTAGCATGCATGTAGTATATATGTAGTATGTAGCATGTAGTATGTATGTAGCATGCATGTAGCATGTACTATGTATGTAGCATGCATGTAGTATATATGTGTTATGTATGTAGCATGTAGCATGCATGTAGCATGCATGTAGTATGTATGTAGTATATATGTGGTATGTATGTAGCATGCAGTATGTATGTAGCATGCATGTAGTATATATGTAGTATGTATGTTGCATGTAGTATTTATGTAGTATGAATGTAGCATGTATGTAGCATGTATGTTGTATGCATGTTGTATGTATGTAGCATGTAATTTTTTTTTTTTTTTTTTTACATTCAACACATTAGCCGGATGATAGGACTATTACTGTCCCATCATTGGCTAATGTGTCAATCACTGTCATGGTAGCAGGCATCGCCCGATGGGACTTGTAGTCCCATCGGACGATGCCTGCACAGACCCCCGAAGCCTGCACAGACCACCGGCAGGCCGGCACAGCCCCCCGGCAGGCCGGCACAGCCCCCCGGAGCCTGCACAGCCCCCCGGCAGGCCGGCACAGCCCCCCGGCAGGCCGGCACAGCCCACCGGAGCCTGCACAGACCACCGGCAGGCCGGCACAGCCCCCCGGCAGGCCGGCACAGACCACCGGAGCCTGCACAGACCCCCTGGCAGGCCGGCACAGCCCCCCGAAAGGCCCGTACAGACCCCAGAGAGGCTGTACAAGGGCAGGAAAGGGTTTTTCTTATTCCGATACCGGAAGTCCCATAGACTTGAATGGGACTTCCGGTATCGGAATCGGCGATACCGATACTTTTTTTAAAGATCGGCCGATACCATCCGATACGATACTTTGAAGTATCGGACGGTATCGCTCAACTCTAGGCCGAATAATATTGCACGCCCCACTTTTCAGTTTTTGAATTTCCACAAAAAATTAAAATGACCAATAAATTTCATTCAACTTCACAATTGTGTCCCACTTGTTGATTCTTCACCAAAAATTTACATTTGGTATCTTTATGTTTAAAGCATGATATGTGGGAAAAGGTTGAAAAGTTCCAGGGGGCCGAATACTTTTGCAAGGCACTGTACATGTATGTATGCGGTGTGCATATTTGTATGTACATGTGTGTGCACTATCTATGTTTACATGTGTGCATAACATGTAGTGTGTTCTTTTCAATTCATGGGTAACATTTGTATTTAGTGAAGACAGATTTGTACATTACTGAGATAGGAGATGATAGAGGGTTTTTATAACATTCTGGGTAGATGGAGGAGGGAGAAGCAGGGAGAAAGCTACAGGCAGAGCTCCTTCCTTCTTTTCCCCCTTCAAGAATCTTATGAAAACCAAATGTCATTCCTTATCTCTTATCTCAGGGGTAACATTTCTTCTTGTGGAGAGTTTCATACCAGCTCTGGCATTTCAAGGTAAGGAGGCTTATTTACCGTGCATTGCTCCTCTGGGAGATTTAATATATTTCAAGACTCATTAAAGGGTTGATTGTGGCTTGTAGGACCGCTGCTTCCAACAGGTGCAGCTATAGAGTTCAAGTCCTCTTTCTCTCTGAAGAGGCAATTTGCATATCTCTTATCTCAGTATGGTAAAAATTTGTCTTCACTGTATACAGATTTTACCCATGAATTGAGAATTTTGAAATTGAATGAACAGTCCAGGAGGAGAAAGAAGCAGATTTCTTTGATAAGGTTTATTACAAAGCTTCTTATTTTCCTGTGAACTATTGATTGAACATGAAGTTGAAACCAGTACTGCAGCTGATCCCTGAATTCCTCTTCATGGTCAATCTGTACGAAGGTGGAGACAGTGACACCAGCACTGATTGGGCGCTTGGCTCCTCGTGTCACAAAACTGCACTAGAGCCCCTGGACCATGAGTGCTGGTACAGCTGGAACGGCGCCAGCAAGGAAGGTGAGCATAGGCTTTTTTATTTTATTAAGGCCAAATATTTAGTTCAACAAGCGGTTGTTCTAGTAGTGGACAGCCCATTTAAAGATTTCTCCAGCAGAGAGGGCCAATGAGGATTGTAGAGAAGATCACTATAGTAGAAAGATGAAATGTCATGTTGGAGTAGAGTCTCACTCCCCATAAGTGTCATGAACAAGGATTATTCCTAGATAGCAGAGAGGTCTGCTGCAAGGCAAAGGTCACCCACTGTTACTCACTGCTTTACCGTCCTGTAACCTGCCTGTCAATCCTTGCTACTTGTTTATATAACGGAGAATAAACTTTGGAACTTCTGATAATGCTTTCCCTATCAGATATCTATTACATATAACATACAAAAATTTGCACTCTATCATGCTAAAGCGTATCAATGTGAAATATATGAAATATGAATAGCTATACGGCTTATGAATACTAGAAAAAAATGAGACGCTTTGCACACAATTTGTCCCAGTTATGTCTGCCCATCATCCAACGTCAAGCTGGTCTCAGAAAAACAGATTGGTCCTTATCCAATGTGAATACCTCTCTTAATAATAATAAGAATCTTTATTTTTATATAGCGCTAACATATTCTGCAGCGCTTTACAGTTTGCACATATTTTCATCACTGTCCCTGATGGGGCTCACAGTCTAGATTCCCTATCAGTATGTCTTTGGATTGTGGGAGGAAACCGGAGACCCCGGAGGAAACCCACCAAACACGGGGAGAACATACAAACTGCTCACACCTGTCTACATGTCTGCTTTTTGACCAAGTGATCAAAGGAATAACTGCAGATATATTCTGAATTGTTTCAACTGATTTTCTTGTAGATCTACAGAGCACTGGGTAATATGCGATAAACGCCTATCAATAAAACACAATTTCCAACTTTATGGCCGTTGGAACCATATTCAGCTTTTGATCTGTGCAGCTACAAGGTCAATATAATAAAATATATTATCTATCCGCATCTACATAGAGAGAAGAAAACATGACTGCACTGATTAAACCTCATGTTAGCTGATAGCAAAAAGCGGTTGTCATGAGAACTGATAAGGAACATGAAGATAGCGAGCTGGTGCCACACTCTGTTTACCCAGCCTGGCTTAAACAGTTCTGTGTTGCTCTCAGCTATTTTTATATTGATCCATCTGCGTCATTGGCATTTTCTCTTATAGACATGGAGCATTTCCTCTCTTTTTATTTGGGTGAGCTTAGATTTTCTGGGAGGCACTTCGTTTGTATGCAAAGAAAACACAAACACTCGCTTGACACATTTGGAGATCATTTTTCTTTGATTTTGCATTTAGTAAAACATTACACTTTCTAACTCGATGGTCCAAAATTCTAGCACATGTATGCTGAAAAGTCTATATCAGGTGCTCAAATACATGCCTCGAGGGCCATATGTGGCCCCTTAAGGGCCCTTTACACATAGCGATATCGCAAGCAATATCGCTAACGCGTCACCGATTTTGTGACGCAGCAGCGATATCGGTAGCGATATCGCTACATGTGATACTCACCTCCGACCGGCTCCCCCACTGGCTATCGCTGATCGCGCGAGATCGGCCTGGTCCATTTCTCGTCATCGGCTTCCTGCTGGCGCCGACGAGCGAGCCAAGGACGCAGGCGGAAGACGGTCACCCTCGCCGCGTCTGACAGGTGAGTAGACCGCCGACCGCTGCTGCATCACTGTGAGATCTGCCTGTTTGGCAGCTCACCAGCGACCATTTAGCAATGCACCAGCGATCCTGACCGGGTCATATTGTGGTCGGGATCGCTGGTGCATTGCTAAATGTAACGGGGCCTTTAGACCGTTGCCTGTGGTCTACAGAGACTACAGGACAGCAGAGACCAGGTCGAATGTTGAGCACATCTGGAGCTGGGTGTCAGAGCGCAGTTGGAGTGGAGGCGTCCTATAATCACATCAAGATGGAGCAGGGTGTCAGAGCGCAGTCGTATTGGAGGCATCTTTTTCTTTCCCACACTGCTGGACTACTGGTGGTAGGTGAATATGGAAAGGACTTTTTATTAACCCCTTTCCAACATCAATGTAAGGCGCTGGAGGTAACTTCCCGCAAATGGATGTACATGTACACACTGCACGCAAGCAGAGCCGGCACCATCATTAGCAGGGATCACCTATATATCATGACTGACACTCTGCTGCAATGGCCACAATCAAAATTAGGGGCTGCCTCTGACAGTGGAATAATCAAATTGAGCTAACTAAAGTGGATCTAATGCTTATAAACAGGGAGGAAATGGTTGAGGAGGTAAAAGTGGCTGGGACCCTAGGAGGTAGCGACCATGCTATTTTAGAATTTTGGATTACTAGAGGTGGAAGACCTGTGAAGACTCAGACGTCAAGGTTAGATTTCAGAAAGGCAGATTTTAAGGGATTCAGAAAGAGAATTGGAGGGATCCAATGGCTGGATATCCTTAAAGACAAAAATGTCCAGGAAGGATGGGAAATCTTGAAAAATGAAATTCTCAAAGCACAGTTGTTAACAATTCCGAAAAGAGGGAAGAATAGGAAGCATTTAAGGAAACCAGGATGGATGAACACAGAACTTAAGCACATGCTAAAAAGGAAGAAAAAAATGTTTATAAAATGGAAAGAGGGAGGCATATCTAAAGAAGAATATAATGCTGTCTGCAGAACCTGCAGGGCACAAATCAGATTAGCTAAAGCTGAAAATGAACTGAGGCTTGCAAGAGATGTCAAAAGCAATAATAAAGGATTTTGGGGATATGTCAAAAGTAAAAGAAAAGTCAAAGATGCTATAGGATTTTTACAGGATGAAAATGATGAAATGGTAAGACAGGATGTTGAGAAGGCTGAACTTTTAAATTCCTATTTTGCATCTGTTTTCTCTCAGAAAGGAAATGCAACATCAACTGTTATTCACTGTCCTATTAAGGGAATAGAAGAATCCAGGATATCTATAAACAGAAAGATAGTGAGGAAACACTTAGCTAACCTAAATGAATTCAAGTCTCCAGGTCCAGATGAATTACACCCCAGAGTACTGAAGGAGATAGCAGAAGAAATTTTTGAACCCCTCTCCATAATCTTTGAAAATTCTTGGAGAACAGAAGAAGTGCCAGAAGACTGGAGAAGAGCAAATGTTGTTCCTATCTTCAAAAAGGGGAAGAAGGTGGACCCAGGCAACTATAGGCCGGTGAGTCTGACTTCTATACCAGGAAAGATCTTTGAACAAATTATTAAACAACATGTATGTCAATACCTGGATAAGAATGAAGTGATTAAACAGAGTCAGCATGGGTTTCTAACTAATAAGTCATGTCAGACTAACTTAATTTCCTTCTATGACGGTATCACTGATTGGGTGGATCAAGGAAATGCTGTAGATATAGTATATCTTGACTTCAGCAAAGCATTTGACAAAGTCTCTCATACAATCCTTATTGAAAAAATGACTAAGTATGGAATGGACAAGGCAACTGTTAGGTGGATTCATAACTGGCTTAGTGATCGGACCCAAAGAGTGGTCGTAAATGGCTGCACATCCAGTTGGAAGAATGTCTCAAGTGGGGTACCACAGGGCTCTGTCCTGGGCCCTGTATTGTTCAACATCTTTATCAACGATTTAGATGAAGGAATTGAGGGTAAACTGATTAAATTTGCTGATGACACAAAGCTAGGAGGGATAGCTAATACTAGAGAAGAGAGAGAGAGGATTCAAAAAGATTTAAATAAACTGGAGAAGTGGGCAGCAACTAACAGAATGGTTTTTAACAGGGAGAAATGCAAAGTACTACATCTGGGCAATAAAAATGAAAAAAGCATATATAGAATGGGAGGAATAGGGCTAAGTGACAGCACATGTGAAAAAGACTTGGGTATACTAATAGATCACAGACTGAATATGAGTCAACAGTGTGATGCAGCAGCAAAAAAGGCAAATGCAATTCAAGGATGTATTAACAGAAGCATACAGTCTAGATCACGTGAAGTCATTATTTCCCTCTACTCCTCTTTGGTCAGACCTCATCTGGAATATTGTGTCCAGTTTTGGGCACCACATTTTAAAAAAGACATCAACAAACTGGAGCAAGTTCAGAAAAGAGCGACCAGAATGGTGACCGGTCTGCAAACCCTGTCTTATGAGGAAAGGTTGCAGGATTTGGGAATGTTTAGTTTGCAAAAGAGAAGACAGAGGAGACTTAATAGCTGTCTACAAATATCTAAAGGGCTGTCACATTGTAGAAGGATCAACTTTATTCTCATTTGCACAAGGAAAGACTAGAAGCAATGGGATGAAACTGAATGGGAAGAGACACAGATTAGATATTAGAAAAAACTTTTTGACAGTTAGAGTGATCAATGAGTGGAACAGGCTGCCACGAGAAGTGGTGAGTTCTCCTTCAATGGAAGTCTTCAAACAGAGGCTGGACAGACATCTGACTGGGATGATTTAGCGAATCCTGCTTTGAGCAGGGGGTTGGACCAGATGGCCCAGGAGGTCCCTTCCAACTCTACGATTCTATGATTCTATGATTCTATGATTCTATGAAAGTGCCATGAAATAAATGGTGCTATAATAATAAATAATAATAATAATAACTAAAAAAAATACCTAAAAATAGTTTTATTTCAATAATTAAAAATTAAAAAAGAAACACTAAATACAAAAATTAAGAAAAACCAGTGCTAGCATACAACACATAGAGTGGTATAGGTTTGTATGATATCCACCAGTTGTTAATAAATGTAAAGAGCAATTGATCATGGGTGGATATCAGAGCAAGACCCGAGTAATAAATTAGGTTAAGTAGAGAACATAGATGTGGCCTGTGAAAAGTCAATGGTTTAATTGCATATAAACAACAGATAACCACCCTGCCTATTAATTCCCTATATTCCCCTTATCTGGTTGTCCTGCCTAACTGTGGTGGTTGGCATCTTAAGTCAAATCATGCCTTGGTTCTCCCACTCAACGATTTCTGGCCCTAGGTCAGCCCTATTATTGGTGTGGTTGACTGGTTTAAAAATGCTATTGTAGCTACCAAATCTGGCATCAGGCCCAAAGCATACACATTAGATAATATGCATAGAAACAACTCATGCGACAACAGGATCAAGCTCTACCAAATTAATAACCTGTGTTAATGAAATATATAAGAAGGCCACAGGTAAGATTGTGTACCTCCATCAAGGATTAAATAAATCAGGATAAAACATCCAAAACCTTACCGACCACAAAGGGATTGTTATACACATGCACAATTATGGAAAAATATGATGGACCTGGGTCAGACAACCTTGAGGAGGGTGCCAAGACGTGATTTAACTTTAAGTGCCAACCTCCTCAGTCAGGCAGGACAACCAGATAAGGAATATATTGGGAATTAAGCCCCAGTTACACATAGCGATATCGCTAGCAATACCGCTGTAACGCCACCGATTTTGTGACGTAGCAGTGATATTGCTAGCGATATCGCTATGTCTGATACTTACCTCTGACTGGCTCCCCCGCTGCTCATCGCTGGTCGTGCGAGAACGTCCTGGACCATTTCTCGTCGGACGCTTCCTGCTGGGCTTCTTGTGGCGCCGACGAGCGACGCATGGACGCGGGCGGGAGGATGTCAGGATCGCTGCGTCTGACAGGTAAGTAGCGACCCCCGACCCCTGCTATGTCGCTGGTGAGATCTGCCTGTGTAGCAGCTCACTAGCGACCACTTAGCAATGCACCAGCGATCCATATCGTTGTCGGGATCGCTGGTGCATCACTAAGTGTAACGGTACCCTTAATAGGCAGGGTGTTTATCTGTTGTTTATATGCAATTAAACTATTGACTTTTCACAGGCCACGTCTATGTTCTCTACTAAACAACTTAATTAATTACTCAGGTCTTGTTCTGATATCCACCCATGATCAGTTGCTGTTTACATTTTTTTTTAACAATTGGTGGATAACATACAAACCTATACCATTCTACATCTTGTATGTTAGCACTGATTTTCTTTATTCTTTTTTTTATTTAGGGGTATATTTTTGAATTTTTAATTATTGACTATTTTTAGGGGATTTTTTTTTAGTTCGCAATTCATATTAGCACTGAGAGTGGATGTTTAGCCTCTTTGATACCGCTATCAACAGTGACAGCTGTAGTTAGGTAATTATTTGAAGGAGAGGCTCCCACATTAAACCTATCATCACCCCGCAATTGCAGGATACCAGTAGTTACGATGGCAACCTAAGGCCAAGTAATGGCCTTTAGTTTAGCTTTTTATTGTCCTTCAACAAGCAAGGTGTTGGAATATGCTTGGTGCAACATCTCCATTCCTGTCTATGAGTGTTTAGTTGCTAGATTTATATGCTGTTTATGAAGTTAGAACAAAAAAAAAACAGAGGCTCACACAGGAAGAGCATGTGACTGTGTTTCCTGTTTTTCCTGTGTCTGTGTATGAGAGAAGCAGCCTGCTGTAGATGATGCACAGATAGAGACATACAAATGATTATTTCTGATCTATTAAGCTTATCATATATTGTTCCTGATTGCTCCCGAATAAAGAAGCTCTGTTGTCACACACTTGGAGAGTATCCTGAATAATTCGCTGCCAACAGGTTATGAGCCCAGAGTGACACAGAACCCCAGAGTAACACAGCAACTGAAACTCAAAGCAAAAGCTGCACAGAGCAACCGAGAAGATGTCCACTAGCAGCAATCATGACAAGTTCTCAGTGCCAAGTCTCACTAACCAGAACTACCAGTCCTGTAAATTTAAGGTGAAGATGCTGCTCATAAGAGAAGGTACATGGAAATATATTCAGGAACAAGTGCCTCACCGATTACCAGATGACTGGCTAGAGAAGGCTTAGAAAGCACAAAGCATGATCTCCCTCAATGTAGATGATAATCAGATTGTGTGTGCAACTGCAAAGGAGATGTACAGAATATGCAGGACTATATAAGAAACACCCCAGAGATTGTGGAGCCTCTCAGGGGTATTGGAGAAGAAATTAAAGATTTTTATGTTGCTGCACTTCTCTTAAGTGGTCTTCCAGAGAGTTATGACACACTCGTGACTGCACTAGATGTGCGGCCAGATGATGAGCTGACACTAGAGTATGTTAAAGGCAAACTTGTGGATGAATTCAAGAGAAAAACGCAGCATGTAAGCAACAGTAATAAATCCAAAGCAGAAACAGCATTAAAGACATAGGATTTCCCTAAATATAAGAGCAATCTAAGAGAAATTTGTGAATGTTTTGTCTGTAAAAAGCCCGGCCACCTTCAGCAGACTGCAGAATTTGGAAAGCAAGAATGAGTCAGTTTAGAAAACAGAGCAGTCATCACAGGGTTAAAACAGCTGCAACGGAAGATTCTGCATGTGTTGAAGCTGCAATTAATGCCAGTACAGGCCCATCTGCAAAGCATATATGGTGTATAGATTCCGGTGAAAGCAGCCATATGACAAATAACAAGGATTTCTTCGCTGACTTTACTGAAAGCAAGTCAGGAAAGGTCATCTTAGCTAATGGTCACTATATGACTTCAGAAGGAGTAGGAGACTGATACCTCCACTGTCCAATTTCCTCAGCACAAAGCAGAAAGATCCCAGTAAAGGATGTTCTCTATGTTCCCAGCCTTGAAAGCAATCTTCTGTCAGTAAAGAAGCTCACGCAAAAGGGGAATGTAGTTACTTTTAAAGTTAACAGCTGCATCATCCCAAAGAAGGGTCACACTTTTGCAGAAGGAAAAATCCAAGATGAACTTTATCAGCTAAAATATAAAGAAAGAGTGTACAGCGCTAGACAAGATCTACATAAGAACTGTATCCATGTATGGCACAGACGTCTTGGGCACAGAGACCCAGAAGCAGTAAGGAAGCTAGCTCAACTTGCAAATGGTTTTGAAATCAAGCAGTGTAGTCAAATGATGAAGTGCACTAGCTGTCTTAAATGAAGAATGTCCAGAAAATCCTTTCCTAAAGTAAGCATCACTAGATCTGCTCAGCCACTGGATCTGATACATACAGATGTATGCGGTCCAATGAGTGTTCAAACTCCCAGAAAGAAGAGATATTTTCTCATATTTATTGATGACTACGCCAGATATTTAGTCACCTACCTGCTTCACAGTAAGGATGAAGTTCCACAGAAACTTGAAGAATATCTTGCAGTAGTGTTTAACAAATTCGGAAGAATGCCAAATGACCTGCGTGCAGATAATGGAACCGAATATACAATTGGTAAGGAGCAAACCATCTTGAAAAAGATGGAATCATGTTCCAGACTACCATTCCATGCAGCCCAGAATAAAATGGCTTTGCAAAGAGAAGGAACCGTACTCTCTGTGAAAGTGGAAGAAGTATGTTGTTTGATGCAAATCTACCTACAACGTATTGGGGAAAAACCATCATGACAGCTTGCTATCTTCAAAAGAGAGTGCCAAGTAAAGCCACAAATAATGCTCCATATGAGCTATGGAATGGCGAGAAGCCTAACCTGAAGCACCTCAGGATATTTGGAAGCAAAACCTTTATGCATGTTCCCAAAGAAAAACGTTCCAATTTGGAATCACATGCAAAGCAAGGAGTCCCGGGGGGCTATAACGAAAATCAAAAGGGATACAAAATCCTGCATCTAGAGACGAACACAGTAACAGTCAGCAGACATGTAATGATTGATGAAAACTCTGTATCGCTCAAATTCCATGAAGTTACACTAGTATTCAACCTAAGAAGCAAGAACAAGAATCTCAATCACCAAACCCAGATGTCAAAAAGGAAAATACTGAAATGTGGATAAGCTCTGAAGCCACCGAGGAAGACACAGAAGAACCAAGTCAACCTCCAGTCAGGAGATCAGAAAGGCCTTTCTTATATGGTCAGAACACTTCCTAAACCAGAGCCACAGTCATGCAAGAGATGCAAAACTGCCTTTCCATGAGAAGCAGAAGTGGGTAAAGGCTGCTAATGAAGAGATGGAGTCCCTACACCAACTCCAGATATGGGAGTTTACTGAGCTACCACAATGAAAGAGAAATTGCAAAGCTAGGTGAAATTCTCAACCAGCACTTTGAGACTAAGGACCTTGGAAATGTAACATATTATTTGGGAATTCAAATCCAGAGAGAGGAAGATGGGAGTTTTCTTCTCAACCAAAGTTCTAAAATTTCTGCAATCCTAAACCAGTTTGGAATGTCAGAAGCCAAAGGTGCGTCAACAACAATGGATCCGTCCTTCTTAAAATTGGAAGGAGAAGAAGATCTGCTACCCAGCAATGAGAGTTACAGACAAGCAGTGGGGGTGCTTCTGTACATAGCAACCACAAAACGTCCGGATATCACAGCCACAGTTGGAATTCTCTGCTGACTTGTAAGCAAGCCACCCCAAAGAGACTGGAATGCAATTAAGATAATTCTTCAATGTCTTAAAAAAACTCAAATGTTAAATCTTATGATATCTGAATCAGGAGATCTCACTCTCAGAGGTTATGTGGATGCAGTTTGGGCAGGAGATTCAAGTGGAAGTGGAAGTGGAAATCAACAAGTGGTTACTTGTTCAAGTTAGGAGAAAATTCTATTTCTTGGTCCAGCAGAAAACAAGTGTCACAAAAACAGTGGAAACCCCCCACAAATGACACCATTTTGGAAACTAGACCCTCTAAGGAACTTATCTAGATGTGTGGTGAGAACTTTGAACCCCCATGGGCTTCACAGAAGTTTATAACATAAAGCCATACAATTAAAAAATCATATTTTTTCCACAAAAATGATCTTTTCACCCTCAATTCTTATTTTTCCAAGGGTAACAGGACCCTAAACGTTATTGTGCAATTTGTCCTGAGTACGCTGATACCCCACATGTGGGGGTAAACCACTATTTGGGCGCATGGCAGAGCTCGGAAGGGAAGCAGCGCCATTTGGCGTTTTGGGCTGGAATTGAGATCAGACACCATGTCGCGTTTGGAAAACTCCTGATGTAGCAAAACAGTGGAACCCCCCCACAAATGACACCATTTTGGAAACTAGACCCCCTAAGGAACTTATCTAGATGTGTGGTGAGCACTTTGACCCCCCCAGTGCTTCACAGAAGTTTATAACACCAGGACGTGAAAATAAAAAATTCGTATTTTTTCCACAAACATGATCTTTTAATCACCATTTTTTTATTTTCCCAAGGGTACCAGGAGAAATTGGACCCCAAAAGTTGTTGTCCAATTTGTCCTGAGTATGCTGATACCCCATATGTGGGAGAAAACTACTGTATGGGCACACGTCGGGGCTCGGAAGGGAAGTAGTGACGTTTTGGAATGCAGACTTTGATGGAATGGTCTGCGGGTGTCATGTTGCCTTTGGAGAGCCCCTAATGTACCTAAACAGTGGAAACCCCCCACAAATGACACCATTTTGTATACTAGACCCCCCAAGGAACTTATCTAGATGTGTGGTGAGCACTTTGAACCCCCCAGTGCTTCACAGAAGTTTACAACGCCCGGGCGTGAAAATAAAAAATTCGTATTTTTTCCACAAACATGATATTTTAGTCACCATTTTTTTATTTTCCCAAGGGTACCAGGAGAAATTGGACCCCAAAAGTTGTTGTCCAATTTGTCCTGAGTATGCTGATACCCCATATGTGGGAGAAAACTACTGAATGGGCACACGTCGGGGCTCGGAAGGGAAGTAGTGACGTTTTGGAATGCAGACTTTGATGGAATGGTCTGCGGGTGTCATGTTGCCTTTGGAGAGCCCCTAATGTACCAAAACAGTGGAAACCCCCCACAAATGAATCCATTTTGAAAACTAGACCCACTAAGGAACGTATCTAGATGTGAGGTGAGCACTTTGAACCCCCAAGGGCTTCACAGAAGTTTATAATGCCAGGGCATGAAAATAAAAAAATCGTATTTTTTCCACAAACATGATCAATTAGTCACCAATTTTTTCATTTTCCCAAGGGTAACAGGAGAAATTGGACCCCAAAAGTTGTTGTCCAATTTGTCCTGAGTACGCTGACACCCCATATGTGGGAGAAAACTACTGTATGGACACATGTCGGGGCTCGGAAGGGAAGCAGTGACGTTTTGGAATGCAGACTTTGATGGAATGGTCTGCGGGTGTCATGTGCGTTTGGAGAGCCCCTGATGTACCTAAACTATTGAAACTCCCCACAAGTGACCCCATTTTGGACACTAGACCCCCCACGGAACTTATCTAGATGTGTGGTGAGCACTTTGAACCCCCAAGTGCTTCACAGAAGTTTATAACACTCGGACGTGAAAATAAAAAAATCATTTTTTTCCACAAAAATGATATTTTTGCCCCCAATTTTTTATTTTCCTAAGGGTAACAGGAGAAATTGGACCCCAAAAATTGTTTTGCAATTTGTCCTGAGTAGGCTGATACCCTACATGTGGGGGTAAAACACTGTTTGGGCGCATAGCAGAGCTTGGAAGGGAAGGAGCACCATTTGACTTTTTCAACTCAGAATTGGCTGGAATTGAGATCAGATGCCATGTTGCATTTGGAGAGCCCCTGATGTGCCCAAACAGTGGAAACCCCCAATTCTAACTCCAACCCGAACCCTAACCCTAGCCCTAACCCTAACCCTAGCCCTAACCCTAGCCCTAACCCTAACCCTAGCCCTAACCCTAACCCTAGCCCTAGCCCTAACCCTAACCCTACCCTAACCCTAACCCTAACCCTACCCCAACACACCCCTAGCCCTAACCCTAGCCCTAACCCTAATGGAAAAATGGAAATAAATACATTTTTTTAATTTTATTATTTTTCCCTAACTAAGGGGGTGATAACGGGGGGTTTGATTTACTATTTATGGTGGTTTTTATGTTTGGCGGCTGTCGCACGCTAAAAGACGCTTTTTATTGTAAAAATAGTTTTTGCATCACCACATATTGAGAGCTATAATTTTTCCGTATTTTGACCCACCGAGTCATGTGAGGTCTTATTTTTTGCGGGACAAGTTGACGTTTTTATTGGTACCATTTTCGGGCACGTGAAATTTTTTGATCGCTTTTTATTCCGATTTTTGGGACGCAGAATGAACAAAAACCAGCGTTTCATGAATTTCTTTTGGGGGGGTGCGTTTACACCGTTCCGCGTGCGGTAAAATTGATAAAGCGGTTTTATTCTTCGGGTCAGTACGGTTACAGCGATACCTCATTTAGGTTGTTTTTTATGTTTTTGTCGGTTTTATGCAATGAAAACTATTTTATATAAAAAATAATTATTTTTGCATCGCTTTTTTCAGCGAGCTATAACTTTTTTACTTTTTGCTGATGATGCTGTGTGGCAGCTCGTTTTTTGCGGGACAAGATGACGTTTTCAGCGGTACCATGGATATTTATATGCGTCTTTTTGATCGCGCGTTATTACACTTTTTGTTTGGCGGTATGATAATAAATCATTATTTTTTGCTTCGTTTTTTATTTTTATTTTTTAAGGGGTTCGCTAAAGGGGTTAACTAATGGGACAGTTTTATAGGGCGGGTCGTTACGGACGCGGCGATACCTAATATGTGTACTTTTATTGTTTTTTTTTTTATTATTTCCAAAAAATGGATTTATTGGGGGAATATTTTTTTTTTTTTTTCTAATTTATTTGGCGATTTTTTTTTTAATTATTTTTACACTTTTTTTTATTTATTTTTTTACTTTATTAAATAGTACCAGGTGGGACATCACTGTCCTGTGACAGATCGCTGATCTGTCACATCACAGATCACTGTGACAGATCAGCGATCTGACACAGGCACTGCAGAAGGCTTCCTCATGCCTGCGCTTTGCAGGCACTGAGGAAGCCAGCTTCCGCAGGCCCCCGAAGGCCCCCGTCGCCATCTTGGATTCGGGGGCCTGGAGGATAGGAGCCCCCCGCAGCAGCGCTGCACATTGCGCTGCCGTGGGGGGCTCAGGGAAGCACGGAGGGAGCCCCCTCCCTGCCGATGCTTCCCTTTAACCCCCGGTACACCGCAATCGTGTTTGATCGTGGTGTGCAAGGGGTTAACGTGTCGGGGGCGGTCCGTGACCGCCCCTGACACATTGTGCCGGGTGTCAGCTGTGATAATCAGCTGACACCCGGCCGCGATCAGCGGCGCTCACCACGTGGGCGCCGCTGATCGCGCCGACGTACTATCCCGTCCCCGGTCATACGGGCCCGGGTACCGTGGATGGGATAGTACGTCGGATGGCAGGAAGGGGTTAAACTTGCTAGCAGTGAGATTATTTCAAGGACTAAGCACATTGATGTAAAACATCACCACTTATGTGACTTAGTGTAATGTGGTGTACTCAAGTTTGTTTATTGCGAGTCTGACAAGATGAAAGCTGATGATATGACAAAGCCATTATCAAGAGCTAAGTTTGAGGACTTCAGAACCACAATGGGACTAACAGGATAAGTAGTTGTTGAGTGGGGGTGTTGGAATATGTTTGGTGCAACAACTCCATTCCTGTCTGAGTGTTTAGTTGCTAGATTTGTATGCTGTTTGTAAAGTTACAAAAAAAACTCCCAGAGGCTCACACAGGGAGATCATGTGACTGTAGTTTCTTTTTTTTTCCTGTGTCTGTGTATGAGAGAAGCAGGGTGCTGTAGATGCTGCACAGATAGAGACACACAAATGATTTATTCCTGATCTATTAAGCTTACCATATATTGTTCCTGATTGATCCTGAATAAAGAAGCTCTGTTGTCACAAGCTTGGAGAGTATCCTGAATAATCCACTGCCAACACAAGATCCAGCAGGCAAAGTGTCAGTGTAAAACTCACAGCTCCAATATCTTGTAGTATGGAAGTTTTGCAGGACATTAGATTGACAAGCACACATATAAAAGTTAAAGCCCCATAAAGGGAATACTGAAAAAACTGTAAAAATTAAAAAATATAGTAAAGTGTGAAAAAATAATGGAAGATATTTTGTCACCTAAACCAGGGGTCCCCAACCGCCGGTCCGCGGCCCAGCACTGGGCCGCTGCAGTGCCCTTGCCGGTCCACAGACACAAGGAAAGCCAGGGGCGGTCAGTGGCGTAGCGGGGGCTGGGGCGGCGCGCAGCGGTTCTTAGCGGCGTGTGTAGCGGCGGCCAGGGAGCGATCAAGCAGCTCCGCTGCCTGCAAGGGGGAATGGCAGGAGCGGAGCTGCAAGGACCCGTCCACTGCGTCCAGCTTCCTGCCCGCTGCCCGCGCTTCCTGTCTCTGACTGACACAGAGAGGAGCGTGGCCGCTGCTGTGTCAGAATGAGGAAGCGTGGGCGATGCTGCGACAGGTGAGAGGAGAGAGGTGGTGTGTGTGTGTGAATGTATAGTGTGTGTGTGTACATGTATGTCTGTGTGTGTGTGTGTGTATGTATAGTGTGTGTGTGTGTATGTGTGTGTGTGTGTGTGTGTATGTATGTCTGTCTGTGTGTGTACATGTGTGTATGTGTGTGTGTGTGTATGTGTGTGTGTGTGTGTTGGTCTGTGTTTGTGTAGCCTGGCCCTGGAGGAGATGGGGGTGTGTGTGTGTGTTGGTGTGTGTTTGTGTAGCCTGGCCCTGGAGGAGATGGGTGTGTGTATGTGTGTGTGTGTGTTGGTCTGTGTTTGTGTAGCCTGGCCCTGGAGGAGATGGGTGTGTGTGTGTGTGTTGGTCTGTGTTTGTGTAGCCTGGCCCTGGAGGAGATGGGTGTGTGTGTGTGTTGGTCTGTGTTTGTGTAGCCTGGCCCTGGAGAAGATGGGTGTGTGTGTATGTGTGTGTGTGTGTGTGTTGGTCTGTGTTTGTGTAGCCTGGCCCTGGAGGAGATGGGTGTGTGTGTATGTGTGTGTGTGTGTGTTGGTCTGTGTTTGTGTAGCCTGGCCCTGGAGGAGATGGGGACATGAGGAGAAGGCCATGAGGGGAGTGATGGGGTGAAGGCAATGATGGAGAGACAGCAGTGATGGGGTGAAGGCAATGATGGGGAGAGGGGAGTGATGGGGTGAAGGCAGTGATGGGGAGAGGGGAGTGATGGGGTGAAGGCAATGATGGGGAGAGGGGAGTGATGGGGTGAAGGCAATGATGGGGAGATGGCAGTGATGGGGAGAGGGGAGTGATGGGGTGAAGGCAATGATGGGGAGAGGGGAGTGATGGGGTGAAGGCAATGATGGGGAGACGGCAGTGATGGGGAGAGGGGAGTGATGGGGTGAAGGCAATGATGGGGAGAAGGGAGTGATGGGGTGAAGGCAATGATGGGGAGAAGGGGGTGATGGGGCACTCATTCAAAACCTATGGTGAGTTGAGTCACATTATAAATGTTATTTAATTATAAGTATGCACTGCTAAACTACAACAGTGTCCATAGCCCCACCCCCTTATGACCAAAGCCCCGCCCCTGCCACACCTCCATCCCCGCCCTGCCGGGCCATGGAAGAATGGTCTTGCTTGAAACCGGTCCCTGGTGCAAAAAAGGTTGGGGACCACTGACCTAAACGACCCTTGCTATAAAAAAATACAAAAAAATACAAAACATGTGAAAATGTAGCTATTTCATTATACTGACACACAAAAAAAATGGAATAAGAGTGATTAAAAGGTCATACAGAAAAAAATGGCATAATTGAAAGGTCATCTTGTCCCATTTCATTTCTATGTGCGGCTAATTCAACCGGTTGAATTTGAAACCCATGGTCTATAGCATCTGTGTGTGTCATATTGCATTTATTATATGAACACTGGAAACATCAAATGTACCGAAGTAATAGAAAAAGAGAGATTACATCATAAATCTTTATTGTATCTACTTATAAGGAGCATTTTCCTTATTACTAAATACATGGGCGATACTGAATTAAAGCCTTTAGTCAAAATTAAATAATCACTTTTCTTGGTGGTAGAGTCTGTCTCCTCCCCATAAACTTCTACTTCTTTTGTCAGGCTATGTGCCCACGTAGCGTTTTATTCCGGACACTAAAAACCGGACTCCTTCCCAGAAATCGCGCGGTTTTTTCCACGCGATTTCACCGCGATTATGTTCGCGATTTTGCCGCGATTTTCGCGTGCGATATTCAAGCACTTTCCAAGCGATTTGAAGCATCGCTTGGAAAGTGATTGACAGGTTGGTAACCCTCGTCAAACATACTGTAGTGTTTGACAAGTGTGAGCAGCTTTTTACTATTGAGGCTGCCTTTGCGGCAGCAATAGTAAAAAATATGTTAAAAATGATAAAAAAATAAAAAATCGGGGTATATTTACCTTCCGACGTCCCGCGCTGCTTTCCCGGGCCTCAGCGTTGCCAGTAATGCCTTGCGAGACCTGTGATGACGTTGGTCTCGCGTTACTATAGCGATCTCGCGAGACCGCTAGAGTCACGCGAGACTACGTCATCACAGGACCTTGCCGCAAGGCATTACTGGGAACGCTGAGGCCCGGTATGGCAGCGCGGGACGTCGGAAGGTAAATATACCCCGATTTTTTATTTTTTATTCTTTTTTTTACAGGGGTATGGTACCCAGGGCCTGGAGGACAGTCTCCTCTCCTCCACACCGTGGGTACCAACTGCACATGAGATGCTTAACTTCCCACATGGTGGGCATAGCCACATGCGGGAAGTAAGCAGTTCCCATGCATTCCTATGGGTGCGGAATCGCGGCAATTCTTTGCGATTCCGCACAAAAGAATGATCATGCTGCGATTTTTTCCGCGATGCGATTCCGCCGCAGAAAAAAGCGCAGCATTAGCACAGCATGTGCGGAATGCCATAGGAATGCATGGGGGGCATTCTGTACATGATTTTTAAACGTTTTCGCAGCGTTTTCACGCCTAAAATCGCAGCAAAAACGCTTAAAAATCGCATCGTGGGCACACAGCCTTAAAGGGCTGGGAAGTAACCATATGGCCACACCACCGTGACAATCATAAGCAATGAGTGAATCAGAATTTTACAAGTACATGATAATTATAATAATAATAATAATCTTTATTTATATAGCGCCAACATATTCAGCAGCGATTTAGGCCTCTTTCACACATCAGGTTTTCTGCCTCAGGCGCGATCCGGCGCTTTTGACTAAAACCGGATCCGTCGAAATGCAATGCCGGATCCGGTTTCCCCCCCATTGACTTGCATTAGAGCCGGATCGAGCCTGATGGCCATGCGTTTCATCCGATTTTCGCCGGATCCGGCAATGTGACGCGATCCGGCGTCTGGAAAAAACGGTGACTGTAACGTTTTTTGTATCCGTCGAAAAAGCCGGACACGCCAGATCCGGCGTGTCCGGCTTTTTCATACAATGAAAGCCTATGAGCGCCGCAATGCGCCGGATCCGGTTTTTTTGGTCTGAGCATGCTCAGTAGCTCTGCCCACAGGACATATATAAAAGCAAGACAATGGGACCCTCAGCCACACCCAACATGCCACCCAAGCCAAGAACCAGGAGCAGGAGAAGGCAGCAGACATCTGCAGCAGCAGCACCATCAGCACCACCCCAAATTGAGCAGCATGCTGAACAACGGGAGGGGAGTCCAGCAGCAGATGAGAGACGTTAATTATCAAATCCCCCATTCCTCCAAACTAGGGCTATGGAATATCAAGATATTCATTAGCCCTTTGTTTCTCTTTATTCAACAGCCGCCCAATAGATGCAGCAGCAGCAGCAGCAGCAATGGCAGCAGCAGAAACACCACCCACAGCCATGGAATCTGGCCATGAGGAAGACAGCACATCTTCTGGGAGCCCTCCCTCGCATCGTCAGCGTTTGACGGTAAGTTTTTATTTCCAAAATCCATCATCTCTGTAATATATGTGTATTCATTGCCTTTTATTTCAAAACAGGAATCACAAGATGAAGAGGAACTCCCAGAAGAAGAAGGAAGGGGTGGACAGACACTTGGAGTGGGCTCACAATTGGTAAGTTTTTTGCATCAAACGCAGAAACACAACATCACACTACACACAACACATAGAAAACAATGTTCTGCAGACCACACACAGCAAACAAATGCCTACATCCAAAGACATAACATTTTTTGTTTTCTTCTCTAGTCTTCCCAATCTGGTGCTCGGCCAAGAGGTCCTCGCAGTGCCTCCCAGGGTCGTCGGCGACAGCAATGCGGCGGTCACCAGCGTGTAAGTATAAATATTTTTGCTTTGTTTTTTTTGCACTTTTTATTTCATTTCTTTTGTGGAGGCTAATTATGTTATTTTTGTCTTTTTCTTTAACAGCCTTCACAGCGTGCTCCCGACTCTGACGGTGAGGATGGAGGGATTGATGTCGACCGCCTCATCGATCTCGTCAGAGAAAGGGAGCCGCTCTGGAATATGGCTGACTGACGCCACGCTGACCTGATCGTTACCCGACGACTCTGGGAGGAAATCTGTTCGCTCCTTGTGGACCGCTGGGAGGACCTCGAAGCTCGGGCCCAGATTAAAGAGCGTAAGTATATACAGTACCGGTTGCTTGATTTAAACCAGTGTTTCCCGAACTCCAGTCCTCGTGGTCCCCACGGATCATGTGTTCAGGATTTCTATTTACTTTGGAAATCCTGAAAACATGACCCCTGGGGACCATGAGGACTGGAGTTTGGGAAACACTGATGTTGTATACTAACCACTTTGTCCTTTCTCATTTCAGGGGAGAGAATTGTGAAGCGGTGGCGGTCTGTGAGGGATCGTTTCAAGAAGGAGTTCAATAAAGAGATGCGGGCCCCGAGTGGATCTGGAGGACGCAGGAGCAAGTACAAGTACGCACGAGCCCTGTCGTTCCTCCGGGAGACAATGCTCACCAGAAGGTAAATATTACACACCACATGTGACAAAAAAATGTTTAGATGTAACTTTTTTTTTTTCAGCCAGGGCCATACCATGTCACTATTTTAATTGTTTTTTTTCTCTTTATTCCACAGCACGGTGAGCAGCACTCGGGAGCCTGCACGATTGGACCCTTCTGAGGCGATCCCTGAGGAGACCGGCACCGAGGGAGACTTCGACCGCCCCGGTACATCTGCACCTTCCCAGCCTTCCCACACATTCGACCCATCTGTCCCATCCACCAGCACAGGAGCATCGTGGCCGCCTACATTACATGAAGCTACTGGTGAGGAGATCGCTTTCCCTTTACCCCACCCTTCTGCCCCTGCCACCTCTAGTACACCTGCGGGTACTGGGCGGCAGCGGCAGAGGGGTCAGGAAAAGACTTATGCGCCAGAGTTCTTGCATCTGAATGCATCTTTCCAGAACTGTCTAAAAGTCTTGTCAGAGCAAATCTCTGCAGGCTATCAGCAGATCAACTCCAGCATTCTGGAGGTGAAGACACTTCTGCAAACCATGCATTCAGAAGCAAGATCTTCGCCAAACCACACCTTTTTCAGGTCTGTTGTGGAGCGCATGGAAACGCTCTCTCCTGCCCAGCAGATGCATGTAATGCATTCATGCCACTCTGCTCTCCAGCAAGTTTCCTCCCAACCTCCTCCTCCCACCACAGTAGTTCCTCCACCTGCACCCCCTCCAGCCACTTTCCATCCTCCCCCTCTTATTACATCTACACCCCCTCCAGCCACTTTCCATCCTCCCCCTCCTATTACATCTACACCCCCTCCAGCCACTTTCCATCCTCCCCCTCCTATTACATACCATCCACCTCCCCAGCACCATCCACCTCCCCAGCACCATCCACCTCCCCAGCACCATCCACCTCCCCAGCACCATCAACCTCCACAGCACCAGCAACCTCCCCAGTACCAGCAACCTCCCCAGTACCAGCAACCTCCCCAGTACCAGCAACCTCCCCAGTACCAGCAACCTCCCCAGTACCTGCAAACTCCCCAGTACCAGCAACCTCCCCAGTACCAGACATCTCCCCACTTCCAGCAACCTGCCCCGTACCAGACATCTCCCCACTTCCAGCAACCTGCCCCGTACCAGACATCTCCCCACTTCCAGCAACATGCCCCGTACCAGACATCTCCCCACTTCCAGCAACCTGCCCCGTACCAAACTCCTTCCCCATACAACTTGCCATCAACATCATCTGCTCCTACAGTCCCTGCCCAACCCTCCACTCCACCACCCACCACCTCTTCTGCTTCCCACATGTCCACCCATTCTGTAGTTTTTTCCACACCTTCACCTCTAACTGTTCCTTCCCCACCACGATCCCAGTCCTCTCTCCACACTCCCAGTGTCGAAGTGTCCCGCAGCCCCTACAGCAGTATTTCCACCACACACTACACAGATTTATAATGTGTGTATTTAAATAAAAATGACCAGTTTTATGGTTTCAGTTTTATGGTTTCAAAGCTTTATTAAACAAGTTTATTAAAATTTTAAAAAAGTTTACTAAAAAAAAATTTTTCAATAAAAGTTAAATTATTTTACACTGGTTGTCTGTCATTTCTTTCTGCGGCGAAAAAGGTTAAATACAGGGTATTTAAAAGGTGAAATGGTATTCAAAACTAGGTATATAACTGTGGGTAAATTTTAGCTTTTTGCCACAGTTGTGTTCCTGGTTGTGTTTGAAGCAAAGTATTTCACCTAAAAAGTTGTGTTTATTGTTGGTGATTTCCTAACAATGTACACAACTTTTGTTAAAAGGTGAAATACTTTGCATAAAACACAACCAGGTACACACCTGTGGCCTAAAGCTAAAAATAGAGACCATGACAAGATAGCCAACTTTGGTTGGCAAAGGTATATACTGTTGGTACAGAAGGTACACAAGTTTGGTTGGGCACAAATCTTTCACACTCTGTCATCCTGCCAGTGTACTCTGCCTTGAGGTGACATAAAGTATAGTGCAAAATTGTCCCTCATTACTGAAACCGTCACAGAACTTCTAGTGGTAATGTCATGGTAATCTTGCAAGGTGGTTTCTTCAGAGGTGTCCTCAATGGAAATGGGTTCCTTGCAGATAACAAAATTGTGGAGTACCACGCACGCTTTGATCACCTCGTCCACAGTTTCTGTCTTGAGGTTGATCACAGTCAATAGGACCCGCCATTTGGCTGTCAGAATACCAAAGGTACATTCAACCATTCTTCTTGCTCTTGTGAGGCGGTAATTAAAAATGCGTTTTGGTCTTGTCAATCCTCTGCTAGAGTACGGTTTCAAAAGGTGTTCTGACAGCTGGAAGGCTTCATCCCCTACACAGACAAATGGCATAGGTGGACCAGATGTTTGCGGCAGCGGTCTAGGTGGTGGGAACTGGAAGGTGTTTCCATACAGTTTACGCCCCATGGCAGACAGTTTGAAAACTTGAGAGTCATTGGAGCGGCCATAGGCCCCAATATCAACCGCAATAAATTTGTATTCCGCGTCAGCGATGGCCATGAGGACAATTGAAAAATATTTCTTGTAATTGAAATATTCCGATCCCGATCCAGCTGGCTTTACAATGCGGATATGTTTCCCGTCCACAGCGCCCAAGCAGTTGGGAAACTGACATATCTGTTGAAACTTGTCAGCAATTTCAATCCACCTCTCTGTTGTGGGCTCTGGTAAAAACTCTTCAGCTAAGGAGTCCCACAGTGCACGGCATGTGTACTTCAGTAGTTATAGTGTAGTAGTGTTCAGGCAGTTATAACATGGCAGTTAGACAGGGCAGGAGACAGGTAAGACATTTATATACATCTACTCCCTGTACATTTGGAGTACAACAAATATATACCATATGCATTTGTGTAATTTTAATCCTGGCCGCTGCATTCACACAAATCCACCGCCCTGGCATTAACTCTCTACACTCCATCCACATTGGCCCCCCACTTCTTTCCTCTCCTATGTATAGCACTCATGCTCTTTTCACGTTGTTAAATTGCACAGATCCAGTCAGTCCCACCATTCAACATCAGAGACGCTCTCACAAATCACTTAACCATCTGCTCACTCTTTCTATCCTCCTTCTCCTAGTCGCAGGAGACATTGCTCCCAACCCTGGTCCCCCATGTTATAGAGAGTCAAACCCCCCCGACTGCTACACTTAGAAACCCCTCTAATCTTATTAATATTCCCTGCATGCCATCTGTCTCTCTTAATTGTGCACTTTGGAATTCTCGCTCAGTGTGTAACAAACTCTCCTTTATTCATGACTTTTTCCTTTCTAATTCTCTTAACCTCCTGGCTCTTACTGAAACCTGGATCCAGCAGTCAGACACTACCGCTGCTGCTGCTCTTTCATACGGGGGGCTTCACTTCTCTCATACCCCAAGATCAGACAGTAGAGCTGGTGGAGGCGTTGGTCTGCTCCTATCACCAAAATGTACCTTTCAGGTTATCCCTCAAGTACCCTCACTTGTCTTCCCTTCTTTTGAGGTCCATGCCGTCAGACTCTACACCCCCTTCTCCATGCGAGTGGCGGTGGTGTATCGTCCTCCCGGCCCCTCCCATCAGTTCCTGGATCATTTTGCCACTTGGCTTCCACATTTTCTCTCCTGTGACATCCCTACCCTCATCATGGGAGATTTCAACATCCCCATTGCTCTTCCCCTCTCACCATCTGCTACTCACCTTTTATCTCTAACCTCCTCGTTTGGCCTTTCGCAGCTTACTAATTCTCCAACGCATGAAGACGGAAACTCCCTCGACTTGGTCTTCTCTCGGCTTTGTGCAGTGGATGATTTTGCAAACTCCCCTCTCCCGCTCTCTGACCACAATCTTCTTTCATTCTCTATCAAGAACTGCCAGGCTGCTCAGGTCACCCCCACTGTCCAGACTTATAGAAACATACAGGCCATTAACACCCAGAAACTTATGAAGAACTTGCAGTCTTCATTGGCCCCTATCTCCTCCCTCTCATGTCCTGATTCTGCATTGAAGCATTACAATGAAACACTTCAAACTGCCCTGGATGAATTTGCACCCCCTATAAATAGAACACCACAACGCAGACGGCGACAACCCTGGCACACGGTGCAAACACGTTTCCTGCAGCGGTGCTCCAGGTGCGCCGAACGTCTGTGGAGAAAATCCAATCTACCCGAAGATTTCATCCATTTTAAGTTTATGCTTAGAACATACAACACTGCCCTTCACCTCTCAAAACAAACCTATTTCAACACCCTCATCACTTTTCATTCTCTACTCAATCCAAGAGTACAGGCCCCAACCACGGAGCTCCGAGCTGACGATCTGGCCAATTACTTCAAAGAAAAAATTGACCAGATCCGACAGGAAATTATCTCCCAATCACCTCATACCATGCACTGTCCTCCCTCCCCCACTGCATCTAACTCACTCTCTGATTTTGAACCAGTCACAGAAGAAGAAGTAAGCAGGCTCCTTGCATCTTCTCGCCCAACTACTTGCACCAGTGACCCATTTCCGTCACAGCTCCTCCAGTCCCTTTCCCCTGCTGTCACCCCTCACCTAACTAAAATATTTAACCTCTCTCTCTCTTCTGGTATTTTTCCCTCCTCATTTAAGCATGCCATCATACATCCACTACTTTAAAAACCATCCCTCGACCAAAACTGTGCCGCTAACTATAGACCTGTCTCTAATCTTCCCTTCATCTCTAAACTCCTGGAACGCCTGGTCCACTCCCGTCTTATCCGCTATCTCTCAGAAAACTCTCTTCTCGACCCTCTCCAATCCGGTTTCCGCTCTTTACACTCCACTGAAACTGCCCTCACTAAAGTCTCTAATGATCTGCTAACAGCTAAATCAAATGGTCACTACTCCATGCTAATTCTCTTGGATCTCTCTGCAGCATTCGACACTGTGGATCATCAGCTCCTCCTCACTATGCTCCGTTCCATTGGCCTCAAGGATACCGTTCTCTCCTGGTTCTCCTCCTATCTCTCCGACCGCTCCTTTACTGTATCTTTTGCCAGTTCCTCCTCCTCTCATCTTCCCCTTACTGTTGGGGTCCCCCAAGGATCGGTTCTAGGCCCCCTCCTCTTCTCCTTGTACACTGCCCCTATTGGTCAAACAATCAGTAGATTTGGTTTCCAGTACCATCTCTATGCTGATGACACCCAATTATACGCTTCTTCTCCTGACATCACGCCAGCCTTTCTAGAAAACACCGGCGATTGTCTAAACGCTGTGTCTAATATCATGTCCTCACTATATCTGAAACTGAACCTGTCAAAGACTGAACTCCTGGTGTTTCCTCCCTCTACTAATGTACCTATACCCGACATTGCCATTTCTGTGTGTGGTTCCACTATTACTCCCCAGCAACAGGCCCGCTGTCTTGGGGTCATACTTGATTCCGAGCTTTCCTTTGCCCCCCACATTCGATCACTGGCTCGCTCTTGTCATCTGCACCTCAAAAATATTTCTAGAATTCGACCTTTTCTTACCTTTGACTCTGCAAAAACTCTTACTGTTTCTCTTATTCATTCTCGTCTCGACTATTGTAACTCTCTTCTAATCGGTCTCCCTCTTACCAAACTCTCCCCTCTTCAATCTGTCTTGAATGCTGCAGCCAGGATCATATTCCTCACCAATCGTTACACCGATGCCTCTACCTTGTGCCAGTCATTACACTGGCTACCCATCCACTCCAGAATTCAGTATAAACTTATTACCCTCACTCACAAAGCCCTCCATGGCTCAGCACCACCCTACATCTCCTCCCTTGTTTCAGTATACCACCCTACCCGCGCCCTCCGTTCTGCTGATGACCTGAGGTTAGCATCCTCAATAGTCAGAACCTCCCACTCCCGTCTCCAAGACTTTACAAGTGCCGCGCCAATTCTTTGGAATGCACTTCCCAGGTCAATACGATTAGTCCCCAATCCCCACAATTTTAAGCGTGTCCTGAAAACGCATTTATTCAGACTGGCCTATCGCCTCAACACATTAACCTAATCTATCCCTGTGTGGCAGAGCCAAAAGTCTTACCATAACCAGGTTCCCCGCATCATTCTCCCACATGCTTTATGCATCCATTAGCCCTCTGTGTCCGTACTGTCACACACCTAACATTATGGCTGGTCCATACAATCAGGGCAACTGTTACCACCCACCTTTCGTGTCTACCTCTTTCCTCATAGACTGTAAGCTTGCGAGCAGGGCCCTCTTTCCTCTTGGTATTTGCTATAATCTACTGTATGTGATTATTGTTATGCTGTAATGTCTATTGTCTGTACAAATCCCCTCTGAAATGTAAAGTGCTGCGGAATATGTCGGCGCTATAAAAATAAAATTTATTATTATTATTATTATTACTTCACTATTCCAGATATGGTGGAAATCCCGAGTCTGTACTGGAAATGCAATGACGAAAGGGATTCTCCAGTTGCAAGAAATCTGTGGGGAATTAAAAAACAATAAATTAGTTTTAAATCACAGCATTACATACCAAAACTGAGCTATAACACTTGGAGATACAAAATACCACCAACAAGATTGCAGTGAAAGTGTGCTCTGATGCGATCACATCCAATAAATGTGGCTTACCTTAAAGTCACCATCAGACGCTCTGTGGGTGAAACAGAGAAGCGGCAATAGGTGTCCGCTTTTCTTATGAGGTGTGCAATGCGCTCCACCAAGTAATCAAAATTCTCCATTTTCATCCTAACATATCCAAAAAATTTATCCGGGTTTCGTCGAAGGTCCATGCAGAGTGTAGAATAGACCCCACGCGTCATTCTCTTGGCTGTGATGGGGTGGATCCACAAACGTCGTCTACGATGCCTGATGCGCTGCTGTCTCGCTCTCTCCTTCTCCAGAACAATCACCCTCAAACGATTCGCCTCCGCTATAAAATCCGCCAAATTCTTCAAAATATTTCCAATGACAACATCCATCTTCGCCAATAACTTGCTCTTCTCTCCAACCTGCACTTTCTCCTCTACAACCTGTCAAAGAAGGGCTGTAGGAACATGCTATAAATAGTTTTCCAGTAGCCAATCCCGTTCGGAAGGCCACAAGGGTCAATTTTAAAAAACGGATCCGGCGTAATCCGTCGAAAAACGGATAGAAAAACGGATGAACCGGATGAGACGGATCCGGTTTTGTCTGTCAAGAAAAAGACGGATCCGGCAGAAAACCGGATCCGTCACATCCGGTTTTACTAAACATTTGCCGGATCCGGCGTTCCCGCACGACGCCGGATCGCGCCTGACGCAGAAAACCTGAAGTGTGAAAGTAGCCTTACAGTTTAAGGCTATGTGCCCACGTAGCATTTTAAAACGCTCACTAAAAACCGGACTCCTTCCCAGAAATCGCGCGGAAAAAATTTCACAGTGATTTTACCGCGATTTTGCCGCGATTTTCGCGTGCGATATTCAAGCACTTTCCAAGCGATTTGAAGCATCGCTTGGAAAGTGATTGACAGGTTGGTCACACTCATCAAACATAGTGTTTGACAAGTGTGACCAGGTTTTTACTATTGAGGCCGCCAATGCGGCATCAATAGTAAAAGATAGGATGTTAAAATGCTAAAAAAAAATAAAAAATCGGGGTATATTTACCTTCCGGCGTCCCGCGCTGCATTCCCGGGCCACAGCGTTCCCAGTAATGCCTTGCGAGACCTGTGATGACGTAGTCTCGCGTTGCTATAGCGATCTCGTGAGACCGCTAGAGTCACACGAGACTACGTCATTACAGGGCCTTGCCGCAATGCATTACTGGGAACGCTTAGGCCAGGATGGCAGCGTGGGACATCGGAAGGTAAATATACCCCGATTTTTTATTTTTTATTCTTTTTTTACAGGGGGATGGTACCCAGGGCCTGGAGGACAGTCTCCTCTCCTCCACACCGTGGGTACCAACCGCACATGAGACGCTTAACTTCCCGCATGGTGGGCATAGCCACATGCGGGAAGTAAGCGATTCTCATGCAATCCTATGGGTGCGGAATCGCGGCAATTCTTTGCGATTACGCACAAAAGAATGAGCATGCTGCAATTTTTTCCGCGGTGCGATTCCGCCGCGGAAAAAAGCGCAGCATTAGCACAGCATGTGCGGAATGCCATAGGAATGCATGGGGGGCGTTCTGTACACGATTTTTAAGCGTTTTCGCAGTGTTTTTGCGCCGAAAATCGTGGCAAAAACGCTTAAAAATCGCTACGTGGGCACATAGCCTCAGTCATCATTCTATTATTATACTCTTCCCTTTGTGTGTGTCTCGCTTCTCCTGCCTTTTAATAGCCTGCATCCTATGCCATTTCTCTCTTTCCCGCTTCATCTAGCAAAGTTCTCTCTCTATATCTGTAATTTTGATTCCTGCCACTGACCCTTACATTTAATGATTTTTTATCAGTGAAGATAACCCCCAAGCTCCTAAGCTTTCTACTCTGTTAGTCATGTACTTGATGTGCAAGATGAATATTGCTAGATACAAGGCCTTTCTATATTGTACACAGTTACAGATAGGTAAACATAGATATGAAAACGTATTAATCAAAACTGGAGCCTAGACACAAATGGTCACTGTTGTTTCAAGAAACTGTGTATAAATCAGTAGAACAATTGTTATATAAGTACAATATAACTATATTGTGTCTAAATATATTTTATCAGATAAATTAGCTTTTTGGACTTTTTTTTACCATATTCATCAAATGCTAAAACTGACCTGCCATTATGATTCTCCAGGCCATTATGAGTTCATAGACACCAAACATGTCTAGGTTATTTTTATTTACGGTAAGTGGTGAAAAAAATCCAAAGTTTGTTAAAAAAAAAAATTGTTTCATTTTCCGAGACCTGTAGCATCTTCATTTTTCAGACTCTAAGACAGGATGAGGGCTTACTTTTTGCATGCCGAGCTGACATTTTTATTGATACCATTTTGGTGCATATATGGTATTTGATCGCCCATTATTGCATTTTATTTCATTGTAGCAGATACCAAAAAAAACATAACTCTGGCATTTTGAATTTTTTTCTCGTTATGCCGTTTACCAATCATGTTAATTCTATTTTTATATTGATAGATTGGGTGATTATGAATGCGGCAATACCAAATATGTGTATGTTTGTTTTTTTTATTGTTTTATTTTGGGACGAAAGGGGATGATTTGAACTTTTATACTTTTTTATTTTTTAATATTTTTAAAAACTTTTTTTTACTTTTTGCATACTTCAATATTCTCCATGGGAGAATAGAAGCTGCAGTTGTCCAACTGGCACTGATATATACAAGCGATGATCAAAGGAATCCGGCTATGACAACCATAGAGGTCTGCTAGAGACCTATGGTTGTCATGCCAGCCCATCGGCGACCCGCGATCATGTAACAAGGTCACCGATGGGTGGGATTTATGGCATGCTTGCCAAAAGCACGTGCTAAATGTCGCTGCCAGAGTTTGACAGTGGCATTTAACAGGTTAACACCCGTGGATGGATCGTGATTCCACCTGTGGCTGTTAGAGGCACATGTCAGCTGTTCAAAACAGCTGACATATGCTGGGAAAGATGTGGGCTCAATGCCGGAGCCCACATCAAAGGGGGTATTATGCACATAGATGACAACCTAAACCAAAACTACAAGCATACTTTAAAGGAGACTTTTAAAAACAGTGCTTCACAAATATTGCGCATCAGCTTAATTTACTTCTATGGAGCTAAGTTCAAATTTGTGGCACAGCTCATGGGCAGGTGTATTTTTTTATTAAAGCAACTTTATTTTTTTTAAATCCAAGACAACCCATTTAGATGAATACTGACCCCCGATACATACCTACACTTATAAACAGATATTTCCTTGCATTCCTTTCTCCAGTGATAGGTACTTCTGATAACATGCTCAGAAAAAAACCTGTGGCCAACAATGCTAGTGATTTATCATAAACATGTGCCACCAGTGATTCCACAATATGGCACATAACCATTCTTGCCTCACCGAAGATCTGAAATGTCCACCTGTTTTCTTCTGTATTTATTGCTATTGGCCTGCACATATTTGAGAGCGGCCAAGCAGCTAACACTCCACATGCAAAGTATTCCTTATAAAATCTAATGGAATCCTTTCCTGACTCCTGAATGCATCATGATTACGACTGGAGACGCCATTGTTTTTCCAGAATTAAGTTTTGGTCCAGTTTCGCACACATTAGTTAACAGCATACTTGTGACGTCTTTCATACATTTTTTGCTTAGAGTAGTCTCCATTTTAACACAATATTGCTCTTAAGCAACACTCATGATTATGGCTCAAAACATACAAAAGTTTTGGGATCTATTGTTCTTTGTAAAAAATAACAGACAAAGAATTTGCCTGGACGGGTAAACCTCTCTGCTTTTTTGCTGTTTTCTTCTATTATTGGAGGATTTTTAAGTCCTCTTTTTGTGCTATTTTAGTGTAAAGAATTTGTCTTTACATATGCAAAACTGACAAACCATGATGCTTATAATTATAATGTCATGGTTTCCACATATAGAACAAACACAGGTCTGGAAAAAATTAAGAGACCACCTCATCAAAACCCTGTCATGGGCAGCCCATTCTCCAGACATGAACTCCATTGAAAACCCTGGAATGTAATCAAGAGGATGATGGATAGTCAAAAGCTATCAAATAAAGAAGAACTGCTTACATTTTTGAGCCAGAAGTAGTGTGAAAGACTGGAGGAAAGCATGCCACCCCACTGTCCATACTTATAGAAACATACAGGCCATTAACACCCAGAAACTTATGAAGAACTTGCAGTCTCCAGTGGCCCCTATCTCCTCCCTCTCATGTCCTGATTTTGCACTGAACCATTACAATGAAACACTTCAAAGTGTCCTGGATGAATTTGCACCACCTATAAATAGAACACCACAACACAGACGGCGACAACTGTGGCACACCCTTCAAACACGTTTCCTGCAGCGGTGCTCCAGGTGCGCCGAACGTCTGTGGCGAAAATCCAATCTACACGAAGATTTCATCCATTATAAGTTTATGCTTAGAACATACAACACTGCCCTTCACCTCTCCAAACAAACCTATTTCAACACCCTCATCACCTCACTGTCCAATAACCCGAAATGTCTCTTTGACACTTTTCATTCTCTACTCAACCCAAGAGTACAGGCCCCAACCATGGAGCTCCGAGCTGAAGATCTGGCCAATTACTTCAAAGATAAAATTGACCAGATTCGACAGGAAATTATCTCCCAATCACCTCATACCATGCACTGTCCTCCCTCCCCCACTGCATCTAGCTCACTCTCTGATTTTGAACCAGTCACAGAAGAAGAAGTAAGCAGGCTCCTTGCATCTTCTCGCCCAACCACTTGCATCAGTGATCCATTTCCGTCACATCTCCTCCCTTTCCCCTGCTGTCACCCCTCACCTAACTAAAATATTTAACCTCTCTCTCTCTCTTCTGGTGTCTTTCCCTCCTCATTTAAGCGTGCCATCATACATCCACTACTTAAAAAACCATCCCTCGACCAAAACTGTGCCGCTAACTATAGACCTGTCTCTAATCTTCCCTTCATCTCTAAACTCCTGGAGCGCCTGGTCCACTCCCATCTTATCCGCTATCTCACTGATAACTCTCTTCTCGACCCTCTCCAATCCGGTTTCCGCTCTTTACACGCTACTGAAACTGCCCTCACTAAAGTCTCTAATGATCTACTAACAGCTAAATCAAATGGTCATTACTCCATGCTAATTCTCTTGGATCTCGCTGCAGCATTCGACACTGTGGATCATCAGCTCCTCCTCACTATGCTCCGTTCCATTGGCCTCAAGGACACCGTTCTCTCCTGGTTCTCCTTCTATCTCTCTGACTGCTCTTTACTGTATCTTTTGCCGGTTCCTCCTCCTCTCACCTTCCCCTTACTGTTGGGGTTCCTCAAGGATCGGTTCTAGGCCCCCTCCTCTTCTCCTTTTACACTGCCCCTATTGGTCAAACAATCAGTAGCTTTGGTTTCCAGTACCATCTCTATGCTGATGACACCCAATTATACGCTTCTTCTCCTGACATCACGCCAGCCTTTCTAGAAAACACCGGCGGTTGTCTAAACGCTGTGTCTAACTTCATGTCCTCACTATATCTGAAACTGAACCTGTCAAAGACTGAACTCCTTGTGCTTCCTCCCTCTACTAATGTACCTATACCCGACATTGCCATTTCTGTGTGTGGTTCCACTATTACTCCACAGCAAAATGCCCGCTGTCTTGGGGTCATACTTAATTCCAAGCTTTCCTTTGCCCCCCACATTCGATCACTGGCTCGCGCTTGTCATCTGCACCTCAAAAACATTTCTAGAATTCGACCTTTTCTTACTTTTAACTCTGCAAAAACTCTTACTGTTTCTCTTATTCATTCTCGTCTCGACTATTGTAACTCTCTTCAAATCAGTCTCCCTCTTACCAAACTCTCCCCTCTCCAATCTGTCTTGAATGCTGCAGCAAGGATCATATTCCTCACCAATCGTTACACCGATGCTTCTACCTTGTGCCAGTCATTACACTGGCTACCCATCCACTCCAGAATTCAGTATAAACTTATTACCCTCACCCACAAAGCCCTCCGTGGCTCAGCACCACCCTACATCTCCTCCCTTGTTTCAGTACACCACCCTACCCGCGCCCTCCGTTCTGCTGATGACCTGAGGTTAGCATCCTCAAGAATCAGAACCTCCCACTACTGTCTCCAAGACTTTACACGTGCTGCACCAATTCTTTGGAATGCACTTCCCAAGTCAATACGATTAGTCCCCAATCCCCACAATTTTAAGCATGCCCTGAAAACGCATTTATTCAGACTGGCCTATCGCCTCAACACATTAACCTAATCTATCCCTGTGTGGCACAGTCAAAAGTTTTACCATAACCAGGTTCCCCGCATCATGTTCCCACATGCTTTATGCATCTATTAGACCTCTGTGTCTGTATTGTTACACACTTAACATTATGGCTCTCATTCCTCTTGGTATTTGTTATAATCTATGTGATTATGCTGTAATGTAATGTAGGGCAGCACGGTGGCTCAGTGGTTAGCGCTGCAGCCTTCGAATCCCACCAAGGACAACATCTGCAAGGAGTTTGTATGTTCTCCCCGTGTTTGTGTGGGTTTCCTCTGGGCACTCCGGTTTCCACCCACACTCCAAAGACATACTGATAGGGAATTTAGATTGTGAGCCCCATCAGGGACAGTGATGAAATATGTGCAAACTGTAAAGCACTGCGGAATATGTTAGCGCTATATAAAAATAAAGATTATTAAAGATTATTAATGTCTATTGTCTGTACAAATCCCCTCTGAAATGGAAAGTGCTGCGGAATATTTCGGCGCTATACAAATAAAATGTATTATTATTATTATTATGCCAAGATGCATGAAAGGTGTGATTTAAAAATCATTGTTATTCCACAAAATATTGATTTCTGAACTCTTCCTGAGTTAAAACATTAGTATTGTTGTTTTTAAATGATTATGAACTTGTTTTCTTTGCATTATTTGAGGTCTGAAAGCACTGTTATGATTTTTTTTTAAATTTTGACCATTTTTCTTCATCAGAAAAAAAATACAAAATGTATTCCTTGGAAATTTGGAGACATGTTGTCAGAAGTTTGTAGACTATAAGAACAATTTACATTTCACTCGAAAATATACCTATAAAGAAAAAAAATCAGACAAATTGAACATTTGGAAGTGGTCTCTTAATTTTTGCCAGAGATGTATATTCTGTCCTGTGGATTGGTGGTTGATGTGACTACTGGGACCCACATAGATCAGAAGATTGGGAATTCATAAGCCTTAGTGAGCATTTGCGACCACTACTCCATTAGCTGTCAATAATCCACATAGACAGTTTATGGAGCAATAGTTTTATGGGATCATTAACACTTCATTCACACAGGGGACATTGTTCTCAGGATAAATAGGAAAGCAGTCATACTCTCAGCAATCATATATTTATCATCTATCCCATGGATGGGTAATAAATGTTATTTATAAGACAAACCATTTAAGGAATAAGATAAGACCTTTAGTTTTCTATATACTTACAATAACATTTTGGAATACTTTTTGTGATTAATAAGTTCATATCTAATAATATTATGAGAATTTCCAGGAAAGCATTGATGTTCTTAACCCCTTCTGTGATAATATTCTAGATTATGTAATGCTATGTGGTAGGAGTCACCGTATCAAAACACAGGGCGAAACTATGAAAAATAAGATATACATACAATAAATAATGAAATGGTTTCCCATTTATATTGGCACCGCTGACAAACTAGACATTTATTTTAAAAAAATACCCTGGGAAGATAAAAGCGTGCTTAACTACTGCCCTGGCTCATATAAAACACACGAGAAATTCTCTCCCAGGGTAACCTTTGTAGAGTTCCTAGAATTTGTATATTTTGAAAGAAAATAAGACTTTACAAAGTACAGTTGGCTTGTATCCACGGTGTAACAATGGATTATATTGTAGCTCTCATGTTTAGAGAAGAGACAGCAAATACATATTATCTATATTTTTGCAGAACACGAGAAACAATGTTTTATTTTTCATTAAGAGAAGATTAAAGTTTCCAGGAGAATGCCCATTTGACCTTCACATCTAAGCTTTGAAAACTTCTCCAGCAGATTTGAAACTGTATAGCTGAAGTTTGCCGTGCCAGGAAATTCGGAAAATAATATTGGTCAGTTAAATGCTAGATAGCTTAAGATTAAATAACCTTCTTTTTTATTTATATTCAACATTACTATCATGTTTACTATGCAATGGAGTGGTATTAAAAATAATGGTATGTACTGCAGGAAGGTTCTAATAATGAAAAAACCCAGGCAATAGCGCTAGCTACTTTAACCCCTTTCCTACACTAGACGTACTATTCCGTCCATGTGACCTGGGACCTAAGTCCCAAGGACGGAATAGTACGTCTAGCGCAATCAGCGGCGCTCACAGGGGGAGTGCCGCTGATTACGGCAGGGTGTCAGCTGATTATCACAGCTGACACCCAGCACTATGTGTCAGGGGCGGTCACGGACCACCCCCCGACACATTAACCCCTGGCACACTGCAATCAAACACGATCGCAATGTACCAGCGGCATAGGAGAGAAGCGCGCAGGGAGGGGGATCCCTCCGTGCTTCCCTGAGACCCCTGCAGCAGCGCAATGTGGCGTGCTTGCAGAAACGGCTTCTTTCGCATCACTCTCCCATACAGCTTCTCCTTGTGCAAAGTGCGCTGTATTGTTGACCGATGCACAGTGACACCATCTGCAGCAAGATGATGCTGCAGGTCTTTGGAGGTGGTCTGTGGATTGTCCTTGACTGTTCTCACCATTCTTCTTCTCTGCCTTTCTGATATTTTTCTTGGCCTGCCACTTCTGGGCTTAACAAGAACTGTACCTGTGTTCTTCCATTTCCTTACTATGTTCCTCACAGTGGAAACTGACAGGTTAAATCTCTGAGACAACTTTTTGTATCCTTCCCCTGAAAAGCTATGTTGAATAATCTTTGTTTTCAGATCATTTGAGAGTTGTTTTGAGGAGCCCATGATGCCACTCTTCATAGGAGAATCAAATAGGAGAACTACTTGCAAGTGGCCACTTTAAATACCTTTTCTCATGATTTGATACACCTGGCTATGAAGTTCAAAGCTCAATGAGGTTACAAAACTAATTTAGTCCTTCAGGAAGTCAGTAAAAAGTAGTTAGGAGTGTTCAAATCAAGAAAATGATAAGGGTGCCCATACTTTTGCACCGGTCAAATTTTGTTTAAATGCAGATTGCACATTTTCTGTTAGTACAATAAACCTCATTTGAATCCAGAAATATAGAATCATAGAATCGTAGAGTTGGAAGGGACCTCCTGGGCCATCTGGTCCAACCCCCTGCTCAAAGCAGGATTCGCTAAATCATCCCAGTTAGATGTCTGTCCAGCCTCTGTTTGAAGACTTCCATTGAAGGAGAACTCACCACTTCTCGTGGCAGCCTGTTCCACTCATTGATCACTCTAACTGTCAAAAAGTTTTTTCTAATATCTAATCTGTGTCTCCTCCCGTTCAGCTTCATCCCATTGCTTCTAGTCTTTCCTTGTGCAAATGAGAATAAAGTTGATCCTTCTACAATGTGACAGCCCTTTAGATATTTGTAGACAGCTATTAAGTCTCCTCTCAGTCTTCTCTTTTGCAAACTAAACATTCCCAAATCCTGCAACCTTTCCTCATAAGACAGGGTTTGCAGACCGGTCACCATTCTGGTCGCTCTTTTCTGAACTTGCTCCAGTTTGTTGATGTCTTTTTTAAAATGTGGTGCCCAAAATTGGACACAATATTCCAGATGAGGTCTGACCAAAGAGGAGTAGAGGGAAATAATTACTTCACGTGATCTAGACTGTATGCTTCTGTTAATACATCCTAGAATTGCATTTGCCTTTTTTGCTGCTGCATCACACTGTTGACTCATATTCAGTCTGTGATCTATTAGTATACCCAAGTCTTTTTCACATGTGCTGTCACTTAGCCCTATTCCTCCCATTCTATATATGCTTTTTTCATTTTTATTGCCCAGATGTAGTACTTTGCATTTCTCCCTGTTAAAAACCATTCTGTTAGTTGCTGCCCACTTCTCCAGTTTTTTAAATCTTTTTGAATCCTCTCTCTCTCTTCTCTAGTATTAGCTATCCCTCCTAGCTTTGTGTCATCAGCAAATTTAATCAGTTTACCCTCAATTCCTTCATCTAAATCGTTGATAAAGATGTTGAACAATACAGGGCCCAGGACAGAGCCCTGTGGTACCCCACTTGAGACATTCTTCCAACTGGATGTGCAGCCATTTACGACCACTCTTTGGGTCCGATCACTAAGCCAGTTATGAATCCATCTAACAGTTGCCTTGTCCATTCCATACTTAGTCATTTTTTCAATAAGGATTGTATGAGAGACTTTGTCAAATGCTTTGCTGAAGTCAAGATATACTATATCTACAGCATTTCCTTGATCCACCCAATCAGTAATACCGTCATAGAAGGAAATTAAATTAGTCTGACATGACTTATTAGTTACAAACCCATGCTGACTCTGTTTAATCACTTCATTCTTATCCAGGTATTGACATACATGTTGTTTAATAATTTGTTCAAAGATCTTTCCTGGTATAGAAGTCAGACTCACCGGCCTATAGTTGCCTGGGTCCACCTTCTTCCCCTTTTTGAAGATAGGAACAACATTTGCTCTTCTCCAGTCTTCTGGCACTTCTCCTGTTCTCCAAGAATTTTCAAAGATTATGGAGAGGGGTTCAAAAATTTCTTCTGCTATCTCCTTCAGTACTCTGGGGTGTAATTCATCTGGACCTGGAGACTTGAATTAATTTAGGTTAGCTAAGTGTTTCCTCACTATCTTTCTGTTTATAGATATCCTGGATTCTTCTATTCCCTTAATAGGACAGTGAATAACAGTTGATGTTACATTTCCTTTCTGAGAGAAAACAGATGCAAAATAGGAATTTAAAAGTTCAGCCTTCTCAACATCCTGTCTTACCATTTCATCATTTTCATCCTGTAAAAATCCTATAGTTTCTTTGACTTTTCTTTTACTTTTGACATATCCCCAAAATCCTTTATTATTGCTTTTGACATCTCTTGCAAGTCTCAATTCATTTTCAGCTTTAGCTAATCTGATTTGTGCCCTGCAGGTTCTGCAGACAGCATTATATTCTTCTTTAGATATGCCTCCCTCTTTCCATTTTATAAACATTTTTTTCTTCCTTTTTAGCATGTGCTTAAGTTCTGTGTTCATCCATCCTGGTTTCCTTAAATGCTTCCTATTCTTCCCTCTTTTCGGAATTGTTAACAACTGTGCTTTGAGAATTTCATTTTTCAAGATTTCCCATCCTTCCTGGACATTTTTGTCTTTAAGGATATCCAGCCATTGGATCCCTCCAATTCTCTTTCTGAATCCCTTAAAATCTGCCTTTCTGAAATCTAACCTTGACGTCTGAGTCTTCACAGGTCTTCCGCCTCTAGTTATCCAAAATTCTAAAATAGCATGGTCGCTACCTCCTAGGGTCCCAGCCACTTTTACCTCCTCTACCATTTCCTCCCTGTTTATAAGGATTAGATCCAAGGTAGCAGTTCCCCTTGTTTTCTCCTTTACCTTTTGGAAGATAAAGTTGTCAGCAAGAGAGGATAAGAATTTCCTTGACCTGTTAGTTTTGCCTGAGAGAGATTCCCAACAAATGTCTGGATAGTTGAAATCTCCCATGACAACTATGTCATATTTTTTGGAGAACTTGGCCATTTGATGCATAAAGAGTTCATCCATATCTTCAGCTTGCACAGGCGGCCTGTAGTAAATGCCTACAATGGTGTCCTTTCCATTGTTCTGTCCTTGTATTCTTACCCAAACAGTTTCCACAGAACTCCCAGTCTCTAAAGCTTCAATCTCTGTGCAGATATACGCATTTCTAACATACAATGCGACACCCCCTCCTCGTTTATCAAGTCTGTTTCTTGCAAATAAGTTGTATCCTTCTAGTCTTGCATTCCAATCATGTGTATTGTCCCACCAAGTTTCAGTGATTCCAATGACATCATATTTCTTTTCCTGTGTTAGTAGTTCCAATTCTCCTTGTTTGTTGCCCATGCTTTGTGCATTAGTATAGAAACATTTTAGTTTGTGATTGGTTTCTCTTTCTCCAATATTTTTATTAATTAGATTCTTTCGTCTTTGTTCTTCCTTTCCACTTCTAATAGCAGAGTTCTCAATAGCATTTGTCAGGTGTATGGCTTTTTCTGGTCTTTTGCTTCCCTTCCCATGTTGTTCTATAACTGAGTCCATCAGTTATTAGATATATGAAACTGAAATAGCTGTTGCAAAAACCAAAATTGTTATAAAGAAAAAAGGTTAACATTAATAGGGGTGCCCAAACTTTTACATATGACTGTATATGAATGAAATTTTACCACTAACATGAAGTACAATATGTCACGAGAAAACAATGTCAGAATCAGTGGGATTCATGGAATCGTTCCAGAGTTATTACCTCATAAAGGGATAGTGGTCAGAATTGTAAAACTTGGCCCGGGCATTAACATGCAAACCACTCTTGGGAGTAAAGGGGTTAAAGTAAATCAGGCAATATGAGTTTATGGGTAGGATAAAAAAAATGTAGTGAGATAGTTGCAAATGATGTGATATGACAGGGAAAGGACACTTCTGTGTGTTCAGTAAAATAAAAGAAATTAATTAAAAAAGGATTGTTTAAAAAAACTATGGGGAGGAGGCATGCCAGCAAAAAAGACAGATACACACAAAGGATGCTTCTGCTTTCTAAAATAGAAAAAGAAATCCAGCACTGGAGGAAAGTATGGTAAAGAAAGATTATTTTAATTGTGTGGTCCACAGAACAGTGTAAATAAGCTTGTGACTAGAGTTGAGCGATACCGTCCGATACTTCAAAGTATCGTATCGGATGGTATCGGCCGATCTTTAAAAAAAGTATCGGTATCGCCGATTCCGATACCGGAAGTCCCATTCAAGTCTATGGGACTTCCGGTATCGGAATAAGAAAAACCCTTTCCTGCCCTTGTACAGCCTCTCTGGGGTCTGTACGGGCCTTTCGGGGGGCTGTGCCGGCCTGCCAGGGGGTCTGTGCAGGCTCCGGTGGTCTGTGCCGGCCTGCCGGTGGTCTGTGCAGGCTCCGGGGGGCTGTGCCGGCCTGCCGGGGGGCTGTGCCGGCCTGCCGGGGGGCTGTGCAGGCTCCGGGGGTCTGTGCAGGCATCGTCCGATGGGACTACAAGTCCCATCGGGCGATGCCTGCTACCATGACAGTGATTGACACATTAGCCAATGATGGGACAGTAGTAGTCCCATCATCCGGCTAATGTGTTGAATGTAAAAAAAAAAAAAAATTACATGCTACATACATGCTACATACATACTACATACATGCTACATACATACTACATTCATACTACATTCATACTACATATATACTACATGCATGCTACATACATACTACATATATACTACATACATACTACATACATACTGCATGCTACATACATACTACATACATACTACATATATACTACATACATACTGCATGCTACATACATACCACATACATACTACATATATACTACATGCATGCTACATACATACTACATGCTACATACATACCACATATATACTACATACATACTACATATATACTGCATGCTACATACATACTACATATATACTACATGCATGCTACATACATACTACATGCTACATACATACCACATACATACTACATACATACTACATACATACTACATGCTACATACATACTACATGCTACATACATACTACATATATACTACATGCATGCTACATACATACTACATGCTACATGCATGCTACATACATACTACATACATACTACATGCTACATACATACCACATATATACTACATACATACAATACATTCATACAATACATACATAGACATACAGTACATATAACATAGAGTAACATTCTTACCAATACTTGTCACATTGTTCCCCGAAGCCATTGTCGTCTACGGAATAAATATTAACATAACAAACCACAAAAATACTCACCCACGATCCGAAGCAGTCCACGAGTGTGTCCCACGACGATCTTGGGTAGAGAACTGCAGCATCAGATGATGCTGCCGTTCTCTACGGGCTGCAGGAATCCAATGACGGAAGGTAGGTATCCTTCCGCACTGTATTCCTCCGCCACTTAAAAAAAAAAAGTCCCTAGTCTCACTTTATGCCATTGCTGTGTGGGAATTTCCCACACAGCAATGGCATAAAGTGAGACTAGGGACTTTTTTTTTTTAAGTGGCGGAGGAATACAGTGCGGAAGGATACCTACCTTCCGTCATTGGATTCCTGCAGCCCGTAGAGAACGGCAGCATCATCTGATGCTGCAGTTCTCTACCCAAGATCGTCGTGGGACACACTCGTGGACTGCTTCGGATCGTGGGTGAGTATTTTTGTGGTTTGTTATGTTAATATTTATTCCGTAGACGACAATGGCTTCGGGGAACAATGTGACAAGTATTGGTAAGTATGTTACTCTATGTTATATGTACTGTATGTCTATGTATGTATTGTATGAATGTATTGTATGTATGTAGTATATATGTGGTATGTATGTAGCATGTAGTATGTATGTAGTATGTATGTAGCATGCATGTAGCATGTAGTATGTATGTAGCATGCATGTAGTATATATGTAGTATGTATGTAGCATGTAGTATGTATGTAGCATGTAGTATGTATGTAGCATGTAGTATGTATGTAGTATGTATGTAGTATGTATGTGGTATGTATGTAGCATGTAGTATGTATGTAGCATGCATGTAGTATATATGTAGTATGTATGTAGCATGCAGTATATATGTAGTATGTATGTAGTATATATGTGGTATGTATGTAGCATGTAGTATGTATGTAGCATGCATGTAGTATATATGTAGTATGTATGTGGTATGTATGTAGCATGTAGTATGTATGTAGCATGCATGTAGTATATATGTAGTATGTATGTAGTATGTATGTAGTATGTATGTAGCATGCAGTATGTATGTAGTATGTATGTAGTATATATGTAGTATGTATGTAGCATGCATGTAGTATGTATGTAGCATGTATGTAGTAAGTATGTAGTATGTATGTAGCATGCATGTAGTATGTATGTAGTATTTTTTTTTTTTTTTTTTTTTTTTTTAACATTTAACACATTAGCCGGATGATGGGACTACTACTGTCCCATCATTGGCTAATATGTCAATCACTGTCATGGTAGCAGGCATCGCCCGATGGGACTTGTAGTCCCATCGGACGATGCTTGCACAGACCCCCGGACATCAGCACAGCCCCCCGGCAGGCCGGCACAGCCCCCCGGCAGGCCGGTACAGACCCCCACAGGGTGCACAGACCACCGGCAGGCCGGCACAGCCCCCCGGCAGGCCGGTACAGACCCCGGGCAGTCCACACAGCCCCCCGGCAGGCCGGCACAGCCCCCCGGCAGGCCGGCAGAGACCCCCGGAAGGCCCGAAATGACGGCGCATCATGATGCGCACACACCGCGCATCATGATGACGTCAGGCCGTCAATCAACTGAACTTCCGATTCCGATGCCGAATTCCGATATTGAAAAAATATCGGAAGTCGGTATCGGAATTCCGATACAGCAAGTATCGGCCGATACCCGATACTTGCGGTATCGGAATGCTCAACACTACTTGTGACGTTTCGGTCAAAACAGACCTTTATCAAACAAACATATGTAAAATGACTACCTACAGTGGGTAATGAAAGTATTCAGAACTCATTAAATTTTTCATTCTTTGTTTCATTGCAGCCAATTGGTAAATCCAAAAAAGTTCATTTTTTTTCTCATTAATGTACACTCTGCACCCCATCTTGACTTAAAAAAAAACAGAAATGTCGAAATTTTTGTACATTTATTAAAAAAGAAAAACTAAAATATCACATGGTCATAAGTATTCAGACCCTTTGCGCAGTGTTGAGTAGAAGCACCCTTTTGAGCTAATACAGCCATGAGTGTTCTTGGGAATGATGCAACAAGTTTTTCACACCTGGATTTGGGGATCCTCTGCCATTCTTCCTTGCAGATCTGCCATAATCAGGATACAGCGTTTTGACCTGTCACGGGTCTTTTTCAAACAGGCACCCACCGTCAAAAGAGAAGCAGCTGCTCTGTCTACGTGACATCATCGAGAGCCACAGAACTGCTGGCAGGAGTAGTCCGTGACCATGATCTTTGGCCCGGTATAGATTGGTGACAGGTGCAACAGGCAGGTAGTTAGCAACTACCTGCTTATAAGTTTTAGGCTCACAGGAAAAAATAAAATAGTCCAAGATAACCCCTTTAACAATTACTGCTCCTTTTTTAAGGGTTAATGTGTTGGAACAATAACAGAATAACACAGCATACTAAGTTCACAGCATAAAACTGCAAATGCTGGAGCAAGACTATTATTGGTTGCAACGTTTTCAGCCAAGCTGCCTCTGAAGGCAATATTACCTATTGAACATTTTAATAGGAGATTCAGGAATAGAAAGCTATTGCTAAGCCACAACACACCTGGACATAAATGAGCAGAGTCAGTATTAAGCATCAGCTGGAGTCATTTAAAGCAGGGGTCCCCAACCACCGGTCCGCAGCCCAGCACTGGGCTGTTGCAGTGCTCTTGCCAGTCCGCGGACACAAGGGGAGCCGGCGGCTGTGTAGCAGCTGATACTCACCCTGCATAGCGGTCCCTGTCGGCGCGGCGGCTTCATCCAGCACTGAGCGGTCAAGTGTACCGCTCATTTAAGGTCATGAATATGGACGCCACTCCTCTCCCATAGGCGTGGCGTCCATATTCATGGACCTTAATGAGCGATAGCACTTGACCGCTCTGTACAGGAAGAAGCTGAAGCGCCGTGAGATGCAGGGAGGGAAGCTCAGCGACGGGAGGGAAGTTCAGCGACATGAGGGTAGTTCAGCGACATGAGGGTAAGTATGATGGGGGAGGATGGGGGAGCCAAGCGAAGCCATATATATAAAGGAGGGAGAGTGGAAGCGGAGCCATATATACAAGGGAGGGAGAGTGGTAGAGGAGCCATATATACAAGGGAGGGAGAGTGGGAGCGGAGCCATATATGTTCAAGGGAGGGAGAGTGGAAGCAGAGCCATATATACAAGGGGGGAGAGTGGAAGCGGAGCCATATATACAAGGGAGGGAGAGTGGAAGCGGAGCCATATATACAAGGGAGGGAGGGTGGGAGCGGAGCCATGCATGCAGGATGGGACAAGGGATCCATGCATACAGGATGGGACAGGGCAGCCATGTATACAGGATGGGAGGGTGGGAGCAGAGCCATGTATACAGGATGGGAGGGTGGGAGCAGAGCCATGTATAAAGGATGGGAGAGTAGGAGCAGAGCCATGTATACAGGATGGGAGAGTGGGAGCGGAGCCATGTATACAGGATGGGAGAGTGGGAGCGGAGCCATGTATACAGGATGGGACAGGGGAGTCATGTATACAGGATGGGAGAGTGGAAGCAGAGCCATGTATACAGGATGGGAGAGTGGGAGCAGAGCCATGTATACAGGATGGGAGGGTGGGAGCGGAGCCATGTATACAAGGATGGGAGGATGGGAGCAGAGCCATGTATACAAAGATGGGACAGGGAAGCCATGCATACAACAGGGGGAGCCACACAGAGCTGGACAGGACGGGGGGAACCACACATACATTTTTTGATGATTAGAAAATAATCAGCATGTACAGTACTCCAGTACAATTTTTAATAAGTGCTCTATGCTCCATTTCCTTGTAGGTTCCAATCATCATTAGCAGTGACGGTCGTTAGTAGAAGTAGCCCAGTGCTCCCACTGAAACAGAGAAACAAGCCAGGTGCTCCCACTCATTTAAAACCTATGGTGAGTTGAGTCACATTCTAAATGTTATAATTAAATGATAAGTATGCACTGCTAAACTACAACCGCGTCCATAGCCCCGCCCCCTTATGACCAAAGCCCCACCCCTGTCACACCTCCATCCCCGCCCTGCCGGGCCATGGAAGAATGGTCTTGCTTGAAGCCGGTCCCTGTTGCAAAAAAGGTTGGGGACCACTGATTTAAAGCATAGCGCTACCCTGGAGTCGGGGAACTGCTTTCCCTAGACGGATAACACTTTCCCATTTGAACATCTAGCAGTCAGAGCATATGCTTCCTGACAAAATATATTCGGCAATTACCTGTGGAGGTATTCATGGTTTGTGATGAAGGGTTTGAATGCACTTAAAGCATCATGTTTGATGCTACAATGTCTTTATTGTCAGTTGGCCCATTCACTATACATCAGTTATAATGGGATACCTCACATATTATTAGAGCTACCAAAGAGTTTCTCTATCGATCTATGGCTCTATGGAGAATTCTGTATAAAATTACTGAATATTCTGCAATTCCATGAAAACCCAATTACATCATATTATGTCAAATGTTTACAGACACTAAGATGCTTACTGAATATCATGTATAGTTTGTATAAAAGGAGTTTTCCTGTTTTTGAAAACTCCTGTCTGCAGGTACAGTTTGTTTTAAGAAAGCAACACTCCCTGGGTTCAATCCTGAGCCTCAGCAGCCCCTACTGGTATCTGTTATAGCCTGCAGAGCTGACATCACATCGACAGTTCTGCAGACAATCAATGAGGTCAGCTGTAGTAGATGGCACAAACCTATTAGAGCCACCCATCTTACTGATTGACTGTAGCACTGTCAACATGACATCAGCACTACAGCCAGTGGCATAACTTGAAACTCTTGGGCCCAGAAGCAAAAGCTCCAATGGGGCCGCCAATTATTGCAAGTCTTCAATAGAATTGGTATTTTCATAAGGGCGAAAGGAACTTTTTTGGCCCATTAGGCTCCGAGGCCTGGGTTGCGATTGGAATTCCTACACTTACTGTCGTTATGCCCTGGCTACAGTCTATATCTGAGATCAGCAGTTCAGACAGCAGATACTCAGCACTGGACCACAGGGAGGGTGAGTAAAGCACAGTTTTGTTCCTGTCTTTTTCATAAAGTAGGCATTGCCTTTACATCTTTGCTGCCTCTCTTTCCTATTCTCCTCCTGCTGCTTCCCTCTTGTCAGTGATTGACAGAACATTGTTCTTTCAGTTACCTGCCTCTCCTACCCGAGATCTAGTGCAAGCGTCATAAATCCCCAGTTCAAAGTATGTATAATAAGGTCTTGGTGGAGAAGACTGTATGTATGGCACAGTATATATAGTTTGCAGATTGAGCCAGACACTGACAGTCCTCTTCAGTCAACAACCAGCACAGGATAATTAGGAGGAGGGAAGAAGGCGGTCAGTGTCTGGTACATTCTGCAATCTTCTTCATCAGGACCTTACTATGAGCGCACCACCCAGGGGAATCACAGTTCTTGCACTTTATTCATCTCAAATGGGATCAATCACTGAAAGAAGAGTGACCTGTCAATCACTGACAGGAGACAGGTGTTGGGTGGGGAGTAGGGAAGAGAAGCAGCAAAGCTGTAACTGCAATGCCTTTGTGGCTCATTTGCATAAAAATTCATCAATAAATTTTACAAAAATGTGAACCCAGATTTATAAAACAAAAGTATGAATGCAATCAGTATTACAGCTCTTTTACATAGCTGGCATTAGTTAGGGGTAGAAAAATCTAATGACAGGTTCGCTTTAGTGTACAGAAGTATAATGTGGAACGTGGTCCTTGCTTTGTTTGCCAAGTCAGGAGCAGTTTTGTCTTAGCATTCTGCTCAAATGTGCTCTGTTTTGCCGCTGCCCGTTTGTACTGCAATTATCTGCGCAGTGAAAGCTGCCTAGGATCAGGCATACCAGTAATGAGGGTGGGACTTCTGCCAGCGTTGTGCACTTTGTACAACCACACTTGATCCCAAACACTGTACAGTAGCTCCTGTGTCAGGGTAGCCTGTATGAAGCAGAACATTACCACAACTGATCTTGTGGCATATTGTGAGGTAGGTTAATTATCAGGCTGCTGACAAATATCAGATCTGGAATACATCCTTCGGTTTGCCTTACTTCAAAGTGTTATGTGCTGTACTGTCCTTTGTAACAGATCTGAATTATGTGGCGTTTCACGTTATATTTTCAGTACCAAGCAGAGGTCTCACTCTCGTAACTCTCATCCAGATGTTGCAAAACTATGACCCCGAAGATGTCAGTCATTGGCTGTCCAGGCATGCTCAGAGTTGTAGCTTTACAACGGCTGGAATGGCGCAGGTTGGGGTACAGAGGTATAGATACACATCGGCATTAAGCTTTGAAAAGAGTTTAAAGTAATCGCTTTGTAGATGGTCAGATTGAGCAGTGCTTATAGCAAATGAAATAAAAACATGGTTTATAACAATCCACATTCTGAAAAATTGTTTCCCAATGCCTTTGTGATATACAGAGACAAATTAAAGAGAAAAATTAAAGCACCGTGCAGGTCTATGATGCCCTAGTTTATCTCTGTATGCCTCTGAGTTCATACAGTGAATTATTTCCTTCCAAAAAAAGGAACAAAGATTGGTGAAGGTTTCCTTGTTTCAATCCCAATTTTGACTCAAAATTCAAATGCTGCTTTAGACGAATTGCAGGTAACTATAAAAGTTGCAGATATTAGCACCTATTTTCTGGCCACAAAACTAAGGTTCTATGGTGATTCTAACTTGATTTCATAAACTCAAAATTGGGACTTTTATTTGCTATTTCTGCAATTTTATGGCTAAATCAGCCTTAGGTTATGGTTCAGACGAATGTATTTTATGGTCCTTCTAGAGACCACAAAGACCAGACTAACTACGGGTCTCCTGACCCAAACTTAAAGCATCATAAACATATATAGCATGAGGCTGTACACTCGGGCCAAGAGATGACCTCCTGGCCTGAACTTACACGTTACTTACAACTTACAGGCCTGAATATGGACAGTGAAATATAGCCACTTTTAGTCTATGTGTGCAAAGATTATGTACCCTTTAGGCCCTTTTACATTGGCAGAATGTTCATAGACGTACTCATTCATGATCGTTGTCTGTGTAAAGATCCCAGTGATAAACTGACAAATGAGCAAATACCTAATTGCCAGAAGATGGGATCTTTCATGTGTGCAGAAATGTGATAAAGCAAACAACATGGGGATGAACAATTGTAGTTAAGATTACTCCCTTAAGGGGGCTTTACACATATTGAGATCGATAGCGATATCGCTAAAGTGTCACCGATTTTGTGATGCATCAGCGATATCGCTAGTGATCTTGCTAGATGTGACACTTACCTCCGACCTCCCCCCCCCCCGCTGGATATCGCTGATCACACACGAACGTCCAGGGCCATTTTCTCCCCACTGGTGTCCCGCTGGCGCTGACGAGCGACGCATGAACGCAGGCGGAAGTCGTCATCATCGCTGCCGTGTGACAGGTAAGAACGACTGCCAAGCATCGCTGGATCGCTGCTGCATCGCTGGTGAGATCTGCCTGTTTGGCAGTTCACTAGTTATCATTTAGCGATGCACCAGCAATCCAGACCAGGTTGTATCATTGTCGGGATCGCTGATGCATCGCTAAATGTAACGGGACCCCCTTAATGACAGCCAATATGTCTTTTTACTGACCTGAGATATAAGAGAATAGCATCCCCATACAGGTGACAATCCAGCAGCTTATAGCTGTACACTATAGCTGACAACTTGCTGTAATACAAATGATTAGTGTTGGCACCATCCAGATCTGTTTAGCCCCTCTGTTGCTGCTGTCAAAAGTGACTATATCTAATAAATGGTTAATAGATTGTGGGGGCTTCTGCTTTAATCTAATTTACACACCGAGATCATGATTGTGTGGTCCTGATGTTTTCCATAGCAGCTCATGGCCAAATAGCAGTCTCATGGCTGTAGCGGTCAGTTCAGAATTCAGCGACATTTAGGTGGTAAATAAACACTTTTTCATTCCTGCTACACCACTTTGCATTAATTCCTGAAAATCACCTGAAGGGTTAATAAACTATTTGACAGCAGTTTTCAATATGTGAGGGGTGCTCTTTTTAAAATAGTATCACATTTGGGGTCTTCCGATATATAGGACCCCCAAAGTCACTTCAAACCTGGAGATGTCCTCAAAAAAAGAAATTTTGTAAATTTCCTTAAAAAAATGAAAAATTACTGCTACAAAATTAAACCTCCTATAAGGCTAATAAAATAAATTAACGTTTTAAAAATGGAGCTGATGTAAAGCAGACATGTGGGAAATGTTATTTATTAATGTTTTTGTGTGATTTGACTATCTGGATTAAAGGAATAATCATTCAACTTTTGAAAATTGCAATTTTTTTACATTTTTGTCAAATTTCTGAAACTTTTTATAAATAAACACAAAACTTATCGACCTAAATTTACCATTACCATAAATTATAATGTGCCACAAAAAAATCTCAAAGTCAATGGGATTTGTTGAAGCGTTCCAGAGTTATCACCACATAAAGTGACATTGGTCAGAATTAAAAAACTTAGCTCAGTCACTAAGGGGTTAGGTTTGTACAGTATTGTTTACTAAAGGGGTATTTCTGTCTCCAAGATTCTATCCAAATATACTGTATACTAGGTGTAATAATAATAATAATATAATTTTTTCTGATTCACTATGTCTCTTTCCTCATGTGCAGGCACTGCAGGACTTTAGGTATCCATGGTTACAACCACTGATATAGTCACAGTTAGATACCTAAGGTCCTGCAATGCCTGCACATAACAAATAAGAAAAACTATACTACATTTCTAATTGTAGGTATTTGCTAATATTATTATTATTATTGCACGTACTACATATTGGGATAGGAACTTGGAGATGGGAATACCCCTTTAAGTGTAATCTCACCTGCTGTACCTAAAATATCTCCCAGCTATGGCATAATGGCTGTGTACATGACCCCAATATTCTACTTCTGGTATTTTAGAGATATTGGAGAAGGAATTTGCTAAAATTTGTATAAGTTTTTGAATAAGGCTGTTGGTACATTTTCATGGTACATAAGTAAATGGATTTGTAGGTAAGAATTCCACTGAGAAAAAGAGGTACCGCTTTATAGGGTAGGGGAAACATTTTCAGCAATACTTATTTCATCGTCCTCCATTGCTGCATCACACTAAAATTAATCTTTTATTCATGTGCAAATTAGTTTTGCAAGTGCACTGGTGGTCGTATAAATGCACTTGCAGTCCTCTGCTCCATTAGCTTTTCTCTGCCAGCACCACCAATGCTTCTTCATTGACAGTAGCTGAAAGAGAGGCTGTATGATGCAAAACATCATCTCTGCTCTCCAATCAAGAAGTGAGATCAAGGGGGTATCAATGAATATGTTTGAACCTACCCTATCCTAAGCAACTTCTGTATTGTTAGTGAAAATCTTACTATTGTCTTAATATAGTAGTTAGACAAGGGCGGAGCCACAGGGGCCCAAGAGGTCAAGGGGCCCATTTTAACTTCTAAACAGGTGGAATTGTGCATTATGATGAGCAACTGAATTGATATGCAAAGGAACCATACAGTATATTGTTCTTGTACAGGGGCTCTCTTTTGTCTGTGTCCCGTCAATGAAGTTAGGGTACTTTCTGATCTGTAACCTGTCAGGAGTCTGCACTATTGCTACAGCTTCTTTCCAGTTTATCTTTGCATGTCTGATACTGTCATGCAGGGAACTGAACCACTGATTTATTAAAGTGAATTCTTGAGATTCCTTTCATGTGATTGTATTGTAAATCAATATACTGTATCAGACTGTAAGAACAGTTGTTATCAACATTCTTAGCATAATTGTAATTTCATTTATATTGAACTAAAATATCAAAAGACAATGTAAAATATTTGGTAAGATTTTACTGAGCAAAAATGAAACGCACTTTCTATTTAAAGGGTAGCCAGGATCAAAAGTTTAAATCCCAAGACATAAATTTTCATGCTCCTCTCCAGCTCAATTCAGCAGAACAGTTCATTTGCACAGCTCTGTATGGTAAATGTACAGGCATGATCCCTATTGTGCTATCTCCTGCTATATACACACACCAAAATTGGAGCAATATGGGGATTAGCATGGCGCCTGGGCAAGGATGATACAGAAATTTGTGAAGCTTTCCTATTTCTTTTCATTATTATAACAGAGTGAAAAATCCACTGGGTGTAAAACAGCCTGGTCTCTTCTCAAGCTGTATTTGGCAATGTTAGGGTGTGTGCAGATGCTGCGGAATCCGCTGCGGAATAATCCGCACGGATTTTGCAAAAACCGCAGATAATCCGCAGGTCAAAAGACCTGCGGATTATCTGCGGTTTTGCCTGCGGTTTGGTCCTGTGGATTCACCTTCTCCACAATGGTGGAGATAGGAACCCGCTGCGGATTCCGCAGAAAGAATTGACATGTCAATTCTTTCTGCGGTTTCAAAACCGCAGCAAATCCGCGCGGATTTTTCCGCAACGTCTACACAGCGGTTTTTTGGTACCATTCATTTGAATGGTACTGTACACCGCAGCTAAAACTGCTGTGGGTCTGCAGCGGCCAAAACCGCTGCGGAACCGCAGCGGAATCCGCAGCGTGTGCACATACCCTTACATACACTGTTTATTCATGGCTATCAATCTAGCAACATTGTACAGATTGCTAAATCATTTGTTCTCTTGAGTTAGGCTTGGTATTCAGAGATTTTCTGGAAGATATTGCCTGTTCGAATTTAGTAGAAAATCTGATAGATGTAGCTGTACTTGTCCCAGTTATTCGATCATTTTGTGCTAGATAAATGATAAATTCAACTACAGGTTTGGCTTTTTTTAATAAAAAAGTGTTCCCATATTTATCTCCCCAATTAATTTAGTATAAAATGCTACCGCATCTGTTTTAAAAATCCTTTCTGGTTAATTTTTAATTTTAAACTGTATATATACAGTTGTGTGAAAAAGTGTTTGCCCCATACTCATTTCATATTCTTTTGCATGCTTGTCACCTTTAAGTGTTTCAGATCACCAAACAAATTTACATATTAGACAAAAATAACACAAGTAAATGCAAAATGAAGTTTTTAAATTAAGGTCTTTATTATTAAGGGAAAAATAAATCCATACCTACAAGGCCCTGTGTGAAAAAGTGATTGCCTCCTGCCCACCCCTTAAAACATAAATTACCTGTGGTTTATCACATCTGTGGGAAGCTGAGCTCAAATTCCCTAGCCATACACAGGCCTGATTACTGCCACACCTGTTCTCAATCAAGAAATCACTTAAATAAGACCTGCCTGACAAAGTGAAGTAAACCAAAATGTCCTCAAAAGCTAGACATCATGCTGCAATCCAAAGAAATTTTGGAACAAATGAGAAACAAAGTAATTTAGATCTATCAGTCTGCAAAAGGTTATAATGCCATATCTAAAGCTTTGGTACTCCAGAGAATCACAATGAGAGCCATTATCCACAAATAGCAAAAGCACGAATCTTCCCAGGAGTGGCTGGCCGACCAAAATTACCCCAAGAGTGTAGCAATGACTTATTCAAGAGGTCACAAAATACCCCACAACAATATCCAAAGAACTACAGGTCTCACTTGACTCCATCACAAGAAACAGACTGGGCAAAAATGGTCTGCATGGCAGAGTTCCAAAATGAAAACTGCTGCTGAGCAATACGAACATAAAGGCTCATCTCAGTTTTGCTAGAAAACATCTTCAGGATCTCTAAGTCTTTTGGGAGAATATTCCGTGGACTGATGAGATAAAAGTTGAACTTTTTGGAACGTGTATGTCCCATTGCATCTGGCATAGAAGTAACATTTCAGAAAATGAACCTCATACCGACAGGAAAATATGGTGGTGGTAGTGTGATGGTCTGGGGCTGTTTTGCTGCTTCAGGACCTGGAAGACTTGCTGTGGTAAATGGAACCATGAATTCTGCTGTCTGCCAAAAAATCGTGAAGGAGAATGTCCTGCCATCTATTTGTAGGGAAGGTGACCTGACGGACGGATGTGTCAGAATAGAGAAGGGAAGGTTTGCACAGTTTAGACAGGTGTCATTTACTACAGTGGGGAAACAGCTGAGAAAGTGTAGTGGACATGCAGTACCTTGGGTTCACCATTAGAGGGCAGGGAGGAGTGTGAGCAAAGGACTTGACATCAGCTTAGGGCTTAGGAAACCGTTGGTCATGGGGGGCGGAGTTACAGGGAAACGGGAAAGATATAAATTTGAAGGAGGGTTCCAGAAAGTTCCAGTCCCCAGGGGGAGCTCCAGTGACAGGAGGACTACGACAGTTTGTGCACTGTGAGGAGAATCAAACTAGGGTGACTGAGGAGAGAGAACGTCAGGGGGGTGGTCCTGACAGGAAGAACCACAGTATAGACGAGGCACGGGGTGAAGGACACCGTATTTGCAACGACGAAGCTGACCAGTAAAGTGCTGATGGTGTACGAGCCTAATGCGGCCTGTTATGATTGAGTCACCATAGGAGGCAAAAATAGAAATGCTAGCTAAGTCCAGAAAACCAGAGAAGTTGGCAGCTATCGGATTGCAGACCCCTGAACCTATCAACACAACTAGCAGTAGCTGTGGGGAGCTCCTACGATGCCCTAGGCCCCTCGATCACAGCCGGAGGACTACATAGCCTAAAGACAGAAAGGGAAATCTAAACTGCCCCAGAGCAGACCCCAAAGCAAAAGGCAGCCCCCCACAGATAATGACGGTGAAGCAAGAAGAAAGAACAAAACACAGACAGAAAGATAGACTGAGCAAAGATGGGGCCCAAGCTAGCTTAGATAGGAAAGGACAGGAAGGCTGCTGTCTGCAATCCGTGGAAAACCCTATGAAAATAAGAGCCAACAAACTAACAGTAAAAAAGGCCCTGAAGACGCTAGGCTTCAAAAAAGGCTATGTCAGTACTCAGGAATATTCTGAAGACAGAGCAACAGGCAAAAGGAAATTCAGCTCACCCCAGCAGGGAATGGCAGAATCCAGAAAAGCAAGGCAAAAAACAAAACACTAATGCAAAAAGGCAAAGCAGAAATCTTAGCTTTAGATGAGCAGGAATCAGACTGGTTTCCTAGAAGTCCACAGAGAAATCACCCGCAGGCCAGAAGGGTGTCGGCAGCCTTATATCCAGTCATTAACTCCACCCAGCCAGTCATCATCATCAGCCCCAGGTGTTTGACAATCAGGCTCACTACCTTTCTTCAACAGAAGAGGGAGTTCCTCGGGCCTCAGTAGTGAAGGGGAAAATGAACTCACAACAGCGGCCACAGTGACTGAGCTGACAGGATCGTCACAGAGTGAAAAAGAGGTGGTACATATAAATACGTCCCTGGTGTAAAGTACGTTGTGTGAAGCGGCCCTGGACATGGAGGACCGTGGGAAAGACATTGCGGTGTGCTGTGAGGGCCGTCAGTTGGACGGTGGAAAATAAACTTGGACCTGTTGCACCGAAACCTGCCTCATCTTGTGTCTGTACGTCACTGCGCGGTATCCAGAAGGACCACCCCCCAGCCCGGCCCACTGACCCTACATATTTATGACCAAAAGCTGAAGCACAATTTGGTTAAGCAGCAGTACAATGTCTTAAAACACATCAAGTCCACCTCTGAATGGTTTAAGAAATACAAAATTAAGACTTTGCAGTGGCCTAGTCAAAATCCTGACCTTAAACCGATTGAATTGCTGTGACATGACCTCAAAAAGGCTGTTCATGCTCAGAAAATGTCCAGTGTAGCTGAACTACAATAATTCTGCAAAGCTGAGTGGGCCAAAATTCCTCCAGAGCATTGTAAAAGACTCAATGCCAGATATTGCAAATACTTGATTGCAGTTGTTGCTGCTAAGGGTGACCCAACCATTTATTAGGTTTAGGGGACAATCACTTTTTCACACAGGGCCCTGTAGGTATGGATTACTTTTTCCCTTAATAATAAAGACCTTCATTTAAAAACTGCATTTTGTGCATTTAATAAAGTGGAGCCTCAACAGAGAGGATGTAGATAAGGGTAATAAGGAAAGGGATACATGTAATAGCGAGGAATATATATTGCAACAGTGTGCTAATATACACCTATTAATAGATACCTGGCCTCCCTAGTAATTCATAAGTTGCATAGTCAGAGTGGTCCAGCAAGAAAACTAGGAATTCAGGTATTACCTATTAAAATAGGAAAAAAGACTATTTCCATGTCCCTCAACTCTCCATTCCATTAGCATAATTGGACATAAAAAGAGCTATCCTATATACAGTGATTTTAATTGGAGGACATAAATGGGAAGATCTGAGCATGTGTCCCTCCATCGGCTATGCAGTCTGTAAGGCACTTGCAACTGCAATGCGAGTCTCTCGCCTCAATACCCGGCACTGCCACCGGTCATTCAGACCAGAGCGTAGCTGCATAGAAACACATGCAGCCGCACACTCCGGTCCCAAGTGCCTAGGAAGACTATACTAACAAGCATGCTGTGCTTCACAAAAAAGGAGAACTTGTAACAACCCTGGCCCCATTAATTTCCCCAAAACATCTATTAAAATAAAGTGGCCAATCCCTTTGTCGTCCTTACTGAGATTCTT